>NC_141539.1:26715000-27315000 GCF_021556685.1 Rattus norvegicus | reverse complement strand
TGAATGTATACTAAGAAAAGTTGATTTCAGTAAGTTTTCTAATATTTTAAAAATGCTGTTCAGTCATAGCAAGTATAAAGGATGTTTATAAGTGGGTTCTGTAAGTGCTAAGATATATTTCCATATTTCACATTCAGTGACGAAGGTAAATCTCTGGGTAAGACTTTGGATTTAGCAGTGAGCTGACAACCTTGAACTTCTGCGTATGGTTATAGAGGTCACCGAGTGTTGGAAGCTTTTATATTAAAGGAGGTTCTAATGGTTCATTACATATGATAATCGTTGCAGATTCAAGAAAGCAATTTTAAATAAGAACTGTACTTCAATAAGGAAGCTTTGGGGGAGCAGTTAAAGCAGGGTCACTGTCTAGACCAGCCTTCCCTCAGCCAGGCGTGAGCCCCACAATGCTACGTTTTCAGCCAGAGGTCTTTTCAATTCAATCCACCTGAAACTGAGTTCATGTGTGGAGTGAGGTATGGGCGAAGTCACATTTATTGTCACCATGATCTTCAGCTATCAAATAGCATTCACTGGAGACAGAACCTTCTATCTCTTGCTGCCTTCATGTCATTTTCCCACAAATCAGAAGGCTCCATGTGTATTAGTTTGGTGTCAGAACACTACCCATGAATGAAGCTGTATGAGGAGAATTTCGAGAGCTTGTGAGAAAACTCCAAGGAAACAAGGCAAAAGTCTTATAACCTCTGCTTCTCTGAAGCTTGGGGTTCTTGGAATGTGCTTTTGTGCTCTTCCCATGTATAGTAAGAACGAGTGGGTTTACTTCAGATTACCCCTCAACTACTATTCCTGTTCAGATGATGTTTCTAGCACAGGTTGTCCTCATGAAACTCCTGTGACCTTGCAGCCCTCCGAATACCCTCAGTATAAGCTGTCTGATGCCCTGACTAAAGTCGGCTATGGCGGGAGGCTTAGTCCTCCTCTCTTACAGGCCCCAACCTCCCAGGCGCATGCAGCAAGTAGAGTGGTAACAATTTGGTTTTAAGTCTCTCTCGTGTCTACATTGTTGCGTTTGTCTACCCTGTGATACTTCAACTGTCTGCTTCCCTTCACTTTCCATTTCAACATGCATTTTAATGTCAGTGTATTACTCTTCACAGGTAGAACTGTTTCATTTACATGATGTTTTTATATTTTTTATAACTTATTTTTTTTGTTCACATCTAGCCATGCTAATAAATATACTTTGGTTATTCTTTTAGTACTGCATAGAGTTCTGTTTAGTCCCAAATGTTACCTTTACAAAGCGCAGTGTGATGACATTTAATCTTTAATTACATTTTTTTCTCAACTTTCATGGTTATTTCCATGAGAACTCTTAAGCATGTAAGCTTACTGTCTCTGTTTTTCCTCATTAGAGTACGTGTTATAGAAAACACTGTGGGGGTTGGGGATTTAGCTCAGTGGTAGAGCACTTGCCTAGCAAGCGCAAGGCCCTGGGTTCGGTCCCCAGCTCCGAAAAAAAGAAATAAGAAAAAAAAAAAAAAAAAAAAGAAACACTGTGATGATTTCTAGCTCCAAGCATAGAGATTATAACGTGTGCTCAGGATTAGCAATAACTGCGTTTAGAAATGAGAAGGCAGTCTTGATTGATGGGTAAAGTTGTGAACCTGGGAGTGAGCGGATTTAGTACAAAGATCTTACTTTTGCAGCTGTACGTGTCGGGTGTCGGTCATCTACTTGGCTGGACAGGAACTTAGCTGTATGGTTCTGTAAACAGTTACTTTCCGTCTGTGTCCAAGTTACTCACCTGTTCAGAAATGAAACAGATGAAGAGATTCTAATGATTTGTGCCGGCGTATTACAAAGTGGTCGGCAGAACAGCATGGGAAAGGAAGGCATTTCAGCTCACTGTTCCAGAGAGCTCAGTTCATGGTCTCTCAGGCACAGGGGATTGAACACAGGTGGGGAGGATAGGAGAAGACCGCTCTCTGTATCATGGAGGACAGAAAGCAGAGAAAAGAGGCATACAGGAAAAGACCAGATCATGGCATGATCCCCATGGCAGGCCTCTTACTGTCTCTTCCAGCTACACCCTACCTCTTCCTTTTGGCACCTCCCAGTTAAGTCATCATATGATGAGCCTGTCAGGGCACTAATGCGCTGGTTACCTTAGAGCCCTCATTTTCTAGTTATTTCTGGAAACACCATCACACACTTACCCAGAAGTGTGATCACTACTCCTGTAGTATTTCTTAATTTGATCAAGGGAAGCCATGACAATACTTAAGACTTACTTGAAATAATCTATTAAACACTGAATAGTGTCCAATACAGAATGGGTCAATTAAGTGCTAACTTATGATAATTATTGTTTCTACAAAAGTAATGGCCATAAGTAGTTATATAAATATGTATAAAATAGATACTATTGTTTCAGTTTTCACTGGTGTTACTTTTGGGAGCTTGTGGAGGGTCTGCAGGCACAGATAGTCTATGCCCTTGACTGAAGGACACACCTGAGCAGTGAGGGAGGGAGACGCTGCAGCCAGGCAGATTAGTCCAGTCAACCTGACAGTCAGGAAGGTGGCCGATGTCTCAGCCAGGATAACCTCCGCTCTGGGTATCACTCATCTACAGCTTCTGTAGTCTCGGTTTAGCCAGCAGTACACTGCCCATGAATATATTGATCCAGTGAGCAGTGGAACATACACATGTTCTAGTAAGACCGGTTCATTAATTGAAGAATTTTGGTATCCTAACTGCTAATCTGATTTCAGGTTTGAAAGACTAGAAGTCCTGGCTGTATTTGCTTCTACTGTCTTGGCACAATTGGGAGCCCTCTTTATACTAAAAGAAAGGTACACTTTTGTATGTTTTATGAAAAATGTCACCCATGACCCTTGGAAATATGACAGAATCCAGTGAGACATAGCGGTTTGAATAGTATGCAGATTACCATGGCAGTGTTCAGGCTCTGGGAGTATAATTTCGTCCTTTGGTAAGACTAACTCCAGTCATAGGTGAATCTGAATGAAAGAGATTCAGCCTGCCATAGGCTGAACTTCCTTACCAGGCCGGCGAAGTGGCGGGCTTATTAGAGAAATGCTGACATTATGTATTGAGAATCACTTGTTTCCTGGCATCATCACCAATAAGTAGTTTTATGAACTTTAGGATAGATTAATTATATATTTATAATAATGTATAGTAATACATGTTTTTAGTTTTATAATTTATATAACTTATTTGATGTATTTTTCTTCTAGTGCAGAACGCTTTTTGGAGCAGCCTGAGATACACACGTAAGAGGTTATTTGTTTATTTCTCGCAGCTCTGGGACCAGTCTGGTCTCAGGGCATCATGCATGCTAGGGAGATATTATTCCACTGACATTTATCTCCAGCCAAAGAATTTATTGGGCTGGGGGTCATTTTCTGTTCATCTTACTCCCAATTACTAGTTGCTCCATTATTACCTTGTCCCGCATCAGAGTTGAGAGGACAGCCCCGTGTCTTACCACTGGCCTCTCAGGAGGAGAACCTCCAAATCCCAGGACTCCGTCTGGCCACCAGCAGTTCCCAGCACACTAAAAAGCTCCCTCTAATGTTTGTCATTTCCCATTTGCCGCCTTTAGAAAGAATATACTTCTCACCCACTGCATAACTCTGTTCGCACAACTTCATTAGCATTTGTACAAATCCATAGCAGTAAAACATTCATGAGAAAACGTTGTTGGTAAGAGACCCAGCTAGTCCTATGTAAAATGGAGCTGCAGCAGGCAAGACATGAGCTACGTAACTAGAAAACAAGTTGGATTCTGTTTGGCAGACTTAAAGTAGGTCGCTCTTCCCTTTTTTCCCTCATTTTCTCCACATATGAAATTTCAGATTGGAATTATCACAAAAACATTAAAGGGGAATGTTTTGCTCTTTCTAGGGGAAGATTATTAGTTGGTACTTTTGTGGCCCTTTCTTTCAACCTGTTCACGATGCTTTCTATTCGGAATAAGCCTTTTGCTTACGTCTCTGAAGGTATGGGGTTTTTTGTTCGCTTATTTTAGTTTACAGTTAATTTTAAATATTTTCTTTTAAAGACTGGCAGGTTTCTTTCTTCACAAACTTATAAATCTGTGAGACATATATTCAGCAGATAAGGAAGAGCTAGCCTAAAGGTTCTCAAGTGCTTGTTTTTCTGAGACAGGGTTTCTCTGTGTAGCCTTGGCTGTCCTGGAACTCACTCTGTAGACCAGGCTGGCCTTGAACTTAGAGATCTGCCTGCCTCTGCCCCCTGAGTGCTGGGGTTAAAGGCGTGCCCACCACTGCCCAGCTAGCTTCTGAGGTCTATGTGGAAGATTGTTCAGAATTTCATCTCAGTAAACACTGAAAAGAATATATAGAGCCAGTGAACTAAATGATACATGATGAACAACCACAGGTTTATCTCGGCGTGGGGGCACATGCCTACAGTCCTAGAATGTGAGAAGCTGAGGCAGGAGGACTGTAGTTTCAAGGCACACAGGCCAGCCATGACTGCACACTGAGACCCTGCCTCCAACAAAACGATCAAAAGGCGCCTCGAAGTCTTCGTGATTCAGGAGCGTCTCTGCGTCATCGGCATAAATTCAGGAGCATCTCTGCGTTGTCAGCATAAATTGCTGATTGTTTTTAAAACCTTTAGTGTTTTGGACTCTGATTAACCCGCAGAGGATTTAACAAATGTTAGATCCTGTTAACAAGTGGAGACTGAGTGGGTTTGCAGAGCCTGTGTAGAAACAGGACACAGGTAGGTGGTGGTCTTTAGGTCTTTGAACTTGAGCAGCACAGCAGAAGGCAGGGAGAGCTTTCTAAGGCGCTCACTGGTATCCCAGACTCTCTGTGTCCGTCAGGAGTGATGAGCATTTACTAATTCTTCCCGCAGTCATTGAAGCAAATACTTTATTACCTCATTTTACAGTGAGGTGTTCAAAGATTAAACCAGTTGCCAAAGGCCACTGTCCTGGTCACACACTCGGACAGGAAAGGAGGTGTTCTAGTGTCACTGCTCTCGCTTTACTGCTGTAGATTTAAGGGGAAGTCTTGCCCTTTGCCATGTTCCGTGGTCACTGCCAAACTTATTTTTAAAGTGAAAGAACTCATGTTTCTATTGATGGCTTTATTCTTCTCTATAGATAATTTGAGTCTTTTCTCCTTAAAGCTGCAAGTACGAGCTGGCTTCAAGAGCATGTGGCAGACCTTAGTCGCAGGTAAGATGCCCTGGAGTTTTCCGATTTGTATAATTTACCGAGAATTCCTGAGAACTGGCTCTCCCACAGAGGCTTAGATTTGCAGCTGAAGTCAGCATGAGCTGCTCAGCCCAGTTCTCAGCCTCTTGGCTTTTTAATTGATGTCATGGAGGAATTCTCTACAGCGGCAGAGCTTCGCCCCGTGTCCTCTTTGCTCTCTGGGAAGTACAGTGCGCCTTTCCTGGAGCAATGCTCCCATCGGTGCCGTGTGATTCTAACGAACGCTCCATTTGGTCTTCCACAGCTTGTGCGGCATTATCCCAGGACTCAGCAGTATCTTCTTGCCCCGCATGAACCCGTTTGTTCTGATCGATCTTGCTGGGGCGCTTGCTCTGTGTATAACATACATGCTGATTGAAATTAAGTGAGTATATTGTATTGCTGTCAGATGTGTTTTGATTCCTGCGACCTGACTTTGAGGGCATCGACAATATGGTTTGGGGGTCAGGGCTCTATTGATTTTTGTTTATGACCGATGTGACTTGATCAGGTCTTGTCCTCAAATATTTCCATCTGAAAATTAAGGGGATTAGGCCTCATATTTCACACCACAGCTTACCATGAAGATGAGAAAATGATTTCTAATTCCTTCTGACTGGATGGTGAGTGAGGCAGAAGGCAGTTAAAACTGTTCTTGCTGGGGGGAAGAGGAGGCCAGAGGCAACTTAAAAAGAAAAAGCCTTTTAAAAATATACATTGCAGCTGCTTTTAGACAGCGTCTTACAACTGGATTCTTTGACTAACTTACCCTTTAAACAGTGACATGTACTGTAATGGCTTCTTAGTTATTATTGTGCCTTTTCACAAGTATATCCCCTAAAAAGTCACAGGCAGTTATGTCTTTGTTCACTGCCTCTGGGAGGACTCCCAAGTCTTTTCTGACCAGACTTCTGTTGGAGTCCAAGGCGGTGGGCATTGCTTCGTTGATGTTAATCTGTGTGTGCCCCAGCATCTGTGTGGCAGTCAGGACAGCTCCGGGAAGCTCTGGGAAGCTTGCTCCCCTTCCAGCGTGTTGAAACAGGATCTCTCGCATGTGCAGCATGCTCCAGGCTTGCTAGCCCTGGGCTCCTGGTGATAGATACTCCATCTCTGCCCCCACGTGCCTGTGGGACTCCTGGGATACGACAGTACAGATGTGGGGCACCCCATCCAGCTCTCGCATGACTTTAGTGATCCGACTCAGGTCAGCAGGCTTGAGAAACAAGTGTTCAAGTCCCTGAGCCATCTCCCTGGTCCTGACCATACAGTTTGGGGATGTCAAGTACATCCTGTTTCTGTACGGTCAGCATTACCATCCACCATTCATCTGCAGAACTGATCCCTAACTGAAGCTCCATTTTGTTTAATAATACCTCTATTCCTCTTCTCAGGATCCCTGCTAACATTCTACACTGTCCCTCCTTTTAACTACAGTAGAAGTACAGTCATGTTTCATACAGCAGTGTTTTCACGGTTCTTCCATGCTGTCTCTGTTTCCTTCCTTTTGAGGCTAAATCCCACCTTTATTTACCCACTCACCTGCTTCTGGCCGCTGACTAATGCCCCTGTGCCCTGAGGTATACAGATGTGCACTTCAGCCCCTGCCTCTGTATCGTGGTGGTGTGTACCCTGAAGTGGACTGGCTGTGGCGTGTGGGTTTGCAGGGCCTCGGTGCTTTCTTTTTAGTGCCTGCTCTATGTCCTCTGTGCTCAGTCTCCCCAAACCAAAGCCAACCCTGACTCGTCCTGAGACGACTCAGATTCTTCCTAATATGTATTGGTCTGCTGCCCTGGATGTCACTGTCACTAAAATAGCCTCCTGCTCTGTCCTCCTTCCCATCCACCCTGGTCATTTCCACATTACTGCTTCTGTCGCCATCATCTTTCCGTATCAACACTAGGCCTTTCTAGTCTCAAATCCATTTGTTAAACATTGCAGGTTTTACATTGCAGCCCTCTACAGACCTTACCAGCATCACCCTTCTAGGCCCCAGGTCCACTTGTACGTCATGGAGTTCAGCCCCTTGCCCCCGTTGCTTCACTGTCTGGAATATCCTCCTCCCACCATTCAAAGCTCATCTCCTTGGTGTGTGTGTGTGTGTGTGTGTGTGTGTATGTTTTGTCTGCATGCATGTCAGTTCACCATGTATGTGCCTAGTGCCCTTGAAAGCCAGACAAGGGCATTGGATGTCCTGGGAGTGCAGTTGCAGACAATTGCGAGCCACCATGTGGGTGCCAGGCCTGGAGCCCAGGTCTTCTGGGAAGGCTGCAGGTGCTTTCAGCTGTCGAGCCGTCTCTCCAGCTCTGGCCTTTCTGAGTTACCCCACCTTGGTAGCCTCATTAGGACACATTCTGTTTGTCAGTAATGTCCTCTAGGGACCTGTACTTGATCATGGCTACTACTTTATTTATTAGGTTTTCACAAGGAGGTCTCAGGTAGCCCAGGGGGACCTGGAATTGCCACTTAGCCAAGATTGACCTTTAACCCTGGATCTTCCGCACTTTCACCTCCCAAATGCTGGGCTACTGCTGTGTGCCATGCCCAGTGTGCAGAGTACCACACTGTGGTTCTCGTGTGCGTGATGTTCCTTGTGTGGCAAACACAGTGTTTTATTCCTGTTTTATTCCAAGCATAGCGGGAAGGAACGTGTTCAGATCCAGCTTGTAGCAGTTAGCATTGTGTCTGCCTGGTTAGGAGAGCTTCAGAACTGATGTGAGGTAGCCCCTCAGCTGCAATGTCACCATAGTATATTCCTGGGAAACTTTGAAAATTTTTACTTGTTGGTTTTGCCTTTTCGAGACAGGCTTTCTCTGTGTAGCCCTGACTGTCCTAGAAGTCACTCTGTAGACCAACCTAACCTTGAACTCCGAGATCTACCTGCCTCTGCCTGCTGACTGCTGGGATTAAAAATGTGCACTGACACCACCAGGCTAGTTCTGAGTTTTTAATGCAAGAATTGCTGAGTGCAAAATGACTGGAAACACAGAAAGTCCTTTGTCTCCTGTCAGTTTATCAGTTGAAGTCTCTGACTTAAGTCTGCAGTCTTTCTGGTGTCAGGTACACTTAAAGGATCTGATCATCTCTCCTCACACTGAGAGGACTGTTATTTTCCACTAAAGTTTGACAGGAACAAGTTCTAAAAGCTGACTTTTTGGAGTTGTGTTGTCCCCCCTCCCCTACCCTTAAGGTGCTCTCTTGATGTAGCAGCTGTGTGGTGGTTTTCTAAGAATTGTTCTTGATAATTAATTTTTGGCAGATTATTAAATTGTAAGTCGACATTTAAGATTGTGAACCATTTTCCTTGCAGTAATTACTTTGCTGTAGACACTGCGTCAGCGATCGCCATTGCCCTGATGACATTTGGCACCATGTATCCCATGAGTGTGTACAGTGGGAAGGTGCTTCTCCAGGTGAGGCTCGTTTCCATGAGGTACACTCTTAATGTGAGCGCGTTCTCTTCCCCGCATGGGTGTCTTCTAGCAGAGAGGTGAAAAGAGACTTTAGCAGTGAGGCCAGACCATAATCTCTGAACTCAGCAGAAAGGGTATTACCCAAGAAATTTGATTTCCTTGGGTAACTATGCTTGGGTTTTATGCGTACTCTGCTTACTACTGCTGTTTTTCCTGTCATTGGATCGTCATAGTGACAGTTTGGGTATTAAAATAATATAAACAGGCTTCCCAGAACTAGGTGCATGTATGCCCTGTTCTTAGTAATAAAGGCTACATAATCCTTATGAAGTACTGCGCCCTGAATGAAATCTTTCTGTTCTGTTTCTACATACTTTTTGTTTGTTGGTTGGTTCTTTTTTACTTCATTTTATTTTTTTTTAATTTCACTTTCTTTATTCATTTATTTATGGTTTTTCTTTTTGAGACAGTGTTTCACTGTGTAGCCCAGGCTGTCCTGGAACTTGTGAGTCTCTGTGTAGCTGCTGGGATCCTAACTCTGGTCCTCTCCAGAGGCAGAGGCAGTAAGCGCTGCTGTTTTGTTGTTTGTGATTCTTTTGAGTCATGCTTTCATCATTGCCTTCGCTGTCCTGCAATTCACTGTGTGGCCCAGGCTGGTCTCGGAGTCACAGAATCCCTCCTAAAGGGGTGTCTCACCGCAGCAGTAAGCACGTGTGCACAGGCTTAACTGCTGAGCTGTCCATCATCACTGGGTGGTTGGTTCCTTAAGTCTCACTGGATTAGAGAAAGCAGCTTCTTTGTGAGGAAGAGTGTGGTGTCTTCCTCCCTGGGAGCCCCTCCCACTCTTAGCAGTTTTCTCCTTTATTTTTGCTCATGACAGAAGCCATCTAGGAAAGGCTAAAAGCACACAAGTGAGTGTTCTAGAGATGAGCCACTATTTTGTATAGCCTGTGCTGGGTGAGCTTTAAGAAGGCAGGGTCCTCAGAGACTTCATCCCGGGACAGCTTCGCCTTGCTGCTGCGCTGCCTTTCCTGTCACATGACAGCCTAACGATGCCTGAGCATCGGCACACACTACTGAGCAGATTCCCTCAGATGAACATGAAGATGAGCTTTCACGAATTAATGCTGTTCAGAAGAATTAATGACTTTAGAGAATTTCTGGTTTGATTCAAATCATTTTAAGGAGAAAATTTAAGGAAATGGTTTTGGTTGTTTTGCCAAAAAGTTGTAATAAAGTTAGAAGCAAGAATAGAATGTGTCCCTGCCTCACAGAATAGTAAGTAAAGGCTGAATAATAAGGAATACAGTGAGCCTTCACAATTACACTAAAAAGAGAAATGGGCTTGGGACAAATTTATAATCAAGGAAAACATTGATTCTAGGTCAGGTCCAAGGAGGAAGCCATTGGTGTATACTATGATAAAGAAAGGCCATGTGAAACTATTACTTTGAGCTTATAATGAGCTTAGAGAATGAAACACTGCTTTGAACTTATTATCAACATCCTTCTATAACTCCCCTTTTGAGTAACATTTTATCTATGAGGTAATTTTCTAAAGAGTTTTGTCTAAGAAAGTATAAAAAGGCCAGAAGAAATAAGGTAGTCAGGGTTGGGGATTTAGCTCAGTGGTAGAGCGCTTGCCTAACAAGCGCAGGGCCCTGGGTTCGGTCCCCAGCTCCAAAAAAAAAAAAAAAAAGGAAAGAAAAAGAAATAAGGTAGTGGCTGGGTGGGTTCTGCCCCATCCATCCAAATGTATGTGTGTGGCATTTGGGGCTCAGTCTCATTCACCAAATATATATATATATATATGTATATGTCTGTTTGTCTATATGTATGTATAGACATATATGTGTAAGTATTTGTGTATATACGTAAGTATGCATGAACACTTGTAGAATTAATGAAACATATAGTTGGGCCTGTCCAAAGTGTATGTGTATGTCTGTGAGTATTGCCTGTGTTCCAAGCCTCTCTCCTGGACAGAGAGAAGTCCTTGAGCCAGAAAGAAAAGAGCCCTAGCAGTTAGACCTTTTCCCCTTCTTCATCCCCTGCTACTGTCAGCAGGAATTTATTACCAGAAGCCAGCAGCATTAAGCCGTAGAGTAGTCAGAAACCAGCACGTATTAGCACAAAATAATAAGAGAGAGTTACAAGCTGAATCCCACCTCCTTCCATTCATTCTAAAAGCCAGGGCAGGCTCCTGGCAGGCTCAAAAACAAACAAACAAACAAACAAATAAACAAAATGTGTGTGGACCTATTAATGATGTTCTTAGGCCAGTGAGACCTCTCTTCCCTAAATCATAAGACATGTCAGAAGTCAAAGCTTGTGGAAACCCATTTGTGGATGTTAGGGAGAGCATCAGAACCATTATTGCAAAGTTAATTTCTCCCTAGGCCATTCATGTTTTATTTTATTTTATTTTTTTAGACAACACCACCTCATGTTATTGGTCAGTTGGATAAACTGATTAGAGAGGTAAGTTGAAATAGTAAATAAATTATCTTTCAAAATTATGTCAGAGAAACAAAAGGGTGGGTATGTATAATATATTCAATTAGAATTTTCTTCCAGGGGAATTCTGCTAACAGAGTAGAAGCTATAACACAAGGACAAACACAGAGAAATTTCAGAAACTGCTCAGTTTAGAAGCCAAATTGACTTGAAGTAAATGTAGAAAGAAGATAACAGTCAGAAGACATCATATTAACTGAATAATCTTTCTCACTCTGACTAAAAATGAAAGTCCAAGTGTACATGTTAATCTACTGAGATTCTCAGTTTGTAGGTTATTTTCTCCTGTTAGAAAGCCCACCCACTAATGAGGAAGAACAATCGTTGGTTGGGCTATCAGTTTCGAATGACCACTTTCCCAGCACAGCTGGCTGTGTGTCTCACGCTGAATCCTGGCCCTGAGCATATCTTTGTTGCCTCTGTCCTCATGGCCCTGGGATTTACTCAATGGCCTTACATTCAAACAGAGGCTTGTTACTGGAAGATCCAGGGCAAAAAACAACCAGTTCGCATGTACACTCCCATACACACCTTAAAAAGAAACTTGGCACCGGAAATGACTGTCATAAATATGTCTACCTTGTTCAAAAACACCACCATAAATTGTAAAGCACTGAGCAATCTGCCGCTGACCAAGGATGGGACAGCCTGGGTCAGGACTGAACAGTCAAACAGGAGCCATCGGAGACTTCTGCTAGCCACTGCCTGTCCTTGGTCAGGGTTCAGCTGAGTTGTTTCCAGGCGACAGCCAGCCTGTACTGTGTTTGGACTACTGCATTGCTCTGTCGAATGCAGGTAACTGATAAACTTTTATGTTTGATTAGGTGTCTACCTTGGATGGGGTGTTAGAAGTCCGAAATGAACACTTTTGGACCCTTGGATTTGGCTCCTTGGTATGTCTTCTAAAAGTTAGTTTAGTATGATTTAAACATGGTTTTTAAAACTTAAATAGCATTTTGTTAAATTTTTCATGGTGGGGGCTAGAGAGTTGGTTCAGTGTTTAAGAGCATTGCTCCTGCAGAGGACCTAGCAAATAAATAAATCTTTTAAGTTTTAATCATGGAAGCTTTGGTTTTCCTTTCTGTTGAGAGGCATCTAAATATTGACAGCCTCAGTTTGAGATTGAAGCAACTTTTTTCTTCTTTTTTTCTTTTTTTATTTAACCTCAAACCTACTGGACATTTTGTTGTTGTTGTTGTTGTTGTGTTGGAGGCGTGGAAATTGCATCTAAGACTTATTGCCTCATAGTTTTCCCTGTCATTAACACTCTCCTACTACATGTTTTTGCTTGTTTTTCTTGGAGACAGCATCCCATCCCACACACGAGGCTGCCCGTGAACTCACTCTTGTAGCCCGGCCAGCCTTGCCCTACAAGCCTCCTGAATACTGACAGTCTAGGCCAGCACTGTCACCTTGCTTTACATGTCCTTTTTGTTTGTTCTGTTTTTTGTTTTTTTGTTTTGTATTTTTTTTTAAGACAGGTCACTGTATGTAGCCATGACTGTTCTGGAACTCTCTGTGTAGACCAGGCTGACCTCGAATTCAGAGATCTACCTGCCTCTGCTCCTGATGCTGGGATGAAATGCCTGGACTGTTACTTGTTTTTATGCCTTTCTGAACTGTGAACCGGAGTGGTAGTATATATAAGCTAAGTACATTAGGGCAGTACCTACAAATGCTTGAGGTTCTAATGTTGTCTTTCTCCTGACCCTGGTCCTGTACACCTACCCTCCCCCACCCTTTGTCTCTGCTGTGCTGTTTGGATTCTCTTCCCAGTTCCTAGTGTGGGCCTCTGTCCTCGAAGGGAGCTGTGATTGGTTAGTTTTGCAAGCTCACAGGGCTTGGGCTACTGCAGAGCTGCAGGTCTCATTGCAGACCCAGTGTGCTCTCCCATCATGAAGTGTACCAGAGCCCTTCTGGTTTCAGCTGCCTTTCTCAGATTGCCTGTCTAAGATTTCCATTCAGTAGCTATCACTAACTGCTTTGGGGTTTTTAGGTCAGTCGATGTCTCCTTTTCTTCTCGGTGCTCCCTCTTGCAGAGCTCAGAGGTCCATAGCTCATGCCTGCAGCTTTACAAGTGCCACAGCACTGAGTTTCTAACACCTGCCCGTAGGGTGCGGAGACATCTGGGCATTTCAAAACTGCTGCTGTCACGTGTGTGTGTGTGTGTGTGTGTGTGTGTGTGTGTGTGTGTGTGTGTGTATGGGGGATGTGTGTGGGGGGGATGTGTGTGTGTATGGTGTGTGTTTGTGTATGGTGTGTGTGTGTGTGTGTGTGTGTGTATGGGGTGTATGTGTGTGTATGGGGGATGTGTGTGGGGGGGATGTGTGTGGGGGGGGGATGTGTGTGTGTGTATGGTGTGTGTGTATGGTGTGTGTGTGTGTGTGTGGTGTGTGTTTGTGTATGGTGTGTGTGTGTATGGTGTGTGTGTATGGTGTGTGTGTGTGTGTATGGTGTGTGTGTGTATGGGATGTGTGTGTGTGTATGGGGTGTGTGTGTGTGTATGTATGGGGTGTGTGTGTGTAGGTGTGTAAGTGTGTAGAGGCCTGAGTTGATGTTAGGTATCTTTCTTATCACTAAGTAACTTACATTGTGAGATGAGGGTCTATCAGTTGAGCCCAGGCTGGTCTCAAGTTCTCTGAGATCCTCCTGCCTCTGCCTCTCAGTTCTTGGAGCAAAGGCATGCACCACCATACCCTGACTCTTTTTCTGGTTTTTGAAATTCTATTTAGTTATGAGCTCTGGGTCAGACACAGTTGTCTTCTCAAATCTTCCACAACTGTAATGAAACCCTAGCTTTCTGCAGTCCCACGCTCTGCTGTCCCCACGCTGGTATCTCGGACGGACACAGCTGTGCCTGCTCTATGGGGTGCCGGGAATCAAAGCCAGGGTCTTGCGTGCATTCTGTGAATGGTGCTTCATCTCAAGGGTCACAAATCATTTCATTAACATTTCACATAGTAAGGACCAGTAACTTAGCAAGCAAGATGCTCTTATCTTAAAGAAAACACCAAGTACCAAATTATAAATAAAACAGAATTCTTAGTATTATAATTCTAAGAAATCTTTTAAGCCAACTGTGGTGGCATGCACCTTTAATACCAAGTACTTGGGACTTAGAGGTGGACAGATCTCAGATCTCCGTGAGTTCAAGGCCAGCTTGGTTTACAGAGCAAGTTCCAGGACAGCCAGAGCTACACAGAGAAATTCTGTCTCAAAAAAAAAAAAAAAAATCAAATAATAATAGTAATTCTAAGCAGTCTTTTGTGATTTTCCTATTGTAGGCTGGATCAGTGCATGTAAGAATTCGACGAGATGCAAACGAACAAATGGTCCTTGCTCATGTGACCAACAGGCTGTGCACGCTGGTGTCCACTCTGACTGTTCAGATTTTCAAAGATGACTGGATTAGGCCTGCCCTGTCATCTGGGCCTGTTGCACCCAATGTGCTAAACTTCTCAGACCACCACATAATCCCAATGCCTCTTTTAAAGAACAATGATGAGAGGACCCCTGTCACATCCACCCCAGCCAAGCCCAGCAGCCCACCTCCGGAGTTTGCATTTAATACGCCTGGGAAAAATGTGAGCCCAGTCATTCTTCTGAACACACAGACAAGGCCATATGGTTTGGGTCTTAATCGTGGACACACACCATACAGCAGTATGTTCAGCCAAGGACTTGCGTTTCCAGGAGTTGGAGCAGGTCAGGGATTGAGGCCCACCTTCCCACATATACCAAGCAGGTACGGAATCAACAGGATGGGACAGCCAAGACCCTGATGGACTCTTAACGTACTGTTATGGGAGTGTCGACTCCTTGCCTTCCAGTGTATTTAGTCATCCAGTTGCATTGACTGTTCAACCACTTATGTGTCAGATTATTCCAAGCTTGTTCATATTTCATAAAACCTATAAACTATATTTTTGTAAAACATTCTTGTGGCAGTGAGGTCTTTGAAACGTCATGGGTGTGTGTCAGATAGGTCTCCTTCAAGAAGTCTGAATGCCAGCTGCTTTGTAACCGCCAACGCTGTGACACTCTGGCCGTGCGGTGGGTAGATCTGTATCTTACTACAAACTCATAATTCCTTCAGTAGAATTTATAAACATGCTTCATGTATGGTGCCCATCTAAGGAAATGAAAACATTAGTGTCCATTTGAAAAGTAAAATCTCTTTTATAGCTTTTTTAAGCCTAATTACTGCATTTTTTTTGAGGTCCTCCCGAATCATTTGTTAAATAAAAAGTAAAAGTTTCTATTGGAAGTCGTGAGGCATATTCTACTACATAGCACAATTTAATTATTATTACTCGTCTTTTGAAACAGGGTTTTGCCACATAGACCAGGCTGGCTTCACACCCACAATCCTCCTGCCTCAGTCTCCCACATGCTGGGATTTAGGTCTTGAGCCACCATAGAAGTATATCCCAAGATTTTAAGTAGCAGGTTTCGAATGAAGGTTTGTTTTTTCCTTTACAATTGTAGTGAATTTGTATACTATAGTGAAACACTGAGAATAGAGGACAGCCGTCGACAAACACAGTCCACTCTTCCCAGCATCTGATTTTGGTTCTAAATACCAAACCTTTGGTAAATGGAATGAGGTTGAAAAAGCCCAGTCTTCTAGGTCACATTTAGTCGATTGGCCATTGACCTACAATAGCCATTGTAGCTACATAGTTCATTCCGAATGTAGTGAGCCAGTATAAAGCCAAGGAATGAACAGTGAGAGAATGGATTGGGAACAGCAGGTCATCCGACAGGAACCTACCAGGGAAGCCTTGTGAAGCAGCCAGCAGGACAGGACCCTGGACAGAGCAAAGTGTCTCTTCAAAGAAAGCTTCCAAGTAAAAGAACAGATAGCAACAGAGATCAAGTCATCTACTCAGAGGCTCACGAAGTCCTACAGAGACCAGTTGGGGAGGATAGGGTGACCAGCTAGTTCCTGACTGAGCTTCCTCTGCACAGATGAGCTCCCCATGCCTGAGCATGCAGCCTCAGTCTCCCTCCGAGGACAGGCCGTGCTCTATCATTAGGGAAACTACAGCAGCCTCTCTTGGTTACGGCTCACCTCCTAGCTTCTCTCCAGGACCTGTTTTTAACTCTTGGGCTGTTTGTTCTCCTATCTCCCTGTCCATGTTAGGGGTGCAGCCCATCCCCAGAAAGGGGGCCTTGGAGGATGCTTTGAGACAAACACATTTGGGTGTGACCTGTGACTTCCACGGCAACTTCTGAGTGAGCTTAAACAACATATGGCAGGAAGTGACAGAGCACACATTACATAAACATGGACGGTCACATTCTTTTATTTGGGGTTCATTTTAGTAGACTAGTTTTCAATTTTTGTTTTATGAACAAAACATATCAAATATATATTTTATTGAAGAGCTGGAAATTTTAATCAAGGTATTTTTAACAGACTTAATGACTGGGCTAGGCAAAAAGACTTTTTATTCCAATCCCGGTGTACTTCTGTATCAATAGCTTGGTAATCATGGGCATGGAAGTCATTTAATCTCTGAGCTCTCTCATCTGTATAGTTAGGGAGGAGAAGGAATGAGTTGATTTGCAAATTATCTAAAATTTTGTAATTAAATCTGTCAACATCATGTCCGATTGCTAAGTAGATTCTATACCCAGAGTTCTTTTTAACATGAGCACAACATGGAGACAAGGTGCTACCTAGAGCAGCACCCTTGAGGAGGGAGAAGGCAAACTGCAGGCTAACTCCATTTTCCGTGTTTGTCCCTGGCTCTCCCAGACTCTGGATTTTTATATCTTTAGACCAGAGAGGTTTTTCTGTTGTTGTTGTTAGACTTTATGTGAGGGGTGGTTATTTTGGAGGGTGATAGACAAAAAGATTAGAGCAGGATCTCCCTCATACCTCGGTGGGGTACAAAAGAATAAGATACAGCTTTCCTTTCGTCCTTGGTTTCTGAGGTCAAAGCTGGAGTCACAGTGATCCCATGAACTCCTGGGAGAGACATCCTGAGCTTCGAGCCTCTGACTAAGCAGCTTTTAAACCGCCAAGTTTTGCTTGACTACAGATGCCCATTCGGTGCTGGTCGACAGCTCAGCAGACAAGGACACTTAATACCACACATTGTCCTTTGACCCCTGCAGGTACACATGGCATATACACCACATACACACAAATCAGTGTTTTGTGTGGTTTTTTAAGAACGCCTCTTTCAAATCTGAGAACACTTTCCATGTGAGAACGCACTCTATACGTGCCTAAGTGTCTTAATTAAACAAGCTGAATTAAATAGCATATATGGTAACTTAGTTATCACATATTTATCAGGTACTTGTTGAGCCTGTATAAGCCAGGTCCTCTACTAAGGACAGGTTTTATAGCCCAGTATTCTTGGGGCCAGGTAACACAAACACACAGCAGAAGGGCAGGGAGATTGTCCTGTGAGCAGAGATGAAACCAAACTCATTTCTCAAGTCCCTTCCCCTTCCTCTCCTTTGACTTCCTTCAAGGTTTTTTTTAAGTATTTTTTTTTTTGGTCACATAAAGTATAACTTCAGTTTTATATTTCCATGGTATTTTTCTTTCTGCCTTCATGAAATCACCTCTTTACATGGGCTTTGGTGGAGGTCGCGGTGCAACGCCAGCAGGTCTGAATCGTGGTGGGGGTGTTCGGTCCTTCCGGGCCTCACGAGATCGATTCCTGACGACCTTGCTATGAACGGCACAGCTCAGGCAGTAGTGCAGCTCGACATAGAGCTTGGGAAGCACTTAAGCATCGAAGACGCTTGCTTCAGATGTGTCCCTGACTGCAGCAGCTTCTACAATGTTCCGAGTGACAAACTTCTTAATGGCCTTATCCTTGGGCACGCACTGGGCGCAGTTTGTGCAGCGAATTGGCTGCACATGGCTGCGGCCCTTTTTGGCACGACCGTTGTTTCTCCTTTTTTTGGTCATATTGGAGCCAAGACTCTTTTTTAAGTATTTTAACATTTTATTTAATGTATACGAGTGTTTTGCTTGCAGGGTACCCATAGAGATCAGAAGACATTAGATCCCCTGGAACTGGAGTTACAGACGGTTGTGAGCCACCTTGTGGGTGCTGCGAATCAAACCTATGTCCCCTGGAAGAGCAGCAAATGCTCTTAACCCCTAAGCCAGCTCTGCAGCCGAGCTTCTGCGTGGTTTCTAATGATCCGCTGAAAGTGGCAGAGTCCCCGGAGTATTTGGTGGCTTGGGGTACATCAAGCAGTCACTAGTTTAAAGGTGCCTTTAATAACACTTATGTCATAGTCATCAAGCTCCCAGCCTGTGAGCCTTGCCTCTTGCAGCAGAGTTAGCTTAGATAACACTTGACCGAGTTTCCTCACCAGCGCTGCGTCTGGTAAGAACTCTTCAGTGCCGAAGTCAAAAAATACCAACTGCTTAAGATTCTCAAACACATCCATGAAAGAAAGCCATCCATCACTGCTCACACCGTGTCCTGCTAAATCCAACTGCTGCAAGTCTCTCAGAGGATTCATCTCCAAAAATTCACCTGGGTGAAGAAAGACGTGTTAATGGGAAGAAATCCGCATTTAAAATGAGTTCTGTACACACACATGCACACGTTGAGTAATTTTTCCATTTTAAAATGACCATGGTTAGACCAGTGTTGTGCCCTGGAAAGGAGGAGTTCCTGAAGGCATTCTGTGACTGCTGGTTATATTTAAAGTCTGTTTCCTAAAGCCTAAGAGCATCGATGTTCCAAGAGTGCAGCCGGCAAGCATGAATGAGTATTTTACCTTACTCTCATTCCTCTGGGGAAATGGAATGTTGACTAATCATTGAGATATGAGAGATGCTGTTAAGATATTAAGGAGTTGTTTGGTTTCAGACCCCTGGGGCAGGAGACTGAGGTGCATATCTTGCATACCAAAGCAGACCTGGCCTCCTGGTTCTCCCAGCATCCCTCTGTCCCTACTTGACATCATACCCTGGCCCCAACCTTGAACTTTCCAGCCCAGGGGCTGGGCTGCCCTTCCCCCGGAGGCTCCTCTCTATATAATCTAGACATTTTGGCCTCTAATCTCCCCCCTCTTCTCTCTATGTGCTCTTGTACCCCTTTCTCCTACCCCATCCCACCTTTCCGAGCCTTGGTCCTTGGGCCCATGAATTCGCTCTCCTGAGAGCAGCTTCCCAATAAACCTGCCTTTAATATAAACTAATCTGGCTTGAACTGGCTCATTTCACCGGTGGTGGAGAGAGAACAGACCAGTTTTCAAAACTGGAATTAAAAAAGCAATACCAGGCCCTTTCGCGTTTGTAGAAATAAAGCTACTTGTTTTGGGTGTAGGCTATCCCTAACTATAAACTCAAGTAAACAAAAGTCATCCAGTGTCTAGAGGGCTTTGTTTCTTTAAAGCCTTGCACGAGGATTCAGGGAGGTCCTCCAGCCCCTGAAATTAAGCCTTCCTGAAGGAGGTGGTGGAGGTTCTGATTCACAGAACACAGCAGGCCCTGCTGCCCATTCCTTATTTCCCTAAGCCCTGTGCTGCTGCCCTGGAATAGGGGGAATCCTGTTGTGTGAGGGGAAAAAACTCCTCACCATACACACACACCTGATCTCAGTATCTGAGAGTCAGGGACAGAAAAGCAAATTCAAGGCCTGCCCAAGCTATCTAGAGAAACCCTGTAGTAGATAAAAAGCAAGAAAGAACAGGCAGATTTTAATTCTTGGGGGTTGGTGTTTGAGACAAGGTTTTGCTAAATAGCTCAGGCTATCCTCAAACTCACTGCACACCACGTGCCTCAGCCTCAAACAATGTTAGAATCACAGACCCGAGTCAGCACAATCTGCCTCAGCCTGCACTGGCAGTGAGGGGTTTGCTAGACGTTAAAATTGGGAGGGAGATGTTACAACCTTACAGGATGAGGGTTCAAAATTCAGTTTGCACTTTTTTTTTTCTGTTTGTTTTGAAACAGGACTTCTTCATTTAGCCCTGGCTGCCCTGGAGCTCACTCTGTACACTGGGCTGTCCTCAAACTCCAAAGTCCACCTACCTCTACCTCCCAAGTACTGGGATGAGAGGTGGTGCCACCATCACCTGGCTGCACTTTGAACTCCTAAGTGGGAAGAGATGCTCTCTGACAAAGCAGTACCGTCCCCACAGACAACACCAGACCTCTGAGATGGCACAAATCTGATTCCAGAACTCTGGGAGGCTGAGGCAGGGGATAGCAAGTTCAGGCTAGCCTGAGCTACACAGTGGGCTAACGCTGTTGTTGCAGGATATCTGATCACAACGTGAAACCCCAGATTGTGTTATTTACTGAAAGCAACAGCAAAAACCTGTTTTTAGTTATGGTGCAGCTAAAAACCCTAACACACACCTTTAATCCCAAACAATGAAGGGAAAGTCAATTTGTGGAAGGAAGCACCAAAGTTTGTTTGAAAGTGGCGCCTATGCCTTGAGGGCTGGAGAGATGGCCCAGTGGTTAAGAGCACTGACTGCTCTTCCAGAGGTCCTGAGTTCAATTCCCAGCAACCATACGGTGGCTTACAACCATCTTGTAATGGGACAGCTACAGTGTACTTATATATAATAAATTTTTTTTAAAAAAGAAAGAGAGAAGAAAGGGAAGCTATTAGACTTGGGTTGAAGAGAGAGCAAACTAGGCACAAATGAGGATAGAACAAGCCAGAGAATGAGAACAAATGGCTAGAGGTAGTTTGAAGGCAAGCAGAGCCATTCAGGAGATGCTGAAAGAGAAGTTAGGCTGAATTAGTCAGCTTGGGGAGGGGTTTGAGCCAGAACAACTGAGTTGAACCAGTCAGAAAGACAAGAGTGAGCTTTTTCAGCTCTGAGTCTCAGAGGCTGAAAACATTCTAGGCCTAGATAAGACGGTATGGTGGCTAGAAGCTTCCAGGAATAGGCCTAAGTTAGCAGACAAAGGCAAGGAGTCTCTGAGACACTTGTTTCGGAGAATAAAAGTTACATTTACACTGTCTAAAAAAACAAAAACAAAACCTCATCAGGGCCATGACAAAGGTTAGCAGACAAATAACAAAAGCTATTGCCATCTGTAATTAAGCCTACCTGCAAAATAAGAACGAGCGACCAGCCATCTTGTCTAACCAGCTGTGTGGACTGAGGCTTACCCAGGTATGCACTGAGTGTACTCTTGGCTGCTTTCAGGAAGCCTGTTGATCCACTCCCCTGTTAGCAACCAGGCATCTCCACCACCTGCCCCTGGGACTCAGCAACATCAGGATACATCATCACTAGCTGCCGAGATATAACACATCCCTACCATCGCCATGAATGGCCTATCCTCCCCCTGCGCATGCGCTACCTTCCAGCCCCTCCTGCTTTGCTCTCATCTGCATAGCCTCTGTGTACACCCTCCCCAGTAAACCTCACACGCGAGGTGTGACTTTGTTACATCTGTCACATGGGTCCTAACCTGCCCGGTGAGGAGATCTGGGAATTAATTGGCATTTGTGTGGCCTGTGTGTTTGCTAAGGGCATGTGTGTGACACAGCTGCACCCAGTGCTTGCTCCGGAGTGTTTTCATCCCCTTTGTGAGTTTAGGGTATTAAGGCCCTTGATAACGGATGCCTGAAGCATCCGTTTAGGTGGCTGTAATCGGGAGTGGTGGAGGAAGTGGGCGTTCCCAGTGAACACCTCCATTCCTCTATCTGTGCCACCTGCTGCCGAGACCATCCCTGGGCCTCTTTCCTGTGCTTTAACTTCCTTAGCTAGAAGACAAACTGCTAATCTAGAGCCCTGACCACTCCTCTCCCACATTCCCTTGCTGCTAAATGAAATAGAAGCCAAAGTGAGGAGCGTGACTTCCATGTCACTTTGAAAAGAATTAGCCCACGGCTTACTTTTTTTCTTTCGTCTCTTCCCACTTGGCTGAAATGCCCCCGTGCTGGTAACCTAGCTATGACCATGAAGTTGAAAATAAATCCGAGGAATGAAGGGGTGAAGATAACATCTGTCAGGGAAGGCTGCAGAGCGCAGCTGCCCCATCTGCTTGGACTGCACATCTGGGGACTACAGCGCGGGAAGGAAGTTCTCGCTCCTGTTGGCTGTGGTCCAGCCAGGTCTTCGCTGATGCTGTCTGCACCCGGCTGGACAGGCCCAGTGGTGCTCGCCTCCTGGTCTCTCAGCCTTCACAACCCACCTTCCTGTTTTGCCACCTCTGTTGTGATACCCCACACATCAGGAATTCGAAATATTTTGTTGTTTTGTTTTGTTTCCAGTCTGTGGGCTTTCTCCCCAAAGAGCATCTTGTTTTCACTACCCCGTAGGGATACAGAAAAGTCAAAGCCCGGTGGATCTCCGATGAGAACAGAGCTGTTTCTGTGGCTGTGGCTACCCGTTTCGGTTTGAGGTTCTTAACTGAGTAAGAGTTTCCCGGGTGATTGCACGGGGTCGAAAAAAACAAGCGATGGTTTTCATGGTCCAAGGACATGCTTTCTGCCAATTGAATATGGATCAAACTAGATTCAACAGGAACAGAAGCTGTGTATTTGGAGCTTGGCTATCTGTGGGCTGTGGAGAATGCAAACAGCTAAATCTATATGCTTTGGGTTAAACTTGTCCGATTCTGCCCTTCAGTTCACCTGAGCCAGAGTCAGGCCACCTAGAGTTAATTCTTAGTGTCACCAAACCTAGACTCATTTGGCAGGGCTGTCGGGGGTTATCTTGATTGTGTTAACTGTCGGTGGCATCATTCCCTGACTGGAGCCGGAAAACTGAACAGCCTGAATGTATTCATTGTTCTCTCACCCTGAAGGTGGATGTAGTGTAGCCAGCTTCCTCAAGCTCTTGCCCGTAATTTCCCCACTGTGGTAGCTGGAACCTGAAACCTGGCACCCTGAAGTAGGCCCTAAGTAATAAACTGTGACACCATTCATTTAGTCAGCAAACATTTGATTATCTGCTCTGTACCACAGACTCTGTCCCTGTCACTTTGGGTTTGTGTGAAGACACTCTAATGAATAATTAGATGACAGGCAGGGAGGTGGGGCAGAGGTCCTGAGAGAAAGCACACAAAGGCAGTACCCGTTCCAACCCCACGTTGCGCCCAAGACACTAGTGCTTGGTCTTACATGCTCCAGAAGACTGGAAGCTCCTCAGGAGAAACTCCAAAGCAGAGCCACCTGGCATGCCTGGTTCCTACCCCAAATAGTAAAACTAACCAATCAGAAGTCATCTCTGGGGGCCTGGAGAGATGGCTCAGTGGTTAAGACTGACTGCTCTTCCAGAGGTCCTGAGTTCAATTCCCAGCACCCACATGGTGGCTCACAACCATCTGTAAAGAGTTCTGGTGCCCTCTTCTGGTGTGTCTGAAGACAGCTACAGTGTACTCATATACATTAAATAAATAAATAAATCTTTTAAAAAGTCGTCTCTGGGTCTGGAGCAATGGCTCTGTGTTAAGAGCACATACTGCTCTTGCAGAGAGCCTGGATTTGGTTCCCAGCACCCACATGACGGCCCATATCATCTGTAAGCCCAATGCCAAGGGGTTCAACACTTTCTTCTGGCTTTTTAAAAAAATGTGCATTGGTATATTGCCTGCATATATGTCTGTGCTAGGGTGTTGGATCCCCTGGAGTTAGAATTACAGACAGTTGTGGTGCCGGGAACTGTCCTTTGGAAGAGCAGCCATGCTCTTGACCAGTGCGTCATCTCTCCAGCAACCCCTCCACACCCCCTTTCTGGTTTTATGGATACCAGGCACGTGTGTGGTTCACACACAGATATGCAGGTAACACTCACACACATAAATTAAAAATATTTTAAAGTCCCCTTCTCCCTCAGACACAGGGCTTTCTATCAGCTTGCTCCTCACTCTGACATAGGAAAACGACAGCTGCCTGAATCAGACGCCAACAGAGAAGACCAAGCATCAACACCCACAGAAAAGGAACCAAAGAAAAGGTCTGTTTCCTGTTTCCTGATGCTGGAACTGAGTGCCACAGGCTCGCTGACTTACAACAAACGGAAATGTATTGACGCAAGGTCAGGGCGGAGGAACTAACATCTGGTCAGGGCCTTCTTGCTGTCTGTCCCCAGGCAGGACAGGGGTGAAAAAAGCAAGCAAATCTCAGGCTCAAAGTCTCAAGCTGTCTGCAGTTAGCATTACTCATCCATGAGGACGGGCTGATGATGTAAACTCCTTCTCTGAGTTCCCACTGTTAGCCCCCAAACCAGGACAAATGGCCAACTAAGGCGCCTAGGATCAAAGCAGACCTGGCCAACGGGTTCTCCAGGTTCTCCAGCACCCCTCAGGCCCTACCTGTTCCTGGGTATGGACGCCATACTCCATTCCTTACCCTGAACTCCAGGTGGGCTGCCCTTCCTCCAGGGGCCCTTCCTTATATAATCTAGCCAGCCATTTGGCTACTCTGGTTTTGTTGTTGTTGTTGTTGTTGTTGTTTTGTTTTGTTTTGTTTTGTTTTGTTTTAAATTTCCTGGCCTCTTGGTCACGGCTCTCTCCATTCCCCTCCCCCTCTCTCCTGCTCAGGGCCATAGTTTACTCTGGACTCTCCCAGATAGTCTCCTGACTCTACCACTGACTGCTTTCCCTTTTATCCACAATAAGGCTCCTCCAGCATCCATGGGGACAGCCATTGCCTCCTTTTCCATTTCTTTTTTCGTCTGTCCACCTCCGAGCACTGCGGCCCTAGAGCATATTTTATGCATGTGTCGTTAGGAGACAGATTAAAAGTATAACACATGGCAACATAGGGAATAAGAAGGAAGACAAAAACCTTCAAAAATAATCATTGTTTCCAGTGGTTAACATTCAATAGAAATAAGATCCTGGGCTGGAGAGATGGCTCAGTGGTTAAGAGCACCCGACTACTCTTCCAGAGGTCCTGAGTTCAAATCCCAGCAGCCACATGGTGGCTCAGGACCATCTGTAATGAGATCTGATGCCCTCTTCTGGTGTGTCTGAAGACAGCTACAGGGTACTTATATATAATAAATAAATAAACCTTGAAAAAGAAAGAGAGAAAGAAAGAAAGAAAGAAAGAAGGAAAGGAAGAAAAAGGATCCTGATAACTAAGAAAGGAGGCCTGTGAGAAAGAGAGATGGCTCAGAGTAAAGGCAGAGAGAGATCTGGCTGCCTCAGCCTCCCGAGGACTGAGATTAAAGGCCAGTCTAAGCTTTGCTTAGAGTCAGTCTGTGTCCCCTTGGCTCTGTTTGTGTGTACCTACCGAAACTTCTAATCTCTTCGTCTCTGAGCCTCCAGTTTTTCAATCCAAGTTTGACAAGCCCTGGGGTCCCCTCCAGTTGCTTCAGCAGATTGGGCAGACTGATGTACGCATCCCAGCACCAAGGCAGCATCAACGCGCTTAGCTGTTCTAGCACGCCAAGCCTGCCGACTTAAACAGAAAATAGTTCAGGACTGACGTCATCTCAACCTAGCAGGATGCAGATGAAGGGTGGTCTTTATGTTCCATGGCGCTGCAGGCTACTTAATCTCTAATAAGAATTTACCCTTTTTATTTTATTTTACCCTTTTACAAAAGATACTCAAATACAGAAACACTGTAACATTATGTAACGGTTATTAAAAATCCAACCTTCAGTAAACAACAAACCATGAACTAGATGGCTTACCCCTGACCTGTATTTTTCTGAAGTGACTCCCAGACATACGTCTGCCATTCTGTCATACCCACATGCTATTATACACTTTAAAAATCTTATCTCTTGGGGTTGGGGATTTAGCTCAGTGGTAGAGCGCTTGCCTAGCAAGCACAAGGCCCTGGGTTCGGTCCCCAGCTCCGGAAAAAAAAAAAAATCTTATCTCTCCAGTGAAATTAAAAGAGGAAATAAGCCAGGCATGGTGGTGTACAGCTTCAATCTCGGCAGGAGCCAAAGGGATCTCTGAGTTCCAGACCAGCCTGATATACAGAGCTAGTCCAGGACAGCCAAGGCTACACAGAGAATGGCAAGGACCACCTGGGGAGAAATGGTTACTTAGTTATCTGGTAAAGCAGCTGCTTGCAGTTAACCTGTATTATAAAAAAGAAAAATGTTCTACTCCCACCCCACCCTTCTCTTTTCTTTGAGATGAATCTGTGACTGGCCTGGAACTCACTATGGAGACCAGGCTGGCCTCAGGCTTACAGAGATCTTGCCTGACTATTTACTTGCTGGGGTCACAGGAGTACACCACCATTCCTGGCTTAGATTTCTTGTTTTTATCTTTGCCATATGGCTTTGATAGAAAGTTAAGCCTACTGGTGATGTAATGGTTAAAACCAATGCTGGAGCCACCAAACCCAGACGACATTGCTGATGCCAAGAAGTGCAGGCTGACAGGAGCCTGCTATAGCTGTCTCCTGAGAGCTCTGCCAGAGCCTGACAAATACTGAGGTGGGTGCTCACAGCCAACCATTGGACTGAGAATGGGGTCCCCATTGGAAGAGTTAAAGAAAGGACTGAAGGAGGTGAAGGGGTTTGCAACCTCATAAGACCAACAATACCAACCAATCAGAGCTCCCAGAGACGAAATCACCATCCAAAGAGCACACATGGAGGGACCCATGGCTCCAGCTGCATATGTAGCAGAGGATGGCCTTGTTGGGCACCAATGGGAGAAGCCCTTGTTCCTGCCAAGGCTAGAACTCCCCAGAGTAGGGGAATGTCAGGGCGGGAAGGCAGGAAGGGGTGGGTGACTGGGAGGGGAACACCCTCATAGAAGAAGGCAGAGGGGGGATGGGATGGGCATTTATGGACAGGGAAGCTGGGAAAGGGGATAACATTTGAGATGTAAATAAAAAATACCCAATTAAAAAACCCAAACCAATGCTGGGAAGCCTTCATCTCTGTACAGTTAGTTGCTCAGAGCCATAAAGAGAACTCCACTGAGCCTGATACACTGAACCTTTTTGATCCTCTGCTGTATTTCTGGTGCCTCTTTGAGCATGGCCGCTCCCCTGCCTCATTTTCCTATAACAAAATGACCAGGATAAAGATCTTTTTGATACCGACATTCAAGAGGCAGAGGCAGATGGATCAAGAACGTCCTGTCTTGGGGCTGGGGATTTAGCTCAGTGGTAGAGCACTTACCTAGGAAGCGCAAGGCCCTGGGTTCGGTCCCCAGCTCCGAAAAAAAGAACCAAAAAAAAAAAAAAAAAAAAAAAAAGAACGTCCTGTCTTCTTAGAGAGCTCCAGGCTGCAGAGTGAAACTCTTTTTCAAAAAGATGAAATTAATCAAGATCTCTGAATGTTGCGCTCATCTGAGAATTCTTGCATAGCCCCTTGCTGCAACCGGACAGCATAAGAATCTTGCAGTCCTCGGATAGCTGAGTTGATGATATGTGTATAAAGCAAAAGAAAGGTGAGCCTGAGGCTAGAAAAGCGTCATCACTAAGTCCTTCAGCTTCGCACGCTGGCTGCCTTTCTACTGGCAAACTGGAGGAGCCTCAGGTACAATGACTGATGGCTCAAAAGACACAGGCTTGGGTTTGGGGAAATGGTTCAACAGGTAAGAACATGTACTATCCTTGTAGAGAGCCCGCATTCCATTCTCAGTACCCATGCCCAGTGACAAAATCCCTGTAACTCCAGCTCCAGGAGACCCAGTACTCTCTTCTGGCCTCCGCAGGCACCTACACTCCTGCACACGAGTGTGCACATACACACAAAACATTTTGTGTTTGAGTGTTTTGCCTGCATTTATGAATCTATACCCATATGCCTGGTACCCACAGAGGCCAGAAGAAGGCATCAGATTCTCTGGAACCAGAGTTACAAGTATTTGTGGACTGTGGGTGCTGAGAGCCAATGTCTGGCCTTTTTAAAAAGGCCTGGGCTTATGTTCTTTAAAAGCAGTTTAAGATAGGGCTGAGCATTTTCCCTAAGAACGCTGCATCAGTAGGCACGCATGGGCACAGAGGTCCGCTCACCACCCACACACACAGTAAAAGGCAGGTGGTATGGCAAAGCCGTTCTTCTTACTCAGTCCCTGTAGAGCTTCACTTCCGGCCTTTTCCAGATAATTTTCTGACATATCAAGAACGCTCAGCTTGACCAAATTGTGAAGATTCTGTGCTGGAAGAAAAAACAAACAAAAAATATTTTCAGGTAACCATGTACACATTTTTCGGCATCCTTAGAATTCAGTCCTTGCTATTGGCAGTACACACTGTCATTCGACTTGATTGACTATTCTGCAAAGGAAGTGGGAAGAATAGAAGTTTGGCCATCCTCCTCCTTCTCCATATTTTCTTTACCCATCTGCCCAAGGGATGATTAGACAATAACACTATGACAAGAACAATGGGATCATTTTAATTTTTCTTACTTTGCATTTTCTCTTGTTATAATAGCTTCAACTATTATGTAACACTCTTTCATTGCCATTAATAATTTAAGTCTGGTTCAGACAAAGCTCATTAAAAAATGGGCTAGGTTGAGCCCAGCACTTGGGAGGCAGAGGCAGGTAGATCTCTGCGTTTGAGGCCAGCCTGGTCTACAGACTGAGTAGGACAGCCAGATAAACATAGAGAAACCCTGTCTCTGGGTAAATGAGAGAGTGGAGGTGGGGCTAGGTCAGATAACACATGTATTGAATTATCTTTTTCAGTTTCTCTTAAAGTTAATGTTCCACATCGGATATTGTATACATTAGTGTAAAAATGTCAGGTATCCTGTTGGGCATGCAGAGAGTGAAGGCGAGGGTTACAGCGGTTACCTAGAATTTTCAGAGAATTTGCGGTCAGACAGCAGTCCACCAACTTCATCTCTTGTAGATCACAGGGTTCTTCCGAGAGAGACTTGACTATGTAGTCCATCCCCTCCCCCATGTCAGACAAACGAGTCAAATGAAGTAAACGCATCTTCTTCAGGTTTCGCAGGCCTTCCGCTACAGGCAGAGTTTATCTGGTTAAATACAGACTGCTGGGACTCAAGGAAGACGACAACTGTGTAGGAACTCTTTCATGTCCTTTTTTCTTTTTTCTTTTTTTCGGAGCTGAGGACTGAACCCAGGGCCTTGCGCTTGCTAGGCAAGCGCTCAACTACTGAGCTAAATCCCCAACCCCATGCTCTTTTTTCTTAAAAAAAAAAAAAAAAAATCCTGATGCATTTCTTTGCTTTCTGAGGAAGGAGACCCTTGCTACTCAGCCCAGGCTGACACTAAATTCATGAGCCTCCAACAGCTTCTACCCTGCGTCTAGATTCCAGACGTCTTCTCTCCATACATTCCTGCTACAAAGACCAGAAGAGCTAATTTTTTCTAATGCCTCATGGTCTTTACTTCCCTCAAGAGGCTGAGTTCAGAGGGACTGCCGCACTGTGGAGGGCTAGTGCACCTGCTCAGCCTCCGGGACCCTCCTTTGAACTTCGTGACATTGGTTCAGTGATCACTATACCCAGGGTATACGTTTAGTCGGTGTCAGTGTCCCTGTCCACCAGCAGTACAATCGAACGCAACAGTGCCCTTCGTTCTTAGCCCTGGGGTTGATGTAGAGATTAGGACAGAGTAGGTGAAGCTTAAATCATCACTATACATCCTGAGTCAGCAGCACACATGTGAAAAACACAAAGTGACTTTTGGGGACCTAAAAAGAGCTCTACCACTGAATCTGCATCCCTCAAACCAGGGCTTTATCAATGCCCATGTTTCAGAGCTCAAGAGAAATTGCAGGTAACGTACATGAGGCATTCAGTATGTATGACACAGTAGGCCTTCAGGGAATGCTCTCAGATGTGGATCCTCCTGAGGTGGATATGAAAGCTTTGTGGCCGTTCAGAGCTCTACATTCACTGTTCCATGGCTGTATAAACTTGGACAAGTGATTCAACTTTTCAGCTGTGGCTTTAGGGGGCCATTAGTCCTACACACTAGGGCTATCTTGAGATTTGGGTGAGATAAAGTGTGAAAACTACGCAGTGCAATTGCTGACCTAGTTAGTGTACAGAACTCTTTACTACACAGTAACTCTTACTGGCATCATCATACTGGGTTTTTTCACTTTCAAATTTGACTCCTTATTTTTTTATTTTATTTTTATTTAGAAACATTTCAACCTATTTATTTATGTGTGGGAGCACGTATGCCAGGGCACCAGATAAGGACCCAGGACAACTTGCAGGAGGCAATTCTCTACTACCATGTAGGACCTGGAAATTGAACTCGGGCGTGGCAACGAGTGCCTTTATCTTCTAAGGCATCTCATGGGCTCTCGGTTTTTTTGGGGGGGGGGGGTTGGATGTGTTTTGTTTTGTTTTGTTTTAAGACTGGGTCTTACTGTTGGGGTCCAAGAATCGCTCAAGGAGGATCTCAGACTCAAATACTATGCAAAAGCAAAGAGAGTTTTTTCAGATGAATCTCCTGCATGCAGTGGTCTCCCCACTTGGGAATGGAGATCTCTGGTAGACTCACAGGCCCAACTTTTATTGTCAGTTAGGGGAACCCATGGAGGGGTATGTGTCCTTTTACCTTGATTGTAAGGATCAATTTAAAACTGTTCTACCTAGGATAGCCTTGAACTTACAGAGATCCATCTGCCTTTGCCTCTGAGAGCTGGGAGTAAATGCATGTGTCACTAAGCAGGCCTGGCAGGTTTTATCTTCCTTTTTGTTTTGAGAGGAGTTCTTATTTAGCCCAGGTTTGCCTAGAACTGACTCTATAACCAAGGCTATCCCCAAACCTCTGATCCTTCCACTTCTACCTCCTGGGAGCAGACAAGACAAGAGTTTATCAGGCTACATTTAGATTCTTAATAACAAAAGCACATTATCCTGAAGGGTACTCCTGATATCTTGGCCAAATCAAACCATTCTAAGAACCAGTGACTTTCTGTAAAATGAATGCATTGGAGTAGATGTGCCCCAGCCCTTTCTGGCTCTGAAAGGACACACATAGGTATGCAGTGAGTGTGTGTGTGTGTGTGTGTGTGTGTGTGTGTGTGTGTGTGTGTGTGTAGTTTATTTGGGATGGAAGTGAACTGATAAACAACACTGAACAGAAAGAGAAAGAGAGAAGCAGGCTAGGGAGGCCTCAGGGGGAAGAGAAAGTGAAAAGGTTGGAACTGAGAGGAAGAAGAGGAAAGAGAAGTTGAGGCATTGCAGAAAACTAGCTTCCACTCAGTCCACCCTGTTTCCAAAGCTCCGGGCTCTGTGGCCACAACAGAGTTCTGCCTGTGACCCGGCTCACATAACCCTGCATCTTGTTCCCCTTTTAAAGTTTTGCCAACGAAACAAACTCTGAACTTTCAAACCAGCCAGGGAAAGGGAAATGAGATGCATGATGACTTTCTCTCTCTCTAAAAAACAAACAAACAAACAAACAAACAAAAAAGTCACACATCAATGGGCTAAAGCTCAAGCAGAAGTTTGTAGAAGACTTGTCCTGGGAGAGGGAGAATGTCCCAAGAAACCAAGGTGTTCACAGGCTCATGAAACAGATTGCTGGGGCCTGGGAGACAGTTCAGTGAGTACACACAGCACATGCACAAAGACCTAAGTTCAAATCCTCAGAATTCACGTAAAGTCAAAGTTAAGCATCTAGCTTGCACTCTAAAGATTTATTTATTTATTATATATAAGTACACTGTAGCTGTCTTCAGACACACCAGAAGAGGGCATCGGATCTCTTTACAGATGGTTGTGAGCCACCATGTGGTTGCTGGGAATTGAACTCATGACCTCTGGAAGAGCAGTCGGGTGCTCTTAACTGCTGAGCCATCTCTCCAGCCCTAGCTTGTACTCTAATCCTGGTGTTTCTACAATGAATGGAAGATAGAGACAAGGGAATCCCAGGAGCCTGTGGGCCATCAAGCCACAGTACAGAGTACAGCAAGAGAAAACAAAAAGACCCTGCCTCAAACAAGGTGGAAGGCAAGGTTAGCTACCTATGGCCTCCTGTCTTAGACGTTGTCCTATTGCTCTGAAGAGACGCCATGACCAAGACAACTCTTAGAAAGGAAAGCCTTTCATTGGGGTTGGCTTACAATTGAGAGGTTTAGTCCATTATCTCTGTGCAGCAGGGAGCACACAGTTAGACATGGTGCTAGAGTAGCTGAGATTTCTACGTTCGGATCCACAGGTAGCAAGAAGAGAGCAGCCTGGCAAGGACTTTTGAAACCTCAAAACCCACCCACAATGACACACTTCCTCCAACAAAGCCATACCTCCTGATCCTTCTAATCCTTTTGAAGAGCTCCTCATCTTTAAGCATTCAAATATATGAGCCATGGTAGTCATTCTTATTCAAACCACCAACCCTCCCCATCTGGACCATGCCATGTACATGCCCTGCCCCCATACACATAAGGATCTTGCTGTCTATAGGTGCAGCCAAAAATATCTTAAGCCATCCATTCTTATCAGCAAACCTACCATAATAAGAACATTAAAGAAACAAAAATCTGACCTAGGCTTTTAGCATCTTCCTCGTTCAGCCTAATGTCATCCAGGATGAGCTTCAGGAGGTTCTTCAGATTACCCAAGCTGTCAGCCAGACCACCTGCCAAAGGAAATCAGATCAGCATGCCTTCAATTCCCGAGTCTGTCATTGGTTCCCGTCACCATCCTTCCTATTACCAATCAGATTTTTGTCATCACAAAGTGCAAGAAGTGCTCATGATGTTCACGCAAAAGTGGGTATTTGTGGGAAACATACCTTAGAACACGCAGTGGAGAAACCATAATAGTCTGTCACATGGGCCTATTCTCTTCCATGGAAAGAAATGAATGAGGCCTGGTCACCTGGAGTGCCAGAGTGTTCAATCAACCTGACGATGTTTCTGCTATTCTGCGAGCTAGCCTTCCAGAATCCCCATATCCTGAGCATTATTTAGGCCCTAATTCTGAGCTTTGACTCAAGTGAATAGAACACAATCCTATGAAAGAGGCTGTGTGTAAGAAAGAGACCAATAGAATCTACCTTTGTACTTGTCATGGATCCTTCTCTAGGACCTAACCCTGAGGTCTGATTATCAGCCAATAGAATTATTCACATTGTAAAGGCCATAGTACAAGTTCTACTATGCTTAAATGTGTGAGGAAAATGAAACACAGGGTCAGTCCCTGGATGTCGTTACCCAGTGCCTGCACCAGTGGAACGGTCCCAAGTTCTCTTTCTTGTCTCTTCACAGTTTATTTTCCAGCTAAAGCGACGTCATAAGTGCAGAAACCCTCCCATGGTTATTTTGTCAAAAATGGGTATTTAGGGGTTGGAGAGATGGCTCAGCAGGTTAAGGGCACTGATTTCCCTTCCAGAGGACCCAGGTTCAAATTCCCAGCACCCACGAAGCAGCTAATAGCTACCTGACAACTTCACACAGACATACATGCAGGCAAACACTGATACATTTAAAATAAAAATAAATTAGCACAAAAAGATTCATTTAGAAAATGGGTATTGTACTCAGCTGTAAGCATGTTGTTCAAATACAATGGAATTAAAGAGAAAGCTAAAAGATAACCAGATGTGGTGCCCATGACTACAGGCCCACGGCTTGGGAGGCTGAAGCAGGAGGATCGCCTTGGGTGTGAGGCCAGCCTGGGATACATGTGAGACCCTGTATTGAAAGAGGAACTGGGGAAGAGGAGAGGAGAGAAGGAGATGGGAGTTGGGTGAAAGGGAGAAGAAAGAACAGAAGAGAGAGGAGAGGGGAGGGGAGGGAAGGGAGAAGAGATTAAAAAAAAAAAAACCAAGTAAATTCAGAGATCTATCAGGGGCAGGAACCACAGAGAGGCAAAGCAGCTGAGAGGATGAAGGACAGAGGAAGTACGGTGAGGGTAAGTCAAGCTCTGTGTTGTACCCAGGAAGTAAAGTGTGCTAGGAACGGTACCAGAAGCCTCAGTGCCAGCGAGCACTTGCACGGTAGGTACCAGCCAGTCTTGGCTGGCTACGTTCTTCAGATGTGCCCGTACCTGGCAGCCGTTGAGTGTGGAGGTCGTGAATGCTTAAGTTCTGGAGGTCTGTCACAGACGTGATGTACTGCTCATCCTCCGTGGTGAGGGGACTAGCTTCCACCATGAGGGAGTGGATGTTCTTGCAGGTTCTGAGGACTGAGCTGAGCCTTCCGGCCACGGCTGCGCACCTCTTGATGTACAACTTGAGGTTGCTGGCGGAGCTGAATATCTTCCCCAGGTATTTGATATCTTGTTTATTCAACTTGCTAATATCTCGGAGTGTGACCTCTAGAGTCTTGAATTTCTGCATCCAATTGAAGAACAAAGACACAGCCCTACTGGGAATGTAGGTCGAGGGCCCTTCCGTGTGGACTCCAGAGCTGTTCTCTCCCGTCTTGTCCTGGGACACTGTCGCTCTTCCATAGAAATCCAGCTTGACGAAGTCCAGTGCGCTTACACAATTAGGCAAGTATTTAAAGAAGTCGAATAAGTAATCAGGGATGTTCTCGGAGTTGATGTATAAACTTTTCCCTTGGAAGAAAGCTTCAAATTCTTGGCTCAGCTCTGATTTAGATATACTCTCCGAGAATAAATTGATACCACACTCTACAAAGGAATTTACGTTGATGGCTTTCAGAACATCTTGCTCAGTGGTGTTTCTCAGGTTTTGTATTGACTCCTGTCTCCAAAGAGGCCGCTTGGTGACAGAAAGTCCTTGTAGGCTGCCATGCTCACATACCATTGCAAGGTGCCTCATGATGGCCCTGGTTGCTTCTGTGGATGACCCACAAGTGTACAGGAGCAGATTACCATACAGGGATGTGATGTCGGAGATGGAAACCATTTTCTTCAAGTAGCTATTCCCCTTGCTCACCTCCTCTGGCTCTCTGGACTTCAACAAACTGCTGAGTCTCCGACCTGCTGTGTACTCCTGAAAGGATTTATGAAAGAATTTATACGTGGGCCTCAGCCTCTGAGCCGTGTACTTACAGAGGAGCCCCGTCCTCACCAGGACGTCCTCATTCATGCTGCACACATCCTCAAGTTCGAAATCAAACTTGTGGGAGAACACACCTTCCAGGGCCAGGTCTCCACAGTAGTCTAGGCTCCTGACAAAATCACCTGAAGTTCCTCCACTGTGTCTGCGCCTGTTTTTCTGTATCAGGAGGTCGTAGAAGGTTTGGAAGAGCATGGTTTGAGTGTGAGCTTGGAATTCCTCACTGCCCATCTGGATGGCACAGGTTATCACCACGAAGAGAGGGGTCCTCATCAGATTTCTCAAGCACCTGGACTCCTGCATCTGGAACAACAAGCCTTCAGCCAGTTCATTTATCAGCACTTCCCGGATGAGAACTCGGGCGCTGTCTTCGGTCATATCTCCCACCTCCACAGTCAGGGCGCCAACGTGTCTGATGTGCCTCAGGCACTCCGTGGTGGTGGTGACAATGACCATGTTCTTGAAACGATGGTTTTCCTTTACCAGGGCCTCGATTTCTGGGCAGTTCTGGGGATGGAATTCATTGTAAGCATCGAGGAGAAAGAGGACTTTCTTGTGTAACTTCAGCAGCAGAGCCCTGAAGGTTGGTTTGCTGATGGAGTCAGGTATGTTCACGAGCTGATCATACAATGTTTCAAACAGGCCACCCCTAGCACTGCTCAGGCGGATGAAGAAGACCAATTTGAACTGGTTCAGAGCTGGGCACATCCCAGAGGCCCAGAGCATGGCAATTTTTTGCAGCAGGGTGGACTTCCCTTTGCCAGACTCCCCTTCAATGAGGCAGGGACTCTTCAGAGCCTCCAGCAGGCTGCCCAGGGTCATCTGCTCTACTCGGTGATGACGATGGTCCTTCCTCCACAAGACAGGTTCTGTGAAGGTGATCTGCAGATTGAAAATGATGTCGATATCCTCACCCAGAGGAAAGAAGTTCTTAAAAACAGGGCTGTTGTATAAGTCTTTTAGACTCTGGGCCAGAACATCCAAGTCTTCTTCCAAGTTCTGATGAAAAAGACCTGTTAGAGAAAATATGATGTTATAGAGGGCATGATTTGCATCTCGAAGCCCAAGGCTTGGGAGATGAATGGCAGAGATGCCAAGAATCAGCTGGGGGAGTCACTGACTTCTTTCCCTAGTTCTAAGCTACCCCGAGGGGCTCCAAAAGCCCACTGATTGCCGGGCACCCTCCCCTTGTTCCTTCTTTTTCTTTCTTTTTTCTTTTTTTTTAACCTTTTCTTTCCTTTTTCTTGCCATCATGACAAACTGGGAACAAGAGAAGCCTTCATTTTAGTTAAATAAAGTTAAACTTCCATTTAGTTAAAGAAAGTGAAAGATTTGGCTGAGAATGTGGGAAGGGGTAAATTTCAGCCAACTATGCGATCTATTCATTTAAGATAAGTAAAAGGAGGAGTCTGAGGTATAGCTTAATGAGGAGGGAATGCCTGTGTGTGGAAAGTAGAGGGATTAGCTTTCCATGGTACCATGACGTGGGTAGTTGACTGGGCCATTCACCAGAAGATGACCGGCTGAAGATGGTTAGCTTGGTGTTTCTGCATTCCGGTTAAACTCATTTTTAAACAGAGTCTTGATATATATCCTGTCAATATATATATGGGTTTCAATCTCCCCATCCACTTGTCTCCACCTCCCCAAAGCTCCTGTGGTAATCCATGCCACCACACCTAGCATTCTGGTTGTATTTTAAGTGAGACTATATTTCCTCGTTTCTTGCCCAGCTCTGAGGTTATATTTATATGGTTTCGCTGTCAAGTGTCTACTGAGAATGACTCCAAGACCCTGGCCAGCAACACAGAGTGGAGGACAAGTTCTCCGGCAGGGACTGTGGGTGTTCTTAACCGTTTATTCCTTTTGGTGGGTGAGCAAGGCAATACCTACTGTGTCCAGTTAAGTCCTGATACACAGGATAGTTCCAGTTTTCAAGACTCTTAAGAAAGAGGTTGCAGGCCGCTGAGCCCTTCTTCAAAATCATATGGACGATGTCTCGTGCAGCGTCCTGCTCCACCCGATGACTGCAAATGATGGCAACTTCTTCCCCGTTGAGAACGTTCAATGCAAATAGGTCATCACAGATTTGCTTTATAACCACTATGCCCATCCTCTGAATAAGGGCTTGGCTGTTTTCCTTTATAAAGTTCACTGAAGAGATGGAGTACATATTTGTTTATTAGTTCATTTCTTTATTTTACTATACATGAAAGAAACATTTCTGTCACCGGTGAATCAGAGCTGCATATTTCCCTCCCCCTGGCTCATCTCAAGCCATGGGGATATCGGATGCTTTATGCTCAGGCCCTCAAGAAGTGCTCTGTTAAACTCTACAGCCATAACTTCAGTCCGTGAGCAAGATGGTTTTGCTTTGGTGATGAGGCAAGGTGGGTAATTTTGTCCACTGATTTGAGCCTCAAGTGAGTGCCTGGTGTGGTGGCGCCCGTCTTTAATCCCAGACTCAGGAGGCAGAGGCAGCCAAGATCTCTGTGAGTTCTAGGATAACCAGGGCTACATGATGAGACCAGAAGAAAGGAGGAAGGAGAGTGGGAGGAGGAGGAGGAAGAGGATGGGGAGCAGGAGGGAGAGAAGGAAGGAGGAAAAGGGAGAGTGAAGGGTTTTGAAGTAATGAATGGCTCTATCCTCCAAGCATAAGAGCTATTACCATCTTATCTACATTCTCCTTTAGAAGGAGGAGTGGCGGGGTTGGGGATTTAGCTCAGCGGTAGAGCGCTTGCCTAGCGAGCGCAAGGCCCTGGGTTCGGTCCCCAGCTCCGAAAAAAAAGAAAAAAAAAAAAAAAGAAGGAGGAGTGGTGGGGGGTGGGAAGGGATCATTAGGTCCTACCTGAGAGTCCAGCAACTCTCTTTCTATGTCTCTCTCCCAGCCATTCATATATATATATATATATATATATATATATATATATGAATTCCATATATATATATGAATTCCATATATATATACATATATATATATATATATATATATATATATATATATATATATATGGAATTGTCATCCACGCTGATACAGGGCTTGGCAGAGATGTGGGTACCTTGGGTTACCACTTATCTGGACTCTGACAAGTAAGACCACCAGGCCCACTGGTTCAACAAACTAGAGAGACTTGTGGAGTGAGTGGCTGGATGTCTGTTCACATTTCTCCCAGGTAAAGTTAATGCAACAGCATAGAATTTGCCATCTGTAAACTTTGTCAACTCTCTCTGAATCAGTTAGAACTGCCAACTATGGAGCAGACTGCCTCTCTGCAGACAGAATATTTCTTTTGTGGCATTTAATGAGCCCCATGAAGGATTCAATATTCCCACCAGTCCCAGTTTTAGATAACCATAGATGCGCCCTGGCTAACAAAAATCTGAATATCTAGCACTTTTCCAGTGAGAACCAACCAGGGAACACACTCTGTGTAACCCAGGGAGCTGTTAAGGAGAACTGATGCCTGGCATTGCATACAAAGTCATGAATGTGTCAGCATGCTGGCTATCATGCTCACTTCTTGTCTTCCTACCACAACTCAAAGGAGTAGGTGTTTTAGCTCTCACAAGCTTTAAAGATCTCTACAAAGTATTAGACAGTATTCAGTCTAAGCTCTTGTTTCTCTTAGTCTCTAGAGAGGCTACACCATTTTTTTTTTGTTTCTTCCTCTGCAATGCCTTAATCTACACTGGGGTTTGATTTGGTTTGGTTTGGGATTGACCTACAACCTCATGCATTGGAGGCAAACTCCCTACCATTGAACCTGTTGGCCTAATTCTGAGCCAAACTCTCAAATACAGACAAAACTGTGCCCAGATACTGTATGTAGTACACACCGTCTGTGACATCAGAGGCCCCTCTCCCTGTCTTGCACTCTCAGACTACAAGTTCTCTTTGTACTGTAGGCTTGTCCCTTACATGCCTCATGACTGGAGATTGGAGAGTGAAGATGTCTCTCTCAAAGAATTCAAGTCCTCTCCAGTCTGAATTATACTCAGGCAGCCCAACCCTCAGGGATCACTCCTGCCCCACCCCCTAACCCCCATTGCGATCCCCACTGCTAAAGACAGCAGAACAGCTGTCCACACTTGTCTGCAAGTCCTCTGAGGGAGACCCATTGCTGCCCCCTGGAGTCTCACTCATATCTGTGGCTTCTGCATCTTTGTTAAGAAGATAGATATGTCTGTGTTTACTGGAGATTTTCGTTTTATGGCAAAAGGCACGCAAGTCTCTGAGAAGCCTGCAGCCTCTTGCCCATTAGTGTGGACTGCCTCTGAAGCTAGGTATCGTCTCACTTTAAAATGAAGACACCAAGTTCTCTTAGCCCTAAAAAAAAAAAAAAAAACAAAAAACAAAAACTTGGTGATATTGAAAAAAGATGTGCTTGGTGTGGCGGCACATGCCTTTAATACCAGCACTTAGCAGGCTGAGGCCAGCCTGGTCTACATAGTGAGTTCCAGGATAGCCAGAAACACACAGAAGGACCTTTCTCAAAGAAAACGAGTAAGATGTATGAGCCGTGTGTGTATGTGTGCGCGTTTTAATGTTTAAAAAGGATACTATGCAACCATATGTATACTATGATATTCTGTGTATAAGATAATCTTATTACTAGCTGTGGATTACCTCAATTCTATAGAACTTAACCATGGAGCTGTAAGATACAGTCAAGACTAACCATGCTGTAACTAGTGGATGGGTAGTAACTAATGACTTTGATGTCATGTAACTAAAGATGTTAGTTTGTTCATTCGTTTGTTTGTTTGTTTAGGGGACAGGGTTTCTCTTGTAGCCCTGGCTACCCTGGAACTCTGTATGTGGACCGGGCTGACTTTGACTCACAGAGCTTCTTCTACCTCTGCCTTACAAGTCTGCGATTTAAGGTATGCACCACCATGCCTGGCAAGATGTTGTTCTTAATCATGATTTGTGCCCATGACTGGGATCCTTTTTGATCACACACGAAAGCCTGTTCATTAATTATTCTTTTTTTCCCTAGAATATCTGCCTCTAGATTAGCACTTCGCGGTGGACCATTGTGCAATGGTCTACATTCTTGTTTGCATTTCCCAGGGTGAGCTCTATTAGCCATACATGATTAGCCAGGGATGGTTTGTGAGAGCCATTAGCCGCTGGTGGCTACTGAGCACTTGATATGCGATAAGAATGAATGTGTAACTGAATTTTGCTTGGGTTCATTGTTGTTGCTGTTGTTTGTTTGTTTGCTTGCTTTAAGGGCCTTGTTATACATCCCAGGCTGACTCGTGATCCCACGTCTTCAGGTCCCAAGGGCTGAGACCCTAGGTATGTGATGCTATGTTCTCATGTGCAATTGGGTTTTATGTCAAATTCGATTTTAAGTTTAAATTTGCAATTAAATGGCCATAGTGGCTAGTGGGTACTACATTGGAGAGCACAGGTCAACACTGGGATCAAAATGGAAACAGAACTTGGGAGCTTCAGAAGCATTCATGTCTGTGCCATTTCTCTGAAGTGATTGGGTATAGTTTTCTGAAATCTAAATGCAAGTCTGTGATTGAACAGGTTAAAGCTGGTATCATCTGGTCACTCTTTTTTTTTTTAAAGATGTATTTATTTATTTTATGTGAGTACACTGTAGCTGTCTTCAGCCACACCAGAAGAGGGCATCAGATCCCATTACAGATGGTCGTGAGCCACCATGTGGTTGCTGGGAATTGAACTCAGGACCTTTGGAAGAGCAGTCAGTGTTCTTAACCGCTGAGCCATCTCTCTAGCCCACCTGGTCACTCTTTACATAAGCCTTACCCCATCTGTCATCTGCCTTTCTTCGTAAGCTCGCCATATTGTTTTTAACGAATTCTCAAGACAACATAGAATATTTAATTGAGAAGCCCACAGATAATTCGTCAGACGAAAGCGTGAATCGCTTTTCCATTTAATATCATCAATGAACTATCAATAATCTCATAATAATAAACTAGACAGATGCTGCTTATTGAATACTTACTTGTGGTGAGTCAAACCGTCCCACTTTTCTTGATCTCAGTAGAAGGTATTTCTTTTCCAAACAGGAAGGCCAAAGACGATCATAATGTTGTAAGGTAAGGCTATCCTAAGAAACTAACAAAAGGAAAACAAAGGCTGAAGTTGCTTGTGACTAGGGCAGCGCTGCTTTTCCACATGAAGAGTGACACCCAAACTATCTAAAACTTGCTCAGGGTCTGGGGAGATCGCTCACAGGCTGACGTGCTTGTTGTGGAAGAGTGAGGACCTGATTTCTTATCCCCAGCACCCACGTAAAAATCTGACCCTAGCATAGAGTGCAGGTAGAGATGGGCTCACTGGCCTCTAGTTTCACTAACCAGTGGTGCCAGGGTTAGTGAAAAACTCTGTCGGGAACAAAAAGATAGAGAGTAATTGAGGAAGACACCGGACATGATCTCCGGCTTCTGCGCGTGCGCGCGCGCGCACACACACACACACACACACACACACACACACACACACACGTAGGCTCATATATTTGAATGCTGAGTCATCAGGAAGTGGAACTGTTTGAAAGGATCAGGAGGTGTGGCCTTGTGGGAGCAGGTATGGCCTTGTTGGAGGAAGTGCAGGATTCGAATGTGGGCTTTGAGGTTTCAAAAACTCTGTGTCTTCTCTCTCTTCTGTCAGTCATGTACCTGGGTGCTATCCAAGGGGATCTGTGGGGCTCTGGCCCAGTGGGAGTGGCCAAAGAGTTGCAGCTCTTTGAGGGGGAGGGGGAACAAGTCAGGCTGCTGGGTTTCTTTGGAGGCTGCAGCAGGCCACAGCAGGCAGCCAGGAGCCTAGGTCAGGGCCACAAAACAGGAAGTGGCTGCAGTAGGCTCAAGGAGCTTCCAGCAACAAAAGCTTCAGGGGGGAATCCTCTTCCCTTAGGGTGCTACAGCTTGATAAGACAGACACTCTCAGAGTCTTTGATGAGATAACTCACGCACTTTATTCCTTGTGATTAGGGTCTTATAAACATTTTGGGGTGGGGTGGGGTCTAAAGGCAGAGGTTTTCTATTGGCTTGGTCTGAGATGTTAGGGAAGCCTCATCTGCATGTGGAGGGGCTTCAGGTGCTGCCCTTACGTGACTGAATCTCACAGTCTTCTCCATGGTGTGTCGTAGTCATGTATCCCAGGACTGGTACATGATCAGGAGGAGATTTAAACTCCTACCACCCTCAATTATGAGACTTTCTGGGGTTTCTGAATCCACTCGACCTTACCAGATTTTCCGTCCGGGGGCAGGGTCCACTGCCCCACGCTCTTCCTGCTGCCTGCTGATCAGATGTAAAAGTCTTAGCTATTTCTCCAGCACCATGTCTGCCTGCGCGCTGTCTCGATGATAATGGACTGAACCACTGAAACTGTAAGCCAGCCCCAATTAACTGCTTTCTTTTTTTTCTTTTTTTCTTTTTTTCTTTTTTCTTTTTTTTTTTTTTTCAGAGCTGGGGACCGAACCCAGGGCCTTGCGCTTGTTAGGCAAGCGCTCTACCACTGAGCTAAATCCCCAACCCCAACTGCTTTCATTTATTAGATTTGCTGTGGTCATGATGTCTCCTCATGTAGTAGAACTGTGACTAAGAGAATATCTTTCTTTCGTAAAAGGGGAAAGAATCAATCCTCCACTGACTGGGTCAGAGTTGAAGTAAGAGTAGAAAAAAACAAAAAGAGGAAGGAAGCCGGGAAAAGACCATAAAATTCCCTTCATTATGTCAGTGGAGTGGTCGTCCATGTGCTGGTCAACTAAAACCAATGCACAAGGGGCTGGGGATTTAGCTCAGTGGTAGAGCGCTTGCCTAGCAAGCACAAGGCCCTGGGTTCGGTCCCCAGCTGGGAAAAAAAAAAAAAAGAAAGAAAAAACCAATGCACAAATCACCCGGAAAATATGCTTAGAACTGGAATCCAGTTTAGCTACTGGAAATATTGTTCTTGCCAACAGGATGACGGCAAAGAACTAAACCAGAGTCAAATAACTAATTATCAATTTCTTTGAAAATAAAAGCACATGGCTGGGATCTCACGTGCTCTGAGTTACCCACTGGGCTGAGGAGGCTGTAGAGATAACTCAGCACCCCTTGCTCCTGCTTGGGCCTGGGATTATTTCCCAACACCCACATCTGTAACTGCAGTTACAAGGGATCCTTCTGCCCCCATAGAATAACAGGCGTGCATGGGACATACATAAAGACAAGCATGCAAAACACTTGAGATAGAAAGAAAGAAATCCTAGAAGAGGGGGTGGAGGGACGTAAAGAACCAGAGGATCAGGCATTTGCTGTGAGACTGTGTCTTCTAGTAATGTCAGAAGCTACACCCATAGAATTTCACCAACTTTCTTCAGTGTACTGGATGGCTGCTTCTTTTTTTTTTTTTTTCTTTTCTTTTCTTTTTTTCGGAGCTGGGGATCGAACCCAGGGCCTTGCGCTTTGGATGGCTGCTTCTACATGTGTTATTTGACACTCCGCAGTGGGCTTTCCTTTTTGTAAACTTGTTTGCTTGTTTGTTTGTTTGTTTGTTTGTTTGTTTTATATCAGTTCTCTCCTGGAATAGTCTATAAGTCCCAGGGATCAAACTCTGGTCAACAGGCTTGGGGTGACCAACACACCTACCCCCTGAGCATCACCCGAACATCTGGACTATGCTTTCTTACCTGAACTATTAGCATTCACATCTGCTCCAAGCCTGAGACTGTGGTGATGATTAAACAGGCAAACAGGTGGAACAGAGGCCATCAGTCTGTGTGTGATTCATCTCTCACTCTAGTATACAAATGCCCTGGTCTAGAATGTTCTTACATCTCCTGTGGACTCCTGCAGCTCACTGAGTACTGTTAGTGATATACAAATAATGTATGGAATTGTCTAGAGGCACAAGACTAACTGGAGCCTGGAAGAATGAAAAAGGTTAAGGGACATTAGGAGAGCCTCATTCCACCTCTGCACTGGGGTTGTTAAGATTCTCCGAGATCCCTTATCACACAACGAGGTCTGGACTGCGCTTTCTATAAACATTGGCCCACAGAGAGGGATTTTCTTAATTTTTCTGTTCAAGTATCTCATAGAGGCTCAAGAGACTGGATGGACCAAGCAGTTCCCCTCTCCCCACCTCTCCCTCAGCACAGAGTTTTTTCCGTAAAGCCCAAAAGCATTTTCTAAGTCTTTTTGTCTCATAGTAAATACAAAGGTGTCCTCTAGGACTCCAAATCCTTTAACAACAACTCAGAAAAACTCAACTAAACTCCAAAAGACCAGGTTAACCGCCCTGCCTCCAACACCACCCAGGTTCCCTGCAGGCAAATCAGCCCAAAGGGCTAGCCATCCATTGCGGGACAACCTCACAGACACAGGTTTCAATGGATCTAAACTCAAATTTCAATATTTGATTCTAAAATCGACTTAAAACCCATTCCCTCTCCCTGAGGTACCTGGCCAAGCAAATCCAGTTGCCTTCGAAGGAAAAGTCATCTTAAAAGTAAGTTTCTTTCTTAATCCAAACTTCTTTGTCCGTGAGAGGAGACTGTAAAAAAACAGGAAATGCCCTGTGGGGTTTTTTTTCTTGCTCATTAACTATTAAGTAACACATACTAGCACGCAAAAGGAGTGACAGGGTTGTCAGGAAGTAGGGACTTTGAACTCATGCACTCTCTGATTCCCGTTTATTCATATAATAAAGATTTAACAAGTGTTTATTTTTCCAAGCAAAGAGGATGAGGAAGCTTTATTGGTGCCAATTACAAGTGAACAAGGCCCAAGAAAACAGGGTAACCCGAGTTCCAAAGTTCAAATGAGGTAATTGTTTCATGAAGGTTTTGTGTGTGTGTGTGTGTGTGTGTGTGTATGTGTGTGTGTGTGTGTGTGTGTTGTGTGTGTGTATGTGTGTGTGTATGAGTGTATGTGTGTGTGTTTGTGTGTGTATGTGTGATAGACTCCTTTTATATACCCCTGGCTGCCCTGGTTCTCCCAATGTAGATCAGGCTAGCTTGGAACCCACAGAGACCCACCTGTCTCTGCCTCCTGAGTGCTTAAAGGCACACCACTACTTAGTTTCAGGAAGCTTTTACATTAACAGAACAAAAAAGTCATCAATCAACATAATTCTAATAACATTGGTGGAAACGTTGGGTAGGCAGGTTGCAGTCAAGAAAAGAAAGCCTTGGTAAAGACTTCAGATCTGAGGCCATTTTTAGCGTCTAGATTGTTATGAGCTGGCACCCAGCTTTGCTAATATATTGCAAAGCTTTCACCTGATTGGAGGAGCTCTTAGGTCATTACAGAAGTGGGTAATAAAGGAGTTCTAATCAGTTGATCAGCTTCTGTCTGGGACCCTTAGTTCTTGTGTTTTAGACATTCAGTATGGTTTTTGCTTATCTTGTCTTGGACTTCTGACCCTCCTGCCTCTGCCCTCTCAGAGCTAGGATTACAGGCATAAGCTGCTATGCCTTGCTCTGTTTTTTTTTTCATGATGAATGGAGATTGAGAGGTGGGCAGAGAAAATGGAAAGTGAAATGGTCTGTTTTTTTTGGTTCGAGCATGTTGTCACTGAGGACAAGGGCAAACAGACTTATCTCTGTACCTCGGTTTCCAGCAAAGCTGTACTCTCAGTCACTGGGGTCATGGCAAGTTATCCCAGGCTAGCCAGGGGTCCACACTATTGATAATTATTATTCACGAGATTCTCCTAAACACACAGAGCCAGGGACTCGAACCAGCATACATGTACTCAACATCACCGAATACACCAGAAAGGGAAGCTATCCTCAGCTTGAAACAGAGAAATCTCTCTGCTCTTCTGTCAACACTGCTCTTGTAAACTCTTCCCTCTGACTTTGCACAAATTGCTAGAATCTTTTTTTTTTAATGTTATACAACTACTTGTTTCAAAAAGATCATTCTGACGCAGACATGGTGGCATATACCTTTAATAGCAGCATTCTAGAGAAGAGGCAGGCAGAGCTCCGTGAGTTCAAAGCCAGCCTGGTGTACATAGTGATTTCCGAGACAGCAGACCCACATAATAGAGAGATCCTGTCTCAGAAACAGACCAACAAAACAAAAAACCCATTCTTACATATTAACGTAGCTGGCCATATAAGGGTGTCCAATGTGAGGTCCCATACTTAAGCTCAGTGGCTCTCAACCTATGGGTTGAGACCCTTTCACGGGGGTCACACATCAGACAGACTACAGATAAGAGATCACAATACAATTCATAAAAGTAACAAAATTACAGTTATAAAGTAGCAACAGAAATAATTTTATGGTTGGAATTGTATTAAAGGGTAGCAGCATTGGGAAGGTTGAGAACCACCGTGCAAGCTTTTCTAGTGGAGTGTCAGGGGTGCTTTCCAGTGAAGGACTGCTTTGTTAGCTGAACTCTTTGGTTTCTAAAATCTCTTTGTGTGTGCATAGTTGCTGTGTGTGTACATGTATGTGCATGTTCATGCGTATGTGGGTGAGGGAGCCCCCATGCCACAGTATGCATGTGGAAGTCAGAGGACAATCACAGCTGTCAGAATTTGCCTCCACTTCATTTGAGGCAGGGCCTATGTTGTTTGTTGCTGCCTAACCGAGACCAACTGGCCCTTAGGAGGAAGTTGGACGTATGAAACTGACGCGAGGTAACCAGCCATGTGGCAGCCGTGGAATAGTACCATCGGGTTAATGTAAGTTAAGAGCTGATTGGAGAGCAAGCCTAGCTTAAGGCCTAGGGCATTTATGAATAGATATAAAGGTTTCCAAGTCATTATTCAAAGCAACAGTGGGCATAGAAAACCCTTACTTTTACACCTCCCCAATTTTAAAGTTTTCTTTCTCTTTCCATTAAGGCTGCTTTTTTGAGGGTAGGAGTCACAGAATCCTTCCATGTCCCTCTGTCTCATCTATGCATCTGCAGCCACCGGCGGCACAGCAAAGGTAGCTTCCTCGTTCTTTACAGTAATCAGGAACACAGATCACGGGCTTCTTCATGATTTCTGGCAACAGCATAGACCACGAACATGCCCCTAGCTGTTGCAGGCCCACTGACCCAGAGGTCTAGAAGCCCAGGCTGCCTCAGGTGGCAGCTCAAGCCACTCAGATCAAAACGGGCCCTGGTGGTAGCATTGCCCATGGACGTCAACATGGCTTCAGGCAAGAGCCCAGACCACGAACAGCCATGTGGCCTTTGGTGGTAATATGGGCCACAGACATCAACACAGATCCTGGATGGAGTAGGACCTTAGACTCAGATGTGGCCTTAGGTGGCAGCAGTGACTCAGGCCTGGTCATTGCCTCAGGTGGCAGTGCAGGCCACTCCCATCACCCTGGTTCTCACTCACTGTCTCCAATTCTGTTGCCCTCTGCAGTGCACATACCCCTCTTTTTCTGCCTTTCCCATCTCTTCATTGCATATTCGTTCAGAGTAGTGGTGCCTACGTCCTTACCTTGAAAGGTAGGGCAGCTTGGCTCGGTGGCACACACTTACTTAATCCCAGCACTTGGGAAGTAGAGGCTCACCTGGATTTCTATGAGTTTGAGGCCAGCTTGGTCTGCCTCGGAGAGGAGGGTATGGGAGAAGAGGAGGAGGAGAGGAAGGTGTGGATTCCCTAATTGGTTCTTGATTGTGCCAATAAAAAGGCAGAAGCTGGGCAAAAGAAAAGAGGTGGGACTTGTTGCGGTAAAAATAAAAGGAGTGGGAGACACCGCTGGAACCTGAAGGAAACATACCAGATAAACAGTTCTCTGCACCCAAATCCCGTGGGAGGGAGAGCTAAACCTTCAGAGAGGCAGACACGCCTGGGAAACCAGAAGAGACTGCTCTCTGCACACACATCTCAGACGCCAGAGGAAAAAGCCAAAGACCATCTGGAACCCTGGTGCACTGAAGCTCCCGGAAACGGCGGTGCAGATCTTCCTGGTTGCTGCCACCGCGGAGAGCTAGTGGGCAGCACACCGAGAGCGAACTTGAGCCTCGGGACCACAGGTAAGACCAACTTTTCTGCTGCAAGAGACCTGCCTGGTGAACTCAAGACACAGGCCCACAGGAACAGCTGAAGACCTGTAGAGATGAAAAACTACACGCCCGAAAGCAGAACACTCTGTCCCCATAACAGGCTGAAAGAAAACAGGAAAACAGGTCTACAGCACTCCTGACACACAGGCTTATAGGGCAGTCTAGCCACTGTCAGAAATAGCAGAACAAAGTAACACTAGAGATAATCTGATGGCGAGAGGCAAGCGCAGTAACCCAAGCAACAGAAACCAAGACTACATGGCACCATCGGAGCCCAATTCTCCCATCAAAACAAACATGGAATATCCAAACACACCAGAAAAGCAAGATCTAGTTTCAAAATCATATTTGATCATGATGCTGGAGGACTTCAAGAAGGACGTGAAGAACTCCCTTAGAGAAACACAGGAAAACATTAATAAACAAGTAGAAGCCTACAGAGAAGAATCGCAAAAATGCCTGAAAGAATTCCAGGAAAACATAAATAAACAAGTAGAAGCCCATTGAGAGGAGACACAAAAATCCCTGAAAGAATTCCAGGAAAACACAATCAAACAGTTGAAGGAATTAAAAATGGAAATAGAAGCAATCAAGAAAGAACACATGGAAACAACCCTGGATATAGAAAACCAAAAGAAGAGACAAGGAGCTGTAGATACAAGCTTCACCAACAGAATACAAGAGATGGAAGAGAGAATCTCAGGAGCAGAAGATTCCATAGAAATCATTGACTCAACTGTCAAAGATAATGTAAAGCGGAAAAAGCTACTGGTCCAAAACATAGAGGAAATCCAGGACTCAATGAGAAGATCAAACCTAAGGATAATAGGTATAGAAGAGAGTGAAGACTCCCAGCTCAAAGGACCAGTAAATATCTTCAACAAAATCATAGAAGAAAACTTCCCTAACCTAAAAAAAGAGATACCCATAGGCATACAAGAAGCCTACAGAATTCCAAATAGATTGGACCAGAAAAAAACCACCTCCCGTCACATAATAGTCAAAACACCAAACGCACAAAATAAAGAAAGAATATTAAAAGCAGTAAGGGAAAAAGGTCAAGTAACATATAAAGGCAGACCTATCAGAATTCACACCAGACTTCTCGCCAGAAACTATGAAGGCCAGAAGATCCTGGACTGATGTCATACAGACCCTAAGAGAACACAAATGCCAGCCCAGGTTACTGTATCCTGCAAAACTCTCAATTAACATAGATGGAGAAACCAAGATATTCCATGACAAAACCAAATTTACACAATATCTTTCTACAAATCCAGCACTACAAAGGATAATAAATGGTAAAGCCCAACATAAGGAGGCAAGCTATACCCTAGAAGAAGCAAGAAACTAATCGTCTTGGCAACAAAACAAAGAGAAGAAAAGCACACAAACATAACCTCACATCCAAATATGAATATAACAGGAAGCAATAATCACTATTCCTTAATATCTCTCAACATCAATGGCTTCAACTCCCAAATAAAAAGACATAGATTAACAAACTGGACACGCAACGAGGACCCTGCATTCTGCTGCCTACAGGAAACACACCTCAGAGACAAAGACAGACACTACCTCAGAGTGAAAGGCTGGAAAACAACTTTCCAAGCAAATGGTCAGAAGAAGCAAGCTGGAGTAGCCATTCTAATATCAGATAAAATCAATTTTCAACTAAAAGTCATCAAAAAAGATAAGGAAGGACACTTCATATTCATCAAAGGAAAAATCCACAAGATGAACTCTCAATCCTAAATATCTATGCCCCAAATACAAGGGCACCTACATACGTAAAAGAAACCTTACTAAAGCTCAAAACACACATTGCACCTCACACAATAATAGTAGGAGATTTCAACACCCCACTCTCATCAATGTACAGATCATGGAAACAGAAATTAAACAGAGATGTAGACAGACTAAGAGAAGTCATGAGCCAAATGGACTTAACGGATATTTATAGAACATTCTATCCTAAAGCAAAAGGATATACCTTCTTCTCAGCTCCTCATGGTACGTTCTCCAAAATTGACCAGATAATTGGTCAAAAAACGGGCCTCAACAGGTACAGAAAGATAGAAATAATCCCATGCGTGCTATCGGACCACCACGGCCTAAAACTGGTCTTCAATAACAATAAGGGAAGAATGCCCACATATACGTGGAAATTGAACAATGCTCTACTCAATGATAACCTGGTCAAGGAAGAAATAAAGAAAGAAATTAAAGACTTTTTAGAATTTAATGAAAATGAAGGTACAACATACCCAAACTTATGGGACACAATGAAAGCTGTGCTAAGAGGAAAACTCATAGCGCTGAGTGCCTGCAGAAAGAAACAGGAAAGAGCAATATCAGCAGCTTGACAGCACACCTAAAAGCTCTAGAACAAAAAGAAGCAAATACACCCAGGAGGAGTAGAAGGCAGGAAATAATCAAACTCAGAGCTGAAATCAACCAAGTAGAAACAAAAAGGACCATAGAAAGAATCAACAGAACCAAAAGTTGGTTCTTTGAGAAAATCAACAAGATAGATAAACCCTTAGCCAGACTAACGAGAGGACACAGAGAGTGTGTCCAAATTAACAAAATCAGGAATGAAAAGGGAGACATAACTACAGATTCAGAGGAAATTCAAAAAATCATCAGATCTTACTATAAAAGCCTATATTCAACAAAACTTGAAAATCTGCAGGAAATGGACAATTTCCTAGACAGATACCAGGTACCGAAGTTAAATCAGGAACAGATAAACCAGTTAAACAACCCCATAACTCCTAAGGAAATAGAAGCAGTCATTAAAGGTCACCCAACCAAAAAGAGCCCAGGTCCAGACGGGTTTAGTGCAGAATTCTATCAGACCTTCATAGAAGACCTCATACCAATACTATCCAAACTATTCCACAAAATTGAAACAGATGGAGCACTACGGAATTCCTTCTATGAAGCCACAATTACTCTTATACCTAAACCACACAAAGACACAACAAAGAAAGAGAACTTCAGACCAATTTCCCTTATGAATATCGACGCAAAAATACTCAATAAAATTCTGGCAAACCGAATCCAAGAGCACATCAAAACAATCATCCACCATGATCAAGTAGGCTTCATCCCAGGCATACAAGGATGGTTTAATATACGGAAAACCATCAACGTGATCCATTATATAAACAAACTGAAAGAACAAAACCACATGATCATTTCATTAGATGCTGAGAAAGCATTTGACAAAATTCAACACCCCTTCATGATAAAAGTCCTGGAAAGAATAGGAATTCAAGGCCCATACCTAAACATAGTAAAAGCCATATACAGCAAACCAGTTGCTAACATTAAATTAAATGGAGAGAAACTTGAAGCAATCCCACTAAAATCAGAGACTAGACAAGGCTGCCCACTCTCTCCCTACTTATTCAATATAGTTCTTGAAGTTCTAGCCAGAGCAATCAGACAACAAAAGGAGGTCAAGGAGATACAGATCGGAAAAGAAGAAGTCAAAATATCACTATTTGCAGATGATATGATCGTATATTTAAGTGATCCCAAAAGTTCCACCAGAGAACTACTAAAGCTGATAAACAACTTCAGCAAAGTGGCTGGGTATAAAATTAACTCAAATAAATCAGTAGCCTTCCTCTACACAAAAGAGAAACAAGCCGAGAAAGAAATTAGGGAAACGACACCCTTCATAATCGACCCAAATAATATAAAGTACCTCGGTGTGACTTGAACCAAGCAAGTAAAAGATCTATACGATAAGAACTTCAAGACTCTGAAGAAAGAAATTGAAGAAGACCTCAGAAGATGGAAAGATCTCCCATGCTCATGGATTGGCAGGATTAATATAGTAAAAATGGCCATTTTACCAAAAGCGATCTACAGATTCAATGCAATCCCCATCAAAATACCAATCCAATTCTTCAAAGAGTTAGACAGAACAATTTGCAAATTCTTCTGGAATAACAAAAAACCCAGGATCGCTAAAACTATCCTCAACAATAAAAGGACTTCAGGGGGAATCACTATCCCTGAACTCAAGCAGTATTACAGAGCAATAGTGATAAAAACTGCCTGGTATTGGTACAGAGACAGACAGATAGACCAATGGAATAGAATTGAAGACCCAGAAATGAACCCACACACCTATGGTCACTTGATTTTTGACAAAGGAGCCAAAACCATCCAATGGAAAAAAGATAGCATTTCCAGCAAATGGTGCTGGTTCAACTGGAGGTCAATATGTAGAAGAATGCAGATTGATCCATGCTTATCACCCTGTACAAAGCTTAAGTCCAAGTGGATCAAGGACCTCCACATCAAACCAGACACACTCAAACTAACAGAAGAAAAACTAGGGAAGCATCTGGAACACATGGGCACTGGAAAAAATTTCCTGAACAAAACACCAATGGCTTATGCTCTAAGATCAAGAATCGACAAATGGGATCTCATAAAACTGCAAAGCTTCTGTAAGGCAAAGGACACTGTGGTTAGGACAAAACGGCAACCAACAGATTGGGAAAAGATCTTTACCAATCCTACAACAGATAGAGGCCTTATATCCAAAATATACAAAGAATTCAAGAAGTTAGACCGCAGGGAGACAAATAACCCTATTAAAAAATGGGGTTCAGAGCTAAACAAACAATTCACAGCTGAGGAATGCCGAATGGCTGAGAAACACCTAAAGAAATGTTCAACATCTTTAGTCATAAGGGAAATGCAAATCAAAACAACCCTGAGATTTCACCTCACACCAGTCAGAATGGCTAAGATCAAAAACTCAGGTGACAGCAGATGCTGGCGACGATGCGGAGAAAGAGGAACACTCCTCCATTGTTGGTGGGATTGCAGACTGGTACAACCATTCTGGAAATCAGTCTGGAGGTTCCCCAGAAAATTGGACATTGAACTGCCTGAGGATCCAGCTATACCTCTCTTGGGCATATACCCAAAAGATGCCCCAACATATAAAAAAGACACGTGCTCCACTATGTTCATCGCAGCCTTATTTATAATAGCCAGAAGCTGGAAAGAACCCAGATGCCCTTCAACAGAGGAATGGATACAGAAAATGTGGTACATCTACACAATGGAATATTACTCAGCTATCAAAAACAATGACCTTATGAAATTTGTAGGCAAATGGTCGGAACTGGAAAATATCATCCTGAGTGAGGTAACCCAATCACAGAAAAACACACATGGTATGCACTCATTGATAAGTGGCTATTAGCCCAAATGCTTGAATTACCCTAGATGCCTAGAACACATGAAACTCAAGACGGATGATCAAAATGTGAATGCTTCACTCCTTCTTTTTTTTTTTTTTTTTTTTTTGGTTCTTTTTTTTCGGAGCTGGGGACCGAACCCAGGGCCTTGCGCTTCCTCGGTAAGCGCTCTACCACTGAGCTAAATCCCCAGCCCCCACTCCTTCTTTAAAAGGGGAACAAGAATACCCTTGGCAGGGAAGAGAGAGGCAAAGATTAAAACAGAGACTGAAGGAACAGCCATTCAGAGCCTGCCCCACAGGTGGCCCATATATATACAGCCACCCAATTAGACAAGATGGATGAAGCAAAGAAGTGCAGACCGACAGGAGCCAGATGTAGATCTCTCCCGAGAGACACAGCCAGAATACAGCAAATACAGAAGTGAATGCCAGCAGCAAACCACTGAACTGAGAATAGGTCCCCCGTTGAAGGAATCAGAGAAAGAACTGGAAGAGCTTGAAGGGGCTCGAGACCCCATATGTACAACAATGTCAAGCAACCAGAGCTTCCAGGGACTAAGCCACTACCTAAAGACTATACATGGACTGACCCTGGACTCTGACCTCATAGGTAGCAATGAATATCCTAGTAAGAGCACCAGTGGAAGGGGAAGCCCTTGGTCCTGCTAAGACTGAACCCCCAGTGAACTAGACTGTTGGGGGGAGGGCGACAAGGGGGGGGAGGGTTGGGAGGGGAACACCCATAAGGAAGTGGAGGGTGGAGGGGGATGTTTGCCCGGAAACCGGGAAAGGGAATAACACTCGAAATGTATATAAGAAATACTCAAGTTAATAAAAAATAAATAAATAAAAATAAATAAAAGGAGTGTTTCTTTTAATCCGTGCTGGCACCATACCCAGCATCGTACGTAGGGCCAAGTGGCATCTGCGGGATATTTTCATCTCAGTCAGCAAAGCGGCTCACCTGCTAAGCTCTATCCCATCTCACACTGCTGACCGAAGGCTACTCTCTGAGCCTGGTAGCAATCTATCTACCTATCTAGTTCCCAAGGCGGTCACAGCCACTCTAGTCTCATACAGTGACCGCCTATCTCACAGCTCTCTTACTGAGGACTCAGTTAATTCAGCACATGGAAGAACACACCACACAATAACCTCTGATCCAATTGATAAGATATAACTTGCCCATCTAGACAGTACAAAACCCTGTACACACCCATCCCTTAAAAACAGTCATAGCAACCTGTGTCTATGCACAGAGAAGAATCTTAACATCTGCCGCCTTGTTCTCCCAGCTCCTCCTCCCACTCAGTCTTCCTCTCTCCTGCTTTTTCCTCCCTTCTAAAACCTCTGTTCCTGCCTCCCTTCCTTCTCGTCCAATGACAGACCTCATTTTATCTTATCTGCTGTCACCTGCATAATAACATCAACCTACAGGGACTTCCAGGTTCCAGGAGGAAGATAGAACGGAGACACAGGGAAAGACGATTTGGCTTTGGACCAGGCTTTGGAAAGAGAAGACACAACAACCATGTAAGGTCTTAGGGCGACCAGAACCCGGCCTCCACCACTGGTGGATGGCTGGAATAGATTAGCTGATAAGTTTGGGGTTAGAGGTTTCTGTGCTCAGTGATTGTGTTGTCTGGCAAGTTTCAAAATAATAAAGCAGTCTAGTGCTTTTCTTCCACGAGGTTAAGGTGGGCAGGAGAAAGAGAGCAGTCAGGCCAATAGCTGGTGGCTTGGTGAAGCTAGCCGGAGCTAGACAGGAGGAACAGGCAAATTGGGAGTGAGGTCTATGGCAGCATGATCTCGGAGCTAACCTGGGATAGGTCGGAACTCGGGCTGAGTTCCTGGGAAGGTGGTAGCATACTTTTTAAAAATTACATGTTACAAAGAAGGCGAAGAAGAGGAGGAGGAGGAGGAGAAGGAGAGGAAGAAGAGGAGAAGTTTCAGATAAAGAGGGAGGGGGATAATAGGTTGGAATGTAGATAATTCTGATTTAACATTCATTATGAATTAAATTAAATAACCAGGAATACAGAGATTCATAACGAGTCAAGGTGCTGAGAAATGTGCCAATACAGTGATATAGAGTGCTCAGTCTTAAATTGGCTTATCTGTATCGCCCCCTCCGAGGTCAGAGAACTCCCGTAAGAGAGAGTGGGAAGAGTGTAAGACCTGGAGGTGCTTTCTTCTGGACATGGAGTGGCTCATAGTGGCAGTGGCCACCTGTATAAGACTGAGCCCGTCAGCAACCGTCATAGCGCCATCACTTCCGGAGGAGCTATAGACTTAATGGTTGTTGGGGAGGAGGAGCCCAATGACGTAGCTCTTTCTCAAGCAAATAACCCCCAGCCTTGCTCAGCCACACTAATTAAATGCAGTGGGCCAACAAAACATACCAGTAAAAACATGGCATGAAAATAGGGGACTTTGATGGACTAGGGAAGGGAGTAAGATAAGGGGAAGCTGGCAAGCTGTTGTTGCTGAGGCCCCAGGTTTGATTCATAGCACCACACGGCCCCGCACAATCTCCAGCAATTCCGGTTGCAAGCGATCTGGCACCCTCTTCAGGTCTCTGCAGGCACTGCATGTGCATGGAGCACAGACACATAGGCACAGTAAACACCTACAGACATAAAATAAAAATAAATATGTAGATAAATGGAATACTAATAAACATGTACAAAAGCTTTTTACTATAGCTTCAGCTATCATGAACAAACTACAGCTGTATAAATTACCTTAAAAATAAAAAGAGAAGGTAGCGAGGGAAATTTTAAACAAAGTACATTTTATGTATGTATGTATGTATGTATGTATGTATGTATGTATGTATGTAATTGTGAAAGAATGATTTTTTAGGTTTATTTATTTTATTTTATATATCAGAATGTTTTGCTTACATGAATGTTTATAAACCACATGCATACCTGGTACCACTAGAGGGCAGACGAGAGCACGTGACCCCCCTGGATCTGGAGTTAAGGATGTGGATGAGTGCTGGGAACTGAGCCCGAGGATTCTACAATAGCAAGTGATGAGCTATCTACAACAGCTGAGCTATCTCTCCAACTCTCAAGAATGATTTAAAAAAAAAAGAGAGAGAGAAAAGGCAAGGGCTTCATAACAAGTTCCTGTCTCGAAACAATGAAAAAAATGTAAATATAAAAACAAAACAAACTATGGGGTTCTGACATAGCATTGAGGTAGTTTCGATGATTATTATAAAGTTTAGTTTGAATAAACCAATCCTCTTGACTAATATTTGCAACCAGAAAAATGAGATCAGCAAGTTAAATATAACTTTTGAACCACTCCTTGAAAGTCAACAAGCCTACTGTTCAAAGGACCAACTAGGACAAGATTCAGGAAACCTAATCCATGGTCTGTAAAACCCTGCTTGGCTTATACAGATGTGAATAAACCTTAACAACAACAGGGGGCAGGAACCATAAACATCATACACAGAGATAACAGACTTTGGAGTAATATCTCAGGGCATTAGAATTGGGGTCATGGAACCAGTCTGACCGGTTCATGTCCTGTTGCTACCAGTCACTATCTCTGTGACCTTTAGCAAGGGACTTTTTCCTACTTCCTGTAAGGAATTCTGAAAAGAACAACATTACCTACTTTAAAGGGTTTTTTTGATGACTGAACAAATAAATGTACTCTACTTATGGTGATGCCTAGCATCTGACTCAGGGATTCTCAGCCTGTGGGTGGCAACCCCTTTGGGGTCCCATAACAGATAAGCCGCACGTCAGATAGTTACCTTATGATTCCTAACAGTAGCAAGATTTCAGTTATGAAGTAGCAACAAAAATAATTTTACGGTCAGGGGTCACCACAACAGGAGGAACTGTATTAAAAGGTCTCAGCATTAGGAAGATTGAGAACCACTTCTCTATTTAGCTTTTCAAAAGGAAAGGAAATAGCATAGAGCATTAGCAGCATTAGGAGACTTAGCTTAAACTTTCAAAACTGCAGATCAGATAACTCAAAAGACCAAACTATGACTAAAAAAAAAATTCTTATCATACTCATTTCTGTACCAATACTCTGTACATAAAAAGGCAAAGGCATATTTAAAGTTACTGAAGGAAATAGCAATTATCCTTGAAGACATGAGATTTGGTAAGTAAGTGAACAAATAAATCTGAAGGGGATGGAGAGGTGACTCGGTGGTTAAGAACCTTTGCTGCTCCTCCAGAGGACCAGAGCTCGGTTCTGAGCCTTCATATTAGGATACAACCAACGGTAACTTCAACTCCAGTAGATCCAGCCATCATCTTCTGGTCCCTACAGGAATGTGCACACACATGACTGACATATACATATACACATGAATAAAGTTTTTTAAAGAAAGGACCAGGCAGAGTGGCACACTGTAGTGAATAGTTTTACATCATTCCCTGTTCCTGGCTAGACCCATGCATGAATCCCCCAGGAACAACCCCGGATCCACAGATGAAACACAGACACACACACACACACACACACACACACACACACACACACACACGCACAGAGTAGTGTATTTTTTTTTCTTTTTCTTTTTTTCGGAGCTGGGGACCAAACCCAGGGCCTTGCGGTTGCTAGGCAAGCACTCTACCACTGAGCTAAATCCCCCAACCCACAGTAGTGTATTTTTAGTGTGCTTTTTAGCTTAATGGCCATGAAACACTAAGCCTTCCGCAACTAATGTGCCTTCTCTTCATTTCCAGCTCAAAACCTCTAAATCTGCTCTCAATTTAGTTGCTTAGTTATCCTCTCCTTGCTCAACAGCCTATGCCTGCCCTCAGCTTAATTACATTTCTTTTTTTTTTTTTTTTTTTTTTTTTTTTGGTTCTTTTTTTCGGAGCTGGGGACCGAACCCAGGGCCTTGCGCTTCCTAGGCAAGCGCTCTACCACTGAGCTAAATCCCCAACCCCTTAATTACATTTCTAATCTCCTGCCTGCTACCCAAGGCCCAGTCAGGGAAGTGGCCACCCCAGATCTCACATGGCTGGTGATGCTCCCTCTGAAGCATGGTGGATACTCTTTTCCTCCTCCTGCATCTTCTAGCCTGCCTGTGACAACCTGAAAGTCCTGCCTCTTCTTCCCAGCCATTGGCTGCTAGCATCTTTATTGCTTGATCAAGAACCAATTGGGGGACAGGACCTTCATTGTTCGCATGGAGATTCCCTATCAGTGCACCAGAACTACATCCTACATCTCACCTTTTCTGTCCAATTAAGAAAAAAAATTCTGGGGCTGGAGAGATGGCTCAGCGGTTAAGAGCACCCGACTGCTCTTCCGGAGGTCCTGAGTTCAATTCCCAGCAACCACATGGTGGCTCACAACCATCTGTAAAGAGATCCGATACCCTCTTCTGGTGTATCTGAAGACAGCTACAGTGTACTTATATATAATAAATGAATAAATCTTAAAAAAAAAAGAAAGAAAGAAATTCTTCTCTCAGACGTAAATTAAACAAAACCATAACAACCATGTAAGTTACAAAGTATGAGATATAATTAACATCCAGTCCATCATATTTGTCAATTAGATAAAGTATTCTACCATTATTTCTAACTTAAATAGTTACAATTCTATCCCTGAATTATGTTTGGATTTTAGCCTGTAACACCATCTGAAAACCGCGTCTTCCAGTGTATAACCTCTCTCTCAATGCTAAACAACTTGAGTTTAATTATGAGACTATAACTAGGCTTCAACCCCATCAGAAATTTGAGAGCAAATTAAATATTGCCTGAGTATATAGGAAGTACCAAACATAACTTCTAAAACTTAAACATTATAGAGACAGCTGCCTACATGGACAGCACCTAATTTCTTGTAATGTTGGAGTATCTGTCTTCAGTCTTCTGGCCCAGAACCATCTGGCCATCACAGACCTTTTGTGAGGCAGGAAATATGAAGGACTGGCTTACCCTGCTTTGGCAGAAATAAAGATGCTTGATTTTTCTTTGATGGGGAAGTGGGGAAGCTGCCAGGAGCAGACATGTTTCATGGTCAAAAGATCCTTTATGAGTTTTATTTGATTGGTTTTGTTTGTTTTGAGATAGTGTTTCAATTGTATAGCCGGTTGGCCCAGGACTTATTTTTTTTTAATTAATTAATTCATTTCATGTATATGAGTACACTGTACTCAGACACCAGAAGAGGGCATCGGATCTCTCTACAGATGGTTGTGAGCCACTATGTGGTTGCTGGGATTTGAACTCAGGACCTCTGGAAGAGCAGTCAGTGCTCTTAACCACTGAGCCATCTCTCCAGCCCTAAGATCCTTAATAATGAAATAACATTAAAAGTCATATTCTGTTCTTGAAGACTAAGTATCTCTGAACTGTTAAACCTTGACTACTCTTAGCCATTCCTATTTGAGTAAACTGAAAACACTTTATTATAATTAAATCAGAATCTAACGGAATCATGAGTTTGCTATCTGGCCTTTAACCTGTGTTACTTAAGTCTTCAAAAACAGAATAAACCCTTTCCTCCCCAACTTGCTTCTTGGTCATGATATTTTGTGCAGGAATACGAACCCTGACTAAGACAATCACTCTTCACTCTTCCCTAATTTCTCTCTCTCTCTCTCTCTCTCTCTCTCTCTCTCTCTCTCTCTCTCTCTCTCTCTCTCATCTTTTTTAACTTGAGTATTTCTTATTTACATTTACATTGTTATTCCCTTTCCCGGTTTCCGGGCCAACATCCCCCTAAACCCTCCCCCTTCCCTTCTATATGGGCTTCCCCTCCCCATCCTCCCCCCATTACCACCCTCCCCTCAACAATCACCTTCACTGGGGGTTCAGTCTTAGCAGGACCCAGGGCTTCTCCTTCCACTGGTGCTCTTACTAGTATATTCATTGCTACCTATGGGGTTGGAGTCCAGGGTCAGTCCATGTATAGTGTTTGGGTAGTGGCTTAGTCCCTGGAAGCTCTGGTTGCTTGGCATTGTTGTTCATATGGGGTCTCGAGCCCCTTCAAGCTCTTCCAGTCCTTTCTCTGATTCCTTCAACGGGGGTCCCGTTCTCAGTTCAGTGGTTTGCTGCTGGCATTCACCTATGTATTTGCTGTATTCTGTATTCCAGTTCTCCCCTCCTCCTAGATTTATATCATTTGCATGTGTGTATACACCATCTGAGAATTCCTAATAGTGGATTCTCGCCTTTGAGTGGTGTGCCAGCTAGAGCGTGTAGTTTCTAAGCTGCAGGTGGACCACTCCATCAGCCATGTGAGATTTCAGGTGGAGTGGCCATTTGTTGCTTCCCAGACTGGGCCTGGGGTAACAGGTGGAAGATTAGAATCATAGCTAAGATGAGGGTGTTGAGCAGGGAGGTGGTAACCAGGCAACTAAATTGAGGGCAGATTTAGGGGTATTGAGCTGGGACTGAAGATAATGGCATGTTAGCTACAGGAGGCTAACCATTGAGCTAAAAAGCATATTAAAATAAGCTAGTGTGTGTGTGTGTGTGTGTGTGTGTGTGTGTGTGTGTGTGTGTGTGTGTGATCCCTGGATCTAAGGGAACCAGGGCTGTGGCTGGTAGAGTGGTCTGCCCGGAGCTTAAATCAGGGTGGTAGAAACTACACACTACGGCACACAACTTTAACCCCAGCCTTTAGGAGGCAAAGGCCTGTGATCTCAGGCCATCTTAGTCTATATAACAACTTCCAGGCTGGCCAGTGTTACATGCATTCTGCCTCAAGAAAAGAATATTACTACTTAGATTTGTCTTGAAATACCTTGTTTTCTCCATCCAGAGTGATTGAGAGTTTTGCTGGGTATAGTAGTCTTGGTTGGCACCTGTGGTTTTTTAGAGGTTGCCCTTCTACCTTATAAAGTCTCAGTTGAGAAGTTGGGTGTAATTCTGATAGGTCTGCCTTTGTGTGTTATCTGGCCTTTTTCCCTTGCTGCTTTTAATATTCTTTCTTTGTTCTGTAGATTTTGTGTTTTGATTATTATGTGGTGGGTCATTTCTGATCCAGCTAATCGGTGTTCTTTCTATAAGCTTCTTGTATATTTATAAGCATCTCTGTATGTTTATAGGTTGGGAAAGTTTTCTTCTATGATTTTGTTGAGAATATTTTCTGGGCCTTGGTGCTGGGACTCTTTACCTTCTTCTATGCCTATTATTCTTAGGTTAGGTCTTTTCATGGTATCCCAGATTTCCTGGATGTTTTATGTCAGGAATTTTTTAGATTTTAACAGTTTCTTTAACTGACGAATCAATTTCTTCTATTGTATCTTTAATGCCTGAGATTCTCTCTTCTGTTTCCTGTATTCTGTTGGTGATGCTTACATCTATTCTTTACACATGGTGGTGAGGATGTAGCGAAGGGAACACTAATTCATTGCTAGTGGGAGTGTAACCTTGTACAACCACTTTGGAAATCAATTTGGTGGTTTCTCAGAAAACTGGGAATAGTTCTACCTCAAGACCCAGCTATACCACTTTTGGACATATACCCAAAAGATGCTCCAACCTCCTACAAAGACATTTGCTCAACTATGTTCATAGCACCTTTATTCATAATATCCAAAAACTGGAAACGACCTAGATGCCCCTCAACTGAAGAAAGAATGGAATAATATTCAGCTATTAAAAACAAAGATGGGTTGGAGAGATGGCTCAGTGGTTAAGAACACTAACTGCTCTTCCAGGGGTCCTGAGTTCAAATCCCAGCAACCACATGATGGCTCACAACCATCTGTAAATGAGATCTGATGCTCTCCCCTCGTGTGTCTGAATGCAGCTAGGTTTACTCATATATAATAAATAAATAAATCTTTAAAAAAACAGTAACAAAAACCCAAAGACATCATGAATTTTGCAGGCAAATGGATGGAACTTGAGATTATCATCCTGTGTGAGGTAGCCCAGAACCCCCCCCAAAAAAACAAGCATGGTATATACTCATAAGTGGATATTAGCCATAAAATACAGGTACCATGCTGTGATGGTTTGCATAGGCTTGGCCCAGAGAGTGGCAATATTAGAAGGTGTGGCCTTGTTGGAGGAAGTGGGTCACTGCGGGGGTGGGCTTGGAGACCCTCTTCCTAACTGCCTGAGGATGCTCAGTCTGCTCCTGGCTTCTTTTTTCAAAGCATTTAATCTAAATCTCTTCACCTTAACCTCAGGCACACTCTTCGGACAACAGCAAAAAGCAGCCACATTTTCTCCCAAAATACCTCAAAAACAGTCTCTAGGCCACATCCTGAAATTCTTCATGAACTATCTTGGGTTAGGTCTGACCAGTTCAAATTACTCTCAGTAACAAAATCTTTTGAATTCCTACTAAGATACCCATTGAGCCCCATTTAAAGCATTCCACTGCTTTCCAAATCCAAAGTCGCAAAATCTACATTCTTCCAAACAAAAGCATGGTCAAGCTTATCACAGCAACACCCCAGTTCCTGGTACCAACTTCTGTCTTAGTTAGGGTCTCATTGCTGTGAACAGACACCATGACCAATGTAAGTTTTATAAAGGACATTTAATTGGGGCTGGCTTACAGGTTCAGAGGTTCAGTTCATTATCAAGGCAGGAGCATAGCAGCATCCAGGCAGACATGGTCCAGGAGGAGCTGAGTTCTACATCTTCACCTGAAGGAAGCCAGGAACAGACTGAGCATCCTTAGGCAACTAAGAGGAGGATCTCCTAGCCCACCCACACAGCAACACACTTCCTCCAACAAGGCCACACCTTCTAATAGTGCCACTCCCTGGACCAAGAATATGCAAACCATCACACATGCTGTACTATATAGACCCAAAGTAGCTAAACAAGAAGGAAGGCCCAATCAAAGAAGCTTGAATCTCACTTAGAAGAGGGAATAAAATAGTCTTAAGAGGCAGGTGAAAGGAGGGAACAGGGAGAGAGGGAGATGGGAGGGGGAATAGGTGGTTCAGGATCGGGTGTGGGGAAGGATGGGAGACACGGCTAGATGGACATGAAAATGAATGGAAATCTGCAACTGAGAGGGGTTGGGGGGTCATCTCCAGTACAAGACAGAGACCTAGCATAAGGGAGGGACCCAAGAATCAATGGGGTGACCTTATCTCTGCGTACTGGCAGGTTTTGTGTGTCAACTTGACACAAGCTGGAGTTATCATAGAGAAAGAAGCCCCCCTTGAGGAAATGCCTCCATGAGATCCAGCTATAAGGCATTTTCTCAATTAGTGATCAAGGGGACAGGGACCAGTCCATTGTGGGTGGTGTCATCCCTGGGCTGGTGGTCTTGGGCTCTATAAGAAAGCAAGCTGAGCAAGCCAGGAGAGGCAAGCCAGTAAGCAGCACCCCTCCATGGCCTCTGCATCAGCTCCTGCCTCCAGGTTCCTGCCCTGTGTGAGTTCCTGTCTTGACTTTCTTTGGTGATGAACAGCAATGTGGAAGTGTAAGCTGAATAAACCCTTTCCTCCCCAACTTTCTTCTTGGTTATGATGTTTTGTGCAGAAATGAAAAACCTAAGACACTGTGACTCACAACCCTGGGGATACAGCACCTCAAGAGACCAACTCCTGTAGCAGACAGGAGCCTCGATAGAGGGAGAGAAACACCTACTCACTCACAATACTTTCAACCCAAAATTTATGCTGTTTACAAGAAATGCAGGCATGGGGGACAGGATGGAGCAGACACTCAGGGAATGACCAAACAATAACCCACCCCACTGAGACCCATCCCATGGGCAAACACCAATCCCTGACACTATTAATGAGATTCTGTTATGCTTGCAGACAGGAGCATGCTGTCCTTTGAGGGGCTCAATCCATCGACTGACTCAGACAGATACAGACACCCACAGCCAAACTGAATAGAGCTTGGGGACTCTTAATGGAAGAATAGGAGGAAGAATTTTGGGCCCGAAAGGGATAGGAATGATGCAGGAAGACCAACAGGGTCCACTAACCTGGACCCTTGGGTCTCTCAGAGTCTGAACCACCAACCGAAGAACATATACAGGCTGGACCTAGGCCTCCGCACACTTATATGCAGCTTGGTCTTTATGTGGGTCCTGAACAACTGCAATGGGAGCTATCCCAAAAGCTGATGCCTGTAAGTAGACTGTGTTCTTTCAGCCGGGCTGCTTTGTCTGGCCTCAGTGGACAAGGAAACACCTTGCCTCACAGAGAGTTGATGTGCCAGGGTGGTGCGGGGTGTGTGTGTGTGTGTGTGTGTGTGTCTACCCACTCGGAGAAGGGGAAGGATTGTAGGAGAGGGTGACTGGGTAGGGGCACTGAATGGGATGTAAAGTGAATAATTAAAAAATTAAATTTAAAAAATAATAGTAATAACAATTTTACAATAAAAGGGGGGGGGGGAGAAATGAGGCTCCAGCCAGGGATATAGCTGGTATATACGCTGGTTTGCCTAGCATGTTGGAGACCCTGTTCCTGATCTCCAGTACCACATAAGTGTAGCTGCAGTTCTAGCACTGGGGTGGTAGAAGGAGGAGGAGGGAAACTCAAGGTGGGGGCAGAGAGATGACTCAGTGCCTAAGAATGCTGGCTCCTTTTCCAGAGGACCAGAGTTTTATCCCCAGCTCCTCCGAGGTGGCTGACGACCATCTGTTACTCCAGTCCCAGGGCATTTACTGAAAGACCCCAGCTTAACAGCAGTAACGCCATTTTGCAAGGCTGTACTTAAGATGACTGGTTCAGGGAAAGGTTAGAACACTGAGTACACAGCGGCTGCCAAGCAGGATGTGTTTGGTTGAAGGCCTGACAACAGGACACTTCGGTTGAGCACCTGACAATGAAAAAAAGCCCCGGGAGAGGTCCCACACCCTGGTGGGGGCCGAGTCAGTCGTTATGTTCCAAGAAGGTAGCTAAGAAACTTGCCCCCGGGCTGAACCCTTGGGGGGGGCGAGTCAGCCGTTATGTTTCAGGAAGGTAGCTAGGAAACTTGCCCCCGGGCTAAACCCTTGCCATATTAGAATCCACCAATTATATCCCTGTAACCATGCATCTGCTTCTGTATGCTTGCTTCTGCTCCCCAAAATCCTATAAAAGCCCATCCTTGGTTCCGTGGGGCGCGCCAGTCCCCCGAGTGACTGAAGCGCCCGCAGGTGCCTGTGCCTGTGTATCCCGACAATAAACCAAATCCTCTTGCTGATTGCATCCTGTGGTGTCTCGGTCTGGTCTTTGGAGTTAGAGGGTCTCCATCCCGAGGGAAAGTTCTCCCTGAGAGCTTTTCATTACCACCTTCTCAGACACCAGACATGCATGTGGTTCATAGATGTATGTGCAGGCAAAATACCCATTCACACAAAATATAATACAACTTTTTAAGTTTAAGGCAATTCTTGGCTTCTTAGTGGGTATAAGTCTAGCCTGGATTATAGGAGTATCTGTGTCAATATTTACAGATAAGGAAAGCCTGAGGCTCTGACTCCATCGGTAGAGTGCTTCTCTAGCCCAGATCCACATAAAAGGATCTAGTGACCACAGAAGGCAGCACATATATATCTTCAGTCCCAGAATCCGAGAGACAGAGGGAGGAAGGCCAAGGGTCAAGATCATCCTTGGGGACACAGCAAATCTGATGTCAGTCTGAACTACATGAGACTCTGTCCCCTCTGAAACAACAAACACCTAAAAAAGAAAGCATCAAGAAGCTTAGGATGTGGTAGCTAATGTCTGTGACCCCAATATTTGGGAAGTTGAAGCAGGAGGATTTGCATGAGTTAAATGCCAGTCTGGGCTAGATAGTATTTTTTAGGCTCCAGTCGGGGCCACCCAGTGAGACCGTGTCTAAAAGAGGAAAGAAAGACGGGTGTGGGGCTGGAGAAATGGCTCAGTGGTTAAGAGCACCGACTGTTCTTCCAGAGGTCCTGAGTTCAGTTCCCAGCAACCACATGGTGGCTCACAACCATCTGTAATGGGATCTGATGCCCTCTTCATGAAATAAATAAAATCTTAAAAAAAAAAGAAAGAAAGAAAGTGTGGAGGAGGGAGAGACTGGGGGAGGGAGGTTGGCTGGTTCATTACTCACTGTAAACTAGAGAACAGAAGATAATGGATTATCTTTAATGTGTGAGGAAAAACCAACACTTGATCCATAACTGTATCTCCAGCACAAATATCTTCCGAAACTATCAGCAAAATAAAAAGCTAAGTTCGGGAGCTGAAAAGATGTCTCAGAGTTTAGAGCAATGGCTGCTCTTTCAGAGACCTGGGTTCAATTCCCACCACGCACCTGGCAGTTCACAACTCTCTGTAGGTAACTCCAGTTCCAGATGATATGAAGCCCTCTTCCAGTCTTTGTGGAAACCAGGCACACACCGTGCACAGATATATATTCGAGCAAAATGCTCAAAAACATACAAATAAATAAAATGTTTTTTAAAATTGAGTTTAGGGCTGGAGAGACGGCTCAGCAGTTAAGAGCACTGGCTGCTCTTCCAGAGGTCCTGAGTTCCATTCCCAGCAAATACATGGTGGCTCACAAGCATCTGTAATAGGATTCAATGCCCTCCTCTCACCAGACATTAAAATAAGTAAGTAAATAAATAAATAAATATTTTTTAAAAAACTGAGTTTGATTGGGTAACTCTATAATTTCAGAGCCAGGGAGGCAGAAACAAGAGGAATTCCTGGAGGTTGTAAGACAAATAGTTGTTAAGGTCTTAGTAGAATACTAAGGCCTATATGGAATGTTAAGGCCTAGGTAACAGTTACCTGGCTAGCCTACGATTATAAGGAAATTTTCTCATATGTTTCTGCTGTTACTAGGAAACTTTCTAATGCCAAGGTTGATTACATCTTCTGTCATGTGCCCTTGGAAAGCAATCGGGGTAGAAGTCAGTAGAACATTTTGTATAGTTACCTACAATAAGCCTGGACCTGGACCAACCATCCAACAGCATTTCTTGTACATACCTATAAGCTTTTATGGTATAAGTTGCCCATGGGACAGACCCCCACATAAGAGAAACGCCTGCACCAATATAAGAAACTATTTGGAATAAGGCTTCCATTTTAAGTAGTGGTTCAGTAAAGTTTAAGTTCCCAAGACCTCCCTGGACACTGACATCCTAGACATGAATGTTAGACAAGTCTCATTCTGGTAGACAATTTAGGGCATGAATATTACTTAAGGCAAGTCCCCTGCCATAGTTGAATACCCCAACCAATGGAATCAGGATAAATGTACAACAAAGACATGTTCCTGAGGAAATCCCTTATCCCTAAATCCTGATTGATGAAATACCTTGCCACAGATGTTTGTGGAATTTGAGCTTAAAAACTCCAGGGGTTGGGAATTTAGCTCAGTGGTAGAGCGCTTGCCTAGCTAACAATAGTTAGCTTCAGTTTCAGTGAGAGAACCTATCTCAAAAAATAAGACAGAAAACCAGGTGTGGCAATACACAATTTTTACCCCAGAACTGAAGAGCCTGAGGCATTATCTGTGAGTTGGAAGCCAGACAGGTCTACATAGTGAGTTTCAAGTCAAACAAATCTACATAGGAAGACCCTGTCTCAAACACGTAAGGTAGGAAGCAATTAAGGGGTCTACACACACACACACACACACACACACACACACACACACACACCATAAAGACATTTGCAGATAAACACCAATGACAGATACTCACTAAAGAAAACACTCAAAACATACATGTTAGGCAAAAGGAGGTAGAAATTTGTATATGAAATAAGTAAAGACAGCCGAAAAAAATTTTAAAATATAAATATTGACTTTACAAAATGGGATATTGTTCTTGGAAGGTACAAAAGAAGCATGAGTCAGCAGTAGCTGTAGATCAACAATATGTGCTAAGTTATTTGGAAGTTTGTCAAAGTTGGTCCCAAGACGTTAGATTATCTGGGACAAGGTGAAAAATATTGAATAAATTCTGACGGGCAAATTAAACTTTCGTGTTAAAAGTCCATTATAGGGCGCTGGAGAGATGGCTTCATGATTCAGAGCACTGTTGTCTCTGGCAGAGGCCTTGGACTCTCTTTCCAGTGCTCAGCTGTTGGCTTAAAATCACCATTAACTCCAGCTCCAAGGGATCCAATACCTTCTTCTGCCACTAGGGGCACCAGGCACATACTTGGTGTGCGGACATGCAGACAAAGCATTCATTCACATAAAAAAAGAATAAATAAATCTGATAAAAATTAAAGTTTATGGGGCTGGGGATTTAGCTCAGTGGTAGAGCGCTTACCTAGGAAGCGCAAGGCCCTGGGTTTAGTCCCCAGCTCCGAAAAAAAGAACCAAAAAAAAAAATATTAAAGTTTATTATACATCATTAATAAGGAAATTAAAGAAGAAATTATAATCCCTAACTTGGTAAAAGGGGAAAAAACGAGAGAATAAGACCAAAGAAAAAAGCAAACACCGGGAATAAGATAGAAAGAATAAATGAACCAGTGACTAAGGATACAAGCTCCTCAGTCAGTTTAAAAGGCTGATGTTTACGAAAGACCAGTATTATATGAAGAGAAGCATCCTAGACTGTAAAGATACAGAGTAACCTGAAAGTAAACGGTAAAGATACAGAATAGCCTTAAACACATGGCAGATCGGGGCTGGGGATTTAGCTCAGTGGTAGAGCGCTTACCTAGGAAGCGCAAGGCCCTGGGTTCGGTCCCCAGCTCCGAAAAAAAAGAACCAAAAAAAAAAAAAAAAAACACATGGCAGATCAGGACCATTCTGACTGCAACGCAGAGCCAGGTATGATGGCACAGGCCTGTAACTCCAGCACTTGAGAGAGAGAGGCAAGAGGACTGGGATTATGAGGCCAGCCTTGGCTACACAGTAAATTGTAAGTCAGCCTGGGTCATATGAAACCCTGTATCACAAGAAAGAAAGAAAGAAAGAAAGAAAGAAAGAAAGAAAGAAAGAAAGAAAGAAAGAAAGAAAGAAAGAAAGAAAGAAAGAAAGAAAGAAAGAAAGGAAGGAAGGAAGGGAAAAGGAAAAGTCATTCTATTTGTTTGGGGCTAATTCTTCTCACATGGTCTCTGAACTGTTGGGGTCTCTGAATATGTCTTTCTTTTTTAGGGGTTTGTTTTGTTTTTGAGACATGACCTGGAATTTACTATGTAGACCAGGCTATTCTAGAATTCAGAGATCCTCTGCTTCTGCCTCCCTCCCAGTGCTGGGACTAAAGACTGGTCTGTCTTTCATGTTTGTACCTTCTCCCAGTTTACTCCTCCTGGGTGACCTCACCACATTCACACATGTAACTGTCTATCTGTCAGTGGCATTAGTAACTCCTTTGATAAACTCCTTACCCCCTATAGTCATTCTTAGTGTCCCTCTTGAAATCCGAGTCTGAAACCTTTCATCACGGGCTCTTAGCACCATGGACAGACAGTAGGTAGTGTGACAGAGGCTCTGAGTACCAGAAACAGAAAGCATGACAGCAGTTCTAAACAGAGGACTGAGGCCCACCTCATGGAGATGTGGTTCCTTCCTTTAGCTCTCTGAGAAAGGAATGCAGTTCATAGCCCGATTCTGAAACCAGGCTCTCTGGTTCCCAAAGGAGGGAATGTGTAGTGGGATGTGTGCCCACTGTTAAGTTTCAAACCCAGGACAAGCAGCTGAGATGCCTATTTAACATATCGAAGACCACCTGGCCTCCAGGTTCTCCCAGCTTTCTTGTTCCCTCCTTGTTCCGGGTATGGCTGGCATACCCTGCCCCCTACCCTGAACTTTCCAGCCCAGGAGCTGGACTGCCCTTCTCCCAAAGTCTTTTCTCTAATATAACCTAGACATTTTGATATCCTACTCTCTCTGCCCACCCCCCTGCCTTTCTGACCCTCTGTCCTCCCCTCTGTCCCTTTCTCTGCCTCTCTGCCTCTCTGCCCCTCTACCCCTCTGCCCCTCTTTTGCTTCTTTTGTACTTCTGGCCTCCTGGCTGCTGTACTTGGTTCCCCTCTCTCCCTTCTTCTCCATCTCTTCCCTCATGGTTCAGGGTCATGTTCACTCTGAAGTCTCCCAGATATGTCTGCCCCTGGCTATGGCTCTCCCACATATCTATAATAAACTTTCTCTTCCACCGTATCTAGGAGCAGTCATGTCCTTTCCTTTCCTTTTCCCTTTTTTCTTTTTTTAATTCACCCACAAATACCTCCTTAGATGTAAACTCACTTCCCTGGATGTGAAAACCAGGCACCTAGAGGTCTATGAGCTAGAGATTCACCAGCAGCACTCAGTGGGGTGAGAGGGAACAACTGGTGCAGCCTGTAGAAGTATGCTCTGAATTTTACATCACAGCAACAGCCAACCATGAACTGTTAACTCTCATACCACCTCTCTAATTGGGAATTCTACCCCAAGCGCTGGGTGTTTGTGAGCTGACAAATAATCATGTAGTTCAACTTATACACCCCTAAATTTACAGTGGTCAACACTTTAGAATCTCAAAAGTCCAACACTTCTATTCTCATGCTGTGTTGGAATAGGATTTGTTTGTTTGTTTTTAAAGATTTATTTTATATATGTGAGTACAGTGTCACTGTCTTCAGACACACCAGAAGAGGGCATCACATCCCATTACAGATGGTTGTGAGCCACTGTGTGGTTGCTGGGAATTGAACTCAGGGCCTCTGGAAGCACAGTCAGTGCTCTAAACCACTGAGCCATCTCTCCAGCCCCTTGTTTTGTTTTTTAGTTTGTTTTTTAAGACAGGGTTTCTCCATGTAGCCCTGGCTGTCCTGGAAGTCACTCTTTCTCTTTCTCTGTAGACCAGGATGTCCTTTAACTAACAGGGATCTTCCTGCCTCTGCCTCCCTAATACTGGGATTAAAGGTGTGTGCCACCACTGCCCAGTCTGTGCTAATCAGGTTTATGTCAACTCAGTGCTCAATAAAGTCATCTGAAAGGAGGGAACCTCAGTGAAGAAATTACCCCCAATAGATTGGGTTGTAAAGAGGCCTAAAGAGCATTAGTGATTGGCCCAGCCCATCACCAATAGGGTGGTACCACCTATGGGCTGGTAGTCTTAGGTTCTATAAGAAATCAGGCTGAACAAGCCAATAAGTAGCACTCCTCCTTGGCTCCTGCCTCGGGTCCTCCCTCCGGGTTCTTGCTCAGACTTTCTGTTCTGTCTTCCTTCAGCAATGGACATGGAAGTATAATTAAAATAAACTCTTTCCTCTCCAAGTTGCTTTTGGTCATGGTGTTTTACTGCAGCAATAGAATCCCTAAAGTACACACATTTGAAAGAAGTGCCATATGTGGTCAGGGGCCCTGAACAGGACATCAACATCTGATCCCTGGATCTGGAGCCATGGGTGGTTGTGTGCTGCCTGAACTGAGTGCTGGGAACCAAACTGGGATCTTCTGGAAAAGCAGCCAGCTCCTAAGTGCCAAGCTATCTCTCCAGCGCTAATTTCCACGCTCAATAGCATTTTCTTTTTTCTTTTTTTTTTTTTTTTTGGTTCTTTTTTTTTTTTTCCGGAGCTGGGGACCGAACCCAGGGCCTTGCGCTTCCTAGGCAAGCGCTCTACCACTGAGCTAAATCCCCAACCCCTCAATAGCATTTTCTAACACCCAAGAAAGAAACATGAAGTGGAATGAGGGTGTAGTCGGTTGGTACAGTGCCTGGGTAGCATTTAGTAAACACAGAGTTTGGTCCACAGCACTGCAGAAAACAGACTTGATGGCACTGACCTCTAATGCTATCATTGGAAAGGCACAGATAGGAAGATCAGAAGTTCAAGGTCAACCTTGGACCTTGGCCAGCCTGAAGAGAAAAAAAACTACTTGCTGGGCAGTGTTGCACACCTTTAATCCCAGCACTCAGGAAGCAGAAGCAGGTCAAACTCTATGAGTTCAAGGCCAACCTGGTTTATAGAGTAAGTTCCAGGACATCCAGGGCTATACAGAGCAGCCCTATGGGGGGAAAAAGGAAGGAAGGAAGAAAAGAAGGAAAGAAGGAAGGAAGAAACAGAGACAGATATATTCCAGCTCCTTGCGATTTTTCACTCTTAGTAACTTGCAGTTTATCAGTAATTCTGTTGGATTTCTAACCTTAATGTCTCTCATATTTACTTCTTCATTTCTAGAGTTCTAAACTTAGTAAAAGAATTGTGTGTGTGTGTGTGTGTGTGTGTGTGTGTGTGTGTGTGTGTGTATCTTGGGGAGACAGAAGCAGGTGAATCTATGTGAGTTCCAGGTAACCCTGGCTCTATAGAAAATTACAAGTCAGCCAGAATTACATGATGAGATCCTTTTAAAAAATTATAAAACATATCTATGAAAATCTTCATCTTTCCCAATATGTATAGTTTAAGGAACAGTTCAAAGAGGTATACCTGGTTACATCACTCCCTTGTCTTGGAAGAAAATAACTTAAACTCTTCTGAAAAATCTATATCCCCTCCCGAACCTCTCCCTCTCCTTCAACAGGATTTTACTGTCTTTAGCTGGCCTGAACCCTCCATGGAGACCAGGCTGGCCTTGAATTTACAGAGGTCTGTCTCTCAGGTGCTGGGAATAAAGATGCTCTCCACATGCTTGGTCCTTCATAGTTATTTTTTTCCATATTTATGTGATTTTCTCTGCGCCATTTTTTTCCCTCATAGAACCTTCATGACTTCTGGTTTCCCAAGTCCGGGAAATCACAACACATACATCTTTACAAATTTCTTTTAAATTTCCATCCATCCTTTATGAACCAACATAAGGAAATGTCCCTAAATTCCTTTCCGGATATTAGAGGATAAGCCTTTCTTTTGCTCCATTATGGATTCATCGTGCATCATTCATGTCATTTTACAATATATTCTCAGAGCACCCAAAATTGGAAGCCACTTTTATGTAGTTTGAATATTAAACTATATTTATTTGAGCATATAAAAACAGGTAGGGGCTGAAGAGATGTTTCAGCTATTAAGAGTCCATACTGCTCTTGCAGAAGCTCTGAATTCTGTTCCCAACACCCTTGGTGAGGAGGTTCACAGCTGCTTGTGACTCCATTTCCAGGGGCCCAAACACTCTCTTCTGGCCTCCAGAGGAACCTGCACTCACGTGTATAGTTTTGCAGTGATCAGAGGGCAAAGGGATACCATAAAATAACACCATGCAAAAAACCTCATTGGAGAGATTTATTGGAGGGTAGTTATACAAAAGACTACCTCTGAGTGGGGATGCAAAGTGTAAGTTGTGAAGGATTGGGCTTTATAAATAGTATAGCGCATGTACACAGGGAGACTACTTGGCCTGTGGCAACAGTGGAAAGACATCAAATTTGGCCGCTGGTGATGACTTGGCTGCTGGCGCTGTTACTGAAGCTGGGTTAGGGGAGCACTAGGTTCAAGAATGTGGGTGGTTCTCAGTTTACCAACATACATACATACATACATACATACATACATACATACATACATACACACACACACACACATACATACATATATACACACACACAAAAATAGCGAAAAGCAAAATTTAAGATAATAATCATAGAGGAGTGACTGGGAAGATGTCTCGAGGTTAAAAGCTCTAGTTGCTCTCATACAGACTTGGGTTCCCAGTACCTGCATAGGGTGGCTCACATCTGCTGGAACTACATTTCTGGGGGGGATCTGAAGCCCTCTTGTGGTTTCTCCAGGCATCTGCACACATACACTCAAGCACTCAACCAGCCTTTAAAACTAAAAAACGTAGATGAGTTTGTAAACTTTGAGTAGTTTATCAGGGAACAGATGAAATCAGCACCGGGCAAGAAGCCCGAATTTATCCTTTCCGGACTGTTGACTTCTTTATAAAAGAATTCGGCCAGAGTACACTTAATGTATAGGTGGAAATTTACTGCGTTACAATGACCATTCTCCAGTCCTGCCTCTTTATTTTGCAATCATAAACATTCTATACAATTAATGAGTAAAGGTGGCAGAATCTTGTGATCAGAAATGGGGGGGGGGGTAAAGTCTTGAAACTTAAGTAGTTTTTTTTTTTTGTTTTTTTGTTTTTTTTTTGTTTTTTTTTTGGTTTTCTTGCTTTGAGGCGGGGCCTCACTCTTTAGCCAATGCTGCGCTCGAAGTCGCAACAATTCTCTCGCCTCAGCCTCTAGGAGTTCCAGGATACAAGTATGAGCCATCAAACGACTAACTTCTCAAATTCTGCTAAACAACGAAGAAGATATGTTTATAAAAATTGAAACAGGTAAATAGTGTGAACTATTTAAATAAACAGCTGATGAGGGCGGGACGGAGATTTCGGAGGTCATTTCCGGTGCTCGGGTGGTTTCCGGAATCAACAACAGAAACAGCCAATCAGAACCTTCTCACGGGAGCCAATAGTTGAGCAGATTACAAACAGCCAATCCAGGAGGCGCTGTCACTGTTATGGTCCTGTCAGGGCGCCGGCGTCGTGGTGCTTGGGTGCTCGCCACCGGCTGGGCTCTGGTGCGACCTCGTTAGGAGCAGCAGGGTGGACTGGCTCGCGCGTCTCCACCCTCGCCCCAGCCAGCGCCTCCTGGCTCGCAGGCCGCCCCTTAGCAGGTCGTCCCCGAGGCCCGGGCCCAGCCGCTCCCCAGCACCTTCGCGGGCTCCGAGGCCAGCGGAATGCAGCCTCCGGGCCCGCCCCCGGCCTATGCGCCTGCCAACGGGGACTTCACCTTTGTCTCTTCGGCGGACGCAGAAGGTGAGGCCGAGGCTGACAGGGCTTCGGGGCGGGGGTGGCAGAGTGGGGACTCCGCCCCTGTGATCCCTAGGCCTTTCCGGAGGCCTCGGGTGACTAGGGAGGGTGCGGGGTGCGGACTCTGCGTTGGGCCTCACCACCCAGGCTGCGGGCTGGGTCCCCGTGTGGCTGGTTCACAAGTGAACCCGCTGATCTGTGTAAGGTTTCTGAAGTGCTCCGCTCCGCAGTTATTCAAAAGAGAGAGGGATCTAAGTGAGAACAAAGTGGAGCTGTGTTGGTCTGCTATTAATAGGAAAACCTTTTACCCCACCGAGGTTACTTTTTGGCAGGTTAAGAGGAACTTCCTTCAAAGGAGACCTGTTTTTTTGTTGTTTTTTTTTTTTTTAATTGAATTTGATTTCTTGCCTAGATCCCTGTGTCCACACAGTTTGTAGTGTTTGACCACAATATTCAGAAAACTGGATTTAGGAGGAGCATTTGAAACTTCAGGAATTCAATGCAGTGTCCCCAGCAGCCTCTACAGACTTGGCTTGTATAGTTTTGAGCAGGCAATTGTTCTTGCTCAAAAGAGCAGAAGGGGAAAAAAAAAGATTTTTCTGCTGCACGGGATCCCCATCCCCCACCCCTTAGTTCAAGTCCTTGTATCCCGACTTTTCCATCTGCTAGTGTTTTGGCTTTTATTTAATTTTATTTACTTCCCAGGGACCAGATTTAACTGCCCAATATAAAAAAGTTGATTGCGCTGTAGAACAGTTCAAGAGGCCAGGGCATATCTGGTGGTGAACCCCTTGGATCCCAGTACTTGGAAGGCAGAGAGATACCTGAATTAAAGGCCAGCTTGGACTACATTACAAGTTCTCTGCTCGACAGGATTACATATTGAAACTCTGTCTCAACAAAGTAGAAAGAAAAGAAACTTCAGTTTATAGAGATAATCGTAAATTTTCTCAGAAATCTGATTTCTATAAATGTGATTTGTTTCTTCCTTAATTTTTTTATTCTTTTTTGCTTTTTGTATTTTTTTCTTTTTCTTTTTAACAGTGAGACAGGGTTTCACTCTGTCACTCTGATTGGCTTAGAACTCTATGTAGACAAGGGAGCTTACTTCAGGGATTAAAGGCATAGACTACCACATACAGCTCAGCTTCTATTTTAAATTTTAGTCTGAGACAGTCTCACTAAGTCACTCAGGCTGGCCATGAACTCAGCATGTAGCCCAATATTGCCTTGAACATGTGCTCTTTCCTGAGCCTCCAGAGTAACTGGATGTCCTTAGTTTATGTCAGACAAATAGATAATTTTGTATCTGGTTTATGTCTATAGGCCAGCAGAATTAATATTACCTGCCACACATCTAGGTATAATAATCTCCCTTCCTCTGGGTTTATAGTTTATCAGTGTCCCTGAGTAAGTCATAAACATATTAATATTTTAGAAGCACTGGCTTAAAATTTCATAAAAGACTAAAAGAGAAGAAAAAAGTAATTCCTAACTAGATCAGAGAAATCCAGGCAAGGTGGATCACGTCTGTAAGCACTGCCCTTGGTAGGCTGAGATTGGAGGACTAGCAACAGTTAAGGACTAGCATGGACTAAGGTGAGACCTTGTCTCAGGAAAACTTTATGGATATGATATTTTACAAAATGTATCCTGTGGATAATGTACTCATGAGAACAAGGTAAAAATTTCAGTGGGTTGATAAATGCTATACAAAGAACTGACTGGGTAGCTTACTTGATACTAGGCAGGAGGCTCTGAGTCTAATCTCCAGCAGTATATAAATATTGTAGGTATGGTGATTCATCCTAGCATTTGGGAGGTAGAGCAGGAAGGTCCAAACTTCACCATCATTCTTGTCTAAGTATTGAAATTGGGGTCAGCCTGGGCTACATGTCTTAGCCTCCTGAGTGCTGGAATTACAGGCATGTTCCATTGTATCTGGCTTGCTGTTCACCTCTTCTGTTTTGCTTTGTTTTGTTTTTCTCTAAAATTCATTTCTGTAAAATGAAAAGTAGTACAATGTTTATCATTGATTAAAAAATTTTTATTGATAAAATTTGAAGATTATAATAGCAAATATTCACAGAGATTGGCAAATCATAGCTACTTGAATATATATATTTATATATTATGTATTTTTATATATATATATATACATATATATATATGGTTCAGATTTACATATTTCACCCTGGTTTACAGTTTTGTCTTCTCTTCTAAGATCTCAGTGGTTCTATAGCAGCTCCAGATGTCAAATTAAACCTCGGTGTAAGTGGAGATTTCATCAAAGAATCTACAGCAACGACATTTCTGAGACAGAGAGGCTACGGCTGGCTTTTGGAAGTCGAAGATGAGGATCCTGAAGATAATAAGCCACTTTTGTATGTGAAAGAATATGTAATTTGTGTTTTTAAGACCTAATCTGTAGGATGCTTATGTTTTTTGATATTTTTAAAGACGGATGAGGAAAATCTTAGCTTTTTTGGTGAAAAATAATAGAGATGAAATAGAGAGCTTTGGGAAGGAATAGTGGGGTGGCTCAGCAGTTAGAGTGCTCCCTGCTGTCTCAGCACTCGAGAGTAGTCTAACACCATATCAGGGATACAGCTGCCTTAGCTCCAGCTCCCAGGGTCTGACACTGTCTCTGACGTCACACACTTAGAGAAACACACACACAAGTAAGTCTTTAACAACAGCAGTTTTCAGTTTTACTAGTCTTTTTACAATCTGATGCAATATAGGTCAGCTGAGGTACATGCCCTTAATCCCAGCACTCAGAAGGCAAAAACAGGTGGATCTATGCAAGGTTGAAGTCAGCCTGGTCTACAGAGAGTTCTAGGAGCCAAGGCTGCACAGAGAAACCCTGTCTCAGGAAAAAAGCAAACTGAAGCAATTATGAAAGGTTTCTTTAACCTGGATAGCAGGGATTTTGTTCGTTTTCTTTTTTTTCCAAGTCAGGGTTGGAACTTACTCTGTAGACCAGGTTGGCTGTCACTCAGAGATCTGCCTACCTCTGCCTTCCAAGTACTGGGATTAAAGGTGTGCCCCAGTGGTTGTCAGGAATTTTTAAAATGGGGCCTGGAGAAGTGGCATAGTGGTTAAGAGCATTATTCACAGGACCAACAGGACAGTTTTAGGGGATCCAAATTCCTCCTTCTTTTAAAAAAATATTGAATGTATATGAGTACACTGTAGTTGTCTGAAGACACACCAGAAAAGGACACCAGATCCCATTACAGATGGTCGTGAGCCACCATGTGGTTGCTGGGAATTGAACTCAGGACCTCTGGAAGAGCAGTTGGTGTTCTTACCTGCTGAGCCATCTCTCCAGCTCCCAAATTCCTCTTCTGAGGGCACCAGGCACTCATGTATTACACAGACATACATGAAGATAAAACACTCATAAACAATCTTTTAAAATGCATAAAACTGAAAACCAGGCTTTTTTTTTTTTTTTTTGGTTCTTTTTTTTCGGAGCTGGGGACCGAACCCAGGGCCTTGCGCTTCCTAGGTAAGCGCTCTACCACTGAGCTAAATCCCCAGCCCCTGAAAGCCAGGCTTTTAATATGCTTGTAATCTTAGTATTTGAGAGATAGAAACATGAGAATCAGGAGTTTACCCCCAGAAAACCTAGACCTAGGTCCTCTCTCCAAAGGAATCCATGGAGAGTGATGGAGTAGAGAACACAACCCCTTCCTCTGGACAGGCTGAGTGTGCACAGGCACTTTGACTCACACAGAGCTGTGCAATACTCATGCAGACAGATACACACTCACATGTCAGTAAATAAATGTATCTGTAAAACAACAAGGTCCACTCTACCGCCACACTCCTATAATCCCAACACTCTGGAGACAGACCAGCAAGGATACTTGGCAAGACTCATGCACACAAACACATGAGCTCTGATCCCAGATAATCAGTGTCATCTAAAAGCAAGATTCTTGAGTAGTTAGGCTGAAATTCAGGTTTCAAGTTTAATTATTTCCATGCAATGTAGCAATCTAGCACGCACCTTCATCCCAGTGCTGGGAGAGGCGGGTCCCAGAAGTTTTGGTCTCATTCCATACTACTAACAGTTTCAAAGCACCAGCAACCCGAGATTGGGAGACTCTTAACATCTCTAAAGTTGAGGTATTCCTTTTACCATGGACTCAGTCTAACATGTACTGAAATACAGATGTTGACCTATGGATATCATACTGTCTTGTTTAAAGTTCCTTTAAATCTGTTTTACTATTCAAAATTACATGTTTTAAGACCTTATTTTTGAATTATAGGGAAGAATTGGACATTGACCTAAAGGATATTTACTACAAAATCCGCTGTGTTTTGATGCCAATGCCATCGCTTGGTTTTAATAGACAAGTGGTGAGAGACAATCCTGACTTTTGGGGTCCACTGGCTGTTGTTCTGTTCTTCTCCATGATATCATTATATGGACAGTTTAGGGTAAGTATACCTCAGTTTATTATGGACGTTATATCTTTTTATGAGACTTAAACGTTAGGTTGGTGGGCAGTGCTGGTGCACCTTTTTCATCCCAGCGCTCAGAAGGCAGAGGCAGGCTGATCTTAAAAAAATGTAATTATATATTTACTATAAAAACACATTATATTTAAGACATTTTGCCCTATCTATTTTACTCTTATTTGTTCATTCCTGAAATTGTTTCATAATGATTTAATTAAGGAGTACCTTGGACTAGTTCTTTTTCAGTTTTTGCACTTTTTTTTAAACATTTATTTATTATATATAAGTACACTGTCATTGTCTTCAGACACACCAGAAGAGGGTATCTGATCTCTTTACAGATGGTTGTGAGTCACCATGTGGTTGCTGGGATTTGAACTCAGGACCTCTGGAAGAGCAGTCAGTGCTCTTAACCACTGAGCCTTCTCTCCAGCCCAGTTGTTGCATTTTTCAAGACTTATTCATTTTACTTTGTGTGTTTTGTCTGCATGAAAGTATGTGCACTAAGTGCATGCCCTTGGATTGCCTGGAGCTAGCTTTGTCTGGTTTGGCCATCCTGTGGATGCTAGGACTCAAACCTGGGTCCCTTGCAAGAACAATACTCTTAACTGCTAAACTGTCTCTCTAGCCCCAGATTTTTCAAATTTTATTAAGTTTATTTGCTTTTGTTTTTTTGAAATAGGGTTTCTTTGTGTAGCCCTGGCTGTCCTAGAACTTGTTCTATAGATCAGACTGGTCTCGAACTCAGAGATCTGCCTGCCTCTATCTCCCAAGTTCTGGTATTACAGATGTACAACACTATTACTGTTGATTAATTCTTTTATGATTCATTTTGCTATTTTTAGTTATATGTGTGACACAGAAGCAGGTGGATCTCTGTGAGTTGAAGCACAGTCTGGTCTACTATCTCAACAAAAAACAAAATTGTATCTCAAAAAATGAATGTATATGTGGGTATGTGCATGGTGTGCTGGTAACTGGGAAAGTCAGAGGCGTTGAATTCTACAGTTGAAGTCATGCCCAGTGTGAATGCTGGCAATTTGGACTTGGGTCTTCTGGAAGTGATGTGTGTTCTTGATGACAGCCATCTTTTCAACCTCTACTAGTTAACTTCGTTGTGTGACTAAATACCTAGCAAAAGCAGCTTAGTGAAGTAAGTATTCATCCTGGCTCTCATTTCAAAGCGGGGATGACATCATGGGAAGGCTTGCTCTTCCGTTTCATTTAGCCAGTGCTCATGGAATAATGCCACTCATATTTAGGGTAGGTTTCCATATCCATTAATCCAGTCTAGAAACTCCCTCTCAGATAGACCGTGGTCTGTTTCTTGGGTGCTTTTAAATTGTCTTGTCAATTGATATTAGGCCAGATGTTGTAGTGCACACCTTTAATCTCAGCACTTGGGAGGCCAGCCAGGTCTACATAGCTGGTTCCAGAACCCTTGAGAATAAATACATAGTCTCAGGTGAGACCTTGTCTCAAGAAAGCAAGAAGAAAACAAAAAAACAAAAATCCCAAACATGTTCCTTTTGGACATGGTCTTTATCACAGCCATAGGAAAGCAAACAAATATAGGCCTTGTGCTTTATCCCTGAACGGTATATCTAGCCCAATTTTTATGTTTTTATTTTTGGGGGGCTTACTCAATAGCCTAGGCAGGCCTTTATCTTTTGATCCTCCTGCCTCAGATTTTTGAGTATTAAGATACAGGTATGGGGGCTGGAGAGATGGCTCAGTGGTTAAGAGCATTGACTGCTCTTCCAGAGGTCCTGAGTTCAATTCGCAGCAACCTCATGGTGGCTCACAACCATCTGTAATGAGATCTGATATCCTCTTCTGGTGTGTCTGAAGACAGCTGTAAAGTACTCACATAAATAAAAATTAATAAATTAAAAAAAGATAGTTATAAGCCCCTAATTTTGCTTATTTTTTAAATCATTAATATGTTCTACAGATAATTTGCAATTATGTAAATATTGTGTTTCTCATCAAACTTAAGTCTAATAAATTTTCAACCCAATTATTACTATTATATTCATTTAATGGTGATTATCCTATTTCCTTCACTTCATCTATGCTTATTAGTAAATATTTTTTAAGGAACAACTACCCTACTTTCCTGTTACTTAATTATCCAGTTATTTACATCAGTATGGGTTCTTCAGATTATTCTAGCTTTAACCATTGGGAGCTTCTTTGGGTTTTCTATGACCTTTGAACATATCCTTTACTTTGTGTATGTGTGTGTGAAGGTGAGTGTGGATTTGTGTGTTTACAAGTGAATACCAGGACACCATCTACTTTGTTTTTTGAACCAGTGTATAAAATTAGACTTGAGATTTGCCATTTAGCCTAGCTTCTGTCCCCATTCCCCAGTGCTGGGATTACAAGCGTATGCCACTTCACCCAGCATTTTGTGCGAGTCATGGGATTCCACTTAACGCTATTTCCCACCTCCATGTTGCATACTTTTTGAATATACCCTTTCTTCTAGCCTTGGAAGCAGTCATTATTCTTCAAAAGAGTCAGTTTTAGTGAGGGAATATTTAGAAACCAAAATCTAGAAGCTGGGTGTAGTAGGAGGCTGAGGCATGAAGACTGATGTAAGTGTGAGGCTGTCCTGATCTTCATAGTAAATTTAAAGGCAGGCTGCACTACAGTGTAAGAATTTGTTGAGGGGCTGGAGAGATGGCTCAGCGGTTAAGAGCACCGACTGCTCTTCCAGAGGTCCTGAGTTCAATTCCCAGCAACCACATGGTGGCTCACAACCATCTGTAAAGAGATCCGATGCCCTCTTCTGGTGTATCTGAAGACAGCTACAGTGTACTCATACATAAAATAAATGAATAAATCTTAAAAAAAAAAAAAAAAAAGAATTTGTTGAAATTGAAAAGGAAACCAAGATCTAGGCAATCAGTATGTTTTTATTTCTAGTGGAGTGTTTGCAGACTTTCCCAGGACACAGTGTTAAATGTATACACATATCTTAAATAAGTTTTAAAGACTTCTTAGGAAGACTGACAACTTATTTGGGAATGACTTTTGCTTGCAGGATATGATGAGCCAGAGGACTAGGAGTAAACATTTTGTCTTCTTTAAAGTTATTTTTTTTATTGTGATCTTGGAATACTGACGTTTCTGTAAGCAGTAATTGTTGAACTTGCATTTGGGTATTAGCCTGTATTACAGTTCCCATCTGTAAGACTTGGAAATGTACTTGAGAACTAAGAGAAGTTCAGACCTGAAATGGGGCCAGCTAAGCTATCTTACATAGCAGAGAATTGAATTTCTCAAAACTCATTTGTTAATTAATGATTTTTTTTCCTCTTTAAGGTGGTCTCATGGATTATAACCATTTGGATATTTGGTTCACTGACAATTTTCTTACTGGCTAGGGTTCTTGGTGGAGAAGTAAGTACTTAATTTTAAAAAGTATTTTTCTTAGTGTTAGTTTTTATGCTGTTTACTAGGCAGACTCGTTAGGTAGCCCTAGCTAGCCTGGAACTCACTGTGTGGATGAGATGGACTTGAACTCACAGAACTCTGCCTCTCTCGAGTGCTGGGACTAAAGGCATGTGCAACAATAATAAGTGGGTCTTAATCCCAGATTGTCTTTAAGTTATACCAGGTCCTTTCAGATGATCAATACAGATACTAAATCTACTCTATAAACATAAGGAAAGAAGACGAGAGGAAAGATCCCTTCTTACCTATCACACTATAATGCTCTTCACAGAAGCATAGAGTTGACAACTGGTCTCTAGCCAGTTCTCCATTGCCATAGAGACTTTTCAGTGTTTCTCAGTATTCGCCCTGTTAGAGAGTAGATTGGGTTTTTGATATTTTTTGAGAGAACATCTCATAGATGAGGGCTTTAGCTTTTGGTCCTCTTGTCTATATCGCTCAAGAACTGGGCTTGCTAATATGTGCCACCACTCTTAGCCAAAAACTTAAAGCTAAATACTTACTTAAAGTCAGCAAACTGGCTACATTTTAAGTGTAAATAGTACATTTTAGCTAAAGATGGCTCTTGTCTTTCCAAAACAGAAATTTTAAATAGTAGCTTAACACATGGCTTCATAGAAGCCAGCCTTTCAGACTGCTTTTCTTCATTCAGTGCCTTATAATGTCTAGTTTTAGTTAAACTGTAAGGAGAGACCAAGGTTTCACACGGGTTGACAGCTGAAAATAGAGTATTTAGTCTTTATACATGAACTGGTCATTAAAAATTACTCGGAGGTCTGCAGAGTTAGCTCAGTGGTTAAGAGACTTTTCTTGCAAAGCACTGGGTTCAATTCCCAGCAATCACATGGATACTTGCCACTTGCTCAGGCACCAGGCATGCATGTGTGGCATAGATCATACATGCAGACAAAACATTCAGGCACACAAAAGAAATGTTTAAAAAACAAATTCCTCTGAATGGATTTTGCAACAACACATTTATGTCATTTATAAAACGTTACTTCTGCCAGATGTGGCACTTGCCTTTAATCCCATCACCCGGGAAGAAGAAGCAGGTGGAGTTCTGGGAGTTTGAGGCCAGCCTGGTCTACAAGGTGAGTTCCACAACAGCCAGGGATACACAGAGAAACCCTGTCTCAGAAAACAAACAAAAAGTTACTTTATTCTGTGTGTGTGTGTGTGTGTGTGTGTGTGTGTGTGTGTGTGTGTGTGTGTGTGTGTGTTACCTGTATTCAATGCAGTGATCTTTATTGAAGATGGCTAGACTCAATCCTGCAGCTAGAGACAAGGTCTGGCAGTGTGGGTTTTGAGTATCAGGACCAGGACACTGGAGCATATTGAAAATATAGTGGTAAGAAGGCTCAGAATATGTAACATGAGATGATAGATTGAAGTACATGGGATATGAGACTTTATGATTTCTTTGTTCTGGTGCTTGTGTCAGTCAGACAAAGAACATGGTATTGAAAAGTGGTTAAAATAAGTATTCTGATTCCTATGATACTTAAATTCATTTTTCAAAATTCACAGGTTGCATATGGCCAAGTTCTTGGAGTTATAGGATATTCATTACTTCCTCTCATTGTAATAGCCCCTATACTTTTGGTGGTTGGATCTTTTGAAATGGTGTCTACACTTATAAAAGTAAGTTATACGGTGTATATTGTGTTTTAGTTTGCTGCTGTTTTTTTGTTTGTTGGTTTTTGTTTGTGAGTTTTTGTTTGTCTTTTGAGACATTTTGACTCTTACAGTCCAGGCTTGCCTTGAATTCAAGTGGTAGGTGTGTGCCAATATGCCCGACTCCAAGTGTCTCTTTAGAGGGAGATTACAGGTGACTATTATAATTAGGTTTCTTTCCTTTTTTAATTACAGAAGTTAAGAAACAGAGCAAGGTTAAATATTCTTAAAATGTGTCACTTGCACCAGCCCACAGTGGCGCACATCTTTAGTCCCAGCGATTAGAAGGCAGTGGCGGGTGAATCTGAGTTTGAAGCCAGGTCTGTAGCTCTAGACCTGGTTCCAGGACAGCCAGGGCCACACAGAGGAACTTTTTTTTTTTTTTTTAAAAAAGGAAGTTGGGGGTTGGGGATTTAGCTCAGTGGTAGAGCACTTGCCTAGGAAGCGCAAGGCCCTGGGTTCGGTCCCCAGCTCCGAAAAAAAAAGAACCAAAAAAAAAAAAAAAAAAGGAAGTTGGTAGATAACTTTTTTAAATATTGTAAATGTTCCCTTTGATACGCAAAATGCTGATTAATTTGCTAATATGCTGCCCTATTCTTTTGTTTTAAAGCTATTTGGCGTGTTTTGGGCTGCCTACAGTGCTGCTTCATTACTTGTAGGTGAAGAATTCAAGACCAAAAAGCCTCTGCTCATTTATCCGATCTTTTTACTGTACATTTATTTTTTGTCCTTATATACTGGGGTGTGATCCAAGTTGTACATGAATCAAAAAGATGGTGTTACATTTGTATTAAGCTGGGAATTCTTGCTGAAGGGATTGGAAAAAAAATTACTAGTAAAATTTTATACATTCCAGATAGAGAGGCAGGCTTAAAGTCTTTTTAAACAATATTTTTTGTATTTAAGTAATTGCAGTTATCTGGGATTTTTTTTTGGTCAGAATTCTGAATTCTGTTTGGTTCTTCATATTCCGCGAATAAATAAAAAGCGTTGTGTTTTCAGATTGTGTCAATATTCACCTGAACACTTGTGCCAAAAGCACCTGCATGGGTAACTGTGTTTCACTTGAAGATAAATCTGACAACATCCTGAAAATCTAAAAGTGCAATTTTTTTCTTTAAAGGATTTTCTCTGGCACCACAGATATCCTCTAGATACCTATTTATATTTATACATATATATTTATGAAGTAATTCTTATTCACAAACTATATTTCTGGATAGCCTAAAATTTAAGATACTAAATCTGATGCTTAAATTTTCTTTAATTTGGCCATTGTTTTTTGTTTAAAACTTAAAATTTGCTTTGTAAATTGTGTGTAATTTTTTAACTAATAGTTGCTGGTGTAGATTCGGTTTGTGTGTATGTTCTCTTAAAAACCAGTTTTGAACGTCTAGACATTTGATTTTAAAGTTTTCTGTTTCTCTTTTTGACCAAAGGAGCAAGAGATATAATGGGTATGGCATTCATTAAAATCATTAATATATAGGAAAAATAATATTTATAGCATCAGTAAATATTTTTAAGTGGTACCTTTAAATCATAAAAGTTACAGGAAAGAGACTTTTGAAGTCATATGGTCTTGAACAATGTTATATGAAGTAGAAAATAAAATGTTTTCCAGCTGTGTGTTTTGTTTTACAATACCTTGTCCTATATTACTTGATACTTTAACGAGTATTAGTTTTTTCTAACAAATTTACAGTTTTTGCTAGGGGAAATATTAAGAAAATTTTATCACAGAAGTTTTTTGTAAATCATGGATTCTGTATACATCTCTAATATTACTTTGTAAAGTAGATAAACTATTTTATCTGTAACTATAAAATAGCAAATCCCTGTTAGCAAATTATTGTATTATTCTTTCTGATATTGCCCAAAAAAGTTAACTTCTGTTCCTGATATGGTATGACATTGTTTCTGTGTGTGTTCCTTAGGCAAGACAGATCTACCAAAACAAACAAACAAACAAACAAACAACAAAAAAAACCAACAGGTAAAAGCCCTAAATAAATAAAACTTAGAACATGGAATGGTGAGAACATGGAATGGTAGTGTAGAGATATCTTTAGCTGCAAAAGCAGCATCAGAAGGTACACATGTCCCTGTGGTCATCTCTTTGTATTTATGGATTATTTGGGTGTCTTACTTGTTCCATTTGTGGTGTTGGATCAAGCCTAGTACTGTGCACATGGCAGGCAAGTCCTGTAATGGTTAAGCACACCCCTCACTCTCAGACATGTCCAGTCTACAAATCCAGTGAACTACACAAGGCTAAGAATAGCTGCGAATGCGACTCAAAACAAAAGCATAAACTTATTAAAAATCCTGAAATTTTTTGTGCAGTTGAATGTGAACTTTATAGATGAGGCTCTTGTTTTCCAACTTGAAAGATTTAGCATCCCGGGGCTGGGGATTTAGCTCAGTGGTAGAGCGCTTGCCTAGCAAGCACAAGGCCCTGGGTTCGGTCCCCAGCTCTGAAAAAAAGAACCAAAAAAAAAAAAAAAAAAAGATTTAGCATCCCTAGTTGTGCTCTTACTGTTGACCCTGAAACTAAACTTTGGGGTCAAGATCAAATTGTAAAATCTTATTAATTGCTGCAGTAGGATATTTTAGGAATATTCCACTTAAAAATTATTTGATTTAAAAAAAAAAAACTTGTAAGTGCATATGATCGGTGATAAGGCTCATCAGGTCAAGGGTTTGCCTCTGCCTGGTTTTGTTTTTTAAAGGAAACAGATTCGGGGGTGTGTGTGTGTAAGTGTAAACAGATTTGTGGGTGAGTGTGTATGTGTAAGTAAACAGGTTACGGGGTGTGTGTGTGTGTGTGTGTGTGTGATTTGAAAGGTCTTAAATTCCAGTCAACACAGAGGGTCGCAGATCTGTCTGGTGCCAAACTCTGGTAGAATAAAATGGTATCAAGGTCAGATTCTTCCCAGCTTTTCATATGCTGTAGGAGCAACATCCTCACCGGTGGATCTCTTGTGGATTCTTTTTCTGGCAACAACTTGTGCTTTGGAAGTGAAGGGAAGTCAAAACGATGCAGGTGACATGTGGCTTGACATTCACAGTTGGGATTTGTATGGTAAGACAGGCTCACCTCTGTGCTGACAGCACAGAATTATTTCCTCTTGCTTGCTTTGCTGTTTCAAGCCGACCTGCCTAGGTCACATACACTGCATGTTCCCATATCCATGCCAACTTGGTCTAAGATGCTTGGATCCCTTGGGGACTTGTGCCCTAGTAATAGATGGGCTTATGTTATCATTGGGCTGAACTAACCACAAGCAAAACGTAAGCATGTGGTTTGTTGCCAGCTTGACTGGTAACCTCATCGAAATGGAACGAACTTTGTCTTACCTAACACTGTGGCTAGTGACATCATCAAGACATCAAGAGCTAGCACATGACATGGTTCCATCTGGATAGTGATGTAATGAACATGACAAAGGACATGTGACTTCTTCACAATCTTGGTTAATGCCACATGGCATTAACTTCCTGTGACCACTGAGCCCTCAGGAACATGCACACTGTTTGGATTTTTACCTCCCTAGATGCCTAGTTAGATCATGGAAATTGGAAACTCCAATTACATGGTTTGTTTTCTTAATATTGAAGATCAATGTATTTTTTATATCAGACTAAGGAAGTAATACCAGACCTTTATAGTAGGTTTAAGAAGAATTGGCAGGGCTGGAGAGATGGCTCAGGGGTTAAGAACACTGACTGCTCTTCCAGAGGTCCTGAGTTCAATTCCCAGCAACCACATGGTGGCTCACAACCATCTATAATGGGATCTGATGCCCTCTTCTGGTGGACAGTTGAAGATAGCTACAGTGTATTCATATGAATAAAAATAATAAATCTGGGGCTGGGGATTTAGCTCAGTGGCAGAGCGCTTACCTAGGAAGCGCAAGGCCCTGGGTTCGGTCCCCAGCTCCAAAAAATAAATAAATAAATAAATAAATAAATAAATAAATAAATAAATAAATAATAAATAAATCTTTAAGAATAAAGGAATTGGCAATTGTTTTGTGTGATATATTTGCTGATTTCTAAGTCATAACCAGCTATGAGAAGGAGCTGACACTTCGAAATGGCTAGACTCCTGTGAATTTGCAGCATCCCAGAACCAAGTCTGGTAAAGCACAGATTGCAAGCAGGACCCAGGACCCAAAAGAATACCAGATGCTTTACAAGCTACTTCTAGCAGGCAGCTACAACAGCTGAAGACAAATCAGCTTGCTTCTTTCTGCAGGAAACTAGAGATGTGTCTTCCTCTGGGTCTTAGATCTTAGTGTCTTCAAGCCTTATTTCTGCTTCGTGTCTTCAAGCCTCTTACTGAGATGGAGTTCTCTTTCCCTTTACTCCATGTTTCTTTTAAACTTTTTTTTTAAGATTTATTCATTTATTATATATAAGTACACTGTAGCTGTCTTCAGACACACCAGAAGAGGGCATCGGATCTCTTTACAGATGGTTGTGAGCCACCATGTGGTTGCTGGGAATTGAACTCGGGACCTCTGGAAGAGCAGTCAGGTGCTCTTAACCGCTGAGCCATCTCTCCAGCCCTACTCCATGTTTCTTGATTTTGTTTCTAACACATTGAGTCCTGGATATTATCATGTTACGTTTTTTAATTTTTACAGTGAGAATGATACGGCCTAAGGAAAAGAACAGGTTGATCCCTTCTGTCCCTTTTTCAGATTATTTGAGATGTTACTGTTTTCTGGATCCTTTACTCTCTAGATGACGGGCACTAAATTTAAAATGATGGTGGTGGTGGTGATGATGTCAAAGACTGTTCACAGTTCATGGAGAAGCTAGAGAGGACCCTCCATATGACAAAAAAAAAAATCTCAATTTCTTACTTGATTTCTACTGGACATTATAAACATCAACAGGATATTGTTCTACTGTGTAATGCTGCTTTTCTCTATTTCCACTCATTCTGAATCCAAAGCATGTTTTTTATACATCATTCTCTGGACTATACAAATCATATTTTTTGAACTGTCTTTTGCTTTTTATAAAATTTACCTAGAAGGGGTTGAGGATTAAGTTAACATTGGAGTGTTTGCTGGCCCTGAATCAGAAGCTCTCTCGGGGAAAAGCCTTATCCAGGAGTTTACAAAGCCCCATGATTTAACAGTATATATACAGGTAATACTAGTTTTTATTATATTATTCTATGTATGTACCTTGGGTTCAGCTTTCTTTTATATACTGTTGCACAGCACCATTCTATAAGCTAAATATCTTCCATCTTCATAAGACCAACAATGTGTGCTTATGAAAGACCATGTGGGGGTTGGGGATTTAGCTCAGTGGTAGAGTGCTTGCCTAGCAAGTGCAAGGCCCTGGGTTCAGTCTCCAGCTCCGAAAAAAAGAAAGGAAAAAAAAAAAAAGACCATGTGGTTCACCTTAGTGATTGTTAATGTTCCTTCATGGGGTGTGGGGGGCAGCAGGGTCATTGGACATTCACCTGAGTATTCAGCCACTTCTTCCAGGTACTTGTATGCTGTTTGCTCTAATTACACATGGTGGCCTCTAGATCTTAGGGGAGGAACTAGAGTATTTAGGCTGATGTCTAGGGAGAGAGGGAAGGCATTCATACTGGGTGAAAATTTTGTAGTTCAGCTGTTTAACAGTCACCCACACTCCTATCAGCTCTGTAAGTAAACCCAATAAAGTCATAGATTCCCTGTGGTGAACTTTGGTGAAAGTGAAATTTGATTGTTGAAAATATTGAAAATTTGATTGCTGGAAAGAACCCAGATGCCCTTTAACAGAGGAATAGATACAGAAAATGTACATTTACACAATGGAGTACTACTCAGCTATTAAAAACGATGACTATGGGGTTGGGGATTTAACTCAGTGGTAGAGTGCTTGCCTAGTAAGTGCAAGGTCCTGGGTTTGGTTCTCAGCTCCGAAAAAAAAAAACAAAAAAACAAAACAAAACAAAAAACGATGACTACATGAAATTCTTAGGCAAATGGATGGAACTAGAAAATGTCCTGAGTGAGGTAACCCAGTCACAAAAGAACACACATGGTATTCACTCAGTGATAAGTGGATACTAGCCCAAAAGCTTGGAATACCTAAGAAAAAATTCACAGATCATATGAACCTCAAGAAGAAGGAAGCCCAAAGTGTGGCTGCTTCAGTCTTTCTTAGAAGGGAGAACAAAAATACTCATAGGAGGAAGTACAAAAACAAAGAGTGGAGCAGGGACTGAGGAAAAGGTCATCCAGAGACTGCCCCACCTGGGGATCCATCCCATATGCAGCCACCAAACCCAGTCTCTATTCCTGATGCCAAGAAAGTGCTTGCTGACAGGACCCTGATATGGATGTCTTCTGAGAGGCTCTACCAGAGCTCTACTGATACAGATGCGGGTGCTTGCAGCCAACCATTGGACTGAGTACAGAGACCCCAATGGAGGAGTTAGAGAAAAGACTGAAGGGGTTTGCAACCCCATAGGAAGAACAATATCAACCAACCAGATCCCACCAGAGCTCCCAGGGACTAAACCGCCAACAAATGAGTACACATGGAGGGACTCATGGCTCCAGCTACATATGTAGCAGAGGATGGCATTGTCCAAGCATCAATAGGAGGAAAAATCCTTGGTCCTGTGAAGGCTCATTCCCTCAATGTAGGGGAATGCCAGGACGTTAAGGTGGGAGTGGGTGGGTGTTGGAGCATCCTATAGAAGCAGGGGGAGGGGGAGAAGGGGTATGGGAGAGCAGGGAAAGGAGATAAGATTTGAAATGTAAATACATAAAATACCCAAGAAAAATACATTTATTTTTAAAAAGGGGGGGGGGAATAAAACTGAGCTGGGTGGTGGTGGTTCATCCTTTTAATTCCAGCACTCAGGAGGCAGGCAGATTTCTGTGAGTTCGAGACCAGACTAGTCTACAGAGTAAGGGCAACCAAGACTACACAGAGAAACCTTGTCTCAGGAAAGAAAAGAAAAAACAGTAAAATAAACTTTAGGAAAGGTAAAATATGGAACTATTTTCAATAAAGGATTTATGTATGAAAATTAAGATGGCTGGAAGAATAGAAAAGAAATCTAGAAAGCTTATGCAAGTTATAAAGACCTGAGTAAGTTATTTAAGGTATATACAAGATGAGACTTACAGATGGTGTATATAATTATAGTTTCTAAGGTCAGAGTTTAATACATTGACGAGAATGCTTAAATCGGTTCTTTGTAACAATTACAAGAACAAAAACACATGCCTAATCAAAGTCTATTTAAAAGTGGTTTGCTCAAACTTTATCTAAATATTATGTGTTAGTTAAAAGTACTTGACTGATGGGGCTAGAGAGGGGGCTCAGTGGTTAAGAGCACAACTGGCTATTCTTCCAGAGGACCCGGGGTTCAATTCTTGGCACCCACATGGCAGCTCACAACTGTCTAGCTCCAATTCCAGGGCCTCTGGCACCTTCACAGGCATACATGTAAGCAAAACACCAATGAACATAAAATAAAATAAATTTAAAAACAAATACCTGACTCACAACTAATTTGGGTGTTTAGTAACCATACTTGGAAGCCTATACTCATATGGTCAGAGAAAGAAAATCTTCCTTTGACATCCAAGGTCAACTAGGTTCCAGGAGAATATTAAGCATCTCTGGAAATGTTCGGTAACTGTGAAATGTCCTGTAGCTAGGATGTTATCTGTTCTCTTGTTCAGGAATGCCACGGAGACACACACTATCTGGTGAATTCTAACCAATGTCCAATTCTACAAAGGAGGTTGGGGCTGGAGAGATGGTTCAGCAGTTAAGAGCTCCAACTGCTCTTTCATATATCCCAAGTTCAATTCTGAGGAACCACATGGTGGCTCACAACCATCTGTAATGGTATCTGATGCCCTCTTCTGGTGTGTCTGAAGACAGCTATAGTGTACTCACATATAAAATAAACAAAATCTTTTTTTAAAAAAGTGTCAGGGTTGGGGATTTAACTCAGCGGTAGAGCGCTTGCCTAGCGAGCGCAAAGCCCTGGGTTCGGTCCCCAGCTCCGAAAAAAAGAAAAAAAAAGTGTCAACACAGAAAATGATTCTGAGCAGAACCAGAGTCCAAAGATGTTAGAGGAGCCAGAGGTTGTCTCAAGTCCACGTGACTCCTGATGTCTAGACCCTTAATTGGCTTTTGACAGTACAAAATCATTAATTTTGATTTGGTCAGTATGCATGGTCTTATACACCTAGTAGGGAAGTATAACAACAAAAACCTTAAAATTATTGGTTTGCTCAGTGGTCCAAGGGATCACACTCCCAAACACTGGATTTAAATTTATATTTAGACAACTATTCTCACTAGTGACCCTCATCACCTTTTTTGACAAAAGGTCTTATTATGTAGCCCTAACTGGCCTAGATTTCACTGTGTAGACCAGGGTAGCCTTCACCTCGAAAGTGCTAAGATTAAAAGCATGCATTTCCATGCCCAACATGATTTTCTTGATAGGGAAAATGATGCCCAGATATAAGACTTCAGACTTTAGGTCACTGCAGTACCTATGTATAGTCTTGAGAGACCAACTCACAGTTGCTTTAACAAAAAGTGGCTGTAGAGATGTTTGAAGAGCATTTGTTGCTCTTGCAAAAGAACAAGTTCAATCCCTAGTACCCACACAGTGGTTCACAGGCATCTGTAATTTTAGTCCCAGAAGATCTGGTAATCTCTTCTACTTGGGCACCACACATGCTCAAGTACATATATATATGCAGGCAAAATACAGACACGAAAATAAAATGAATAAGTATTGTTTTAAACTGAAAATTAATCCTAAAACTTCTCTTCCTATCTAGAAGTCCTATGCAAGGAACCTCACACTAATCCTAGCCACTACAAATATTTTTAAAGAAGGTTGGAGAGATAGCTCAGTGGTTAAGAGCACTGACTGCTCTTCCAGAGGACCTGAGTTCAATTCCCAGCAACCACATGGTGGTTCACAACCATCTGTAATGAGATCTTGTGCCCTCTTCTGGTGTGTCTGAAGTCAGCAACAATATATTAATATATAATAAATAAGTCTTTAAAAAATACTTTTTTTTTTTTTTTCGGAGCTGGGGACCGAACCCAGGGCCTTGCGCTTGCTAGGCAAGCGCTCTACCGCTGAGCCAAATCCCCAACCCCTAAAAAATACTTTTAAAGGACCTGAAAGCAGACCCTGGGTTTCTGGGATTAAAGGTGTGTGTCTCCCCGCGCCCCCAGCAAGAACCTTTGTTTTCTACCAAAGCTAGTTACCCCAGCAAAAGCAAAAATTCCCTGAACCTCCCCTTTGTGCCAGTTAACCAATTACATCACAGTGTGAAGTCGAGCTCCACCAATGGAATGAGATGCAGCCCTCAACTACTTTGGGGATAAAAGATCGATGTGGTCTTTCTTAGCCAAGAGGACTTTCTAGCTTGGTCTTGGCTCTGTCACATACTCTGTGCAAAGAAAGAAATTGCCTTGTTGAGCTTCTTCTGTTTGGTTTGTGTGCTCCTTTGTGCACCAAGATGATTCTTGGTTTCAAACATGTTTTAGGGGTTCCCTATCCCTTTTTATTTTTTAAGAATCATTGGTTTTAGAGGGGATGGAGAGAGAGATCGTTCAGCAAGCATGAAGACATGAGTTTGAGTGCCCGGCACCTATGTAAAAAGCCAGGTGTAGCTGTGTAGGGACCAGGAGCCACAGTGCTGAAGGGACCAAAGACAGAAGGAATTGCTTGGATTTGCTGGTTGCCAACCTCGTTCCAGGTTAAGTGAGAGACCTTATCTCGATAAAATAAGACAGCAAATGATGGAGCAGGACCCCTGATTTCCTCCACTTGCACAAGCAAGTACACATGAGCTCACGCATGCACCCAAATAGCATTAATGGCTATTTTTTTCTTGGTATCGTTTCCACAATTCAAAGTAAAGTCTTAGCTAGACATAGTGGCACGTGCATGTAATCCCTGAACTGGTGGGGCAAGCAGGAGAGTCAGCCTCTACATAGCAAGTTCATAGCTAGCCAGTCTCAAAGCAGCATAAAAGAACATGTCCCACTGAGTTCTGCACACTCCTTTTTGTAACGCAAAAACTTCCACATTGATACCTATGTCACAAAATAAATTCACCTATCTTCTCAGAATTCAACTTGGCTTGCAAAGCATTCTTACTATTTTTGCTCAATCAGAGCAATATACTTATGAGTAAGACAAATGTTCTCTGGACAGATGGTACAAAAGTTATTCCAATATCAACCATTTAATTAATTGAGTCATTTACTTATTTATTTATTGGGGATCAATTCCTAGGGTTTTGCACATGTGAGGTACTTGATCCACTATATTCCCAACCCTAAAGGATTTCTGCACTAATTTTAAAGGAATGTGTTCCTTTTACTCTGTCTAGAAATCCGCAATCTGGACCAGGCCATGTAGTTCATTGGGTTGAATGCTGGCTTAGAACACACAAGTGAGAACAATGGCCAGCATCGCATAAAACAGACATGGTGGTCCATACCTGTAAGTAAGAAGGTCAGAAGCCCAGGGTTGGAGGATGAAGAGACGGCTCTGTAGTTGACACCGCTGGCTCCTCTCCCAGAGAACTCAGGTTTGATTTCCAGCAGTTCAAGGGGGATCTAAAGCCCTCTTCTGGCCTCCTTGGGCACAGCACATGTGTGATGCCCAAGCATGCAAGTCTACATACTTAGTCTGGGACCTTGTCTCAAAAATAAACGTCCATAATCTTCTTCATTTTCTACTTTAATACCAGTCTCCTTGCTTCTCATGAGTACTTTCAAATTTGAGCCACAAAAGAATATAGAGCGTCAGGTTAGCCTGAGGTGAATTCTTATCATATCCAACGGCAGGATCAACAGAAATCTATTTCCATTAAGGCTTAGAAATCCTTATATGGCTAAATTTATCCTTCAGGAAAGAGAAAGGCGCAGAGAGTCTGGTGCAACTGCAAATCTTCAGCCTTCCAAAGGGAAAAACATTTTTTTTTTGTCTCGTCTGTCACATGGATTGAATCCTGGGCCAGCGGTTATTGCATTCCTTGCTCCCTTCCTCCCAGGTAGAAAACAGGATATGACTTTAAAACCAAAGTACTCAATAGGAATTTTAAAGCATAGGCTTTTTCTTAACCTTTTTTTTTTCAAAAATAATTTATTTTTATTTTATGTGTGTGTCTATATGAATGTATGCCATATGTGGGGTGCCCCCCAAGGCCAGGACAGAGTGAGTACCTAATACCTTTGGAGTTACAGGCAGTTGAAGCCACCATGGGTGTGCTGGGAATTGAACTTGAATCTTCTAGAAAAGCAGTGAGTGTCCTCCACCATTGAACCCTCTCTCCAGTTTCCTCCTTAAGTGTTTTAATTTTTAAATATATTTAAAGGTATTTCTGGTGCAAGACTTCTCAGCCTCGCTGCTTAACTATTAGACCTTTGACAAGTTATGCAATTTCTCCCAAACCTCCACACTTAATAGTAATCACATAGAACTACAATAGAGAGTACGAGAATGGCAAAAGGTCACAGGTTAAGAGCACTTGCTGCTTTGCAAAGGACTAGCCTTGTCTACATAGCAAGTTCCAAGCGAACCAGGGCTATTATCCAGTAAAATCTTGGTCTCAAAAATAAAACAAAAATAAAATAAAACACTTTAAAAATTAAATACTTGTAAAAGAATTTAGAATGCCATCTGACACGTGGTAAGAAGTATATGTGTGTTTTATGTTGTAGAGTAGGAGCCAAGCTTAAGTGAGGACATTGGAAGACAGGAATTAAAAATAAAAAAATAGATAGTGTTTCCCTTAGATTCATCACAAGACTTGTGATGAATTCAGTGTCTCATGGGCCCTAAAAAATTTTTTAATTTGAAAGTATATAATTTTAAACTGGAAAGTAAAAAAATAGCTTTTTATTTAAAAAAAGTGGAAAGATTTTGTAGGCAGATCATAAGCAAGCCATCTGGTTAGCTCCAGTGAGATCCTAAGAGCTTAGATTTCACATATTTATCAGCCATGTGTGGTTCAAGATCAACCTCCCTGAGCTAAAAATATAGAGCTGTATTTGTTCTGCTATTCCCAAGCTAGTGGAAAATACTGCTCCACTGCGATTCTTAAAGCTCTGTTATCCTGAGAACCAGAATCCACTGTGGTTTGCATTTCTCAACTCAAATGTTCAACAGCACGCTAGACTAACGCATCACATAAAAAACGTGCTAGACAATGTTGATGGAGTGTAATAAACTTTAGATCTTTAAGACACCAGGTTTGCAGTTATTCTCATCCTTGCCCTGACCCCCACACCCCAAGGGGACAGACACTCTCAATGTCTGAAGACACTGTCATAACTACTGTGTATGTTAGGGGTGGTGGTGTTGTTAAGTACTCTAAGCCCAGGGACCTATGTAGCTCAGTGGTTGTCTTAGTGTTAGGACAGAACACACCAAGCCAGCCTGGTTCCACATGCAGAGGTCTATGAGAGAAGAAGAGTAGAGAAGAGGAAGGGCCGACCATGAGCACTGGAGGGAAGCGGGGTAGGGGGAGACGGGAGGGGCGGGGAGGGCGATGGGGAGAGAAGGGACAGGGAAGAAGGGAAGAGCAGGGAAGAACAAAGAGTAAAAGGGAGAGGAGGGGGCAAGCAGCCCCTTATATAGTCAGGCACAGCTGACTGTTGCTAGGCAACTGTGGGGCGGAGCATACCTCGCTGCTGCCAGGTAGCTGTGTGGAGCTTAGGGTTTTATTGCTGTGAAGAGACACTGTGACCACTGCAATTCTTATAAAGGAAAAATATGTAATTGGGGCTGGCTTATAGTTTCAGAGGCTTAGTCCATCATCATCATGGTGGGAAACATGGTGGCATTAAGGCAGACATGGTGCTAAAGAAGGAGCTGAGAGTTCTACAACTTGATCCACAGGCAGCAGCAGGAGACCATATACCATACTGCGTGTAGTGTAAGCATATGAGATCTCAAAGCCTCCCTCCACAATAATACACTTCTTCTAATAAGGCCACACCTACTCCAACAAGGCCACACCTACTCCAACAAGGCCACACCTACTCCAACAAGGCCACACCTACTCCAACAAGGCCACACCTACTCCAACAAGGCCACACCTACTCCAACAAGGCCACACCTCCTGACAGTGACACTCCTTATAGGCCAAGATTTCTTTTTTTTTTTTTAAACCCTGAGGAAGAGAATTTTATTTCCAGAATTATTATATTATTACATTAAAGAGCTTAGGGACTAGAAAGGTGACTTGGAAGTTACGAGCACTTGCAATTCTTGCAGAAGTCCTAGATTCAGCTCCCAGCACCCACAGGGCTGCTCATGGCCACCTGTAACTACATTTCCAAAGATCTGACATCTTCTGGCATCCATAAACACAGCACATATGAGATACAGATATGCATGCAATCAACACTTAGATACAGAAATACATTTTTACAATTATTTTTTTTTTTGGTTCTATTTTTCGGAGCTGGGGACCGAACCCAGGGCCTTGTGCTTCCTAGGCAAGCGCTCTACCACTGAGCTAAATCCCCAACCCCACAATTATTTTTAAAGAGTTCAATTTTCTTCTTTTTTTTTATTAACTTGAGTATTTCTTATATACATTTCGAGTGTTATTCCCTTTCCCGGTTTCCGGGCAAACATCCCCCTCCCCCCTCCCCTTCCTTATGGGTGTTCCCCTCCCAACCCTCCCCCCATTGCTGCCCTCCCCCCATAGACTAGTTCACTGGGGGTTCAGTCTTAGCAGGACCCAGGGCTTCCCCTTCCACTGGTGCTCTTACTAGGATATTCATTGCTACCTATGGGGTCAGAGTCCAGGGTCAGTCCATGTATAGTCTTTAGTTAGTGGCTTAGTCCCTGGAAGCTCTGGTTGCTTGACATTGTTGAACTTTTGGGGTCTCGAGCCCCTTCAAGCTCTTCCAGTTCTTTCTCTGATTCCTTCAACGGGGGACCTATTCTCAGTTCAGTGGTTTGCTGCTGGCATTCGCCTCTGTATTTGCTGTATTCTGGCTGTGTCTCTCAGGAGCGATCTACATCCGGCTCCTGTCGGCCTGCACTTCTTTGCTTCATCCATCTTGTCTAATTGGATGGCTGTATATGCATGGGCCACATGTGGGGCAGGCTCTGAATGGGTGTTCCTTCAGTCTCTGTTTTAATCTTTGCCTCTCCCTTCCCTGCCAAGGGTATTCTTTTTCCTCATTTAAAGAAGGAGTGAAGCATTCACATTTTGATCATCCGTCTTGAGTTTCGTTTGTTCTAGGGATCTAGGGTAATTCAAGCATTTGGGCTAATATAGGCCAAGATTTCTAAGGGGACCAACCCTATTCAAACCAAGTGGTAACGCACTTACTTACCTAGCATGTGAACGGTTGTGAGTTATGTCTTCTACATGGCAAATACCCTCAGTGCACAATTAAGACTTCTCCCCCACCAGTTATCTATTCCGACAGGTCAACGGTGACAAAGTTAAGAAACCATACACTAAGTAAGCATACTTTTTAAATTGGCTAGTAAGAGACTAGGGATGGCCTTCCAGTTTCCATCTGTGCCCAGAGCTGACCCTGTACCACAACCGTCTGTAACCAGACCCTGAAAGGAGAAAGCTGTATTCCCCAGAGTGCTAACACACCTGAGAGCACGGGTGAGACCACCACTTCTGCTCAGAGGGACCCACCCTGAGCCCTCAGGACACAGGAACCAAGGAGCAGTCTGGGACAGGATCCTCCCAGTTTCCTTCTGCACTCAGAGCTGACCCTGAACCGCAGCTCTTGGTTCCCAAGTCCCACTAGGAGAGAGCTGGTCTCCCAGGAGTGCTGACACACAGGCTTACAGGAGGGTCAAGCCACTGTCGCAAACAGCAAGACCAGCTAACAGCAGAGACAACCTGATGGCGAGAGGCAAGTACAAGAACCTAAGCAACAGAAACCAAGGCCACCTGGCAACTTCAGAAACCAGTTCACCTACCACAGCAAGTTCTAGATACCCCAACACACCGGAAAAGCAAGATTCTGGTTTAAAAATCACATCTCATGATAATATTAAAGGACTTTAAGAAGGGCATAGAGAACACCCTTAAAGAAATATAGGTAGAAGCCCTTAAACAGGAAACACAAAAATCCCTTTAAAAGTTACAGGAAAATACAACCAAGCAGGTGAAGGAATTGAACAAAACCATCCAGGATCTAAAAATGGAAATAGAAAAAGAAATCACAAAGGGGGACAACCCTGGAGATAGAAAACTTAGGAAAGAGATCAGGAGTCATAGACATAAGCATTGCCAACAGAATACAAGAGATAGAAGAGAGAGTCTCAGGGGTAGACGATACCATAGAAAACATTAAAACAACCATTAAAGATAACGAAAAACACAAAAAGCTCCTAGCCTAAAATATTCAGGAAATCCAGGACACAATGAGAAGATCAAACCTAAGGATAATAGGTATAGAAGAGAACAAAGGTTCCCAGTAAATATCTTCAAAAAGTTATAGAAGAAAACTTCCCTAACCTAAAGAAAGAGATGCCCATAAACATACAAGAAGCCTACAGAACTTCAAGTAGATTGGACCAGAAAAGAAACTCCTCCCATCACATAACAGTCAAAACATCAAATGCACAAAACAAGGAAAGAATATTAAAAGCAGTAAGGGGAAAATGTCAAGTAACATATAAAGGCAGACCTATCAGGATTACACCAGATTTCTCACCAGAGACAATGAAAGCCAGAAGACCCTGGACTGATGTCATACAGACCCTAAGAGAACACAAATGCCAACCCAGGCTAATATATCCAGCAAAACTCTCAATTAACATAGATGGAGAAACCAAGACATTCCATGACAAAACCAAATTTACACAATATCTTTCCACAAATCCAGCTCTAGGAAGGATAATAGATGGAAAACTCCAACACAAGGAGGGAAACTACACCCTGGAAAAGCTAGAAATTTGTCTTTCTTTTTTTTTTTTTTTAAAGATTTATCTATTTATTTGTTTACTTATTTACTTACTATCTGTAAGTACACTGTAGCTGTCTTCAGAGACACCAGAAGAGGGCGTCAGATCTCATTACAGATGGTTATGAGCCACCATGTGGTTGCTGGGATTTGAACTCAGGACCTCTGGTAGGGCAGTCAGTGCTCCTAACCACTGAGCCATCTCTCCAGCCCTTGTCTTTCTTTTAAGCCTCAGTTTATGCTCTTACTGCAACACACATGAGCAATCTCTACATTCACCACGGCCCTTTTCAGTTCCTACCTACAGGTCTCCTCAGGCTCTGGCTAGGCCCTTAAATGGGGATCTTACATTGCTAGTCATACTGTATTTAAATTTAATTATGATATAAAATTTAATAAAATACCTTAGTTTTCCATGAATTGGTACTATAACATGAGAAATTAGAAACCTTGGATAAATATGGGGCAAAGCTGTTTTAGACAAAATAATGCTAATAGAATAGATTTAAAGATAAAGAGAAACCTGATATTTCCGTTATTCTGTGACTGGAATTAATTCATCAATAATGATACGCCTCAAAACAGTAAATTATCAGAACTAACTGATTTATAAGAGAGAGTGTTTGTGCCACTACAACATGCTAGTAAGGCTTATATTTAATGTTTTTCATGTATGTCAACAGATGTGTAGACAATGATGACTGAAGTCACAACTGTTACAGCAACACAAACCCTAGTAACATTTTCTGGTTGTCAGTAGTGAGACCACAGCTTCATATGCTGAGCTCCCGAGTTGACCGGAGACCTCTTGAACATAGGAGAAATGATGCTTGGAGAGTTTTAAATTTATTCTTGTAAATAAATTGTAAAGATCACTGAGTTGAACATGGCCACCAGCATGTCAAGAAAAGCAGAGCCCCATGTTCAGGGAGAGGTGCTGCCTCAAAAGAGAAGGTGGAGAGTGACTGATACCCTCTCTGGCCTCCATGCGTGTGCCTGCACATAAAAATGTGCAAACACGTACCCAGCACACACATACATTTCCAAAAAAGAAAAGAAAGCTTGTCATGGTGCCATAGATCTACAATCCCAGGATTCAAGAGGTAGAGGCAGGAGAACCAGAAATTCAGTGTCAGAAAACAATAAATAAGTGACACATAGCTCACTGGTTTTCCTTCCATTAGATCCAGGTTCAATTCCCAGTACCCATAATGGTGGCTCATGACCTTATAACCCCATTTGCAGGGAACCCAACACCCTCTTCTTGCCTCTGTGGGTATCAGGCATACACATGGTGCACAGATATGCAGACAAAACAATCGTATGCATAAAAAAATTTAAAATAAATGTGTGGAGTGTGGTTGTACACACCTTTAATTCCGGCACTTGGGAGGCAGAGGCAGGCAGATCTCTGAGTTTGAGGCCAGCCTGGTCTACAGAGTGAGTTCCAGGACAGCCTGGGCTACACAGAGAAACCCTGTCTTAAAAATAACAACAAAAACTGAAACACACACAACACACACACACACACACACACACACACACACACATACACATACACACACACACACACACACAGTCTTCAGATTTTTATCAGTTAGCCTAATTAATGCCTTACACCTAACATGTATCCAACATGGAATTGCTTATTAATGAATGGTGCATTCCCGCTGCTGCTCTTAGGTACACATGTCTTCTCCTGCTTCCTTTGCATGTGCACTAAAGCAGAGGCAGAGCTGTGTGCATGACCAGAATCCCACATGTCTCAGTCACTGTTCTGTTTCCCGAGAAGAGAACCATGGCCAAGACAATGTAGAAAAGAAAGCATTTAATCCCCCAATGTAAGCTCCCACTTAAGTGGGGTGTCCATAACCATCACGGCAGGGAGAGTGGCAGCAGGCAGCTGAGAGCTCACATCTTATCTGAAATATTGAGAAAGAGGTTAGGAAAGAGGAGTAAGGAGAGAGAGAGAAAAAGAGAGAGAGAGAGAGAGAGAGAGAGAGAGAGAGACAGACAGACAGACAGACAGACAGACAGACAGAGGCCTGGATTAAGTTTTTGAAACCTCAAAGCCAAAGCCAAACCATGCCTCCTTCAACAAGACTACAGCTCCTAATCCATCCCCAAAAGTTCCACCAAGGACCAAACAGTCAAACATGAGTCTATGGGGGCCATTCTCATTTAAATTGTCATGCCACCCTTGTCTCAAAGCATGGCAAAGGAAAGACCTAGAGATATGTTGTATCTAATAGAAGAATATAGAGTCTCTCTAGCATGGTAACAATGTATACCTATAATGGATGCACCTGGGTAGTGGAGGCAGCAGGATCAGAGTTCGAGGTTAACCTCAACTGCATAGTTAGCAGCAGGGCACCCTAGTGTATCTAGAACTGTGTGAGAATGGCTCAGGCAATGAGGTGTCTGCCTTGTAAACATAAGGAGCTGAGCTTGGTCTCCAGAACCCATGTGAAAAGCCAGGAGTTGGTGTGCTTGTAATCGCACTGCTGGGGAGGCAGAAGCTGGTAGGTCCCCCAGTGCAGGTCCCTGCGAGAGACTCAGTCTCAACACACACACACACACACACACACACACACACACACACACACACACACACATTTTTAAAATAAATTTTAGAATTTTATGTGCATTAGTGTTTTGCCTGCATGTATGCCTGTGGATGAGTGTCAGAACCCCTGGAACTGGAGTTACAGACAGTTGTGAGCTGCCATGTGGGTGCTGGGAATTGGACCCCAAGTCCTCTGGAAGAGCAGCCAATGTTCTTTACCACTGAGCCATCTTGCCAGCCTGGAATGAACGAAAGGAAGAAAGAAAGAAAGAAAGAAAGAAAGAAAGAAAGAAAGAAAGAAAGAAAGAAAGAAAGAAGGAAAGAAAGAAAGAAAGAAGGGAGGGAGGGAGGGAGGGAGGGAGGGAGGAAGGAAGGAAGGAAGGAAAGGAAGGAAGGAAGGAAGAAAGAAAGACAAAAAAAAATTGAGACAGGTGTCTCTGTATAGCCCTTGTTGTCCTGATATTCATTATGTAGACCAAGCTGGCCTCCATCTCAGAGATTTGCCCACCTCCGCCTCCTTAGTGCTGGGTTTAAAGGCTTGTCCTATCACATCCAGCTCAAAAGTATTTTTAAGAGGAGGCCAGCAGCAGTGAGTTGGGGTGTTTACTACCGCGTCTGACATCCTGAGGATCCCTGGAACCCACATGGTGAAAGGAAAGAACTGATCCTGTACTCCTGACTTACTGGGAACACACTGGGACAACTACATGCCTGTGCGTAACAGTTTCTTCCTAGGTTGGACCATTCCATCCCGCAGGGAAGCTCCTTAAGGAGGGTAAACAACTCAAAAGAGCTTTAGGAAGTCCCTGAAACTGACCAGATTCACTACTCCCCCCAACCTTAACCCCTGCCAGAGTAAGTGATAAAATCTGAGGGACCCTTTCACTCGAAGTGAAGCTGAGCTATAAGGAAGACTCAGACAAGCCAAACTGCAAAGAAAGCTGAGACCAGACCAGCTGCCGGGAAGAAACAGAAAAGCTGCTTACAAGAGGTTTAGATTAACTGCAGTAACTTTGAAGGAAGCACCTCAACCTATTGAGTTACATTCAGGTTGTACAGTGTGTGTTCCAGATATCCCAGCATTTGTGAACTGTCACCCATGCTGGCCCGCGTCTTGGTGATACAGCTGTCTTTGAGTCATTTCTGGTCCTGTAAATAACCTGTCACCCATACTCCCGTAGGTAACTCCCAAACCTCACTGGTTCACTAAGCTGGGCTTTAGTGGTGTCTGTACTGTGGTCTGCTGTGGAATTCCCATCTAGGGTGAGTAAATGTGTGTGTTTTGTCACCCAGGGGAAAGCTTTGTCACACAACAGTCACCCACCACCAATAAATAAATGTTTAAAAAAATTAAGAAACGCACGGTAGAGGGCATCTAAAGAATGAAACTCAAGGTTGTCTCCTGACCTGCGTATGTACTTGTGTGCACACACAGAAATCAGAAGAAAACAGATTTGCACAGCTTGGAGCATGATGAAAGATTTTAATGCAATAGATATCTATTGGGGAACGACATTCAGATTTTCATTCGATTCCCTAGTGTGAGTGTATATGTGTATGATGTGTGTGCATGAGGGTGGAGGGTACTATGGCACACATGTGGACGTCAGAAGACAAGTTTTGGGAGTCAGTTCTCTCCTTCTGCAGTGGTTCCAGGGATCAGATTCAGGTTGTCAAGCGTACACAGCAAATGCCTTTAGGCACTATGCAATTTTCCAAGTCCAGGAAATTTCATTTTTATAAAAGACTTAGTGTCACAGCCCTGTAATCCCAGCACATGGACTGTAGAGGCAAGAAGATTACAAGTTCAAGGCCAGCCTGGGTTACATTTAAGACCTTGTTTCAACAAAACAATACAAGCGATCTTCCAAGTATGGCTAAGAAGTCAAACATCTGATCCTTTAGATGCCAACCAGATCTCTGAAGCTCTTTATGTCCCATGCTTGCCTGCCACTGAGGGGCCTGTTCTAGGGTGAAACATTTCCTGTCCACTGCTTATTCTGTACTTGGGGACTGCTGTAGCAGGAGATCACCTATCCACTCCCTGGAGAATGAACTTGCAAAGCACACCATGGCTCCTGATAATTAGAGGTGCATGAGTCCTTGAGAATACCTCTACACTATTTGGTTTTGTTTCTTTCCAGAAAAGAAATTGTTCACCAAACTTTTAGTAACCTGTGGCAAAACTTCTAACTGTTGTTAACTAGGTTCTAAAGCCGGTTTGAAAGCATGTTTATTGAGTTATGTCAAATGGATATCTCATCTGTCCAGAAATATCTGAGAAATAAGCTAATGATTATTTAGGGGGCACAGTGGTTAAAGAGAAAACAAAAGTATCAATTTTTAAAAGAAACTATTATTAAAGTTGTGCTTATTTTATTATGATTTTGATTTTATATAAAATACCCTATATTTATCACATATCTAAAATAAGTTTCTTACGTTTAATATGCTAAGAATATAAAATTATTTTTAATTCAATTTGACTCTTGTTTTTATTAGTTGTATTGAAAAATTACTTGTTCTCTCTCTCTCTCTCTCTCTCTCTCTCTCTCTCTCTCTCTCTCTCTCTCTCTCTCTCTCGGTTTTTTGAAACAGGGTTTCTCTTTACATCCCTACTTGTCCTGGGTCTGTAGACCAGGCTGGACTCGAGCTCAAAGATCCGCCTGCTTCTCCTCCTGAGTGCTGGGATTAATGGAGCATGCTACCACACTCGACTAGTACTGTGCTCTGAAGGAAGTTAGGCAGGGCTAGTGAAATGACTCAGAGGGTAAGAGCACCTGCCGCCCAAGCCTGATGACCCAAGCTAGATCCCAGCAATCCCCATAACGCGAAGAGCCAGATGCAGTAGTGCACATCTGTAACATCTCTAATTCCAGCACGCTTACAACAACAAGCGGAGAGGCAGCGAGAAGCGCCTGGAAACTCATGACTCAGCTTTGGGTATGCAGCCCAGCCGTGGAATCAAGAGATCCTGCCTCAACAAGGCGGAGGGTAAGAATCAATGGACCCCGAACAACATTCTCTGACCTCTACACAAGCATCATCCCACAACGAAAGAAAGAAAAAAAACTTAAGAAGAAACTAGCAGGCCGAGAAAGGCTTATGAGAATGCCACAGTCCACTGTCACGATTCCTTCGCCTCAGTCGCTTTGCAATTGCAGGTTTGTTTTTTTTGTTTGCTTGTTTGCTTGTTTGCTTGTTTTTTTGTTTCTTAAGACAATCTCATGTTTCCCAGGCCGGCTTCTAGCAGCTAAGTACCCAGAGATGATCTTGAAATTCTAATCCTCCAGCCTCTACCTCCCTAGTGCTGGAATTGCAGGTATGCAATGTTACACCAGTTTCATGAGAAGCTTTGTGAATACTAGGCAAGCATTCTCCTAGTAACTAAACTACCCACCCCCTTCTTCTTGGGGTTGTTTTGAAACTGGGTCTTGCCCTGTAGCTCTGGATGGCCCGAAACTCACTCTGTAGACCAAACTGGCCACACACTAAAAGAGATTCACCTGCCTCTGCCTCTCTAGAAAGAATTGCTGGGATTAAAGACTTACACCTCAATGCCTAGCCTTCTAGCCTGATAGTTTTTAATGTCTCCCATGTAGACACATATTTACTCCCACTTTTTGTTCTTTTTTTCGGAGCTGGGGACCGAACCCAGGGCCTTGCGCTTGCTAGGCAAGCGCTCTACCGCTGAGCTAAATCCCCAGCCCCTCACTCCCACTTTTAAGAGGCAAAGATTTGGCTAAGTTGGCCACGTGCTCTCATTCCCGTTTTAAGTTACCTCCATTTAGTGGAAGTCTTGAAACCTTAAGACACTTGACATCTTGTTTCTCGCCTTCTTCTAGGGATGGCTCATGTCTCTCCATTTGTAAGATGAACCCTTTACCTTCCCAGCTTCTCTTGTACCCAGCCTCTGTCAGTTTTCACCTTTGCTTCATGTGCTTTTTCATTCTGTAACATTTGGGGTAACAACTGTATCCTGTTCTGTAACTATAAACAGACACTCAGTGCTTTGTCTGGAACAACACTGGCTTGGCTATCGCCATGTAAATATTTCTCAGAAGGATACAGTAACTGCCCTTGGCCTTTTCCCTCTCTTGTGCTCTAAGAAGCTAAGCCCTTTCTTTAAATTCTATCTCTTGTTTAAAGTCAAGGCAGATTTCCGTTGCGTATGGACCATGGTGGGGTTTTGTGACTTTATTTAGTTCTTAATATGTATCAATTGTCCTTCCTGTCCCCTTCTGAAATCTGTGCCTCCTTTTCTTCTTCCCCTACATGACATATACACACACTGTTCTGATTTCTTCGTACAAGCTCTTTGGCAGTACTGACTCATAGGCGTCAGAGACAGATTGCTTCCCAGCACTGCCGTCTCTTGATGCTGTTCTCTATTGGTCGTTTGCATGTTTCTACTTATTCATTTGTTAGTACTTCCTTTTTCCCTTCTTCCTTTCCTTCCTGCCTTCCCTGATTGCTTTCTTACTTTTTTTTTTAATGTAGCTAGGTTGGCCTAATGTTCACAATCCTCCTGCCTCAGCCTTCTTGAATGCTGAGATTACAACAAGTTCATACCATCCCACCTAGCCATTTTTCTTGATTTTTCTTTTTATGACCAGAACACATCAATATGTTTTCGTAGAGATTTGTCTTCTAATTCTGAACACATTCTTGATTCTCCTGTCTGGAAAAAAAATCGATAGCCATCCTATTTAAGTGTTTGTCTTTTTATTTTATTATATGTTTTAGGTTTCTTCCCTTCTTTTTTTTTTTTTTTTTAAATACAGGTATTACTAAGTGGCATTCAATGTCCTGCGACTCATTGTGTAGACCAGGCTGGCCCTGAACTGAGATCTGCCTGCCTGTACCTCTTGAGTTCTGGGGCTTATGGTATGTGCCATCATACTTGGATAAATGATTGACTTAAAACAATTTTGTGTGTGTGCTTTGTCTCTGTAGACCTGTGTACCATTTGCATGCCTGATGGTCACAGAGGCCGGAAGAGTGTAATGGAAACCATGGAGCTGGAGTTACACAGTTGTGAGAGAATGAGTGCAGATCCTCTGGAAGAGCAGCAAAGGCTCTGGACTAATTACTTTTCCGTTGCTATGATAAAACACCATGGCTAAGGCAACTGATAGAAGGAAGGATTTATTTGGGGCTTAAGGTTGTAAAGGGCTGGGGTCCACGATAGTGGAGTGGAGGTAGTGCAGGGCAGGGACTTGGAACAGCAGAGAGCTCACATCTCAAGCACAAACGGGAAGCTAAAGAAGCACCGGAGGGCAGGAGGTTTTTGAAACCTCAAAGCCCATCTCCTGGGACAAACCTCCTCCCCGAAAAGGCCATACCTCCCAATCCTTTTTTTTTTTTTTCGGAGCTGGGGACCGAACCCAGGGCCTTGCGCTTCCTAGGCAAGCGCTCTACCACTGAGCTAAATCCCCAACCCCCCCATACCTCCCAATCCTTGTTACAGGATTTTTGTATCCTTTTCTAGTTGTGGTGAGGCTCAACCCTTTGCACACACCTTTAATTCCTCTGGCTGGAACACAGACACTCCTCAGTACTCACCTTCAATCCCAAACAGTGAAGGTAAAGTTAGTTTGTAGAAAAGAGCAGCCATGTTTGAAAGTGATGTCTAAATGAGTGGCAGACAAAGTGATGAATCAAAGAAAGATTTGACAGAATAGGATATACCCAAATCTCATGAGAAGAAAGAGGAACGGGAAGCTACTTAAGGGAGAGAAAGACAGTACAGAAGAAAGAATACAGTACAGGAATACAGTAGAATTCACGGAGAGCAGGGGTTGGGGATTTAGCTCAGTGGTTAAGCACTTGCCTAGCAAGCGCAAGGCCCTCGGTTCGGTCCCCAGCTCAAAAAAAAAAAAAAAAAAAAAAAAAAAAGAATTCACGGAGAGCAGTGCAGTAGAGGAGAGAGAGAGAGAGAGAGAGAGAGAGAGAGAGAGAGAGAGAGAGAGAGAGAGTGTTTTACCAGGAGAGTTTTACAGAGCAGGTTGAAGAAAGACCAAACAAAACACAGGCAAAGTCAGAATGATCAAGAGGATGAGAAGCCAGAAGGTTACAAAGGATTGATAGAGTTAGTCGGAGGCCAAGCAGAGCAATTCAAAGGCCAAGAAAAGCCAGATTGAATAAACCAGCTAGGAGAGGCGTTCAAACCAGCACAACTGAGTTGAACCAGCCATCTAGAGTTCAGAAAGAACAAGGAATGATGAGCTTATTCAGCAGCAAGTCTCAGAGGCAGAAAATGCTCACAATTGTTTGGTTCTAAGTTCCATAAATGTCTGTATGTCTCTGTACATCCCATGGTTATTCCTCTCCCTGGAGCACAGATCCTCTTTACTGCTTTTTTTTGCCTTTTCCAGAATGTTGTATAGAGCCGTTGAAATCACAGTCAGCAACCTGCTCAGAGTGGCTTCCCCAGGAAGCAGTGTGTACTTAAGTTGCCTCTCCACTTGTCTGGTAGCTTATCTATTATTACCACTGAGCAGTATTCCATTGTAAAGTTTCTCCATTCGTGTACTAAAGGTCCTATGAGTTATTTCCAGTTGAATTATAATGGATGGAGCTCTGAAATATTCATGTCTAGGTGAACATAAAACTCCAATTTAATTTGATAAGCTTCTAAGATGGTGTGGTACAACTCGTGTTAGAAAAAAACTAATCTTGGTGTCACCCAGAGAAGCCCTCAAACAAAGCGAAAGTAATCGTGCAAGGCAATTGGTTTTTATGGAGAGGGTGAGTCATGACCCAGAGTGGGCCAGCATGCAGATCAGGGTAGGACACTCGGGTTTTAGGGGTTTGTTTTTTCCTTAATGTTATTTTGTTTTGAGATGTGTCTCTCTAAGTCCTAACTTTCCCAGAACTTCTTATGTAGACCAGGATGACCTCAAACGCCCCATTCTCTGCATCCTGCGTGCTGGGATTAAAGTCAGACACTGGGGTTGGGGATTTAGCTCAGTGGTAGAGCGCTTGCCTAGGAAGCACAAGGCCCTGGGTTCGGTCCCCAGCTCCGAAAAAAAAGAACCAAAAAAAAAAAAAAAAAAAAAAGTCGGACACTACTTTTTAGTCTAATGTAGGTAGAGACTGGGGCAGGAGAGATGGCTCAGTGGTTAAGAGCACCGACTGCTCTTCCAGAGGTCCTGAGTTCAATTCCCAGCAACCACATGGTGTCTCACAACCATCTGTAATGGGATCCGATGCCCTCTTCTGGTGTGTCTGAAGACAGCAATGGTGTACTCACATTAAATAAATAATAAATAAATCTTTAAAAAAATCTCCTGAAAAAATGTAGGTAGAGACTGTGCTTCATCCCATTGGTGGGAGCCCAGGCTCGCAAACTAACGTGACGTGTATTCACAGAAGATGAAGAAACTGAGGAGAGGTCTGCTGTTCGTGGTCTTCAAGTTCCAGGAATACAGCTGGGCCTCTGCATAAAAAAACTTTAACAATGTTTCATATGCCTATTTGTAGTTCATGCATACTGCTGCCTTGCTCACAGGTATCCTGTGCACCACATGGGTGCAGTTCTCACGGAGGCCAGCAGAGAGTGTGAGGTGTCCTGAGACTGGAGTTACAGAGGGTTATGAGAACCACACGGGTGCTGGGAATCCAACCCAGGTCTGCGGAAGAGCGGTAATCAGCGCTCTCAACCACGGAGCTGTTTCTCTAGGTCCCACGGAGCTGTTTCTCTAGGTCCTAGGCAGAAAGGGTTTTGTTATTCTTTGTTTTCTTTTGTTTTTTGTTTGTATGTTTTGTCTCTCTCTCTTTTTTTTTTTTTTAGACAAGGTCTCTCTATGTAGCCCTGGCTGTCCCAGAATGCACTCTGTAGACCAGGCTGGCCTTGAACTCACAGAGATCCTCTTGTCTTTGCCTCCCAGGTGTTGGGTAATTAAAGTTTTACCAGGGCTGGAGAGATGGCTCAGCGGTTAAGAGCACTGACTGCTCTTCCAGAGGTCATGAGTTCAATTCCCAGCAACCATGTGGTGGCTCACAACCATCTGTAATGAGATCTGGCGCCCTCTTTTGGCCTGCAGTCACATTTGCAGGCAGGATGCTGTACATAAAATAAATAAATAAATCTTTAAAGTTTTACCAGTTTGTGAGGTTAAAAGATTTTCAAAAAAGTTTGACAAGGTAGGGGGAATTTGTAGAATATTGGCCCTTGATGGGTTAGCCAACTTTGATAGAAAATACCCGTATATTGCTCACATATGTTTTTAGAAAAAGTTACTTGATAGCATACGTTAATTGCGTATGATGGATTTCATTACGTTAGTTTCATACACGTCCATGAAGTATTCGGATTGTATTTATCCCCATTCCTGTCTCCTCCTTACAGTTGGCCATTGTCTTCCTTTTGCTAATTGGGCCTCCTTATGTTTTCTGTGCGTGTGCCTGTGTGTGACTAGACTTTGATGTTGGACTTGGGGCCACAGTAAGTCACATTGGTCATTAATCCTCAATAATACAATTACAGTATAGGATAGTATAGATATTAATATTACAGAGTTACTCAGTGTGATCACATTGTAAAGAGAGACAAAAGGATCCATCAACCCCCACAAGATCACTTTGGGGTCTTGACATAAGGTTAGTGTTTAAATTTTGTGTGTGTGTGTGTGTGTGTGTGTGTGTGTGTGTGTGTGTGTGTGTGTGTGATAGATTCTCTGGAGGTGGGATTGAAGATCAAGGATTCTTAACTACTGAGTTATCTTTCCAACCTTAAGGGTGGGTTTTAAACAGATGGCAACCAAGTAGTCCGTCTGGTCAAGGTTCCACTGCCCACCACTGCCTTAACTCAGTGTCTCTCCTGAAAGATCATTGTCTCTCAGTGATCATTGTCTCCTGCAAGAGCATCTGTGAAGTGGTTTCTGCTGAGACAAGTTACTCCTCTGGATGCACTCAGGGCTTCCGACTTTTATTCTCGCAACAGGAGATTCCTGGGGGAGTTTCAGTTTCTTGGTTTCTTTCCTTCCTTCCTTATTATTAATTTCTATTTTAGATGTTTTGCCTACATATGTGAGGAGTCAGATCCCCTGGAATAGGAGTTATAGACAGTTGCGAGCTGCCATGTGGGTACTGGGAATTGAACCTGGGTCCTGTGGAAAAGCAGTCAGTGCTCTTAACCACTGAGCCATCTCTCCAGCCCCTAGGGGGTCCCTTCTTTGGATTGTCTGATAGCTAAGAATGGGAACATAAGTCTTTTTGTTTTGTCTTGTTGTATCTATTCACCTGTACCAGATAGGCTGGTTACAACTGTTTCTTCTTTAACAACCATTAACTGCCTATAGCTTCTCAGGAGGAAGTGGGGCCTTGTGATTCAAGAACCACAACACCACACACACACACACACACACACACACAGAGAGAGAGAGAGAGAGAGAGAGAGAGAGAGAGAGAGAGAGAGAGAGGTTTACACACACAGGTTCACACAGACACAATGTTCATATATACAGATATAGATTATATATAAAACGTTCTGAAAAGGCAACACCATAAACATTAAAAAAGATCAGCGCAACCAGTGGTTGAAGGATGAATATGGAGAGTGAGGGATTTTTTAGGGCAGAAAAAACCTATTTTTGTTGTTGATTTTAGACAAGGTCTCATGCAGTAGTTCAATATGCCCCATATTTCATTATTGAAGGGTTTAGGTTTGAGTTCAAGGAGAACACAAGGGCCTGGCATGGAGGTGCATTCCTTTGATCCCACACTTGAAAAACAGAGGGAGAGGGATCTCAAAGTAAATCAAGGGGAACACTGAGACCAGTGGCTGTTTGGGTCAAAGATTTAGTAATTGAGTTATTAACACCCTAGATTGACTAAAGACAGCTGTGGAGGCTCTGAGATGTAGACCCATGCAGCACAGTAAGGTCCCCTCGTATGCATTTTAGAGAAGGAGCTGGCTCTATAACACGTGATGGATGGGCATTCCCCAGTAATTAATTGTAGTCAGGCTGGCTCCTGGTGGGCAGGGGCAAGGGAAGGAGTCTGATAGCCTGGAACCTGTGTACAGGATCTGAATCTAGAAAGCTCTTTATAAAAGAGCTGGAGAGATGGCTCAGTGGTTAAGAGCACTGACTGCCCTTCAGAGGTCCTGAGTTTAAATCCCAGCAACCACATGGTGGCTCACGACCATCTGTAATGAGATCTGATGCCCTTTTCTGGTGTGTCTGAAGACAGCAAGAGTGTACTTATATATTATAAGTAAATAAATAAACAAAGATCTTTACAAAATAATACTGTCTTGGCTAACATTATCTAGCCTCAAACTTAGGGCAATCTTCCTGTTTTAGCTTTCTGAGAGCAGTAAGTTCAGGGGTCATTGCCGATCATTTTGCATTATTATTTTATTTTATTTTATTTTATTTTATTTTATTTTATTTTTATTTTTTTGTATTTTTTTCTTTTTTTATTTTTGCATTATTATTTTAATTTAAATTTTTGTGCTTTTTTTTTGAGAATTATATACATGCTTACTGCATTTAAATCTTTCCCAAAGGGTGCAGTAGGGTATCCCTTTGATTCCAGCACTGGGGAGGCAAAATTGGTAGATGGATCTCCGAGTTGGAGGCGAGCCTAGTCTACAGAATGTGTTCCAGGATAGACAGGGTTACACAGAGAAACCCTGTCTTGAAACAACCCTGCCATCTTGACAAAATAATTTTCCACCTCTCTCCACTTCCTCTCAAGTTCATGACCTCTTCTGGTATAATTGTTATTGTAACACATATTAGATATACATATACAACCTACAGATTCTATTCAGTGTTACTCTCATGTAAATGCATTTATGGCTGCATATTTGGGATTCAAAATTTATTCAAGGACTTGTCCCTGAAGAAGGGCTAGTCCCCCTCTTTCAGCAGCCTTTGATTGCCTGTAGCACTTCATCTACGAGTGGGGCCTTGTGGAACTCCCCCACTCTGAATTGGCATGTCATGTTTACTGATGTCATTCAAGGTGGTAAGGCCTTGATACATAAGCAGGTAGTTAGAAACAGAGTGATCTTATTGTGACACACAGGGACACAGACAGAAGGAAGGTAGCTTGAAAGGCAATTCATATCACAAACAACAACAACAACAACAACAACAGGTGTACCAAAACCCAAACTGGGTTAGGTTAGTAAGCGTTGAGGGACTTAGAAGGCTTCTGTCCTTTATCCCTGATGTAGGTGATGTCTGCCTCTCAGACCACTGGTGAGAATTTGATGACTTCATGTCTGAGTCCACTGGCTAATCTGTACGATGGGAGGGAGAAGTTCAGGAAATATGAACAGTTGCTGGACTAGCTTTGATAGGAAAAAAACCTTTTCTCCTTGGTCTTGTATGAGCAGCCATATTGTTGGATTTTCACTGATGCAGCATCTGTGGTGTCTGGGAAGACACTAGTTAGCGGAGATCTTTGTCCTCTGCCTCCTGTTCTCTTGTTTCCCTTTCTTCCACAAGGCTCCCCAAGCCTTGTAGATATATTAGTTTGGGTTAGCATTGTACACTTACCTGTGTGAGAGGGAGAGAGAGAGAGAGAGAGAGAGAGAGAGAGAGAGAGAGAGAGAGAGAGAGAGAGAGAGAACAACAGGACAACTTGTAGGAGTTGGTTGCCTCCTAACAGTGAGATTTTGGGGATTGAACTTATGTCTTTAGACTTGATGGCAAACACTCTTACTTACTGAACCATCTTGCCAGCCATAGAGATGTTTTTATTACCATCAACCGTTTTTCAGTATAGTGTTTATCCATGGGCGTGGCTCAATAGTTTATGTATTTGTGTTCTGTTAGTTTTACTGTGGGTAATTATCATTGTGCCCAAATTCTAGCTCCCACTGTATGATCTTAGCTAACGTCCCAGAGCCCCCCTTACTAGTTATCAGTGTCATAGTGTGCATCTCTCTGCTGTGCCTGGGATTAAGTCTAGGGTCCTGTACATGTGCCTTGTGCATCAACAGGGGTTCTTTGTGTGTGTGCATCGGAAGGAGTGGAAGCTTTACTCTGTAAACTTCATAGTCAGTGAGTCTCTTTTACATAAAAATACTCTTTTAGGTATGTGTGTGGAGCAAAGTTCATAACCAGGTGCCTTTTTTAAATTAAAAAAATAAAAAACAAAACGGGGGCCTGGAGAGATGGCTCAGTGGTTGAGAACACTGGCTGCTCTTCCAGACGTCCTAAGTTCAATTCCCAGCAATTACATGGTGGCTCACAACCACCTGTAATGGGATCTGATGCCCTCTTCTGGTGTGTCTGAAGACAGCTACAGTGTACTCATATAAAGTAGATACATAAATAAATCTTAAATAAGTTAAAAAAAACACTTTTAGGTATGTGTATGGGTGTAAAGGTCATAAGCAATATGCCTCTCTTACATAAAAAACATTCTTTTATTGTACTTTATGTGTATGATACAAACTTCATAATCAGTTTGCCTCTTTTAAATTAAAAAATATTCTTTTATATATTTTATGTGTATGGGTGTTTTGCTTACATATTTTGTCTGTGTGCCTCATGTGTGGAGTTCCTGAAGATGCCAGCAGAGGGCATCAGATCCCCTGGGACTGAAGTTAACATATGTTTGTGAGCTACCACATGGATGCTGGGACTCGAACCTGCAACCTCTGTAAGGGAAGCCAGTGCTCTTAATCACTTAACCATCTTTCTAGCTTCTCTTTTAAACTTTTTATTATTTGCGTGCGTGCGTGCGTGCGTGCGTGCGTGCGTGCGTGTGTGTGTGTGTGAAGATGCGCATGGTCAGAAAGGGCACTGGATCCTCTGGAGCTGGAGTTATAGACACTTATCATAAGGCTTAGGTGCTAAGATCAAATTCTGGTCCAGTGGAAGAGCAACAAATGCTCTTGACCAGCAAGCTGTCTTCTACCCCTAGTGCAGTGGTTCTCAACTTATGGGTTATGACCTTTGCTGGGTCAAATGACCCTTTGCCCAGCATTGCCTAACATATTTGGAAAACATGGGTATTTGCATTATGATTCATAACCGTAGCAAAATTACAGTTACTAAGTAGCAATGGAACAATTTTATGGTTGAGGTTTACCACAACACAAGAGGCTGCATTAAAGAGTGGAAGCAGTAGGAAGGCTGAGAAGCCGTGGGCTAGCGTCTCTTTCTTCACTCAGGGTTCCCCAATCTGTTAATCAGCAACTAGTCCGCTCTGGAGTTAACTCGGTTCCGAGTCTGCCTGGTTCTCACTTGGGCTGCCCAGGTCCAAAGAGGAAGAGTGAGAAACTGCTTCTCTCTGCCTCTCATTTCCTTCTCCTGCATGGTTGCAGTGATTTTTTTTTTCCCCAGTAAATTCTAGAACTTTAAGTACTACGTTTGAAAACTGTGAGAGTAGTTGTCTTTCCCTTCTCCATAATGCTTGAGAAAAAATAATCCAGTATTTCGTTGGTAGGTATAGTTTCTGTTTGTTTGTGTGTTTGCTTTTTCACACTGAGGGGTGTCAAATCACTTTTAGGGGCTTTGTTGCGAAGGACTGTGGGGATAGGATGATGAGGTTTGTCAGCTTCTTGTTTCCCCAGTCTTGTTATCCCCAAAAGCGTTACAATCTTTTTATAAAGTATAGAAAAATATCCTCTATCTTTAGTTTTTTTTTTTTTTTTTTTTTTTTTTTTTTTTTTTTTAATCCCAGGAATGGGTGATAGGTTTTGTCAAACGGTCAAAGCTTTTTCTGCATCGGGCAGGCCTATTTTTGAGTGCTTGTTTGTTTTTGTTTTTGTTTTTAATCCCAGGAAATTCCTTCCCAGAATGACTGAATGACTGCCAGTGAGTGAGGACTGTCTACTTCCTTTGGGCAATCATCTGTGCTCAAAATGGTTTGGCTAGAGCCTTCCAAAGGCTGTCACTTCAAAACAGTCTAGCCATGAAAATCAGTATTGTTTTCAGTGAGAGTGTTTGCTCTCAACACCACATGCGGAAACACACCAACGCCACAGCTGATGTAGAATTTTTATTAGTCTTGTCCAATATAATATCACTTTTCTTTTATTTTTTTCCCTATACAATTCTCCAGGTCTTTTTTTTTTTTTCAGACAGACAGAGAGAGAGAGAGAGAATATGAATATCTCATTTTCTAGCTCAGGCTCGTCTAAGAATTTTTTTTTTTTTTTTTTTTTGGTTCTTTTTTTCGGAGCTGGGGACCGAACCCAGGGCCTTGCGCTTCCTGGGCAAGCACTCTACCACTGAGCTAAATCCCCAACCCCAAGAATTTTTTTCTTTAGTTGTATGGTTGTTCTGCCTGAATATATATCTGCTCACCACATGGGTGCCTGGTGCCAGGGGAGGCCAGAAGGGGGATTCCCCTCTGAATGGAATTATGTTTGAGTATCACCGTGTGTGTGTGTGTGTGTGTGTGTGTGTGTATCCTTTGGAAGCCTATCTAGCAGTGTTCTCAACTGCTGAATCATCTCCCCAGCCCCTCAATTCCACTTTTTTTTTGGTAGGGGGACAGGATTTCTGTGTAGCCCTGGCTGTTCTGGAGCTCGCTCTGTAGATCAGGCTGGCCTTAACCTCAGAGATCCACATGCCTCTGCCTCTTGAGTGCTGGGAATAAAGGTGTGTGCCACCACTGCCCGGTTTCAATTCTATTTTTGGTTCTTTTTTTCGGAGCTGGGGACCGAACCCAGGTCCTTGTGCTTCCTAGGCAAGCGCTCTACCACTGAGCTAAATCTCCAGCCCCTTCAATTCTATTTCTATTATCACTTCTAACCCTAAACTGGTGTCTTGAGCCTTTTACCTGTAGCCTTCGAGATCTCATTTAGTCCTTAAACAAGACACAAAAAGAAACGAGTTACCCTAAAGACTGAGATTTGAAATTTCTTTCAACGGTCTTTGCTCATATGAGCTTAGTAACTTTTTTAAAAAAATCAAAATGGTTAAATAAGATTTCTCATTATAGATAACCTTAGATCATTTGGTATACTGGTGTTTAGTCTAAATCCTCAAAGAACAGATTGAGTGGGTCACTTGTCTCCAAATATGATTACAGCTGGTTTGTTTGTAAACCTCTTTTGTTTAATTAGCTTTGGAGAATGTTAGCTAAAAGCAGTATAAATTCAAATGATAGAAACACATTTTCTCAGTAAGAAAAAGTTATGCACGCCTTTAATTCCAGCACTTGAGAGGCAGGTGGGTCTCAGCGGATCTGAGGCCAGCTCGGTCTACACAGTGAGTTCCAGGCCGGCCATGGCTATACTATAGAAAACAAGCAAGCAAGCAAACAAAATGTTACACAGACTAACAGACAACTCTTGCTTAATCCGACTCAGTATTGTACACCAACATACACTTAGTTTAAATGTAGCATTCAGTTTCCGGTTTTCTTACCAACAAGACAGTGACTTGATTTGTATTGGCAGGCTAACCAGAAGTGGTCTGATTAAAGGATAGTTTGGTCAAAAGTGATTTTAAAAAGTTTCAAATAGTAGCTTTTACAGTTTCTACATGATTGCTGGTGGTCTAAGGAAGGGTACCCATTTCTTAAGTGGTTTAGGGTAGTCCTAACCTCAACAACTTGGGTCCTTTAAATCAAGACATATTTTGAGAGGGAAGCTTGTGTAAGCAGCATGGGGTTCCAAACCAAACTGCTGAATTCAAACTCTAGCTTCTGGTAGCAATAGCCTTCAGGTGGTAGGACCGACAGTGCATTAAGTCTGTATCACCATTACTTTTATTCCCAAGTATTAAAGCAAGCCTGTTAGGAAATTTTATCATTTTCATTTGACTTGGGTGAGAAATTCTCACAGCCAGAGTATGGTGGCATATACCTGTGGTGGAGGCACGGGGATGACAAAGTTCAAGCTATGAAGTCAGTTTAGAGTCAGACTGTGCCACATGAGATTCTGTCACAAAACAAGAAAGTGGACTGGGTTGGGGAGATTGCCCAGAAGTAAAAAGTATTTGCTGCTTTTTCAGGGGACCTGGGTTTAGTTCCCAGCACCCACTGGGCAGCTCATAACTTCAGTTCTAGGTGATCTAATGTCCTCTTTTGGCCTTTGAAAGCACTCTGTATGTATGCCTGTGGTGCATACACATACACATACATATATATGTGTATATATATGTTTTTTTTAAAGATTTATTCATTTATTATTTATAAGTACACTGTAGCTGTCTTCAGACACACCAGAAGAGGGCATGGGATCTCTTTACAGATGGTTGTGAGCCACCATGTGGTTGCTGGGAATTGAACTCAGGACCTCTGGAAGAGTAGTTGGGTGCTCTTAACCGCTGAGCCATCTCTCCAGCCCCCGTATATATATGTTTTAAGGAAGGATACTGTTAAAAATATGTATACACTACATAGACACAAAGTCCTCATACTTAGGTGTTTTGGAATAAAAGTAATATGTAGATCAAATAACTATATATGAACGAACGGGTTAAAATTTAATTGGGATAATATTTCCTCTGCAGGAATGTATGAAGTTAGTTACTGGGTTCTCATTTTTTTTTCCCTCTAGGACTTACTGTAGATCAAGCTGTCTATAAACTCCTGTAGTAGAGGATGACCTTGAATTCCTGCCCTCCTGTCTCCACCTCCTAATTATGTGTGTCTGTGTCTGTACTCCAGTGAGTGCAAGTACACACAAGTACAGAAGAGGGTGTCCGATCCTCTAGGGCTAGAGTTACAGTGTAAAGGAATTCAACACGAGTGCTGGGAACTCAGGTCTAGATGTCCTCTGGAAGAGTAGCAGTGCTTTTAAGTTGCTGCACCATTTGTTTAGCCCACTAAACAATTTTCTATCCCCGCAAACTTTTTGGACAGGATATTGTCAAATAGCGCAAGCTTGCCGGGAATTCATAGCATTACTGTTTCAGACTGGGATTCTAGGTATGCAGAACCACACCCAGGTACCGTTACACTATAACTACAAGTGACTAACTAGTAACTGTTTCAACATAAAGTTTAAGATATTCTTCAAAATCCAATGAAGGATACTCCACCAAAATCCAAACAAACCACACCATGTAAATTCTTTGCAATGAGGTACAATAGGCTGAACTGTAATGTCTACAGCACTTCATTAATGAGCATTTCTGTTATTGAAAGATCTGGAACTATCGCTTTTCAGCCTTTGACTAAGATAAAGTGTAAAATATATGGAACTAGGACAAGGCGTCGTAAAAATCAGGTTCAGTTCCTAAGAAGTGGCTTGTCGGAGTGTGCACTGATAGAGGCCTGCTTCCGGATCCTTCCGTTCCCCCCAACTCCCCTCCCTCCCCTCCTCGCGCTGGGAACCGCTGGGATTCAGCGGCCCTCGCCACGAAGGGGCCTCAGGGCGTACCAGACAAGTCGCGCGGGCCCAGGTTTGCCTAGCGGAAATGCACAGGGCCCAGCACCACCCTCCCTGCCACGCGCAGGGCGGAACTCCCGCCGCTACCACTCCCGGGGCTCGTAGGAAGAAACTGGGACGTTGAGGACGCAGGGCTGGCTAGAGCAGCAGCGCGTGGCACGCGCGAACCCTACCGCGCATGCTTCGCGTCCGGAGTTCTCGGCCCCGCCCCCTCTTTAGTCTGAGGCCCGCCTATTAGACCCTGGGAGCCCTTCTGCGCATGTTCACCAGGCCAGGTCCCGCCCCCGCCCCGCCTCTTCTGTGCTCTCTGGTGTTCCTTATCAGCTTCCCTCCGCGCTGGACCGGTCGGCACTCCCGCGCATGCTCCGCCCCCTGGGCTCCTGCCCATCTTTTGGTGCGGCCCTCTTTCCCCTCCCCCGCCAGCCTCGGAGCTCGCTTGGCCTGGCCGGCCCGGCGGGCGACGTTCCCTGTGCGTGCAGGCGCTTGACTTCACTTCCGGCTAACGCGCTCCGCTTTGCCCCCTGGCCCCGGATGGTGACTGGCTGTGGTGCTGCACCTCCCGGGACTGTCACTGAGCCGCTTCCCAGTGTGATTGTGCTGAGCGCAGGCCGGAAGATGGCGGCTGCGGCTGCGGAGGCCTCGGGCCCGAGCTGCTCCTCCGCGGCGGCGGCGGCAGGGGCGGGGGCGGCCGGGGTCTCCGAGTGGCTGGTGCTGCGGGATGGCTGCATGCGCTGCGACGCCGACGGGCTGCACAGCCTCTCCTACCACCCAGCGCTTAACGCCATCCTGGCCGTCACCAGCCGCGGGACCATCAAAGTCATCGATGGCACGTCGGGGGCCACCCTTCAGGCCTCGGCGCTCAGCGGTGAGCGCGGCACGCCGGGCGGGGGCTGGGCCGGCTGCGGGCGGAGTCCGGTTGTCGGGATGCTGGTCGAGGAAGCCTCCCAGCCTCCGGGATCGGCCTCGGAGGGGCAGCGGGGAGCTGGAGGGTAGGGGAGGCCCGGAAGCTACGGCTGAGGACCTTCGGACTCAGAAAGCAGCAGTGTTTGTGGACGAGGGCTCGGTGAGGCGGGGTGCGCTGCGAGTTGCTTTTCGGGCCTTTTGCGTCTGGACCGGCCTGGTCCTGTGGGTGAGATGAGGAGGCTTTGGAGGTCGGTGCCGGAGAGGTCCGGGCTCTCGCTGGGCTCTTGGACGAGGTTTTGGGCCAGCTCCGGGCTGGACCAGAGGGAAGGGCTGATAGACTTGGCTGTGGCGGGAGAGGTGGGTGGCCGGAGTCAAGGGGCGGGAAGCTTCCAAGCAGGCTGTCTTGCCCTCTCTTCCCGGGAGGTAGCGGCCCGCCGGCTGTTGTCAGGTCCTGTAGGTGCGGGGACCTCCGAGGGCTACGCGTTCGCTTGGGGGTGGGCTGAAGTGGGGACGGGGATGGGGAGGGAAGTAGGAGGGGAAGGTCAGCTGCCTGAAATGTGCTTGTTGGACTATGGGACTCGCAGAATGCAAAGAAGGCTAGACTCGGTTCCCTAGCTCCGAGGGCTGCCACCCTTCCAGTGTCAAGAAGCCTAGGCTCCTTGTAATTAATTAGGTGGAACTTTAGGCCCTTTCAACTTGTTTTTAGCATAGAGAGCTAGAAATTGGTTGTTGGAAGTATGTCTGGATCTCTTCTACCTTGGTGGAGAAGTTGGTTCAGGAATTGGACTTTCAGGATGTACCAGGTCAAAGCTCGTTCAGTGGACAGACTGGAGTGTTTTGGGATAGCCCTAGCTAAGTTATTTGCTGAGATGACATTTCATTTGTAGATGAATGGTGCCTTAATTTTGATGTTAAAGGTTAAAATGGAGAAGCTCATGTATTAGTGGGTTTTAAATTCATGCACTGAGATAAATTGTATCGAAGTGCATTTAGCCAAATGGAAGTAGTTACGTGGTCTACCAATTAATTCACTTTGTGTTATTTAACACAGACATACATGAATAAGCTTACTGTGTGAGTAATGTCATGTAATCTTATGACATCTTTGTATTCCTAAATTACCACTTAATCTAATGGCAATGTAAGAATACAAAAATGAAATTAGAGATGTTAATTTCTGTTGACTTGTGAAAGAACTGACTATATAGTTACAGCATGTAAACCTGTAATATATTTAAGAGAGGCCTAAGAGAAAGTTTTCGGTGGTAGGCTTGTAAATTTCCCTTTCCTTGGCTTAGGTAAATGACAATATAGATGGCCCAGATGTAGCAATGTTCACTTACTGCAACTTGGACATAACAGGTTGTTAACTGTGTCTGAGAGGAGATGTTCATGAACAGTTTACTCTTTATTGGAAAGGACTTGCTACAAATGGTCATGTATTCCCCTACTTGGCATAAGAAATAAAACATTGCAAATACAGAAGTTAACTCTGGCTCCTGAATTACATTTCACTGACCGTTTTCTTCCTTTCCCCTGAATGCTGCCTTAAAGGTGGTCTTGTCACTTACATGTCTATACTTTTAACCAGTTACCCAATATTTTCATGATTTCTAATTTAGGAAGAATGGTGTCTTTTTCTTTCATTGGTTGGTTTTTGTTTTTAAACAGGAAATTAAACCGGCATCTCTGCCCAGTGCTAGGCAGGAGAGAGTGAGCTAGTATTCCACGCTTGGATTTGTTTTTCCTGATTTTATTTTTATTTATGCATATGAATGTGTTTGTTTGAGTGTTTGACGTGAGTGTGCAGGTGTCCAGAGAAGTAAAAGGAGAGGATATGGAGCCCCTGGTGCCTGGGAGTTTCTTGACTTGGGTGTTTGGACTAGAGCTCTGGTCCTGTGGAAAAGCAGCAAACTCTCTCTCTTAAAGGATGAGGCAGGGGTTGGGGATTTAGCTCAGTGGTAGAGCGCTTGCCTAGCAAGCGCAAGGCCCTGGGTTTGGTCCCCAGCTCCAAAAAAAAGAAAAAAGAAAAAAAACAAAAAAGGATGAGGCTTTTCTCCAGCCTAAGTGTTAGGATTTCTACAAAAAGTTTTATTAACAGGAGTACAGATGTTTTAAATAGTTTAATTGGGGATATTTTTGTGTCTGGAGGCCATGTTCTAGAACCATAATGTGTGTCAGGGTTTGTTTAAATGGTTTTATATTTATCTGCTGTGTGTGGAAAGAAAGTATTCACCTTAGTGTTAAGGAGGAAGGTTGAAGGTGTATGATATGAATGCAAAAATAGATACATTAGACAACACTGATTGATATACACTGTAGAAGGCCATGCATAAGGATTGAGTATGTGATTAAAAATATCACTGGGAGATGGCTTAGTGTTTAACATCACTTGCTGCTTTTTGAGTGGACCTGAGTTAGCTTTCTAGTGTCTCTCTGTTTGTCTCTCTCTGTTTCTGTCTCTCTCTATCTCTCTCTCTCTCTCTCTCACACACACACACACACACACACACACACACACACACACACACACAGAGGAAAGTTTAGGGCTAACAATAAAAGGGCTGTAGGGAAGCAGTTGGAAGTAACAATAGATCAGTTCTGAAACATGAGAACTAAAGTTTCTTATAAATTATGCTTAACATGCTGTAGGCTATTTGTGTGTAAATGGTGGGTACAGGAATGCTGCATTCCATGTTTTACCTGGAATATGTAGGTGTTTTGTAGGTAACAGTTCTAAGAAATAGCAGATAGGTACTGAGTGACCATGGTCCTAATACAGCTCCTTTTTTTTTTTAATTTCTTTTTTTTTTTTTCTTTCTTTTTTTTTTTTTTTTCGGAGCTGGGGACCGAACCCAGGGCCTTTCGCTTCCTAGGCGAGCGCTCTACCACTGAGCCAAATCCCCAACCCCTACAGCTCCTTTTTTTAATCCAAGGGAAGTGAACTACCTCTTTTCTGTGCTAGAGGACAGTGTCTTTGTCTGAGGGGATAAATAATTGGGTAACCATATGGAATTTTATTGGGTTACAATAATACTGGGATTCAGTTTGTAGGGTATCTTGTTAGTGTAGACTGGAAGTTAAAGAACTGGAGCAGGATTTACATTTAGTTACTCAGTTTGAGTTCAAATTGATAATCTCCCCACCCCCAGACAGGGTTTCTCTGTGTAGCCTTGGCTGTCCTGGAACTCACTCTGTAGACCAGGCTGGCCTTGAACTAGTAGACCCGTCTCTGCTTCTGCCTCCTGAATGTGGTGATAATTTTTAAACTGTCTTTTGATCCATGTTTTCAAATTACCTGTATCTGATATAAAGTCTTTATAAATATAATTTTACCAGGTTAAGAGTCGTCAGGATATACAGGTTAGGCAAGTATTTTTGTTCTCTATTAGAGTATATAAGAGTTTATATTTTCCCTCCCTACAGAGTGAAGACAGCTAGGGCTACATAGAGAAATCCTGTCTTAAAAAAAAAACTACAAAAAAAAGAAAAAAGTGTTGTGGAAGCTGAGTATGGTGACTTTAACCCTAGCACTCAGGAAGGGGAGGTCATCCTGGTCTGCATGGTGAGTTCCAGGCCAGCCAGTGATACATAGAGAGACCATCTTAGAGTATTCTGGAGGCTGGAGAGATGGCCCAAGAAGCAGGTGCTTCTTGGAGGACCCAGATACACATCCCAGCATGGTAGCTTACAACAATCTCTAAATCTAGATGGTGCAGGGCATCTCATACCCTTTTTTGTCCTCTTCGGGCAGACATGTGGTAAACTTCCATTTATGTGGGTAAAATATTCATATATTAAAAAGGTTTTGGAGAGTTTGGCTGATGATCCATTGACATTCAGTGACCCCCCCTCCTGCTCCCCATGAGCTCTTTCTTCTCCAGTCTTTTGCCATGTCTATTTTGTTTTGTGAAGTGGATTTCCTTCCTTCCTCCCTCTCTCTCTCTCTCTCTCTCTCTCTCTCTCTCTCTCTCTCTCTTTCTTTCTTTCTTTCTTTCAGTTTTTCGAGACAGGGTTTCTCTGTGTGTTGCCCTGGCTATCCTGGAACTCACTCTGTAGACCAGGGTGACCTCAAACTCAGAAGTCTACCCACCTCTGCCTCCCAAGTGCTGCCATTAAAGGTGTGTACTACTACTGCCCAGCTGATTTTCTTTTCTTACTATAGTACCTGTGCTCTTTCTTGGAATGGACAAATTTCCTCTGGTTAACTAGGTAGGCTAATTTTTAAAATTTTTTTTTAGACTAATTTATTTTAGTTATGTGAATATACTGAAGCTGTCTTCAAACACACTAGAGGAGGGTATCAGATCCCTCTATAGATAGTATAAGCCACCACACGGTGGCTGGGAATTAAACTCAGGACCTTTGGAAGAGCAGCCAGTGCTCTTAATTGCTGCTGAGCCATCTCTCCAGCCCATCTAATCTGAGTCTTACTCAGGATTTCTCTGGTTTTGTTTTGTGTTAGAGTATTACTCTAGTCAGGCTTTCCAAGTGTTCGGATTATAATTGTGAGCTACCATACCCTACCCCTACTCAGATTTTAAGACCTGAAACAAATCTTAGCTTGGAGATCCTGTTAGCTAGAAAAGGTGGGTTCTCAGCTGTGTGGTATAGGTAGAATTTGAGCTCCTGATGCTTGTACCTCACAGCTGCTGTTAGACCTTGTTCAATCTTGTTTTTTTTTTCCTCCCTCCTTCCCTCCTTAGATACAGTGTACCGTTGGCTGGTCTGGCACTGCCATGTAGATCAGGCTGGCTTCAATCGCCTGTCTGCTTGTCTCCGGCTCCCTAGTACTGGGAGGATGCCTAGTGCCTGTCCTCAGTTTTGTTTCACTTTGCAGTTCTCTAATGAGTCATGATGCTGAATATCATTTCATTTGTTCAGCTGCCTCTCTTTTTGTATTTATTTGCTGACTCTGTGTCCCCTACCAACTTCTCCCAGAAGGGAGAAAGAAGCCCATGAACCTGGGTCCCTCCTTGCCCATGTTAGACAAGCACTTCACCATTGAGCTGTATACCCCAGACCATGACTGGATTTTTTTTTTTTTCTTTTTTCTTTTTTTCGGAGCTGGGGACCGAACCCAGGGCCTTGCGCTCGCTAGGCAAGCGCTCTACCGCTGAGCTAAATCCCCAACCCCCCATGACTGGATTTTAAAAACTAAAACTACATACACCACTTGACCGTATCATTTATATATACCAGGTAGGCAGGCACCTTTCAAGCCATTTCCGATTCATGAACTTAGCATAATAGGAAGTAGCATGTTTCATCTTAGTTGTTGTAGCCTTGACCAAATCACTAAACATTTCTTTTCCAGTTCCCTCATTTGCAAAATGGTGGTAACAGTGGTTTTAATTGTGAGTATTTCAGCCCCCTCGATCGATCTATCTATCTATCTATCTATCTATCTATCTATCTATCTATCTATCTATCTCCCTATCTATCTACCTACCTACCTATCAATCATCCATCTATCCATCTTATCTATCATTTATAATAGTGTTACCACTAAGTACTAAAACAACCACCACCATCACAAAGCAGCCCTCTCCACATTTATTGGCAATCCTTGTAAACAGCAGGTTTCATTTACCCAAGGCCTCTTCATACTCTTTGTTTTCTACTTATGTGAAAATATGAACCATTTTTCTGATTTACCACTTTGTACTATCTTGCACAGTTAATCTAGTCTTTGCCTTGGAAGGATATAGTTAACTATGGTAGGAAGGATCTTCTCTTGGTGATGATTTTTCTCTTGTTCACTGAAATAGCACCTCCACTAGCAGTATATGTTGTATTGTTATTTATTTAAGTTCTTCTGAGGATATTCAGAGGTAGCTTTGTCAGGTAGCCATGGGTTTTGAATTATAGCCATGTGAACTTCCTGACTCTCAGCTTCTTCATTTAATATGATGGGTGTGAAGATGTGAAGATGGTCAGCTCCTAAATGACTCAGACATACAGTAGGTACTGAGTGAATGAGTGCCAGTTTTCTTGGGTCTTTTGTGCTTTTAGTATTGTCATGCTTCTCTTGATTATTTAAAGCATTTCATTAGCTTAATGTTTAGGCATAAAAGCTACATGTTATTCAAATGTAGATAGAAATATGAATGTAGTAACCTTATAATTTACATTTTGATAAACATGTTTCTATTTTTTCTGTTCTTCTACCTCCTACTGGAGATTAAATCTTGGCCACTTGCACATGTAGGCAGGTGTTTTACCAGTGAGTTTTTATTTCCAGCTTTGAATAAAATACTTCTTTCCAGAAAAGATTTATTTTTCGTATATGAGTGTTTTACCTGAATGTGTACGTGTACCATGTGTGTGCAATCCCTAAGTAAGTCATAAGAGGGCATTGGAATCACTGGAACTGGAGTTACAGATGGTTGTGAGCCATTGTATTGATCCTGGGAATTAAATCCAGGTCTCCTGTGAGAATATCAAGTGGTTCTAACTGCTGAGACATCTTTCCTAGCCCTGGATAATTATCTTTTAAGTATATCGGTGAGGCTAAATAATAGAATGAAGTTAAGGCTGTTATATAACTAGTTATGTATGCGTACACATTGATTATGTAGTATGTTTATAATTATGATATACATGTGTGGATATTAATCAGTGGTTATGATAATTATATGTGTATATATACAGTACATACATATATATGAAGAAATCTGATCTCTTAAAATTTCAAAGTGGATTCTAGGTCTGTGTTGCAGGGGAAAGAAGATGGGCTACACAGTATTTGTTTGTAGTTAAACATTTTTAAGAACCTTTTGGTATTTTGAGAATAAGGTCTTACTATGTAGCTCTGGCTGGTGTTGAACTCAAAGATTAGCCTACCTCTACTTTCCCCAGTGTCTAGCCTTGAGAAAGTAATAACTAGGTAGACAGGACTTGGGAGAAAATTGTGCTAGCCCCTCGTGGTGGCTCATGTCTAGCACTTGGGAGGCAAAGGCAGAGACAGGAACTCTTAAGAATTCCAGACCAAGCTGGTCTACATAATTAGCTCTAGGACAGCCAGGGCTACTTAGAGAGATCCTGTTTAAAAAAAAAAATAAAGGAAAAAGAAAGAAAGAAAATTATATAGTGGTTTGCAAACAAGAAAAAGATCTTTGTGCTCTGCCCCAGCTTTATTAAAGTTTTGGGTTTTTTTTGCCTTACATAGCTTTTGCTTTGCATCAGGCTTTTGCCAGTTCTAGGCAAGCACTCTACCGCTTAGCTACACATCAGCGCTGCTTTTGATTATTAACATTTTTTAAAATATTTATTTATTTATTATGTATCCATTGTACAGCTTTCTGCCTGTCTGTATGCCTGCAGGCCAGAAGAGGGCATCAGATCCCATTATAGATGGTTGTGAGCCACCATGTTGTTGCTGGGAATTGAACTCAGGACCTCTGAAAGAATAGACAATGCTTTTAACCTCTGAGCCATCTCTCCAGCCCAACATTAATTCTTCTAAAAATTTATTTTTCTGTGTGTGTGTGTGTGTGTGTGTGTGTGTTAGTGTGTGTGTTGTGAGTGTGTGTGTGAGAGGGAGGGAGGGAGGGAGAGAGGAGAGAGAGAGAGAGAGAGAACACATACTCACACCATTGTACTTGTAGAGGTCAGAGGACAATGCAAGTCCTATCCTACTTGCCTATTGTATGGGCTCCAGGGAGTGGATTTAGACTCTTAGGCTTGTTGGTATGTGCTCTTATCTGTTGAGGCATCTAGTCTGCCGGATTATTTTTATACACATTATAGATATATATGATGTGTTTCATTATGACATTCACACACACACACACACACACACACACACACACACACACACATACATCATGTACTTCTCCCCTGCCTATTTTTGATTTGATTGGTTTGCTCTAAATCAATGTTTTTCAATTTCATAAAGCTGTTACCCTTTAATACATACAGTTCCTCATGTTATGGTGATCTCTAACCATAAAATTACTTTCATTGCTACTTCATAACTGATTTTGTTGCTGTTCTGGATCATAATGTAAATGTTTTCCATGGTCTTAGGCAACTTGTGTGGAAGGGTCATTGACTACCAAAGAGGTTGAGACCTACAGGTTGGGAGCCACTGCTGTAGATGCTGACTCATCTATATGCATGCTTGACTTCGTTTCTCTTTTTTATTTTACTTTTCAAAAAAATAGGGTCTCAAGTATCTCTGATTGGCCTTGAACAGCTGTGTAGCTGAGGATGACCAACCTTCTCATCCTTCTGCATCTCTTCCTGGGTGCTGGGATTATAGTCTCTGTTTTGTGCTGCTGAGGATTTCTGCATGCTTGATCAGCTGCGCTCTATCTGTAGCCCCAATAACACATTCTGATCAAAGTCGTAGCTGCCATTTGAAGACATTCTGGAGCCTATGTAAAAATATAAATTCTTTCAGTGATGGAAAATTTAAATGATTCAAACCAGTTCGATCGATCGATCTATCCATCCATCCATCCATCCATCCATCCATCCATCTATCTATCTATCTTTACACTCTAGATTTTATCCCCCCGTTCCACATCCCATACCTTCTTCCTGCACCCCACCCCACCAGAACTCCAAACCCCCTGGGGCCTCCAGTCTCTTTTTTTTTTTTTTTTTTTTTTTTAAGATTTTATTCATTTATTATATATAAGTACACTGTAGCTGACTTCAGACACACCAGAAGAGGGCATCGGGTCTCTTTACAGATGGTTGTGAGCCACCATGTGGTTGCTGGGAATTGAACTCAGGACCTCTGGAAGAGTAGTCGGGTGCTCTTAACCGCTGAGCCATCTCTCCAGCCCCTTTAAAAAGGGTGTCAGACCCTTTTCTTTTCTTTTCTTTTTTTTTTTTTTTTTTTGATTCTTTTTTTTTTCCGGAGCTGGGGACCGAACCCAGGGCCTTGCGCTTCCTAGGTAAGCGCTCTACCACTGAGCTAAATCCCCAGCGGCCTCCAGTCTCTTGAGGGGTAGGTGCATCTTCTCTGACTGAACCCAGACCCGGGAGTCCTCTGCTGTATGTGTTGGAGGCCTCATCTCAGCTGGTGTATGCTGCCTGGTTGGTGATCCAGTGTCTGAGAGATCTCAGGGGTCCAGGTTAATTGAGACTGCTGGTCCTCCTACAGGGTTGACCTCCTCCTCAGCTTCCTCCATCTTTCCCCTAATTCAACCAGAGGGGTCAGCAGCTTCTGTTCCATGGTTGGGTGCACACATCTGCATCTGACTCTTTCAGCTGCTTGTTGGGGCTTTTGGAGAGCAGTCATGGTAGGTCCCTTTCTGTGAATGCCTCATAGCTTTAGTCAGGTCTTGGGGCCTCCCCTTGAGCTGGATCCCACTTTGGGCCTGTTGCTGGACCTTCTTTTCCTCAGGCTCTTCTCCATTTCCATCCTGCATTTCTTTCAGACAGGAAGAATAATTATGGCTGTGGGATAGCAACCCCATCCCTCACTTGATACCCTGTCTTTCTGCTAGGGGTAATTCAATAAGTTCCCTCTCCTCACTGTAGGGCCTTTCATCTAGGATCCCCCCTTTGAGTCCTAAGAGTCTCTCACTTCCCAGGTCTCTGGTATATGCTGGAGGGTCCTCCCAACTTCCTTCCTTCTGAGGTTGCCTGTTTCCATTCTTCTGCTGGCCCTCAGGGCTTTAGTCCTTTCCCCCTCCCAATACCAGATCATGTTCCTCTCTCCCCCCAACCTCATCCCCTGTCCCTTCCTCCCTCCCTCTGTCCCTTTGTCCCTTCCGTCCCTCCTTGTGGTTGCTTTCTTCTCCCTCCCAAGTGAAACTGAGGCATCCTCACTTGGGCCCTTCAGCTTGTTGACCTTTTTGAGTTCTGTGGACTGTATCTTGGGTATTCTGTACTTTCTTTGGGCTAGTATCCATTTATTAGTGAGAACATACTGTGTATGTCCTTTTAGGTCTGTGTTACCTCACTCAGGATGACATTTTCTAGTTCCATCCATTTCCCTGCAAAACTCAGGATGTCCTCATTCTTTTTTTTTTTTTTTTTTTTTTTGGGGGTTCTTTTTTTCGGAGCTGGGGACCGAACCCAGGACCTTGCGCAGGATGTCCTCATTCTTAATAGCTGAGTAGTGTTCCATTGTGTAAATGAACCACATTTTCTGTCGTGGGACATCTGGGTTGTTTCCAGCTTTTGGCTATCACAAATAAGGCCTCTCTGAACATAGTAGAACATGTTCATAGTAGAACATGGGGCATCTTTAGGGTATATTCGCAAGAGTGGTATTTCTGGTTCTTTAGGTAGGTCTATTTCCAATTTTCTGAGGAACTTCAAGGAAATTAAGATTTATTTATTATATACAAGTACACTGTAGCCATCTTCAGATCTCATTACAGATGGTTGTGAGCCACCATATGGTTGCTGGGATTTGAACTCAGGACCTTTGGAAGAGTAGTCAGTGCTCTTAACCACTGAACCATCTCTCCAGCCCCCTCAAACCAGTTCTTAATTGTCTGACTTAGTACATGAAGTGGACATTCAGTTATTCTTCAAGAGATAATAAACATGGTGTAGAATTGGGATGTCAGTAACCCTTAGAAGACAGCTTAGTTATCTTTTGGATACATTTGAGTTATTTGTTTCTGTGTTCAGAAAAATTAATTAGCAAAATTTTCAAAACAGCTAAAATTGCAAGAAAAACTAAGTGAATATTTCTGTAGGGATTTCCTGCAACTCAGACAGTCCTTTGTAGCCTAAGTTTTCATCCTCATTCCCAGTTATCCTCATGAGCTCTGTACAGTGCTCTGGGGAAGAAGAGAAAAGGACACTTCGGATGCTCGCTCCTTGTTATAAGCATTTGGATTCTTACAAAACTGGCAAGCACCAGTCTCCTTTTGGACTAGGAATATGTACTTGGTCTGTTTCACTTGATAGACTTGGATGTTAAATGATGACCTAGTTTATGTCACATGCTTGTTCTTTCCTATTTTATTAACACACACCTATAATCTTAGCTGGCTTGAAGATCTCTCTTTTTTTTTTCTTCCCTCCCCATCTTCCTTGAACTCAGCATCCTTTTGCTGCTGGTGTTGCTTCTCCTCTTTTTCCTTTCTTTTTTTTGAGTCTGATACTGGCATGAGTTACCATACACTATACATGTATTTCTTTCTTTTCTTTTTTCTCCTTTTCTTCCTCCTGTTCTTCCTTCCTCTTCCTCTTCCTCCTTTTTTTTTTTAAATCTTTTATAGTTATTCAAATTTTTACTTTTCTTCCCAGGTTATTCTAACTCTTAATTCCTTAAAGATGGTCTTACTCTAATAGAAAATTTATCCTAACCTTTTAGTAGTTTTGGACTTATTAATGGTTGGCTTATAAGCTCAGACTCTGGAGCCCAACAAATTAGTTAATTAAGCAAAGTTTGCTATTGTTTGGGTGCTCTCCCTCACTCCCTGTGTGTGTGTTTGAGTGTGTGTGTGCATGGGTACTTTCGTGGCATGTGTGTATATGCGTGTATGTGTGTATGTGAAGATAGTTCTTACTGTGAATCCTGGAGCTTACTATGTAGCATGCATGCAAGGGCAAAGGTTATCTGAACTATTTCATACTATTCAAGAAATGCCTGAATGCACACTCATATATAAGCTCTTTATACCATTTTGAACAATTGAAATCTAGAACCTATTACTTGTACCTCTCAATGGTGCAGATGCTGCTTTCACTTAGGAGTGAGAGCACATGTGTAAATACCAGCACTTGAAGCAGAAGGATCTTGAATTGGAGGCCTGCTTTAAGATACTCATGAGTTTTTTTTTTTTTAATATTTAGTTAATTTTCTATTCATCAGAAACTGGAGAAGGGGGTATAGTTGCAATAGAGTATCTACAGCATAAACATAATATACTTATTAACCTCGCGCTCGCTCGCTCTTTCTCTCTCTCTCTCTTTCTTTCTTTCTTGTTTGTCTTTTTGAGACAGGGCTTACTATGTAGCTGTGGCTGTCCTGCAACTAACAGTGTAGACCAGGCTGGCATCAAACTCACAGAGATATGCCTCCTACCTCGCCAGTGACCTTTCAAATATCATAGATTACCACAGGAACTTAACAAATGAGCAAACAGCCCCAAATTCAAAATACATACTATATAGAAGACAGTTTTTTAATAGTTTACCATGAGAAAGTTTTTTATTTTTTTATTATTTTTATTTTTTGAGATAGGGTTGCATTGTAGCCCAGGGTGGCCTCAGAGTCACTGTGTAGCTAAGATTGACTTTAAATATCTGGTCCTCTTGTCTTTCTTTGGGGGTTCATAGATTTGTATCATTCCATGTTCCTCCCACCCCCATCCCACTTATCTTTATGTAGTACTGTGGATCAAACCTAGGACTTGGTGAATGCTAGGCAAGCACTCTTGTGGAGCCAGAGGTCAGCCCTGTTACAGTCATTTTTGATAGAAATAGTGGGAAGAAAATCTCAAAATTATAGTAAGTACCATGCAGAGACAGGGTGGTCTAACCTGACAACATTGAATTCACCGAACAGAAAGATGTTTGGATTAACATTGAGGGTTTATGTAGGAGTGAGTCTGAGCTGAGAAAGAGGCAAGGGCAAGATTGTAAATGAGGGAGACTAAGGTAGGCACACCTGTGAGTGTGAGGCTAGGTTGCTCTACATAATTTTAAGCTAGCAAGGGCTACACACTGAGACCTTGACTTTAAAACAACCAACCAACCAACCAACCAACCAACCAACAAACAGTTAAAGAAGTGGGGAGTAGGTTGGGGCATTGGCTTCCGCTTTGTGGTACCTCACTTGCCTAGCATGCCCAGAGTTCTATTCTGAGATAGAAAAAGAGTTTGGACTTTAATAGTTAATAGTAGATCATGATGTGACTAAAGCTGCCTTTAGAAGATTTTGATGTTTTGAAAAGTGATGTGAGTTTCATGTAAGTTAGTGTTTTTGAGACAGGGTCTCATTATGTAGCCCTTCTGACCTGTAACTCACAGATCTTGGTGAGAAGTAAGTTTGAAGATAGAAAATATAATTTGGTGAATGGTAGGGATAGGAGAAATTGACAAGGTGAAAGTTACCTTTTAAGTTTTTGCTCTTACTGCTAAAAGAAAAATGTTTATTAATTTAAACACACTACTCAAAAATTATGAATAGCTATTGTTGAAAGTTGTAACAAAGCTGAAATAGCTTTTTCAGTTGTGTTCTTTTTAAGGTAATTTGAAGAACAGAAGGCTCTTAGAAGTTCAAGGTAGGGCTAGGCATGGTAACTCATGCTTATAACCTGGAAGGCAGATGATAGAGGATCAGTGGTGGTTCTAGGTCATATAGTGAGCTTGTCTCTCGCTTGTGCTGTGTGAGATCTGGTTTCAAAAAACCAGGGTGGAGGGAATCTTAGTTACTTGGTAGGCTGAGCAGTAGTGATTTTAGGTTAAAATCCTGCTTGGACAATTCAGAGAACCCTTTAAAGAAAGTGCTAAGAGTGGTGAGTAGACATGTATGAGACAAAAATGAAAAATGACTATACCCATAAAATAATTTTTTTTTTAAGTTCTGAGGATGTAGTTCAGAGGTAGACTGAACTATACTTGCTTGGTATATATCAAGCCCTGGGTTTCAATGCCTAGGGGAAATTCAAGGGAGAAAGGTTTGAAAATATAATACAGTGGAGAGAACTTTCTTAAAGTGCATGAGATGCCCTGGGTCCATCTCTTGGACCACCAAAACACAGGGAGAAGATAGTAGGAAAGAGAGAAAGAGATTCAAGGTTGAAGTGTGAATTTTTGGAAGGCCTTGGTGTTTCATGGAAGCCCAGTCTGTTGATAGTTAGGGATTTTGGCTCTGGTGTTGCTTTTTTGTGTACTGGCTTTCTTTATTCAGTATTTTTTTTTTTTTAAGATTATTTATTTTATGTATGTGAGTACACTGTAGCTGTCTTCAGACATACCAGAAGAGGGCATCAGATGTCATTACAGATGGTTGTGAGCCACCGTGTGGTTGCTGGGAATTGAAATCAGTGCTCTTAACCGATGAGCCATCTCTCCAGCCCCTATTCAGTTATGTTTTAACCTTTCTGAGTGCTCCATAAGTTTATGTAACTCATTTGGCTTTTTAGGAAAGTTAAATTCATTGTACATTTGTGACATTTCTTGGCCTGCTATTCACACTCAGCACTATTATTTGTATTGGTGTTAAAAATTACAGTGCAACTACCCAATTTGTTCTATGAAGCCACAATTATTCTTATACCTAAACTACACAAAGACCCAACAAAGGAAGAGAACTTCAGACCAATTTCCCTTATGGATATTGATGCAAAAAATACTCAATAAAATTCTCTCAAACTGGGGTTGGGGATTTAGCTCAGTGGTAGAGCACTTGCCTAGCAAGCGCAAGGCCCTGGGTTCGGTCCCCAGCGCCGAAAAATAGAAAAAAAAATTCTCTCAAACTGAATCCAAGAACACATCAAAATGATCTTCCAACATGATCAAGTAGGCTTCATCCCAGGGATACAGGAGTGGTTCAGTATAAGGAAATCCATCAACATAATCCATTATATATACAAACTCAAAGAAAAAAAAAACCACATGATCATCTCATTAGATGCTGAGAAAGTATTTGACAAATTCAACCCCCCTTTCTGGTAAATGTCTTGGAAAGAACAGGAATTCAAGGCCCATACCTAAACATAGTAAAAGCCATATACAGCAAACCAGTAGCCAACATCAAACTAAATGGAGAGAAATTTGAAGCAATCCCACTAAAATCAGGGGCTAGACAAGGCTGCCCATTCTCTCCCTACCCATTCAATATAGTACTCTAAGTCTTAGTCAGAGCAATCAGACAACAAAAGGAGGTCAAGGGGATATAAGGAAGAAGTCAAAATCACTATTTGCAGATGATATGATAGTATACTCAGTGACCCCTTAAGTTCCACCTGAGAACTACTAAGTCTGATGAACAACTTCAGCATAGTGGCTGGATATAAAAAAAATAAATCAAATAAATCAGTAGCTTTCCTCTACTCAAAGGATAAACAGGTTGAAAAAGAAATTAGGAAATCAACACCCTTCACAGTAGTCACAAATAACATAAAATACCTCGGTGTGACTCTAACCAAACAAGTGAAAGGTCTATAGGACAAGAATTTAAAGTCTCTGAAGAAAGAAATTTAAGAATATCTCAGAAGATGGAAAGATCTCCCATGCTTATGGATTGGCAGGATTAATAGTGTAAAAATTTCTGTCTTGACAAAAGCAAGCTACAAATTTCATGCAATCCTTATCAAAATTCCAACTCAGTTTTTCATAGAGCTAGAAAAAGCAATTTGCAAATTCATTTGGAAAAACAAAAAACCAAGGAGAACAAAAACTATCCTCAACAATAAAAGAACTTCTGGAGGAATCACCATCCCTCAAGCTGTATTACAGAGCAGTAGTGACAAAAACTGTATGGTACAAAGACAGGCAGGTAGATCAATGGAATAAAATTGAAGACCCAGAAATGAACCCACACATCTACAGTCACTTGATCGTTGACAAAGGAACTAAAACCATCCAGTGGAAAAAAGATAGCATTTTTAAAAAAATATTATTTATTTAATGTATATGAGTACACTGCAGCTGTCTTCAGACACATCAGAAGAGGGCATCGGATCCCATTAAACATGGTTGTGAGCCACCATGTTGTTGCTGAGGATTGAACTCAGGACCTCTGGATGAGCAATTGGTATTCTTAACTGCTGAGCCACCTCTCCATTCTGGACAGCATTTTCAACAAATGGTGCTGGTTCAACTGGACGTCAGGAGGTAGAAGAATGCAAATGGATCTATTCTTATCACCCTGTACAAAGCTGAAGTCCAAGTGGATCAAGGACCTCCACATAAAACCAGATACACTTAAACTAATAGAAGAAAAGGTGAGGAAGAGCCTCGAACACATGGGCACAGGGGAAAATTTCCTGAACAGAACACTATGGCTTATGCTCTTAAGATCAACAATTGACAAATGGAACCTCATAAAATTGCAAAGCTGTAAGGCAAGGGACACTGTTGATAGGATAAAACAGCAACCAACAGATTGGGAAAAGATCTTTACCAATCCTACATTTGATAGAGGGCTAATATCCAATATATACAAAGAATTCAAGAAGTTAGATGCCAGAGAATCAAATAACCCTATTAAAAAATGGGGAACAGAGCTAAACAAAGGATTCTCAACTGAGGAATATCCATATTGAATGGCTGAGAAGTACCTAAAGAAATGTTCTGCATCCTTAGTCATCAGGGAAATGCAAATCAAAACAACCCTGAGATTCCACTTCACACCACTCAGAATGGCTAAGATCAAAAACTCAGGTGCTAACAGTTGCTGTCGAGGATGTGGAGAAATAGGAACACTTCTCCATTGTTGGTGGGATTGGAGGCTTATATAACCACTCTGGAAATCAGTCTGGTGATTCCTCAGAAAATTGGACATAGTGCTACCTGAGGACCCAGCTGTATCACTCCTGTTCAAATACCAGGAGTGTTCAACATATAACAAGACACGTGCTCCACTATGTTCTTTGCAGCCTTATCTACAATAGCCCGAAGCTGGAAAGAATCTCAGATGTCCTTCAACAGAGGAATGGATACAGAAAATGTGATAACATTTACACAATGGAGTAATACTCAGCAATTAAAACAAATGCCTTCATGAAATTTTTAGGTAAATGGATGGAACTAGAAACTAATCATCCTGAGTGAGGTAACCAATAACAAAAAACACACATGGTATGCACTCACTGATAAATGAATATTAACCCCAAAACTAGGAATACCCAAGATACAATTCACAGACCACATGAAGCTCAAGAAGAAGACCGAAGTATGGATGCTTCTGTCCTTCTCAGAAGGGGGAACAAAATAGTCACAGGAGGAAATACAGAGACAAAGCATGGAGCAGAGACTGAAGGAAAGGCCATCCAGAGACCTCCCCACCTGGGGATCCTTCCCATATGTAGTCACCAAACCCAGATTCTATTGCAGATGCCAAGAAGTGCATGCTGACAGGAGCGTGATACAGCTGCCTTCTGGGAGGCTCTGCCAGGGCCTAACAAATACAGAGCTGGATGCTCACAGTCAACAATTGGACTGAGAATGGGTTTCCCAGTGGAGTTGTTGAGAAAGGACTGAAGGACCTGAAGGGGTTTGCAACCCCATAAGAACAACAGTATCAACCAACCAGAACCCCTAGAGCTCCCAGTGTCTAAACCACCAACCAAATTGTACACGTGGAGCGACCCATGGCCCCAGCAGCATATGTAGCAGAGGATGATGGCCTTGTCCGGCATCAGTGGGAGGAGAGGCCCTTGGTCCTGTGAAGCCTGGATGCTCCAGTGTAGGGAATGGGAGGGTGGGGAGGCGGGAGGGGTGGGAGGGTGTGTGGGGGAGCACCATCATGGAAGCAGAGGGAGGCGGGGATGGGATGGGGGCTTCCAGAGGGGAAACAGGAAAAGGGATGACATTTGAAATGTAAATAAAGAAAATATCCAATAACAGAAAAGAAAAAATTTACAGTTCAGTTCAGCAAATGTTTGTCTGCAAATGGGTTGATAAGATGATAAGATGGCTCTTATTTTTTAGGATTTTTCCCCCAGACAGGATAACTCTATATAACCCTGGCTCTTCTAGAATTTTATGTAGACTAGGCCAGTGTCAAACACACAAAGGGGCTCTGCTTCCTTTCTTCAGAGTGCTAGGACTAGAGGTGTGTAGCACTGTATATGGCTGTTGTCACATTTTAAGCCTAAAACCTCTCAGTTAAAGTTAACAAATTCAGGATGTTATTATGTTAGGAGCAATACTTTATAAATTGTGAAAATACTGCTTCTTAGTAATTTTAACTTTAGCTTTTATTTTTTTAAGACAGTTTCTCTGTAGGCCTGCTTGTCTTGGAATTCATTGTATAGACCAGGCTGGCCTCACACTCAGAGATCCATCTGCCTCTGCATCCCAAGTGCTGGGATTAAAGGTGTGTGTTATTACCGCCTGACTTTTTTTAGTTTTTAATTTTTAAGTTTTTGATATTTTCTTCAGATAAATGACATGTTACAAAACCATGCCCTAAAAGAAGCACATTGTCCAATGACAAGAGGATTGGAGTTAAAACACTGAAACAGTAACTTAATGTCATGAGAAGGAACAAGGATGGGGAACATAGGATGGGAATGGAAGGTTGCCAATATAGGGGTCAGATATCGAAGAAGGCTTCCTTGATGGGCAATGGAGGTAAGGCAGCCCACTTGATGTATGGATGCCGCTTGATCTCTCTGACTTATTACTAACACTCCACAAATGAGTAGGTGAGGGACCGCCACACCAAAAAAAGGACTGTTAGTCAGAACTTTTTTTTTTTTTTTAATTAACGAGTATTTCTTATATACATTTCGGGTGTTATTCCCTTTCCCGGTTTCCGGGCAAACATCCCCCTCCCCCCTCCCCTTCTTTATGGGTGTTCCCCTCCCCATCCTCCCCCCCTTGTCGCCCTCCCCCCAACAATCTAGTTCACTGGGGGTTCAGTCTTAGCAGGACCCAGGGCTTCCCCTTCCACTGGTGCTCTTACTAGGATATTCATTGCTACCTATGGGGTCAGAGTCCAGGGTCACTCCATGTATAGTCTTTAGGTAGTGGCTTAGTCCCTGGAAGCTCTGGTTGCTTGACATTGTTGTACATATGGGGTCTTGAGCCCCTTCAAGCTCTTCCAGTTCTTTCTCTGATTCCTTCAACGGGGGTCCTATTCTCAATTCAGTGGTTTGCTGCTGGCATATGCCTCTGTGTTTGCTGTATTCTGGCTGTGTCTCTCAGGAGCGATCTACATCCGGCTCCTGTCGGCCTGCACTTCTTTGTTTCATCCATCTTGTCTAATTGGATGGCTGTATATGCATGGGCCACATGTGGGGCAAACTCTGAATGGGTGTTCCTTCTGTGTCTGTTTTAATCTTTGCCTCTCTCTTCCCTGCCAAGGGTATTCTTGTTCCCCTTTTAAAGAAGGAGTGAAGCATTCACATTTTGATCATCCGTCTTGAGTTTCATTTGTTCTAGGCATCTAGGGTAATTCAAGCATTTGGGCTAATAGCCACTTATCAATGAGTACATACCATGTGTGTTTTTCTGTGATTGGGTTACCTCACTCAGGATGATATTTTCCAGTTCCGACCATTTGCCTACAAATTTCATAAGGTCATTGTTTTTGATAGCTGAGTAATATTCCATTGTGTAGATGTACCACATTTTCTGTATCCATTCCTCTGTTGAAGGGCATCTGGGTTCTTTCCAGCTTCTGGCTATTATAAATAAGGCTGCTATGAACATAGTGGAGCACGTGTCTTTTTTATATGTTGGGGCATCTTTTGGGTATATGCCCAAGAGAGGTATAGCTGGATCCTCAGGCAGTTCAATGTCCAATTTTCTGAGGAACCTCCAGACTGATTTCCAGAATGGTTGTACCAGTCTGCAATCCCACCAACAATGGAGGAGTGTTCCTCTTTCTCCGCATCGTTGCCAGCATCTGCTGTCACCTGAGTTTTTGATCTTAGCCATTCTCACTGGTGTGAGGTGAAATCTCAGGGTTGTTTTGATTTGCATTTCCCTTATGACTAAAGATGTTGAACATTTCTTTAGGTGTTTCTCAGCCATTCGGCATTCCTCAGCTGTGAATTCTTTGTTTAGCTCTGAACCCCATTTTTTAATAGGGTTATTTGTCTCCCTGCGGTCTAACTTCTTGAGTTCTTTGTATATTTTGGATATAAGGCCTCTATCTGTTGTAGGATTGGTAAAGATCTTTTCCCAATCTGTTGGTTGCCGTTTTGTCCTAACCACAGTGTCCTTTGCCTTACAGAAGCTTTGCAGTTTTATGAGATCCCATTTGTCGATTCTTGATCTTAGAGCATAAGCCATTGGTGTTTTGTTCAGGAAATTTTTTCCAGTGCCCATGTGTTCCAGATGCTTCCCTAGTTTTTCTTTTGTTAGTTTGAGTGTATCTGGTTTGATGTGGAGGTCCTTGATCCACTTGGACTTAAGCTTTGTACAGGGTGATAAGCATGGATCAATCTGCATTCTTCTACATGTTGACCTCCAGTTGAACCAGCACCATTTGCTGAAAATGCTATCTTAGTCAGAACTTTTACAAGATAGGGTGGTCAACTTGCCCTAGTGCAGCCTTGGGCTTGGGAAGTGGTGATGGGTAGAGCAGTGGTCTAAGTTAGTGTCAGAAGAAAGAGGTAAATACTACCCTTTGGGGTTTTTTGGGGGTGTGTGTTGGGAAATGACATGCATACTAGAGTGAGGTAGGTGGTACTTGTTTCCTTTATGATTTAGTATGTGCAGAAGTTAAAGCATCTTGGCTTTACTACTCTTTGCCTTATGAAGTAGGAGAAAGACAAGCATATGGCACCATAAAGTTGTCAGCTGTGTTGTCCAGGGGGGCTTTTAGCAATGACTTCCTGGGGATTAGTGGTCTGGAGTGGAATCGAGTGTACTTCTGTTTTCCTTAGAATTATGCTAACTGGTCCTATTGAGCACCTGGACTTAGTGGTTCTTCTTTGAATGTAAGGTCTTAAAGGAGCAAATTTACTTGGTATGTCTAGAGTAAATTACAATTTTTATTTGTTTGAGGCAGGGCTTTATGTAACCCAGGCTGTCCTCATTTCTCATTTCTGATCCTCCTGCCTCCACCTCCTCAGTGGTGATATTACTGATAGTTGCCACCATATCCTGTTATGGAGTGTTGGCCATTGAACCTGGAGGTTTTTGCGTGCTAAGTAGCACTATATCAGATGAACTGTGCCCTATTTTTTTTTTTTAACTAGAATTTAGTTTGCCCTTCACCATTTATTTTTTCTTTTAGAAATGCTTCCTAAGTTTTTGTTAGTAACTGTGTGAAATATTATAAGCAATAGGCTATATGGCAAAGGTTAAGTTTCTGCGTTTAATTTTATTTATTTTTATTGTACTGGGGACACCGGTTGACCCTGGGGTCTGGTGCATGTTAGGTAAGCACTGTGCCGCTCTGTGGCTTTTGTGCTTTGTTTATGACGTAGGGTCTTCATACCTAACCTAGGCTTTTCTCAGCTTTATGTTCCTCTTTATTTAGCCTGTCAAGTGGTGGGATACATGGGTGTACCGCCCTTTCTGGCTTGGTTGCTGTTATTTGGTCTTTATTTTGATTGGTTTTTGAATTATCTAAGTCTTCTGATAGCTTTTCTTTTCATTTTCTTTTTCTCTGAATCAATTGTCACTGTTTGTGAAGAGAATGAATGATCTCATACTAGGGAGGAAGGAAGAAAAGGCAGGGAGCATAGCAAATGTGAGCTAGTGTCATTCCTAAAAGTGCATCTGTTTCATGTGTATTAGAGACTAACTTCACCTTGTTGGAGCTTAGTGTATTAAAAGGGTTTAAAGGCCATGTAGAATAGTTGACTTACTAAAAGACATCGTGTGTGAATTAGTCACTACAGTACTTGCTTTTCCTATAGCTCATGGCTTAGTGGGAAGAGCTTTCCTACACACACACACACACACACACACACACACACACACACACACACAAAGAAGGAAGGAGGGGTGAGGGAAAGAGGAAGGAGGAGAGAGAGAGAGAGAGAGAGAGACAGACAGACAGACAGACAGACTGTATAGTATGTTAGGTGTTGATAAATAACACACAGATCATTTAAGTTAGTATGGAATGAGATCTTAAGTGGCTAAATCAATATGTGAGGACTAATTTCTATGTCTGATGTTCAAAGAATCTATAACCATCTGTGATTAAATTGTTGCTCTTTCACAAAGTTGTCAGTGTCAGAAGTAACTCAGCTGCAAATCAGAACAATTCTGTTTGGAGTACGCCCATTGGATTTCTATTTGTAGCGCATGTCTGAAATACTGTTTGGGACTTACTATAGATAACACGCCCCCAGAATCCCACATAGACCCTTTACCGTTCCTCACTGAGCCCTTATTTTAAGGCAGTTCAAGTCAAACTTCATCCAACTGTTTGTTTGTACTCCCAAAGCGGACAGGCCAGGACCGAGTTCCCTAGGTAGCTCTGCATCTCTCCTCATCGCTCTTTTCAAAAGCTGTTTCAGATGAAGATGTTAATCTCCACATAGTGCTTGAGCAGTGTCCTGAGGGAAAAATACAACCCATGTTCTGAGATGCTGAGAGACCTAACAGTGCGTGTAACAAAACTCAGGTTCCCTTGCAGGGAACAGTACTATGTCTTAGAATGAACCCTACTCATGGAATATTTTCAGTAGTCATTATACTTTGAAAACTTTGTCATCTGGGTTTTGTGGCTCATGTTTTTGATTCTTATTTACTTGGTAGGCTGAAATAGGAGGATTGCTATGGGTTTGAAGCTTCGGTTATATATTAAGTATTATGCTTTTGTGCTTTCTATAGTGTATTAGAACTGGTTGTACAGTACACAGCCTTTTCTTTTTGTTGGTGCTGAGGATTGAATCCAGGGAGGGCCTGGGCATATAGCAGGCAGGCACTCTGCCATTCCCCTATACCTTGGCCAACTATGTTATTTTTTCCCCCTGGTCCTGGATTCTTGTATTAGCATGCCTTTGTAATTCATTAAAGTTGTTGTGCATATTGTTTGTTGCGTTTCTTTTTGAATAATATTCTGTTGTTATATTTCCCTAAGTCTGCCACTCTAAAGCATATTTGGTTATTTTCAATGTTGTGATTGAGTAGAGGTGTCATAAATATCTGAGTTCAAAGTTTTATGTGAACATAAGGCTTTCTGATTGCCAGTGGAATGTAGAGCCATTCAGGATGTGCACACTTTATTTTTAAAAATCTGCCAACCACTGTGACTGCTTGTTTCATTTCCATTAGAAACACATCAGTCCTGGTCCCTTTATGTTATTACAGCACTAAATAATATCTGAATATTACCTGCTACTTAGTCAACTTTCTGACACTATAGCAAATACCTGGGACAGTCAACTTAATAAGTAAAAAGACTTATTTAATAACTGTTTGAGGTGTGTGTGTGTGTGTGTGTGTGTGTGTGTTGTTGTTGTTGTTACTGTTACTGTTACTGTTGCTGTTGCTGTTGCTCTTTAGGTTTTTGTAGATAGGATTACTCTGTGTAGCCCTGGTTGTCCTGAAATTCACTGTGTATAACAGGCTAGCTTCAGACTCAGAGATCTGCCTGTCCCAAGTTGGGGTTAAAGGTTTTTGCCACCATGGCTAAGCTATTTTTAGAGGTTTCAGTATTTGGGCAGATGGAAAAGAATACAGGGTGGGGCAGAACTGTTTTCCTGGCTGGGAAGTAAAGAGAGAAAAGGAAGTTCCATAGTCATCTTCAAGGTCTTAAATGGGGATTATGGTTTCACAATCATAAGGTACCTTCACCTTCTAGGAGCCCTTCATTGGAAGGGAGGTCTATCTTTGGAGGACATTTAATATCCAGATTTTAACATCACTCAGAGTGATCTGTATATTCTTTGCAATTGTCAAAATCCCAGTAACTTTTTTTCAGAAGAAAAAATTCATAGGAGATCTTAAGGGGATTGCTTTGAATATTCAGAGCAGTTCTGAAAAAGACAAAAGTTAGGTAGGGATGTAGCTCAGTCAGTACTTGGGGGGAAGGAATTGGTGGATTTACATTTCCTGATCACAAAACTAAACTGCAAAGCTACAGTAATTAAAATAGTGTGGTATTGAGGAAAGGAGTATGGCTCAGTAATTACGGGGCTTGATTAGTATGCACAAGTGCTGGGTTGGGTTCTCAACTGCAGATGGAAACAATGTGGTACTGATGAATACATGGGCAGGCATGGAGCATGATGGGATGGATAAAGAGCCTAGAGATATCCTTAAACATAATGGTTAATGATTTTTAACAAGGGGTCAAATACATTATCTGGGGAGTAAGGATAGTATGTGACAAATAATTCTGGGAAACCTGGTTTAATCTGCATGCAGATCACTGTCTCCATCCTGTTCCCTCAGAGGAAAAGAATATTATCTAAGAATAGTATGGGAGAAATAGGTTTACTGCAATTCCTTTATTCAACTCTATCACTTTAAGGTATTTTACCACGTCTGCTCTTTGTCTCATGTAGATTGCCCCTCCACCCCCCAAGATGTCTTAGTTTTGTAGGACATGTTTCCCTGAACCTTTGCTTCTGCCTTAGCCTCCTGTTTGCTGGGGTTGCAGGCGGGTGTCTCTATGCTCGACTCTATGACAGTCTCTTAGAGTAGCGTTATAGCTGCCAAGTTAAAATCAGTTTCTGTGGAGATTGACTATAGCTCATATTCCGGTCTGCTGTAATCATGGTTTTAATAAACTTTTTCCAGTTCATTGTCTCAGATAGGATTGTTGGTTTTAAAATCTTAATTGTTGAATTTTTTGTTCTTTTTACAGCTAAACCGGGTGGACAGGTGAAATGTCAGTATATTTCTGCTGTGGATAAAGTTATATTTGTGGATGATTATGCAGTAGGTTGTAGGAAGGACCTCAATGGGATCTTGTTGCTAGACACTGCTCTACAAACTCCAGTTTCAAAGCAGGATGATGTGGTTCAGCTTGAACTTCCTGTCACAGAGGTAAGTAGAAACAAACTCGGTGTGTGCCATGCCAGAGGTAACCTCTGACCTTTGAGTATTAAGTGAATTAAGTTGTCCTTAGGGTATAAGTTGTTCTAGAACATAAGGTTCATGAATTGTGCTGTAAAGACATTGTATAGTTACTCACATATAAACAAAGGATTGAGTCATGAACCACACCTTGAAATACTTATCTTTCTCTGCATAATTCAGCTGGTGCTTATTGAAGTGGTGTTTTAGGTGTGAACTATTCTTTGGCTACAAGATAAGCAACTGTAATAAAGATTCCAAAAATACAGTGAGTTAATAAACACTATGGCTTATGTGTAGCAATAGCCTAGGGCTAGCTGTGGAGCCCACTCTGCCAGCCTGGGCACTTAGGTTAGCTGGTGACTTGTGGACAGTTGCTCCAAGTCCCATCATTTCTAAGTTGTAGGAGACCAGTGGAGCACATCTTTTCTTTCTCACCACGTCTCTCGGTTTTCTCCTCTTTTCTCTTTGGTGTTTCTTCTGTCTCTTCCCCCCCACCCCGCAACACTCCTTCCCCTCTCTCCTTCTGCTCTTCTACTCTTCTTCATTCCCTTCAAACCCTGTTTTCACGTTGGGCACAGTGTAGTTGCATGACATATCAAGCCTGAGAAAGAGATTAGAAAAAATTGAGACAGGATCTCACATTGCCCAGGCTGGCTTCCAGCTTACTCTGTGTAGTCAAGAATAATTTTGAACTTTTTTTCTTTTTTAAAAGATCTGTTTTATGTATATGAGTCCACTGTTGCTGTCTTCAGACACACCAGAAGAGGGCATCAGATCTCATTACAGATGGTTGTGAGCCACCATGTGGTTGCTGGGAATTGAACTCGGGACCTGTGGAAGAGCAGTCAGTGCTCTTAATCACTGAGCCATCTCTCCAGCCCCAATTTTGAACTCTTGATCCATCTCTCAAATGTTGGAATGTGCCATTATACTTGTTTCTACTTAGTTTTTGTTTTGAGCTTTGGCTGTCCTTAGGCTCATAGAGATCTTTCTGCCTGTGCCTCTTGAGTGCTGGGATTACAGTTTGAACCAAAACATCTGACTTGATTTTTGTTTTATTTATTAGAAACTTTTTTTCTTCTTTTTGCTTTTCTGTGTAGCCCTGGCTGTCCTGGGATTCACTTTATAGACCAAGTTGGCCTTGAACTCAGAGGTCCCCCTGCCTCTGCCTCCAGAGCTCTGGCATTTAAAGGCATCACCACCTCCTCCCAGCTATTAAACACTTTTTAAATTCTCCTTCCCCAGCTGTTGCCACATTTTCCCCACTTCCTTTCTTACCCAACTTCATTTTCTCACTCTAAAATAATGACAGAAAATAACAAAACAAAAAGTACACACACACACATGTTGTTGTAAAAATATAAAAATAAAAAGGTATGGTTGTCTTTTACCCCACTTGGTCCGCACTCATCCCAACTCTGCGGCGGCCCAGACCAGTCGCCACACACTCCATTACATTACTTAAATCTACACATTAAAGAACACACAACAAAATAATCTTTGACCCAATTGATAAGATATAATTGCCCACTTAAACATACAAAGCCTGGTACTATCCATCCCTTAATAACAATAATAACCTATAAATGCACAGAGCAGAATCTTAACATCACCTGCCATCTTGTCCTGCCACAGCTTCTCTCCCTCTCCTCTCTCCTGTCTCTCCTTTTTCCTCTAGTCTCCTCCTCTTCCTTCAAACTTCTCTCCTGCCCATCCTTCCTTCTCCTCCAATGACAGGCCTCCTTCTATCCTGTACCTGCCCCTCACCTGTACCTTACAAATTCAATGGGGAGGTGGTTCTGGTGAAGTCACCTGAGTTCTGAGTAGTGACTAGGCCGCTGTCTTTGGGGCAGTGGAATTAGCATCAAAATACAGATAACTTCAGGGCAAACCACAACACACACACACACACCTTCCCTGGAGTGTGGTTGATACAGCCCGTGACATTCCATTGATTTTTCTCTTGTTCATCACCTACCAACTGCAAATAACTTAGCTAAGTGGAGGAGTTTGTGTCCATTACCCCTTTGCTGTGTATTTTTTCTTTTGCTAAATAAAGTATATTCATAGAGGGTTGTAAGTGAAACCCTAGATTTAGATTGTGGAACATGTAGGAAGCTTTGGGTTTGATGCCCAGACTGAGAAAAATCAAAACAAAAGAAAACATATACACTTATATTTTATAGTTCCACGACCACTGACCGACCTACCTACCTACCTTCCTTCCTTCCTTCCTTCCTTCCTTCCTTCCTTCCTTCCTTCCTTCCTTCCTTCCTCCCCCTCCCCTCCCCCTCCCCTCCCCCTCCCCTCCCCCTCCCCCTCCCCCTCCCCTCCCCCTCCCCCTCCCCCTTCCCCGCCTCTTCCCCCTCCCCCTTCCCCGCCTCTTCCCCCTCCCCCTCCCCCTCCCCCTTTCTCTTTCTCTTTCTCCTTCTCTTTCTCCTTCTCCTTCTCTTTCTCTTTTTGTGTTTTGGGGACAGTTTCTCTGTGTGGCTCTGGCTGTCCTAGAGCTCTATTTGTTGACCAGGCTGGTCTCAAACTCAAGAGATTTTGCCTGGCTCTGCCTCCCAAGAACTGAGATTAAAGATGTTCCCCATCACTACCCAGTAAGTATTTTAAAAGAAATACTTGAAAATTGCCTTTATTTATTTGTCTTTGTGCCATGGCGTTCATGTGGAGGTCAGAGAAAAACTTGCTGGTGTCTGCCCCTCTTCTTACCATGTAGGTCTCAGGGATGGAGCTCAGGTCAGGTTTGGCAGCTACCTTGATCTGCTGAGCCATCTCCTTGGGCCGCAAATATTTTTTAGGTAATAATCCTTGTAAACACTCTTGCTCTCTAGATGGCATTTACTAGATTATTAGTTTTAGAAGTTAGGAATGGGATTCTAGACTTGGTTTGGTGACCTGCAAATGCATGTTGTTGCTTTTTAATCAACCCTAGGTTTCTGCTGAGTTTTGGTTGAATCTGTGGCTAGCATTGCTGATGGTTTTCATACTACTTGTTGAATGGTTTTGTGTACAAAGAATCTTGTATTTATGTTTAAAAGTTGACATGTTTCACTCTTGATCATAGTTTTAGCTTATTTGTTTTTCTTTGTTTAATTTATGGTAATTACTATATTGATATTGCCCTCTGGTTACTGCATTGAATGCATTGTTTTAATTCATTTAAATGATTACTTAGGCTTATGTAAAATTAATTACAAGGTAAAGCTTTTTATAGTTAAAACTATCACAAAGAAGCTGAATAAAAATCTGTTTTATTGTGTTTAATTTTGTTTTTTTTTAAATTTAGGCACAACAACTCTTATCAGCATGCGTAGAAAAGATAGATGTTTCTAGTACAGAGGGTTATGATTTGTTCATCACACAGCTCAAAGATGGTTTAAAAAATACATCTCATGAAACTGCAGCAAACCATAAAGTTGCTAAGGTAAGAATTAAAGTGTATTTGGGGCTGTGATGGACTAAGTTTTCCCTCTGTTGCTTTTCCTGTCTTGTTCCTTGAGAGATCTTGAGAGATGCTCTTTTTTTTTTTTTTAAAGGTTTTTTTTTTTTTTAAAGATGTATTTATTTATTATGTATAAGTACAGAGTAGCTGTCTTCAGACACACCAGCAGAGGGCATCAGATCCCATTACAGATGGTTGTGAGCCACCATGTGGTTGCTGGGATTTGAACTCAGGACCTCTGGAAGAGCAGTCAGTGCTCTTAACCACTGAGCCATCTCTCCAGCCCGAGAGATGCTCTTACTAGCCTTTTCTCGTCTTTACGAGAGAAAGCATCTTCTATGATATGGTTGTGTTTCTCTGGTGCTGAGATTGAGCCCGCTGTATCACACAGGTTAGTGCTCTACCACTGAGTTATACTTATGGCTAGCTAAAAACTATGTTGTTGAGGGTTACTTTTTTGAAGAACATTTGAAATGTGTATAGGGGGGTTGGGGATTTAGCTCAGTGGTAGAGCGCTTGACTAGGAAGCGGAAGGCCCTGGGTTCGGTCCCCAGCTCCGAAAAATAGAACCAAAAAAAAAAAAAAAAAGAAAAAAAAAAAGAAAAAAAAAAAAGAAATGTGTATAGGTATTTTGCCTTCATACATGCCTATGTATCATATGCATACAGGATACCTACGGAGTCCAAAAGAGGGCATTAGTTCTCCTACAATTGGAGTTATAGATAGTTATTAGCAATGATGTGAACACTGGGAATTGAACAGAGGGACTCTGGAAGTGCTTCTAACTGCTCAAACTCAGTTTACTCCTTCTTTACTCCTTCTTTACTCCTTCTTTTCCCTTGAAAGAGAGGTGTGTGCGTGCGTGCGCGTGCGTGCGTGCGTGTGTGTGTGTGTGTGTGTGTGTGTGTGTGTGTGCGCGTTTATATGTATTTTCTGTATGTGTATTTACGGAACACTTGTGTGCCTGGTGCTCAAAGAGGCCAGAAGAGGGTTTCAGGTCCTCAAGAATTGGAGTTATACATAGGAACTGCCATATGGGTGTTGGGTTTTGAAACTGGATCCATTGGAGGACAAGCCAGTGTTCTAAACCACTTAGCCATCTTTCCAGCCCTTTAAAGTTTACTCTTAATTGTTTTCTCCCTCTCCCTCTCCCTCTCCCTCTCCGTCTCCCTCTCCCTCCCCCTCCCCCTCCCCCTCTCCCTCTCCCTCTCCCTCTCCCTCTCCGTCTCCCTCTCCGTCTCCCTCTCCCTCTCCCTCTCCCTCTCCGTCTCCCTCTCCGTCTCCCTCTCCGTCTCCCTCTCCGTCTCCCTCCTCTCCCTCCCCCTCTCCCTCTCCCTCCCCCTCTCCCTCTCCCTCCTCTCCCTCTCCCTCCTCTCCCTCTCCCTCTCCCTCTCCCTCTCCCTCTCCCTCTCCCTCTCCCTCTCCCTCTCCCTCTCCCTCTCCCTCTCCCTCTCCCTCTCCCTCTCCCTCTCCCTCTCCCTCTCCCTCTCCCTCTCCCTCTCCCTCTCCCTCTCCCTCTCCCTCTCCCTCTCCCTCTCCCTCTCCCTCTCCCTCTCCCTCCTCTCCCTCTCCCTCTCCCTCTCCCTCTCCCTCTCCCTCTCCCTCTCCCTCTCCCTCTCCATCTCCCTCCTCTCCCTCTCCCTCTCCCTCTCCCTCTCCCTCTCCATCTCCCTCCTCTCCCTCTCCCTCTCCCTCTCCCTCTCCCTCTCCCTCTCCGTCTCCGTCTCCGTCTCCGTCTCCGTCTCCGTCTCCGTCTCCGTCTCCGTCTCCGTCTCCGTCTCCGTCTCCGTCTCCGTCTCCGTCTCCGTCTCCGTCTCCATCTTCATTTCCCTATCCCATTCACTCCCTTTTTTCCTTCCTTCCCTTTTGGTTTTTTGAGACCAGTTTTTTTTTTTTTTGTTTTTTTTTTTTTTTTACAAAGACCCTGGTGGTCCTGGAATACTCTTTGCTCACTCTGTAGACCTGCTGACCTCAAACTCAAGATTCTCCTGCCTCAGCCTCTCAAGTGCTGAGATTAAAGGTGTGCTTTGCCGCCACCAGCACCCTAATTTTAATTTTTGTGAGTGCTTTTGCTTCTGTGAATCATCCTTATGCGTGTAGTGATTGAGAGGTTGATGAGTGAGTTAAGTAAGTTAAGTAAACTTACATGAGAATGGGAACATATCTATGGAAATGAGGGCATTTGGTTTTTCAAAAAAAAAAAATTAAGCTACATACTGATGTGTGTGGGGGAGAGGAAGAGAGAGGCCTCAGCGTATGCCACAATGCCTGTATTAAGCACAAGCTGGGAGTCAGTTCTTTTATCATGTGAGTTCTGGGGATTGAACTGTGGTCATCAGACTGATTGGCAAGTACCTGTAACTGCTGAGCCATCTCAGTGTCCCATTTTGTCTTTCTTTTTTCTCTTCCTTTTCCCCTTTCCCTCTCCCTCCTCCTCCTCCTCCATTCCTTACCCTTCCCTCTCCCCTCATCCCCCTCCCCTTCATGCTTTTGAGACAAGAGCTCACCGTCCATCCCAGTTGCCTTATTGACCCTGTTTTCCCTCTCCCGAGTATTTGGACTACAGGCCTTTGTCAGAATACCTTATTTTGTGTTATCTTTGAAATTGATTTTTGGTAAGTTAGGGGAAGAGAAATTTCTTTGAGTAAAATCCTTGGATATAATTAATTTATATTATTTCCAGGTTTTCTCATAAGTTGTAAGAATAATAGATAATGACAGATACAAGGTTGAAATTAAAGGCTGTTTTCCTAAAAGTAAAATTTCCATTCACAGTTTTCTTTCAGGCACAGCTGTAAGCTTACTTAAATAATGGCCTCTCCTGTTTTTACTTAGGCTATCTCTCTGATACGTTCTCAAGGTCATCCTTAAAGAGAGATGTGAACTCTTACAAATATTGCATTTATTTTCCTTGTGCAGGTAGAGTCTGTGCATATCCAAGCCTAGTGTCACACTGTTGCCCCTCCTACTGCAATTCAATGATGTCGGCATTACCTGTGTACACTGCCGTGCCTGTCCTAATATTTGCATCAAATTCTATTTTGTACTTTTACCATGGTTTTATTAGTTTGTAACTCCAGCAATGAAACATTTGGTTTAAGAAAGCATAAGTTATACTGTGAATTTGAGTAGAAGAAATGTATTATAAGAAATTGATTTAAGAAGTATTAGAGAGCTGAACAGTGCAAAGGAAGCTGTGACACAGAGCTGGTACTTAGAGGAAGCAGGAACAGAGAAAGACACTAGAGCTGTCGGAATTGGCATGAGTCTTCACTCTATGGCCACATTGATGTTGTAGTATAGTGCCCTTGCACTTTGTGAGAGCTCTTTACACACACGAGCTCACACACAAGTGCACATGCACCCACCTTCCCCCCCCCCCCCCCATGGCAATAGCTTGGTGCTAGAATACAGTAACTGCGTGTTACTGTGGGGCTCTTAAACAGCTGGAATAAGCTTTCTCTTCTCTTCTCTTCTCTTCTCTTCTCTTCTCTTCTCTTCTCTTCTCTTCTCTTCTCTTCTCTTCTCTTTCCTCCCCTCCCCTCCCCTCCCCTCCCCTCCCCTCCCCTCCCCTCCCCTCCCCTCCCCTCCCCTCCCCTTCCCTTTTCTTTTTGGTTGTTGTTGTTTTCTCCCTGTGGTTCTACAAATCCTTTTGATAAGTAGGCTTTTTGTTTATGGACAGGTTAGATTTAGAAACCAAGATTTTCATTGTTTTTGTTAATATTAAAATAATAACTTAAATACTTAAATTATATACACACTATGTAATTTCTGTGTGTGTCTGTACATATGGGTTCATAGAATGGTATGCAGAAGCCAGTTCTTTCACTATGTTGGTTTTAGTGAATAAATTCAGGTCTTAGTGACAAGAGCTTTGTTCCCCAAACCATTGCATTGGCCGTCAGGTCTTTTTTTTTTTTTTTTTTTTTAAAGCAGATTTTTCTAGTTATATAGCCACTGCCTTTAAGCTACGGTAAGAATATGTTGGGCTCAGTTTTCTGAGTGCTGGCATGATAATAGCGTACCACATCATCAAGCTAAAGATTTCTCTTTCATCTGACCTTATGTGGTAGTGTTTGAATTTTGTCCAGTGTGTGCAGAGCCCTGAGGTCAACATTTAGAGTATTCTTCTCACTGATTCTGGAGCTCACTCATGAGGTTGGACTGACCAGCCCATGAGCTCCTGGAACTCCCCTGTACCCTTCACACCATTGTTGAGTTACAGACAGTTGGCTCTGCATAAGCCTTTTATTTGAATTCAGATTCTCCACTTGTTTGACATTCACTTTACTGACTGAGCCCCTCCCCAGCTCTAAAGCTTTTTCTTTCTTTTTTTTTTTTTTCCGGAGCTGGGGACCGAACCCAGGGCCTTGCGCTTCCTAGGCAAGCGCTCTACCACTGAGCTAAATCCCCAACCCCAAGCTTTTTCTTAATAAAACTCAACTTCATTATAAACAAAAATGAAACAAAACAAAGCAACAGCAGCACAGGAAGTGCTGTAAGTAGCTAGAGACTCTAGAGTTCCATGAGGGTTCTTCTTTGTCTCCTCTGTCAGCACTGATCCCGTTTTCCTGTTAGTTCTGGTCAACAGTGTTTGCTTGTTCATTTAGTTCATTTAGAAGGAGCTTAAAATTGCTGGACATCTGTCTCAGCCAATTGTGGCAGAGTAAGTTGTGTAGCTTAAAGCATAGAGAGGAAGAAAAAGCCCAGACTAGCTCTACTGAAAATAGTGTACAAACACATCTAATTAGTGTTAGGAGCCTGTGGTTAGAGTCCTGTGATGTGGACTGCTTAACTTTCAGGGGTCACTATAGTTAGTTTTGTATTGTAGATTACCTTTTTTCAGAAAACGCTTTCTGGATATGATGTTGAGTAAATTTCATGAGTAAGGGCCCATTGCTGGAACTTATTTATTTATTTTTTTAAATACTTTCCTTGGTCAGAGGTGAAGTCTAGAATACTAACGTAGAACAGAAGATGTTCTGCTGTTCTCTAGACTATACTGTGTGTGATGTTTTGGAAGAAGCACTGTGAGCAAGTACATGCACATATACAATACACATCTGCTACAGGGAAACAAACTGCTGCTCAGTCTGTCTGACTTTATCCAGTATAGTCAGCCTGGCTAACTGGCTATCTACCCTGAAAAATAGCCAGTGGCAGGCTCATTACAACTTATTACTTCAAATAAGGCAGCATGCTCAAATATGCTAAGTATTAGCCCTTTGGAGCAATATTCTGGCATGCAGGATCCACAGAAGCTTTATCAAGGTTGGACAGTCCTGGGCTTTCTTGGGGGAGTTGGTGACCCTTTTTGGCCTGCCGTGTCTTATTAGTACATGTAGGTTCTTAGCCACTTTGTGTTCCAGTTTGATATTAGTGGCATAAGTGGTTTACGGAAAGTAGTAGGATGATGAGTTTTACAAGCTGGATCACACAAGAGCATGAGACATGGTCTTCATGTTAAAATTATGAGTACCCAGTGTGGTCCCTGCTGGGTAAATGCAGTGTTTGAGATTAGCACAGACAGGTTTCTGACAGAATTTTATAATTGCCTACTAGGTATCTGAGAATGTATTGACTTGATTGATAAAGATGCCTCTTGTAGGTCAGCTTCTGAAATGTTTCATACTTTCATCATTTTTTCTTTTTTTAATTTTTTTGTTTTTCCGTAACAGGGTCTTGTTACATAGCCTTGGTTGTCCTGGAACTCACTGTGTAGTCTAGGCTGGTCTCAAACTCACAGAGATCCTCCTGTCTCTGCCTCACAAGTTCTGGGATTAAGTACAGCTACACCTTTTGTAATCCTCAATTATTCTTGGAGATTATTGACATTGTAGAAAGGCCAACACAGGTGGACTAAGTGGAGCTAAGAATTTAATTACTGCCTCTGTTACTTTGCAAGTGTCTTACCCAGTTGTTAATCTCAGAAATTTCCTCAGGACTAAGTAGTGCTTTGTTAAGTATTCTTGTAAGAACAGAATGATCCAGGAGCTTCTGGGCCTTTGCTGTCTTAATGGTCCTTGCACAGGAACCGCATTGGCCTGGGTAGTTTCCCACTTGCTCGTGCTATGACTCTTCCGTTTATGTCTTTAGGAACCTGAGAAATTACTATGGTATGGATTGTGCGACCCACACCTTTCAGGAAAGGAATGGGCAGGTGAAACGATTGGGGTTTGAAAACTTTAACACAAATAAAATAGAGTGCAGCAGTAAAGGCCCCCTCCACTAAGTTTGACCTCCACAATCACATACATGGTAGGAGAGAACTGACACTGAAGAGTTTTCCTCTCACCTCCATGCACCCATGGCACATATATAAACAAAATGTAAAAACAAAAACAGAAAGAAAACAATAAGGAAATAAAGAAGCAGGCCAATGGTGGTACCTTTAACTTCAGTACTCAGGAGGCAGAGGCAGGCAGAAAGAACTCTGAGTTCAAGGCTAGCCTAGTCTATAGAGCCCTTCCAGAACAGCAGGGCTACACCGGTCTTAAAAAAGAAAGGGAAGAAAGAAAGGAAAGAAGGAAGGGAGGAAACAAGGAAGTCGAAGGTAAAAGGTATCTCCCTGTGTATCAGAAAGCCATTATATCACATAATAATCAATAGTCCTCACATCAGAACCCACATGGATGTTTAGTTCATTGAGAGACTGCCTCACTCCAGCAATCCATGGCTAACACTTGTAGTGAAATGCTCTTAAGTCCTTCTGGGGAACATACTCCAAAGTTATGATTTACTGTACATAGTTGGAATTTTATTGTAGAGTTTTTTTCCAAGTGGGAGTCAAGACTTGCTCTTTTGTTTCTGTTTTGCTTTTTTGTTTTTGTGCTGAAGACCTTTCAATGAGTAGGCTTCTCATCTATTAACAGGTTAAGTTTAGAAACTAGGTAAGAGATTTCCACTCTATTTTTTTCTTTTCCCATCTTTGTGTGTGATGTGCATGTATGTCCGTAGGCATGTTTGTGCATGTGTGTGGGCGTGCACGTGTGCATGTGGAGGCCTGAGGTTGCTGTCAGGAATTATTCTCCATCATACTTTCTAAACTGAAGCAGGGTCTCAGTCAGACCCAGAACTCATACATGTGGTTGGTCTTGTGAGCTAGTTTGCTCTGGGGATTTCCTGACACTGCCTTCCCAGACTGAACCAGGAGTCAGGTCCACCTAGCATTTATATGTACTTCTGGGGGCCCAAACTCCAGTGCTCAATGCTAGTCACTTTACTTTTTTTTTTTTTTTTTTTTTTTTTTGGTTCTTTTTTTCGGAGCTGGGGACCGAACCCAGGGCCTTGCGCTTCCTAGGCAAGCGCTCTACCACTGAGCTAAATCCCCAACCCCGTCACTTTACTTTTGAGTCATTCCCTCATTGGGTGGTGCTGGGAATTGAACCCAGGGCTTTGTGCATACTGGGCAAACACTCAGCTATTAAGCTATAAGTCCAGTCAGTCTTCATTCATTTTTTTGAAATTCAAATAATATTTTTTTACCCTTAAAACTTTATGGTTATATGGCTTAGTAGTATTAAACTAGTGTGCTAGGATGAGCTGGACTGAATAGGGACAGTTTTAATATGTGATCTAGGGACAGAGCATGAAGATGAGATTAATGTATAGAGTTAGGACCTTTATAGTTTACCCCTCCCCTTCTCAGCTTTGTTTTCCACTTGTTTATAATATTAAGTAATATTAATATGTACATTAATATATACTATTAAATAATGGTTTGGGGGATTTTGGGTTTTTCTTTTTTGGAGACATGGTCTCTTGATGGAGCTCTGGGTGTCCTTTAACTCACTGTGTAGCCCACGCTGCCCAAGAGCTCACAGTAATCTTCCTGTCCCTGCCTTTTGAGTGATGACTTGAGTGTGTGCCCCATCAATCCCAGCACTGTTTTACTAATTTTTGAAATTGTAAATATGTCTGTGTGTATATATTCATGTGGGTTCCAGTACTCTAAACGATTGGAAATGTTGGCTTTAGGGCTATACATTGAGCCACCTGATGTGGGTGCATGAATTTTATTCATCTCTCCAGCCTCAATAATATTAATGTTTATTGGATGTTGTTGATGATGGAGTTGGGCTGGGTCTTAGTGTTGTGAATACAAAGCTCATGCTTGTAATTTCTATTCTTGGTTACAATGAAGATAACACAGACATAAATGTGCTAAGATGGATTAAATCATCGCGTAGAGCAGTGATGGTAATGTCCAAATTCTTCTTACTAATGGGGGACTGAGTGCCCACCCACCTGGTGTTTAACATTGTTGATGCAGGATGAAGAAGTTATTAGATTGGTTGGCTATATCATAATATACTTTCTTTTTTGGGGAAGAGGATTTTGGGGACAACAATCTCATTCTGTAGCAAAGGCTAGCCTGGAATTCATATACCTCATAAAACTCAGGACAATTCTCCTGCCTCAGGTTTATAAGTTTTAGGATAACAGGTGTGGCCTATCTTACTTAGCTGCTATGTTATCTGCTGTCTTGCTGTATTATCTGTTGTCTTTTTCAGAGTTGTTAGGGTTTCAAATCTTTTTTGTGGCTCTGAGAATTGAATTTAGGGCCTTGTTATTCTGGGCAAGTACATGCCATTGAGCTCATACAGACTTTTTTTAAACCTTAAATAAAAATTCAACTTTCTGGGTGTAGTGGCACATCTTAGCACTTAGGAGGCAGGCAGGTGGATCCTTGAGTTCTAGGCCAGCCTGGCCTTCATAGTGAATTCTAGGATGGAGCTATGTAGAGACCCTGTCTCAAGAAAGAACAACAACAAAATCAGACAACAGCAGCAGCAGCAGCAGCAGCAGCAACAGCAAATAAAGCCTTAAGAAGACAAAACAAAGCAAATATTTTTAAAATGAAATAAGTGTTTATACTTATGAGATGCAGTGTGATATTTTGATATATCAATGCATTATAGAGAGATTACATAAAAGGAAAGGAAACATTGTATCTCTACCACCTTATAGGTTTGTTGCTTTCTGGTGAAAATTTTTGAAATCTGTACTTTTCTTTCTTCCTTTCTTTTTTAAAGATTTATTTATTTATTTCATTATCTGAGTACACTGTTGTTGTCTTCAGACACACCAGAAGAGGGCGTCGGATATCCATTACAGATGGTTGTGAGCCACCATGTGGTTGCTGGGAATTGAACTCAGGACCCCTGGAAGAGCAGTCAGTGCTCTTAACCTCTGAGCCATCTCTCCAGCCCGTGTACTTTCCTTAATTTTAGTATACAGTAAGTTGTTACCTGTGGCCAGCATGCTAGGGAAATACTAGGTTGCCAGATTGGTGATCACTAGCTAGATCATCACATATATGCTTCCTGCAACTCTGACAAGCCTCCCCATACTCTCACATCAGCTCTAGTGAATGTCACTCTAGTCTTGGTGCTATGAGTTACATGGTATAACTTTCACATGTCCGTGACATCATTTATATTTCTCTTTCTGTTCCCAGCCTATTGTAATTAAGTTGCATAACGTCCTTTGCCTTTATCTACATCATCAGGAGTGATGGAGTTACTACCTTTTAAAAGGCTTTGCAGTATAATATCTTTGTGCATGCACCTGTGCACTCACCCACACTATCATACAGTATCTATTTATCAACTGATGGAGACTTTGCCTGCTTTTCTGTATCTACCTTGACATTAATAAAATACTTAATTTTTTTAATTTATAGCAAATTCTTGATGTAAACAACAAACTGATAGTATAATTGATATTAGGGACACATAGTTCTTTAATTGATGAGATAAAGCTAAGATTTTAGTTAAAATTGGAGAAGTAGCCCTTTGCTTATTATATTCCCATTTTCTTTCAGTGGGCCACAGTTACATTTCATCTTCCTCATCATGTATTGAAGTCTATTGCCAGTGCCATTGTAAATGAACTTAAGAAAATAAATCAAAATGTTGCTGCCTTACCTGTGGCGTCCTCAGTGATGGACAGATTGTCTTACCTCTTACCCAGTGCACGTCCAGAACTTGGAGTCGGGCCAGGCCGTTCTGTAGACAGGTAGGATCCTTATTCCTGGAGTATGCTGAGATTGAATTGAAACTACTGCAAATCGGATTATGATTAGAATGTTTAAAAAGTAGACTTTTACTTCTATGTAAATTTTCTGAGCTGATGGCTGCTATCGGACATGTCTTTTATTCTCTAAGAGAATTTAAGGGGATTCCAAGATTGTATTTTGAAGCTTCCAGTGCTGAGTGAGTATTTGAGAAAATTTTAAGCCATTTATAACTGTTGGGTGTGTGGTATTTCACCTTTGATGAAATTTGAGATGAATCCTGACAAATACTGTATAGAAATGTGAGGGTAAGTAAAGTGCATAGTGTTATCTCTGAGGAATGGTAGAATATGACCAGATAAATACATTGTAAATATCTGTGAAATTCTCAAGATAAGCATGCTAGAAAAGTTCATTGAAGGGAATATGGAGGACTAGGTATAATTAAAATAACTGTTCCTCCCCCTTAGTTCTTTGGAGTAGTTTTCTTAAAATTTTTATACTGTTTGCCTAGATTTAAACAGTACTATGAAAATCATACCTGCACCATCAGTTTTTTCAGATTTATTGAGTACCTGTTTTGTGTAAATCAAAAGCTTATAATGTCTCATCTGACATTTTCATCGGATGAGTCACTTTGTGTTTTTCTGAAGTACATTTATAAATAGTGTGTGGTGAAGCAAGCGTGTACAGTTCCGAATGAATTGACTTGTAACTTAAGTATAATGAATTGACTTGTAACTTAATATGGCTCTTGTATTCATAGCATGTAGCAGTTTAGCCTTTACGTTACTCATCTGCCTTAGTTGTGTTAAATGATTTTATTACAGACACAGTTTCTCTTAATTGCATTAAGTTGTAAGGATTTTCATATGCTAGAGTAATGTTGTCTGTGTCTTTTGGTCAAATTAACAGTATGCCATATGAATCATATACATAAAATAAATAAATCTTAAAAGAAAAGAAGGGGGCTGGAGAGATAGCTCAGAGGTTAAGAGCACTGACTGCTCTTCCAGAGTCCTGAGTTCAATTCCCAGCAACCACATGGTGGCTCACAACCATCTGTAAAGAGATCTGATGCCCTCTTCTGGTATGTCTAAAGACAGCTACAGTGTACTCATATTAATAAAATAAATAAATCTTAAAAAAAAAAAGAAAAAAGAAAAGGACAAACTAAGTTGAGCACAGGCATTTGCTGTTCGCTGGTTCCTGACTATACATGTAATATGACCAATTTGTTGTACTCCTGCCAAAGCCTTGGCCCCATCAGCTGTAGCCTCAAATTATAAATTAGAATAAGCCCTTCCTTCGTCAAGTTGCTTCTTGTCACAAGTACTAAACAAAAAGAAATCCTATCTCATGATCTCATCCCCTAAAACACGCTTATCACTGTATACGATAGAACCTTCAGAGACCACTGTAACTGCAGAACAGCTCTGCAGGGTCATTATGATCTCAAGGTCTGCACTGTGCTCAGACAACACCTGCTCTAGTCACAAGCTTCTTTATCTCTGCTCCCTTCCAAACACATTCCAAGAATATTTTTATGATAGCCATAACACTTAGCACCTGATATTCAGATTTCATGTTAATTTTGTTTCCTGTTAATTTGTTAATTTGACCAACATTAACATATGAATTACAACATTAGCATATGAAAATCCTCACCACTTAATGCAATTAATAGAAATTGTGTCTGTAATAAAATCATGTAACACAACTAAGGCAGATGAGTATCGTGAAGGGTAAACTGCTACATGAGTATATGAGTAAACTGTGCTGTCTTCAGACACACCAGAAGAGGGCATCAGATCCCATTACAGATGGTTGTGAGCCACCATGTGGTTGCTGGGAACTGAACTCCGGTCCTGTGGAAGAGCAGTCGGGGCTCTTAGCTGCTGAGCCCAGTCTTTCCTTTTCATTCTCTCTTGAACCTCAGGCTCCCAAATTAAGGGTTAATTTTACATGCCTGAGGGTCATTTAGGTGATTCTAAATCCAGTCTTATGTTCCTTCTGTGTATGTGAAAATATCCTCAAATACTAATTTGATGTACTTTCCAAGTTATTATTTCCTTAATAAATGAATCTACTAAAACTTGGGTGGACATAGTGAGTTGAGGCTAGCCTGGGCTACATGAAACATTGTCTCAACCTTCCCTCCAGCAAAGATATAACCTATACATGGAACTTTTCTAGCCCTCAAAATTTATATTTTTTGAAAAAAGGAGGTGTCTATTTATACTTCAAGGATCTGTGTCCTGGGCTAACAGAATTGCTACTAGGTACGCTTAGCTGAGAGCGGAGCCCAGGGTCCTGTGCATTGTTGAGGATTGGATCTAAGGGCATAATGTATGCCAAGCAACTGCTTCAAGTTCTAATATTGACATGCTCTTAAAAGTCAGAATGTGGGGGGCTGGAGAGATGGCTCAGCGGTTAAGAGCACCCTACTGCTCTTCCAGAGGTCATGAGTTCAAATCCCAGCAACCACATGGTGGCTCACAACCATCTGTAAAGAGATCTGATGCCCTCTTCTGGTGTGTCTGAAGACAGCTACAGTATACTTATATATAATAAATGAATAAATCTTTTTAAAAAAAAAAAGTCAGAATGTGGGCTGGAGAGATGGCTCAGCGGTTAAGAGCACTGACTGCTCTTCCAGAGGTCCTGAGTTCAATTCCCAGCAACCACATGGTGGCTCACAACCATCTGTAATGGGATCTGATGCCCTCTTCTGGTGTGTCTGAAGAGAGCAACAGTATACTTATATATAATAAATAAGTAAATCTTAAAAAAAAAAGATTGGTTGGACTGTTTAAATAAAATCAGAATACAATTAATTACGAGTTACCTATAGCAGTATTGTTGGAATATTACAAGATTGTTGAATGAATTAGTTTTGGAGAGCTGTGTAGGAATGTATTTTCCTGGTCTGTTTGTGTGTGTGTGTGTGTGTGTGTGTGTGTGTGTGTGTGTGTGTGTGATTTTTCTCTGTTATTCTCTGTTCAGTTACTGTGTATACAGATGTAAGGACAAGAGGAAGCGTTGCTCATAGTATGTTCTTATCTGAAGTCTTTTGGACTTTAGTTTGTTATTGTCCTTAAAAACGTCACTGATACCCTGAGTTGTAGTTTGACATGGCTTTGAAGGAAAGCATTTTACTCTGATCATGTGAAGATTTCCTTGTTTTACCTTCCAGATTGTCTTGTTAGGCTGTCTTCCAGCTCATGCTATTTTGCCTCAGGCTCCTGAGTGCTGTGGTTAGAGCTGCTGTACAGTTTTCAGAATACACTGACCTTAGCCGTGCACACCTTTACTCCCAGGAGGGAGCGGGGGCTGTGAGATTTAAGCCAGCTTATTCTACATAGCGAGTTCCAGGACAGTCGGGCTGCACGGTTGAAACACCGTCTCAACCAAACCTAAGCTAAAGTAAACTAAGGGAAACTATAAACTAAAGTTTGCTAGAGCTGCAGAGCCCCTGAGGAAGATTTTCCTAGAGAAAGAACAACCATTCCCCCTCGATTTCTAGTTTAAAACAAACAAACAAACAAACAAACCAGGAAAAAAGAAAGAGAAAAGAAATAAAAAGCAGTACGCAAATGTTTCAACAGTATATCAGACACGCCCACTTAGCCAGTTTGTGGCCAGTCTCTTCCTTTCCTGCCCCGTGATCATTAGGTAATGGACCCTGCCTGTGGAATTAATTTGATTTCTGGAGTCACTAGTCAGATTTTCTGTTTCTTTACAGTTGGAGAACTTACAAAACAATCATTTTTAGTTGAAAGTAACTATTTGAACATAATCATTCCCATTTTTAGTAGATATTTCAGCTTGGGTCCTCCAATTTCATAGTTTCTCTACTTTTAGGGCATTGATGTATAGTGAAGCTAACAGAAGGGAGACTTTCACTTCATGGCCTCACGTTGGCTATAGGTGGGCACAGCCGGATCCCATGGCTCAAGCTGGATTTTATCACCAGGTAAAAACTATCATTAATGCGACCTAGCTACGTACTTGTTCGTATGCATGCTTGTGAGTTTCATGTGCTCCAGACTTTATTATATAGGTGCTAGTCCTGTGTCCTGCATTGTGAATGTAAGGGACATAGAATTATTGGGTTATTTAATACTTAATCTTTCACATTAAGACATTTGCTCTTTTTGCTATGAAATTGATATGTTCTTTAAATGTAATTTTTGAGAAATTTATTTAAATATGTGTTATTTTCACATATTTAACCTTGTATAATCTGGTAGTTGATTTCTGAGATAATGTGGTAAGAGTCATTCTGCAAGGCAGAAAGTACTGATGTACCTGAAACACTAGCACTTGGGCCTGGGGTGGTCCACGAGTTGCAGCCCAGCCAGAAACATGCAGTGAGACACCGCATCTATTTATTACGTGTTCCTTTGTATTGGTTTATATATTTACTTTCTATTCAGGGCCTCACTGTGTTGCTGTGGCTTGCCTGAAAATTTATTGAACACTTATTTGCATATGAATGGAATAATACCATACATTTTCCCCCCCTTGGAATATTATACTTAGAATTGGGAACTTTTTTTGAAAAGAGTTTTTCTTGAAAAGCCATTTTAATGATTGAATCTTCTTTTTTCTCTTTTCTTCCCTTCCCCCTCTCCTCTCCGTACCTGCCTACTTCCTTTCCCCTCCTTTCTCTCTTTTCTCCTTTTCCTTTTCTCCCTCTTTCCTCTCTCCTTTCTCCTTTATTTTAACCTAATTTTGCAGCCTGCTTCCTCTGGAGATGACAGAGCCATGTGTTTTACTTGCAGTGTATGCCTTGTTTGTTGGGAACCCACGGATGAGCCTTGGTGAGTCTGGAGTTTTCTAGGCATAGTAGGCTAAGTTGGTACCATAGTACTTCTAAATTTTGATTCTGATGTAATCTTTCCTCTTTGGTATGTGTTATTGTCACTGTCTTAAGAGAATGAGGGAGTTCTTTCTATATTCTGCCATAAGGTTTTCCCAAAGTCTGCATACGGAAAGTGCTAAAAGGTAGGCTCTTCTCAGAGCAGAGGCTCTGTGGTCCCAGCCACAGCACTGCTAGAGCAGTGTGGTTCTGGCCACTGAAGCAGAGCCAGCAGAGAGTGCAGGCATGGAAGTGTTCACGGTGCACAGTTTCAATTTCAAGTAACCTTTTACAGGGCATCTTCAGCCTGTGAATTATAGTATTCAACCTTTTATTAGTTGATTAACATAAGATATGTAATAATACCCAAGCTCTACTACTATGAGGTCCTTTTTTCAAGTTTATCAAGTGTGCATGTCCAGGAAGGAGTAGAAGCAGGTTTTAGTTTTCAGATGTCACATAGTTTGTACTAAAACTGGATTGAAGTTTCATGTTTATTAGTTGACATGAATGCAGTGAGCAAACCAAAACCAAAAAAAAAAAAATCATTTAATCTACACTCGAAAAATTGCACAATATTATAGAATGTACTATCTATTGTACTAATGTACTAAAATGTACCACCCTATAAGGATACCCTCAAAGGCCAGAAAAGAACATAGGATCGATCCCTGGAGGTGGTTTGAGCTGCTTGCTGTGAATGCGGGGAAAACACTGATTTTCTGTGAGAGCAGCTAGCCAGTATTAACTACTATTAGCTAAATTTCTCACCCCAGTGCACACACTTCTAAGTACTTGCTACAGGGTCTGATGTAGCCTGGGCTTGTCTGGAATTCACTATGCAGCTGAAGTTTTTTTTTTTTTTTTTAATTTAGGAACTCACTGTGTAGCTCTGGCTGACCTTGAATTCACTGTATAGACCAAGCTGGCTTGGAATTTAAAAAGATCCTCCTGCCTTCTCTGCTTCTCTACCTCTCTAGTACTGACTTGTGTGCCACCATGTCCTTCCTGGCATCAAATCCTTGATACTCCTACCACTGTATTCTGGGTTCAGAGGAACATGCTACCACACCATTTCTTTTCTCTTTTAAAGATGGAATCAAGGCTTAAAATGAGCCTAGGTTGCACATCCACTCACTGTGTAACCCAGGCTGGCCTCCAATTTATGTCAGCTATTTTTCCTTAGCTTCCTTAGTTCTGGGATTGTGAGTATAAATCACAACGGACAGCTTTGACAGCACCTGTATTCTTAACTTTTTTTGTGTCAGAATTTCAGTTTGGGCAGGTAAGTACCCATCTTTTCTTGACATGCTGAGGGTTTGGGCATTTACCAGAATATTCAAGAATTTGAGAGTCTGATATTCTGAATATAGAGTATACTGCTCTGTCTTCGTGAATAGAAGCTGGGTTGCTGAGCCTGGGTGCTTTCCAAATCTTTTAATTAAAAGGGAAAAGGGGCAGTTTAAGGGGAAAAGAGGGCCTTGCTTTTTTGCTTGTGGGAATTGAAAGAGTTATTTAGTAGGGAGATTTACTTCTTCAAGAAATAAAAATGGATATTCTTGCTGGGTATGGTAACCCACACCTTTAATCCCAGCACTTTGGAGGCAGAGGCAGGTGACTCTCTTGTGAGTTCAAGGTCAGCCTGGTCAACAAAGTGAGTCTAGTCCAGCTAAGGTTTGTTACACAGAGAAACCTGTCTCAAAAACAAGCCAGCCAGCCAACCAGCTAGCCAGCAAACAAAATGGGTATCCTCTATCGTCCGTCATTGCTGTATTTACCTCTCTACTCTAAGGAGCTAAATCTTTTTCTATGCTTGGCTATGTGACAAGATTGGGCATCACAGTGAAAAACTGGAAAGATTTTAAATGCTCACCAAGAGTGCAGTGGCTTCTGAGATGCAGAGGCAGGTGGATCTCTTCGTGTGTTTGATGCCATTCAAAGCTACATATTGTACTATGTTTTTCTTTAAAAAGAAAATTGCTATAGCCAAAAGAATGTGACAAATTCATGACAGATGAAGAGTGGAGAATTAGAAGAACTTTATATATACTTTAAATTTTATTCATTTATTTTATGTATATGAGTACACTATAGCTCTTTTCAGACACTCCAGAAGAGGGCATCAGATCCCATTACAAATGGTTGTGAGCCACCATGTGGGTGCTGGAAATTGAATTCAGGACCTGTGGAAGAGCAGCCAGTGCTCTTAACCACTGAGCCATCTCTCCAGCCCCAAGTTTATATTCTTTAGTGGTTTATATTTTTTACTGTTGTAAACATTCTGTATGTTCTTGTTTTACAAAAACTGTTACAGAGTGGCTCAGTGCTACCGATGATTTAAAATGAAGTAATAAAAATAATAATAAAAAATAATAAAAGTCGTTTTTCCCCACAAACTACTAAAAATATTTTAGAACTATACTAGTTAAGATCCTATGAATTTTATTTGAAGGTGATAAAAGATTGTTAGGATTAGGTATAACTAAAGTTGGCTTTTAGTTTTATTTTGCACCGTCACATGTGGCTTCAAATATCTAATCAAAAAATTAAAACTCAGTTAAGGGAAGATAGAATGGGGAAAAATATTCTAGAACTTAGCTGGGAGAGAATGTTGCTCAAATATGTGTTTGATGGTAACATGCAGAAGGATTTATGAAGGATATCTGTGCATTATATATTACCAAGGATGTCATGATAGTCAACTGCAAGTGGTGTTTCAAAAGAAATATGTCTCTTCTGAAAAACAGCATGCTTTATGAGTAAAATTTTCTTTTTCTTTGCCATTAGTAAGGAAATTCTTTGGTAGCAGGATCCTGTCTTTAAGTATTACTTTGAAATTATAAGAAGGAAAATATACAATGAAACCAACAACAGAAAACGGAAAGGAGATATAAAAGAGTTAGGAAATCGGGCGAATGGTTTATCATGATTTGCATTATAGTACTGATTCTACAGTGTATTCAATTAAAGTGAGTGCCTCTGCTAACAATCAATGCCTATAATATGGACAGTGCAAACACTGTGAATGGTCGAAAGAGATTGAGTAATCACGTAAAGCTAAGTTTAGTTGAGGGGTTGCAATACAGCTGAGTAGTGAAGTACTTGTTCAACATACTCAAAGCCATGGATTCCATTCCAGGACTTAGACATGCCATTCCCACCCTCCCCATCCCCTGTACAAAAATGTAAGAGTAAGACTTTAAATGTGTGTATAAAACAGGCATTGTTCTAGCTTCTGCTTTGCTCTTCAGTAACCTTCCCCTTTTCACCCTGTAAAGGTCTGAACACGAGAGACACTCTCCCAACTGCCCCTTTGTGAAGGGCGAGCACACCCAGAATGTGCCCTTGTCAGTCACACTGGCAACCAGTCCTGCGCAGCTCCCTTCTGCAGATGGAGCTGACAGAATATCTTGCTTTGGGTCTGGGAGCTGTCCACAGTTTCTAGCTGCTGCTACCAAACGTGGGAAGATCTGCATATGGGACGTCTCCAAACTCATGAAGGTGCACTTGAAGTTTGAGATTAATGCCTACGACCCAGTAATTGTGCAACAGTTGATCCTATCAGGAGATCCAAGTTCAGGAGTTGATTCAAGGAGACCTACTTTGGCATGGCTGGAAGATTCTTCTAGTTGCTCAGATATACCAAAACTGGAAGGAGACAGGTATGAGGGCTTTTTCTTTTTTTTTTTAAAAGTAGTATTTCTAGTGGTACATGTTTCATTTTTCCAAATTGCGTTTTCTTTACTCAGTTAATGACATAGCAAAAAAATCAAGTTAGAGAGTAGAAAATAGATGTTTACCTGGAAGTCTAAAGGTTGTATGAAATTCAGAAACTTTCATTCAGATTACCACAGATTATTTTGTAGTAAAATTAAGGCTTCTTTTTAATTCTGTACTAGATCCAGCACTGTAGTGCCACATGGTATCTGTTGGATATTCTCATCTCAGTCACCAAAGTGTCTCACCTGCTTAGTTCCATCCCACATCATACTGCCAATGGCTAGATGGCTACTCCCTGAGCTGGCAGCAATCTACCCATCTAGTTCCCAAGGCAGGTTGGCACCATGTCAGAATATACATCCCAATTCCATGGTGGCCCAGTGTCCAGCCACCACACATTCTCTTGAACTCAATTAAATCGCTACATGAAAGAACACACAGCACCTTAACCTCTCATCCAGTTGCTAAGATATAATTACCCACCTAAAAAGATACAGCTTGCTCTTCTAGACATACAGAATCCTATATACATCCATCCCTTAAGAGTTTTCATAACAGGGGTTGGGGATTTAGCTCAGTGGTAGAGCACTTGCCTAGCAAGTGCAAGGCCCTCAGTTCGGTCCCCAGCTCTGAAAAAAAAGAAAAAAAAAAAGAGTTTTCATAACAAATTGTAAATGTGCAGAGAGGAATCTTAACATCTGCCTCGATGTTCTCTCAGCTCCTTCTCTTCTCCTCTCACTCCAGTCTCTTCCTCCTCTAAAACTTTTCTCCAACCCATCCTTCCTTCTTGTCCAGTGACAGGCTTCATTCTGTCTTGCACCTGCCTAATGACATAATGACATCATCCTACAATACTAGTTGGATCTGATAGTTGAAACAGTAGGACTTTTATGAGTTCAATGACAGTCTGGAACATAAAGTAAGGATTTTGTCTCAAAAGATCAAAAAATAGAACACACAAAAGGAAATGCCACAGAGTGTTAAATCACTTTTTCTCTGTATTATATTTTCCTTTGTTATATAACTAAGATAGACAGTAATTGGTAAAAATACTGACAAGTGTCTAAGGATAAATATAGGATAATGAGAAAAAAATGCCAAACAGGTAGCAAACACTAGCAGTCAGATTGGACAGGCTAAAATAACATTTGTCAAATTATTTATTACAAAGTTCTGAAGCTGTTCTGTAAAATCCATTTCTGTGCAATACTGTGTCAAACTATATAAACTATGTAAGTCTTGAAAAAGTAAATTGTAGTCTTTAGAAAGCCATTGCCACATTAAAAACTAACATCTAGGCATCGTAACTCACTGTTCGAGTGTATGTATGTAGAGGTTCTTGGTTCTGTCTTCAGTATCTAAACAAAGGCATAACAAAAATAAAACAAGAAAAGAAAGTTAAAATATTGGCATTAAAACAGTGGGTTAGATTTGTAATTTTATCTTTTACCTCTTAGTTCCACAGAATAAGAATGAGTCTGATATGTCTTCCATTACTCCTCAAGTTCTGGCAGTGAATGTCACTGAGTAGCAAATGACTTTAGATGAAGCAAGATGATCGAATTATGGAATAATGTAGTAGTAGTAGTAGTGGTGGTGGTGGTGGTGGTGGTGGTGGTGGTGGTGGTGGTGGTGGTGGTGAGGCATGTCTGGTTGGTTTTTGTTTTGTTATGCAGTATGTACCTGCACTGGCTTTGAGATTGCGGCTGTCTCTCTCTACAACTCAGAACTGCAGGATGCAACCTGCATAGAGCTTGAGGCACTCGCTCCCCTTAGCTTCACGGATAGAGTCTTGGCTCTTGTGGCTGTATCTGATCTATAGGAGTTGGGAGTGCAGAGCCCAGGAAACCCTCTTGTTTCCAAAGAATGCCCACTTGTGACTTTGAATTGGGCCAATTTCAGATGGCTCAGTTTTATTCACATTGACAGAATTGAGGATTTAGCATAGTCCTTAGGGTGTGATGATTAATAACAGCTATCGCCATGACGTCCCTGCCATTGATAATGTGACTTGGCTGAGAGTATCTGCCTTTTACCTGCTGGATGTGTAGTTACTGATGCCGTTGCTGTTAACACTTCATCATGTCCCCCACCTTACTTCTTCTGTTGAGAGAAGATTTTGATATTCAGCCTTGGCTTGTCTGGTGCTTGTTATGTAGACCAGGCTGGCCTCAAATCCACAGAAATCCTCATGCTTCTTTTTCAGGTCTGCTGGGATTAAAGGGTGTGCTACTATATCCGGTCACATGTATTTTTATTTAAGTAATACATAATTCTATTAAATGAAAAATAAGAAATTTAGTTGATAATTCACAATATACAAATTGGGAAGTTTGTATAGTTCATCATGGTTATAGCTTGTGGAGATTGACTGGCAGATAAAAGAATTGTCCCTGAGATCTGGTACAGACTAAATGAAAACTTCACGGCTATTTTCTGTTACTATACATCTGTGTGAGAGTTTGAGGGGCAAGCAGTGTAGCTCTTTTCTGATATTAGCACATTTGCTGATAGCACTAGAACTAAGAATGCTTGATTGTTATGATTTTTATTAAAGGATTTACTGGATAATTGTGGAAGATAATGAAATTGGCTTGTCATTTTAAACATTGACTTTAATTAGAACTTTGTTTTGAATTTTGAATTTTTAGATTAAAAGTTGCATTAAAATAGGTTTCTAGGATGGCCACATTCCTCTTTGGGAAAATGTACCCTTTTTTTTTTTTTCTTGTTCTTTTTTTCGGAGCTGGGGACCGAACCCAGGACCTTGCGCTTCCTAGGTAAGCGCTCTACCACTGAGCTAAATCCCCAGCCCCGAAAATGTACCCTTTATTTACATATATGTATATAAATGTACCCTTCATACACACACACACACACACACACACACACACACACACACACACACACACACACACACACACACACACACACAAGTTTATACTTGGTGTTGTTTCCAGCCGAAATAGATCTCAGTATTAGATAGTTAATGACAGATTTGTTGAATTAGTATACAGAAGTGAAATACATGGTAAGACGAAGCGGCCAAGTGGGACTCCAAGCTGAGGATATACTCAGTTGTAGAGTATTTGACCAGCAGGGACAAATAGTTCTGGTTTTACTTCCCAGACTCCTCCTCCCAAAAAGGTGGGAAGAGCCTGAGGGACAAAGAAACAGCCCAGCATTATGGTGAAAACACAAATCTAGAACTTGGAAGGTTAAAGCAGGAGAATGGCCAGCCTGGGTTACAGAGTTGATACCCTTTTTTTTTTTTTTTTAAAGCAAACGAAAACCCAGAACAAAATATAGCCTTGGTCCTCTATCCTTGATCCTTGACTTCGATTTCTTGTCCCTTCTGGCGGTAGTGGGACTCTTGTTGGATTACTAGTGAATAGAAATGATTCTGACTTTGTATGGTACAAGATACAATATGTTTAATCTTCAAATATCAAATGTGGGTTTCACTAGCTTTAAGAACAACAATTAATTTGAGATTAAAAGTTGGGTTTAAAGTTACTACAATATAACTTGTGTAGGAATTAGTTTTGACTATTTTTTATAAAATTTTGACATAATTCTCAATTTACTGAATGAGGATTTGACAGCATATTTAATTTAACTAAAGTAACATGTTTCCCTAGGTGCTATACTTGTCATATATATTTCTGTTTTTGAGACAGGCCCTCATATATCTATCCTAGATTGACTTTGAACTCGTGGTCTTACCTCTGCCCCCAAGTGCTGAGATAAGGCATTCACTACTCTGCCTGGCTCTGTGTATTTTGCTGAGTTGACAAAGATATTCTGAATTTTATTTTTGTGGATACTATGACATTGATAAATTAATGGCACTTTATTAGCTTTAAAACAAAGGTAGTATTAACCAAACTTTGTAACTTGACTATAATTTATCTTTTATGATTGTTACTTTTTAAAGGATTTTGTGTCCTCTAAAAGCTGAATAGTACAGGAGTAAATATGTTTATTGTAGAAAAGTTGGCAAGGGCAGGAATGAGAATGAACAAACACAGAGAACCTGTTGTAGCAGTAATTTGGCTAAACTGAATTGGCTCCTGGCGCTCGCTGTACTTGGCCTAGGAGCTCTCTGGATTCGTGAGTGAAAGATACACGAACACACACAGACACATAGACATACACATACACAGGCATATGGATACGCATGAACTTGTGCCAGTTAATTTTAGTATGCTTTGACCAGCTCAAAGGCTGGGCAGTTCTAATCCTCCACCTGGTTAGCATACGTTTGCCTCCAGTGCTCCTGGCTCAACACCTTCTAAATCTATGTTTTATCTTTGCTGCCCTATTACCTTCTGGGCAGCCCCTCCCTAGGGCCGCTTTCTCTCCCCACCTTCATTTTGGATGAATTTTCTTCTGTAGCTCTAAATCTGATCTGTGCCCCCCCCCCCCCCCCCCCGCCGCATGGGGGGGTATCCATTCACTCTCTCCCAGTCCCTAGCCTGGGCAAATCTAAAGGTCCTGCCTCGGTGTACCTGCTCTATCTACTATTGACCCTTGGCTCTTTATTGACCGATCAAAAACCAATTGGGGGACAAGGACCTTCTGCATTAAATGCAGATTCCCAATTTTGGGGGCCAGATTAATTCAAAGCATTAGAACCAACCCCCAACAACCTGTAACCACTCTCTCCAGTTATGGAATGTGTATTTGTGTTCTTCATTTGTAAAGCATATGTTAGATCAATTTACATGCCTTATATTTTTTGTCATAAAATATTTTAGGATTATTATGTTTCTGTAGACCAGTGAGATCCGTAATGTCAAGACCTTTGAATTCTTTCTTTTATCTTTTATCTTTTATCTTTTATCTTTTATCTCAGTATAGCTGGGCAGTACTTGGTTAATACTAAAGCTCTTCTGTAGTTGAAACCTAATGTATTCCTGTGTTAGATTTGCTTATTCTGGCTCCCATGGACCGTATTTTTCCGTCAATTTAGTTTTTTAGGTGTCTTCTAAACCTCTAATTCTCGAAGCTAATTAGCAGGTGATCCTAAGCTTGTTTTGCATTCTTTTTTTTTGGTTCTTTTTTTCGGAGCTGGGGACCGAACCCAGGGCCTTGCGCTTCCTAGGCAAGCGGTCTACCACTGAGCTAAATCCCCAACCCCTGCATTCTTTTTATTATTTTAAATTATATTGAGTTGGTATTGGTTTCTGGTGAAAGTGGAAGAGCAATTGCCCAACTTTCAGGAAGCTCAGTAGTGAACAACAGTAACAAAGCTACTCATGTGACTCATAGAACTGACAGCATTTATCTATTAATATCATTTACAAAAACCCCAAGGCATGGAACCTTTGTCAACATTGTCTTGGTAAACCTCTCAAGAACTTAAACATTGCCTTGGAATGTTGTATTAGGCTCTTTTCTTTTTCTAAGAAGGGTTGGCATAGTTTAGGGACAAGCCCCCCCCCCCCCCCCCCCGGCTGTCCTGGAAGTTTGAGCAAAGGTCCTTTTGCCTCAGCCTTTCCAGGAGCAGGAAAGCAGGGCCATGCTTGATGGTCTGGCAGCAGTCTTAAGTAGAGATTACCATTTATATGTAAGACAGCATTAGTACATATCTAAGCACTGTGGATTTTAGTACAGTACATTGTTTTAGATTAGGAAAATTACTTTTCTTTCTGTAAAATGTGTTATTTAGTTTTGTAATGAGAGTATCAGAATTAAAAAATACTGGTGCTATGTTGGTCAGTAGGGTGCAGAGCTTGACTATTTCATTTGAGATAATGAATAAAGGTTTGTGCAGAGAGGAGACCTGTCTTGTCCTTACTCCTGTCTTCTGAATTGTGATTTTTTAAAAAATATTTATTTATTTTATGTATATGAATATACTGTCGCTGTCCTCAGACACAGCAGAAGAGGGGGCATCAGATCCCGTTACAGATGGTTGTGAGCCATGATGTTCTTGCTGGGAATTGAACTCAGGACCTCTGGAAGAGCAGTCAGTGCTCTTAACCACTGAGCCATCTCTCCAGCCCCTGAATTGTGATTTTTAACCTAAAGGTCTCACTAAATGAACACACAAAAAACCACAATAAAAATGAATGTTCATGTAAATATATTTATAATGCATTACATACACACATATGTTCATAAAACTGTTTTTGGTTTTAGAGTAATTGTCTTGAATTTGTCAACGGTAGCTGTTAATATTTTACCACAAGTTCAAGTTTGATTTGACTAGCTAACATTCTCTTTTACTTTTTGGCTTGCTATAAATCATTTCTAGTCAGTTTCCTATACCTATAAATGTTACAGAATTTTAGAGGTTTCCTTCCACACAAACTTTCATTTAACGAATTATAATTTTTTATCAGTTATATATCAAATTGATTTATATCACATGTCTTTTAGCAGTTTGTATATCACTATTGTTTTACCTATATAATAAATAGCATTTAAACACTGCATTTCAGGGCTGGAGTTACAACTCCATTTTGTTTTGTATTAAATGTTTTTTAACATTTATTTATTTATTTTAGGTGTATTTTGTCTGCATATATGTATGTGTACCATGTGCATGTCTGGTGCCCATGGAGGTTTCAGAAGAGGGATTCAGAACCCTCAGAATCAAACCATCTTGTATGTGGGTGCTGGGAACTGAACCTGGCTTCTCCTGAAGAGCAACCGGTGCTCTTAACCACGGAGCCCTCTCCAGCCCTTTACACAGTGTTCACAGTGCTTGACCAGAACATAGTCTGATCCTCAGCCCTGTCCCTTTCAAGCAGGGAGATGAGCTATGCTGTGCTGTGCCTTTGCTTTCTTATGTGGTGTGTGCTCTTCTTTCCATCTGGGGATTAAACCCAAGGTCTTACACGTGTAGGCTCCGACACTGTAGCTGATGTACATCCCGAGCCTGGAAAGTTCACTATTCTTTTTCTTTGAGTTTAAATTTCTTACTTTGTCTTTTAAGCGATGATTTACTGGAGGATTCAGACAGCGAAGAGCATTCCAGATCAGATTCTGTGACAGGTATGTAAAAAATCTTTAGATAATATATTTTATATATCTTTATATTTATACAGTTCAAAATAAATCTTAATACCAATTAATTCATAGTTTCTCAATGAAACTGGAAGTCTTTACTGACACTATTTCAGTTTTATGTTTATCAGAGATCTTGAATTCAGTGTTAGAACATTGTGTCTCATAATTAAAATTTAAATGACAACCATTTTATTCAAAGGGAATACCAGGGGATGAAAATTGTGCTTATTTTATTTGGATGCTATACTCTTTAAATAAGAGTAACGTTTAAATAAAAGTTCTTTATTCTCAGTGAAGTTGAAGCTGTAAAATTGTAGGTGTTGCGACATCAAGTAGACATTGCCTTGTTTACTCATGCAGTTCTAAGGTAAAAGCAGCATAGTTTATCAGGTAGCCCAGGCTCACCTGGAGCTTGTTCTGTGCCTTAGGCTGATAGTGAACTCTATACTCTTCTTGCCTTAATATCCTCAATGTTGGATTATAGACATGTGTTAACATCTGGCTTACATGTGTCCTATTTTTCAGTATCATTCATAGCGGAGGCTAGTGCATCTCAAAATGGTTTTATTACATTTTTTCTTTATGGGTACATGTATGTGTTTGATCATGCTTATATGTGCATTGCTTGAGGAGCTGGAGGTTGATGTGTTGAATGTTATTTTTCCTCCTTAGTTATGAGACTCCTCTACCCTCTTTTGAGACAGGGTTTTATAAAGGGTTTTTGACCTTAGTATTTCTTTTTTTTTTTTTTTTTTCCTTTTTTTGGTTCTTTTTTTTGGAGCTGGGGACTGAACCCAGGGTCTTGCGCTTCCTAGGCAAGCGCTCTACCACTGAGCTAAATCCCCAACCCCGACCTTAGTATTTCATGAGTAAACAAGGCAACATATACTTGATGCTGCAATGCCTATGGTTTTATAGTTTCAACTTCTTTGAGTATAAAGAACCTGTATAAAACCAGTTGTCCTGGGACTCACTCTGTAGACAAAGCTGGCTTTGAACCCACAGAGATCCGCCTGCCTCCATTTCCCAAGTGTTGGGATTAAAGGCATATGCCACTGCACATTGAAACAGTCTCTTACAAAATTGGGAGCTTGTCTCTCTGACTTGGCTAGCTGGTCAAGATGAACAGCTGCAGGGTTCCTCCGGTCTGTGTGATCCTCAGTGCGGAGTTACTAATAGATGCCATGCTTAGCTTTTACATGGGTGTTGGGAATCTGAACTTGAATCCTCAGGATTGTGTAGTAAACCTTATTTCAAGCTTATAGTTAGTTGAGACATCTGCCTGTTTTAAAAACTTTAGATGAAAAAAAAAACCCAACAACAAAAAAAAGAACAAAACTAAAACTTTAGATGCCATTTCAGAATTCCTCTAAGTGACTTGTATTAATTCGAATGTCATAGTTAAAAGAATTGTAAATAATATTAACCTCAAAATTATGAGTGCACAAAAGAGGCATGTGTTTTTCATTGAAGAGTATAAGTTTTGAAAGTTCCTAGTTGATTTCAAAGAGGAAAGTCTTTTTTCTGAATCGTATAGTGAATCAAGGAAACATGACTTCACATGAAGGCTGAAAACAAGGGTTAGCAGGAGAGTTGAGGACAAATTGAACTTTGATGCTAGAAAAGAGCCAAGACAACATCTTATTGCTTAGCTCAGGAAGTATGACTGTTGGAAACTGACTTTGACGCTACTTAAGAAAATAAAGTACAGGATTTCCCAGAGTGATTGAAAGTTTGATTACATGTATATTGCCTAAAAAGTTAATTGTGTCCTTTAGTTTATGTCTGACAGAAACTTTGAATTAAGGCCTGACTGTGGTTCAGTGGCAGAGTGGTTGCCTGACATGCATGAAGTCCTGTGTTCCTTCCAGAGCCCTGTGAACACACATTGAAAATGGAGGAACAGAGTTAGAGATGCCAGCTTCTCATATTGATTATCCTGTGTCCCAGATGTGCATTCCGTGGTTATAAGAGGAAGTAGAATAATAGAGCCACTTGCTATGTTTTTCTTTTTTTTTTTTTAATATTTATTTAGTATATATGAGTACATTGTAGCTGTCTTCAGACACACCAGAATCTGTTATAGATGGTTGTGAGCCACCATGTGGTTGCTGGGACCTGAACTCAGGACCTCTGGAAGAGCAGTCAGTGCTCTTAACCCCTGAGCCATCTCTCCAGCCCAGAACATCAGATCCCATTACAGATGGTTGTGAGCCACCATGTGGTTGCTGGGATTTGAACTCAGGACCTCTGGAGGAGCAGTCAGTGCTCTTACCATTGAGCCATCCCTCCAGCCCTTATGTTTTTCTTTTGTACGTTTATTTTTCTAGTTATTTGCGTTTTTTGAACAGGGTCTCACACTGTATCTTAAGTTGTCTTAGAACTCACTGTATAGCCCAGACTGGCCTCCTGCTCAGAGTAATCATCCTCATTCAGTCTTTGAGGGTTAGGATTACAGCAGTGAGCCACTCAACCTAGTTTATCATTTCTTCTTAAACAGTTTCATTGTGCATACCATTTACATTATGTGCTAACTTTTGTGCTTTGTGTACTTATTCTGAGTTAATACATACATAGATTAAAACTATTCTATTTGGACAATTTTTTGTCATAACTTTAAAAAGTCTGTTTTTAAATTTAGTACATCCAATAGATAAGTGTCTCAAGGAATATTGTATTTTAATTAAGTTACAAAAATCCCTACTTTTTCCAGTCTGAGAAAGTAGATGTAGACAGTGCCATTCAGTGAGGTGGCCATTTGTTATATAGCCACAGAGTACAGAAGGAATGAACTGGTCCCTCTTCAGCTTCAGTCAGAAAATATTTCAGTTGGAGCAGTTGGTAATATGTGCAGTTAAGATAATCCCAGATGGTGAAAAATGCTGGGTGACACTGTAAGTGAATGTTGGAGGGACTCTATAGTTCAGTGTTAGGATACCTCAGCAGTGTTCCACAGATCCCTTGCTCAATGCTTATTTGTACTTTAAGTTTTTATATAGCCACATCATTTAATATTTCCTTGACGTTTATTGTCACACCTAATTATAAAAGCAGTTCTATTTTTTCTTTATTTTTTCTTTATTTTTGTCTACCATTAGAGTGTTTTTTCTCCCCCATTGTTACTGACTGATTCTTACTGTTGGGAAAGTAAAAAAAAAAAATCAAAATTGGTCGAAAGAATTTTCTTTTTTTTTTCTGGTTCTTTTTTTCGGAGCTGGGGACCGAACGCAGGGCCTTGCGCTTCCTAGGCAAGCGCTCTACCACTGAGCTAAATCCCCAACCCGCGAAAGAATTTTCAATTCAGCATTAGATTACCTGAGGTTTGGAAAATTGTCTGTTGTCTCTGATGGGCTTTTGTCTGTATGTGACTGCCAGCACAGTCTTGTGGAGCAAGAGGGAAGAAAGGTGCTTTGAATTTTAAAGCATTAAAAAGAAAGGAACTGAGATTGATATTTTTCTCAGGTGTTTGAGAGAATGCACAAATTATAAAACAAATAATATTGCGTGTATTTTTGGTTTAGAAAGGAAGTCCAGAAATTTTATATTTTAATATCAATTTAAAACAATGACTAAATATACTAATTCTTTATTTACTTTACCATGCCTTCAGGATCAACTTCTTTACTGCTTAAGAAAATAATTTTGAATTTCTTGAGTAGTCTCTTTTGTTTTTTTGTTTTCATATGTAGGGTTGTCTGACATTTTTGTAAATTTCTTTTAAAATATTGGAAATAAACAGTTACAATTTCTGTGTATGCACGTATGTGGGGGCACATGCACACAGGTTAAGGCTAGTGGGGCAGCTTGCAGTAAGTAGTTAGTTCCCTTCCCCTGTCTTGTGGGTCCCAGTGATCATCAAGCTGAGTCTGGTTTCAGGGCAAGAGCCTTTAACTCATGATCTGTGCTGGGCACGAAATACTTGGCGTTCTAGTAGTTACTAATGCAGAGTCCAAATGAATTAGGAAAAATCTCACTGAAGTATTATTGTGATTTATATGAATAGAAGCTGCTGCATCTAATGTGCCATATTTTTCTTCACAAAGGGCACACATCACAGAAGGAAGCCATGGAAGTAAGCCTTGATATAACAGCTCTCAGCATTCTCCAGCAGCCAGAAAAACTGCAGTGGGAGATTGTGGCTAATGTGCTTGAAGACACGGTTAAGGATCTTGAAGAACTTGGGGCGAACCCTTGCTTAACGAACTCTAAGAGTGAAAAGACAAAGGAAAAGCACCAGGAACAACACAACATTCCCTTCCCATGTTTATTGGCTGGAGGTTTATTAACATATAAATCTCCTGCTACCTCACCCATTAGTAGTAATTCTCACAGGTCACTGGATGGTTTAAGCAGAACTCAGGGCGAAAGTATATCAGAACAAGGGTCAACTGACAATGAATCCTGCACCAACTCAGAACTGAATTCTCCTCTGGTCAGGAGGACTTTACCTGTTTTACTTCTTTATAGTATCAAAGAATCTGATGAGAAAGCAGGAAAAATCTTTTCACAGATGAACAATATTATGAGTAAAAGTTTGCACGATGATGGTTTTACCGTTCCACAGATTATTGAAATGGAGCTGGATAACCAGGAGCAGTTGTTGTTACAGGACCCGCCTGTGACTTACATCCAGCAGTTTGCAGATGCAGCAGCCAGTCTCACCTCTCCAGATTCCGAGAAGTGGAACTCTGTGTTCCCCAAGCCTGGGACTTTGGTGCAGTGCTTGAGGCTACCAAAGTTTGCAGAGGAGGAGACTCTTTGTATAGACTCTATAACTCCGTGTGCTGACGGAGTCCATTTGTTGGTCGGACTGCGGACATGCTCTGTGGAATCATTGAGTGCAATAAATCAAGTTGAGGCCTTGAATAATTTAAATAAATTAAACTCTGCACTATGTAATAGACGTAAAGGTGATCTGGAATCCAATCTTGCTGTAGTGAATGGTGCAAATATTAGTGTGATCCAACATGAGTCACCAGCAGATGTACCGGCTCCTTTGATCATTCAGCCGGAACAGAGGAATCTTAGTGGTGGATATTTAGTTCTTTATAAGATGAATTATACCACTCGAATAGTGACTTTAGAAGAGGAGCCAGTGAAAATCCAACATATCAAAGATCCCCAGGACACAATTACCTCGCTCATTTTGCTTCCACCAGACATACTGGATAATCGAGAGGATGACTGTGAAGAACCTGCTGAGGAAATGCAGTTGACTTCTAAGAATGGGATTGAAAGAGAAAAAAAGTCTGACGTTTCTACTCTTGGACACCTGGTAGTAACCACTCAGGGAGGATACGTAAAAGTATTAGACCTTTCAAACTTCGAAATTTTGGCCAAAGTGGAGCCTCCCAAAAAGGAGGGCACTGAAGACCAGGATACATTTGTTTCTGTCATTTACTGCTCAGGCACAGACAGGCTGTGTGCATGCACCAAAGGTGAGCTGTTTGCTTGATTCTTGTGTGGCAGTTGTCTATGTGTGAATTTTAGGTCCATGTAAGAGATTATTTTTTCTTTCTAGATTTTAGTTTTTTTTTTTTTTTTTTTTTTTGTTATTTTTTTGGTTCTTTTTTTCGGAGCTGGGGACCAAACCCAGGGCCTTGCGCTTCCTAGGTAAGTGCTCTACCACTGAGCTAAATCCCCAGCCCCGATATTAGTGTTTTTAAAGCCATTAAATTTATTTTTTAAATTTCCCTAGGCAAGAACTCTATTTTAAATAACTTAGTCCTCTGAAAGTATCTTCTCAGCTGAGTTTATAAGTTTACTTGGGACAATGAAACTCCAGGGTAATGAGATCAAGGGCAGCCTGGATTGTGTAGCAAGATAGATCTTTGCTTAATTTCAAGGATCTAGTATTTTGGTATTTTGTGAATACTGATTGCCTATATTTGTGGACTCAGTTTCCTTAGCAACTTGGATAAGAGGGCCCATGTGACAGCACACATAAGATAAGCTGCTGAGGGAGGAAGGACTTATTGGGCACGTGGTTTCAGATTTCAGTTTGTCACCGCTGGGCACATATTAATGATTAGGGAAGCTCCTGTCATGGCAGCTACAAAGCAAGGGTGTGTGTGTATGTTGTCCCCTATATTCAGGGAGCGCCCCCCCCCCCACTGCCTCAGCTGTGTGCAAAGGCTCTCATAGTTCACTTATAGATGTGTTTTCCCCATCTTAACTCCCATAGTCTGTTGCTTAGGTTTGTTATAATCAAATAATACATATAAAATTTCTGACACATATTACTTCTGAAAAAAACAACTAGCAAGTAATCTTTAGTTTTGTAAGATGTTAAGATATTTGGTCTTCTTTTATAATCCTTGGTAAAAATTAGTTTTGCAACATGTGAGACCCCTTTGGATATTGTGCACTATATTTCTCTATATATTTATTTGTGTAAATCAAATAACTGCGCAAATATTACTGGCATTTTGAGGTATAACTTTTGCTATTGGTAGGTTAGCTGGAATTAATAGGGCCTAGATGACACAATTCGTGAAGCCTAGATGACTATAACCAAGAGTTGATGGATATAAGAAAAGCTACACAAGGCCTTATCTGTGCTTTGGTAGTTATTAAGCTGAGTTTTTTTGTTAAGTACAGTCCTAGGACTTAGCCAAAGAGGGTAGTAGATAATGCATTAATTGGTTCAGGCTACAAATTTGCACTACATCTAGTTTAATACTGAAAGAGGGGAAGAAATCTTCAAATTACATTAAAATAAAAGTAAATAGATACGAAATAGGAGCATTCAGCGTAACTTCAGAGTGATAAAACTTTGAAGGACAGGCGAGGCTTGAGAGTAGCTCTTTTAAGTGCTAGAAGGTTTCAGGGATCATATGTACTAGTTTGTTACTCTTTTTTTTTTTTTTTTTTTTTTTTTGGTTCTTTTTTTCGGAGCTGGGGATTGAACCCAGGGCCTTGCGCTTCCTAGGCAAGCGCTCTACCACTGAGCTAAATCCCCAACCCCTAGTTTGTTACTCTTAATGATCACACTAATTTTATAATGCATATGCTTTTTATAGAGGCCATTTTGTAGAACAGTAAACTTAAGTGAAGGAGAGTTCAGAAACTAATTACAGGGCTAATAAATGGCAGAGAGTCATTCTGTTGAGTTTGTTGTCAGTGTCTTTTAAACTGTGTATACTGCTCTGTCAGAGTTTAACAGAAGCTGAAGAATCTTAATGAATTCCCTGTAGTATTCAGTATGGAGGGTCTGAGAAGTTGCCATTTTGCCATAAATTGCCCAAAATGGTGCTTCAGTGGTTTAGTCCAGGGCACATACTTATAGGATCCTAGTATGTGTAGAAATGTAATAAGCGTTTAACTATTTCAATTTTCTTGGATGAGATATACTTTAGTAAGAATCTGAAAGTAGATTTGTATATTCTTAGAGTTAGGATAGTAGAATTACCAAGAAGCAATCTCTTGTGATAAGTTGATTTTCCTGGCTGTCCTTGAACTCTCTTTCATGTGTACTACGAGGACCAACTTCTGGATAGCTAAAACAAATATTTTTTCCCTATGTGTAAGCTTATGAATATGCAGTTCCAAGGCTGACAGTGAGAGTTCTCCCCTAACTCTCCATCTCCATTGAGGTAGGGTGTCTCAGTTGAGTCCAGCTTTTGATCAGTTATTCTGGCTAGCCAGCTTGTTCCACATGTCCTGACTCAGGCTTTTGAGCACTGAAATTGCGAGAGGCCATCATACCTTTCTGACATTTACCTGAGTTCTGGGGATCCGAACTAGTCTTCATGATTATATGCAAACTCTTTTATGTACTTAGTCATTTCTTTAGCTCTAAAGTTTTATTGTGAAAAATAATTGTAACAGGAACAAAAGCTAGGAGTATTATACATTGATATTATACTTAATACATTTACATATATACAGCTATATATTAAGTAATATTTTTGAGTAATGTTTAAATCATATTAAGTGTATTTTCCTCCTCATTCATCATGTCTCTGTGGAGAAAACTTTGAAATCTTTTCTACTGGCTTTTTGACATGTTAATGTGTGTTGTTATATGCAGTATATAGTAGTTACCCCAGAGCTGCTTGCTGATATATTAGTGTGCATTGATTAACCGTTCCACATTTCCCTCTTTTCGAAACCCTGGCCTGTGTAACTATCATTCTGTTGTGAACTTACATGAGATCAGCTTTTTTACATTTCACAGGAGTCACTTCACTGAGGTACTTTTCTGATTTATTTTAACTAACATAATTTCTAGTTCTATTCATGTAATTGGAAATGACAGGATTTCATTGTTTTTTATGGCTGAGTAGTATTGTATTGTGTACTTGTCCAATTGTTCTTTTCATTCATTAGTTTAAGGGTACTTAGGTTGGTGTCTATGGTAAGTTCAGCGCTTCTGTGAACTGGGTTGTGCAAGTGTTCCTTTGACACCGTGGTGGTCTCTGACACTATGCGGCAGTGGGATTAATGGAGTACAAGGCTCTTTTGACACCGTGGTGGTCTCTGACACTATGCGGCAGTGGGATTAATGGTCTGACACTATGCGGCAGTGGGATTAATGGAGTACAGACACTATGCGGCAGTGGGATTAATGGAGTACAAGGCTCTTTTGCTGTGAAAGGTTCTTGAGAAACGTCCATCTTGTTTTTCTGTTTGTTTTTCTTTTTTCTTACACATTTGTATGTGTGCACAGCTTCCTCCTTCCACTATAGGTTCCCGGGATTGAACTCATATTATCAGGCTTGGCAGGAATTGCCACTAAACTATCTCATGGGCCCCTATATTGCTTTGATATGTTTTTAAAAATAATGTTAAAAAACGCTTAAGTTTTATGTGGTGCAGTATTTTCGTGTGTGTACGACTGTGCGCCATATTCATGCAGTGTCTGGGAAGGCCAGAAGAAAGCGTCTGACCCTCTCTGAGGGACCACAGACGGTTGATAGCACCTTGTATGTATGCACTCTGCCTATTCTCTAATGCTTCGAGTTAGGTCTGCACTCCATTGCATGTTTCTTACTGGTTATTGTGCTTATTTATTTATGTATTTATTTTTATTTATCATACTTTTAATTCTTTCTTTTTTCCCCCATCTTTATTAAATTCGGTATTTCTTCTTTACATTTCAAATGTTATTCCCTTTCCAGGTTTCCAGGCCAACATCCCCCTAACCTCTCCCCTTCCCATGGGTGTTCTGCTCCCCATCCCCCCCCATTACCACCCTCCCCCCAAGAAGCCCGTTCACTGCGGGTCCAGCGTTGGCAGGACCAAGGGCTTCCCCTTCCACTGGTGCCCTTACTAGGCTATTCATTCCTACCTATGAGGTTGGAGCCCAGGGTCAGTCCATGTATAGTCTTTACGTAGTGGCTTAGTCCCTGGAAGCTCTGGTTGCTTGGCATTGTTGTACATATGGGGTCTCGAGCCCCTTCAGGCTCTTTCAGTCCTTACACTGATTCCGTCAGCAGGGGTCAGTAGGGCTCCGGTTCTCAGTTCAGTGGTTTGCTGCTGGCATTTGCCTATGTATTTGCCATATTCTGGCTGTGTCTTGCAGGAGAGATCTACATGCGGTTCCTGTCAGCCTGCACTTCTTTGCTTCATCCATCTTATCTAGTTTGGTGGCTGTATATGTATGGGCCACATGTGGGACAGGCTCTGAATGGGTGTTCCTTCTGCCTCTGTTCTAAACTTTGCCTCCCTATCCCCTCCTAAGGGTATTCTTGTTCCCCTTTTAAAGAAGGAGTGAAGCATCTGCATTTTGGTCATCCTTCTTGAGTTTCATGTGTTCTATGCATCTAGGGTAATTCAAGCATGTGGGATAATATCCACTTGGGTTCTTTCCAGCTTCTGGCTATTATAAATAAGGCTGCTATGAACACAATGGAGCATGTGTCTTTGTTATTTGTTGGAACATCTTTTGGGTATATGCCCAAGAGAGGTCCTCAGGTAGTGCAATCCAATTTTCTGAGGAACCTGCAGACTGATTTCTAGAATGGTAGTACTAGTCTGCAATCCCACCAACAATGGAGGAATGCTCCTCTTTCTCCACATCCTGGCCAGCATCTGCTGTTGCCGGAGTTTTTGATCTTAGCCATTCTGACTGGTGTGAGGTGGAATCTCAGGGTTGTTTTGATTTGCATTTTCCTTATGACTAAAGATGTTGAACATTTCTTTAGGTGCTTCTCAGCCATTTGAAATTCCTCAGCTGTGAATTCTTTGGTTAGCTCTGAAACCCATTTTTTTTAAAAAATAGGGTTATTTGTCTCCCTGCAGTGTAACTTCGTGAGTCTTTTGTATATTTTGGATATGAGCCCTCTGTCAGTAGGATTGGTAAAGATCTTTTCCCAGTCTGTTGGTTGCCGTTTTGTCCTAAGAACACTGTCCTTTTCCTTACAGAAGCTTTGTAGTTTTATGAGATCCCATTTGTAGATTCATGATCTTAGAGCATAAGCCATCAGTGTTTTGTTCAGGAAATTTTCTCTAGTGCCCATGTGTTTGAGATGCTTCCCCACTTTTTCTTCTATTATTAGTTTGAGTGTATCTGGTTTGATGTGGAGGTCCTTGATCCACTTGGACTGAAGCTTTGTACAGGGTGATAAGCATGGATCGATCTGCATTCTTCTACATGTTGACCTCCAGTTGAACCAGCACCATTTGCTAAAAATGCTATCTTTTTTCCATTGGATGGTTTTAGCTCCTTTGTCAAAAATCAAGTGACCATAGGTGTGTGGGTTCATTTCTGGGTCTTCAATTCTATTCCATTGGTCTATCTGTCTGTCTCTGTACCAATACCAGGCAGTTTTTATCACTATTGCTCTGTAATACTGCTTGAGTTCAGGGATAGTGATTCCCCCTGAAGTCCTTTCATTGTTGAGGATAGTTTTAGCTATCCTGGGGTTTTTGTTATTCCAGGTGAATTTGGAAATTGTTTTGTCTAGCTCTATGAAGAATTGGATTGGTATTTTGATAGGGATTGCATTGAATCTGTAGATCGCTTTTGGCAAAATGGCCATTTTTACTATATTAATCCTGCCAATCCATGAGCATGGGAGACCTTTCCATCTTCTGAGGTCTCCTTCATTTTCTTTCTTCAGAGGCTTGAAGTTCTTATCATACAGATCTTTCACTTGCTTGGTTAAAGTCACACCGAGGTACTTTATATTATTTGGGACTATTATGAAGGGTGTCATTTCCCTAATTTCTTTCTCGGCTTATTTCTCTTTTGTGTAGAGGAAGGCTACTGGTTTATTTGAGTTAATTTTATACCCAGCCACTTTGCTGAAGGTGTTTATCAGTTTTAGTAGTTCTCTGGTGGAACTTTTGGGATCACTTAAATATACTATCATATCATCTGCAAAAAGTGATATTTTGACTTCTTCTTTTCCGATCTGTATCCCCTTGACCTCCTTTTGTTGTCTGATTGCTCTGGCTAGAGCTTCAAGAACTATATTGAATAAGTAGGGAGAGAGTGGGCAGCCTTGTCTAGTCCCTGATTTTAGTGGGATTGCTTCAAGTTTCTCTCCATTTAGTTTAATGTTAGCGACTGGTTTGCTGTATATGGCTTTTATTATGTTTAGGTATGGGCCTTGAATTCCTATTCTTTCCAGGACTTTTATCATGAAGGGGTGTTGAATTTTGTCAAATGCTTTCTCAGCATCTAATGAAATGATCATGTGATTTTTATCTTTCAGATTGTTTATATAGTGGATTACATTGAAAGTTTTCCATATATTAAACCATCCCTGCATACCTGGGATGAAGCCTACTTGATCACCACGATGGATGATTGTTTTGGTGTATTCTTGGATTCGGTTTGCAAGAATTTTATTGAGTATTTTTGAGTCGATATTCATAAGGGAAATTGGTCTGAAGTTCTCTTTCTTTGTTGGGTCTTTGTGTGGTTTAGGTATTAGAGTATTTGTGGCTTCATAGAAGGAATTCGGGAGTGCTCCATCTGTTTCAATTTTGTGGAATAGTTTGGATAGTATTGGTATGAGGTCTTCTATGAAGGTCTGATAGAATTCTGCACTAAACCCGTCTGGACCTGGGCTCTTTTTGGTTGGGAGACTTTTAATGACTGCTTCTATTTCTTTAGGCATTATGGGGTTGTTTAAATGGTTCATCTGTTTTTGATTTACCTTTGGCACCTGGTATCTGTCTAGGAAATTGTCCATTTCCTCCAGATTTTCAAGTTTTGTTGAATATAGGCTTTTGTAGTAGGTTCTGATCACTTTTTGAATTTCCTCTGATTCTGTAGTTATGTCTCCCTTTTCATTTCTGGTTTTGTTAATTTGGACATTCTCTGTGTCCTCTGGTTAGTCTGGCTAAGGGTTGATCTATCTTGTTGATTTTCTCGAAAAACCAGCTTTTGGTTCTGTTGATTCTTTGTATAGTCCTTTTTATTTCTACTTGGTTGATTTCAGCTCTGAGTTTGATTATTTCCTGCCTTCTACTCCTCCTGGGCATATTTCCTTCTTTTTGTTCTAGAGCTTTTAGGTGTGCTGTCTAGCTGCTCTCTCCTGTTTCTTTCTGCAGGCACTCAGAGCTGTGAGTTTTCCTCTTAGCACAGCTTTCATTGTGTCCCATAAGTTTGGGTGTGTTGTACCTTCATTTTCATTAAATTCTAAGAAGTCTTTAATTTCTTTCTTTACTTCTTCCTTGACCAGTTTATGATTGAGTAGAGCATTGTTCACCTTCCATGTATATGTGGGCTTTCTTTCCTTATTGTTATTGAAGACCAGCTTTAGCTCATGGTGGTCTCATAGGACTCATGGGATTATTTCTATCTTTCTGTATCTGTTGAGGCCTGTTTTGTGGCCGATTATATGGTTAATTTTGCAGAAAGTACCATGAGGAGCTGAGAAGAAGGTATATCCTTTTGCTTTAGGATAGAATGTTCTATAAATATGTGTTAAGTCCATTTGGTTCATAAGTTCTGTAATCTGTCTATGTCTCTGTTTAATTTCTGTTTCCATGATCTGTCCATTGATGAGAGTGGGGTGTTGAAATCTCCTACTATTTTTTTGTGAGGTGCAATGTATGCTTTGAGCTTTAGTAAGGTTTCGTTTATGTATGTAGGTGCCCTTGTATTTGGAGCATAAGATATTTGTGATTGAGAGTTCATCTAGGTGGATTTTTGCTTTGATGAATATGCATTGTCCTTCCCTATCCTTTTTAATTTCTTTTGGTTGAAAATCGATTTTATTCGATATTAGAATGGCCACTCCAGCTTTCATCTTCAGATCATTTTCTTGTATACTTGTTTTCTATTTTTTTAATCTGAGATAGGTGTCTGTCTTTGTCTCTGAGGTGTGTTTCCTGTAGGCAGCAAAATGCATATACAGTTTGTTAATCTGTGTCTTTTTATTGGGGAATTGAGTTCATTGATGTTGAGAGAGATTAAGGAATAGTGATTGTTGTTTCCTGTTATCTTCGTATTTGGAGGTGAGATTATGTTTGTGTGCTTGTCTTCTCTTTGTTTTTTTGCCAAACGATTAGTTTCTTGCTTTTTCTAGGGTGTAGCTTGCCTCATTGTGTTGGGCTTTACCATTCATTATCCTTTGTAGGGCTGGATTTGTAGAAAGATACTGTGTAAATTTCGTTTTGTCATGGAATTTCTTCGTTTTTCCAGTTATGTTAATTGAGAGTTTTGCTGGATTTGGTAACCTGGGCTGACATTTGTGTTCTCTTAGGGTCTGTATGACATCTGTCCAGGATCTTCTGGCTTTCATAGTCTCTGGTGAGAAGTCTGGTGTAATCCTGCTATGTCTGCTGTTATATGTTACTTGACCTTTTTCTCTTACTGCTTTTAATATTCTTTTTTTGTTTTGTGCATTTGATGTTTTGACTATTATGTGACGGGAGGAGTTTCTTTTCTGGTCCAGTCTATTTGGAGTTCTGTAGGCTGCTTTTATGCTTATGGGCATCTCTTTCTTTAGGTTAGGGAAGTTTTATTCTATGATTTTGTTGAAGATATTTACTGGTCCTTTTAGTTGGAAGTCTTCACTCTCTTCTATACCTATTATCCTTAGGTTTGATTTTCTCATTGTGTCCTGTATTTCCTGTATATTTTGGGCCAGTAGGTTTTTTCATTTTACCTTATCTTTCACAGTTGTGTCGATGATTTCTATGTAATCTTCTGCTCCTGAGACTCTCTTCTAGCTCTTGTATTCTGTTGGTGATGCTTGTATCTGCGGCTCTTTGTTTCTTCCTTTGGTTTTCTATATCCAGGGTTGTCTCCCTTTGTGTTTTCTTTTTTGTTTCTATTTCCATGTTCAATTCCTTCACCTGTTTGATTGTGTTTTCCTGTAATTCTTTCAGGGATTTTTTTGTTTCCTCTCTAAGGACTTCGACTTGTTTCCTTGTGTTTTCCTGCGTTTCTCTAAGGGAGTTCTTTATGTCTTTCTTAAAGTCCTCCATCATCATGATCAAATGTGATTTTAAATCTAGATCTTGCTTTTCTGGTGTGTTGGATATTCAGTGTTTGCTTTGGTGGGAGAATTGGGCTCTGGTGATGTCATGTAGTCTTGGTTTCTGTTGCTTGGGTTCCTGTGCTTGCCTCTCGCCATCAGGTTGTCTCTGGTGTTACCTTGTTCTTCTATTTCTAACAGTGGTTAGACCATCCTATATGCCTGTGTGTCAGGAGTGCTGTAGACCTGTTTTCCTGTTTTCTTTCAGCCAGTTATGGGGACAGAGTGTTCTGCTTCCAGGCGTGTAGTCATTCCTGTCCACTGGCTTTCTGCTCTTCCTGTGGGCAGAAACCAGAAGGGCCTGCCCCTACTTCTCCTGGGTCCCTGTGGGCAGGGGGCCAGGATGGTGCTAGGCATTTTCCTCTAGAGTCAGAAATGTGGGCAGACTGTAGTCTCCTCTGGTTTCCCAGGTGTGTCTGCCCTTCTGAAGGTCTAGCTCTCCCTCCCATGGGATTTGGGTGCAGGGAGATCTTTTACTGGGTCCCTTCGGATCCTGGTGCAGTGTGGACCTCAGGCCTCCTGCAGCTTGACTGCCCCTATCTTCCTGTGCCCAGAGGCCCTATACAGTTTCCTCTTTGGCCAGGGATGTGGGCAAAGGTGGGCAGAAATGGCAGTCTCTCCTGCCCTGCAGTCTTAGAATTGCCCACACATCTGGGCGATCAGCTCTCTCCACATGGCTTTTTATTTTTATTTTTCATATTTTGAGACAGTTTTTTTTAATTATGTAGCTCTGGCTGAGTGTCATAGTACTCTTTTGCCTTTTAGTTTTATGTAATCCCATTTGTTTTTTTCCCTATTCATTTCTTTTGCTTTTGTTCTGGTCTGAAAAATCTCTGCTCATTTCATGTTCTGAAATGGTTGTCCTTTGTTTTGTTTTAATAGTTTTCTTTCTTTTTTTTCTTTGTTTTTGTTTGAGACAGGACCTTATTCTGTAATCAGCAGGCCAGGAATGTATTAGGAGTAGTCCCGGTTAGCTTCAAACTCCATCATTCCTCCCCCTTAGTCTCTGATGTATAGGATTAAAGGTATGAGTAATCTTGCCTAGAATGGTTTAGGTCTTACATTTAAGTCTCATTTTCTTTGAGATGATACAGTTGAGAGACAATGATCTAAGTTTACTCTTCTGTATGTGGGCATTAACTATTCCCAAAACTGTTTCATTTATGGTTTGTTTTTTTTTTTTTTTTTTGGTTTTGAATGGTTTTGAATGTATGTATGTATGTCTTAGGTTTTCTTTTTTTTGTGTCCTTTTATTCCGGTATCGGCTGACTTGATTATGACAGTTTTTGTATTATGTTTTGTTATTTTCTGTATACGTGTGCTTTTTATATGTGACCATATGCTCATGGAAGCCAGGGGATCTGTTTGCTGTCCTGTATTATGATTCTTTTGCCTTATTCTTAAGACATAGGGTTTCTCACTAAACCTGGAATTAGTTTGATCATGAGCAAACCCCAGTGATCCTTCTGTGTTCATACAGGAAGCTGGAGTAGATATGGGCATAGATCCCATTGTTTCTGCCACCCTTCCATTGAAAACAAGTTTGTTTATTTGCTGAATTGAGTCTTCTACATTATATAATGACCTTCTTCACTGCTTTTTATTTCTTTTGATGTTACCAGTATTGTTAATCACACTCCTGCTTTCCTTTGGTTTGTGGTTTGCATGGGGTATTCCCCATTTTTATTACATTTCTTTGTAGTTCCATTGCATTCATTTCATTACTGTTAGTCATAGGTCATAGAATTATATAGTGGGTTTCTGTAACGTGACATAGAATTGAGTCCCTACTCAGTCTTATATTTAAGGCAATCAGGATAGGAATGGTCTTACTACAGCTATTCTACTACTTTTTTTTCTAATTTTTTTTACTGTCCCTATAATTTCTTTTTGTAGTTTAATGATTAATATTTCGGTATTTTGTGCTATTTAATTGCTCAGTTTTGGTTTGCTTATGGATACTGATGTTGTTAATATAAATGTGGGGAACATTTTTATTATTCTAACAAGTTGCTTTGAAATGATAGTAAGTTCATAGGATTGTATGAGTAAGAACAGGAGACACTGAAATGATAGTAAGTTCATAGGATTGTATGAGTAAGAACAGGAGACACTGAAATGATAGTAAGTTCATAGGAGACACTAAAATGGTTCAGTGGGCAAAGGCACTTGCCAGCCACCCCAGATTTCACCCCTGTAACCCACATGGTAGAAGCAGGGAACCGGTTACTGGAAAGCATAAATATAGACAAAATAAATGTAATAAAAATTTAAAGGAAAGGATAAGAACACAAACGAGTAATGAAAGCTATTTATAACAATCTTTGCAGTTGTGTTCCATTCCTGTCTGCATTTTCAGAAGTGTTTCTCTTTGCATTTTTATATTGGCTTGAATTTGTATGACTACTGTTACCATTAATTTGTATGTGTTTCTGTTTTTTTCCTTATTCCTTCGTTTTGGAACCCCTTCCTTAACTTTTGTAGTAGAATGTGTTAGGAGTGGAAGCTGTGGTAGTGGTAGATCCTGTAACCTTAGTGAGTCAGGATCTACCCTTCTCTCCATCATGAATTCAAGAGCAGCCTAGTTTACTTGAGCAAGACATACAACAAAACCAAAAACAACCACAAAAAAAACAAAAAACAAAAAACAAAAAAAAACCCAAAAAACCCTGACTGTTAAAAATATTCCTTCAGCTTTTGTTTGTACGTGAAAGTATCTCTTCTTTGTTTCTAAAAGATAGCTTTTTAGTTACAGTATTGGAAATTTTTGTTTGTTTCAGATCTTCGAAAACTTGCTATTTTCTTACCTTTATAAAGTTTCTGTTGGCAAGCTTAGAGTGCTTTAATTCCATCAGTCCTGTGGCAGAGACAGGTAGATTTGAGTTTGAGGCCAATCTGGTTTACATAGAACATTCCAGGTCATCAAGGAGTGAGACCCCATTTCAAAACAAAACATAAAACCCACAATGTTTCTCTTCAGTGGCCAGCAGTCAAGAAAAGTGTAAATTGAGCGCACAGATGGGTATGCTTCTTTCCTCTTATAGTCATGAGAATCTTTTACCTTTCATCTGTGAGAGATTGGTTATATAATGTCTTGGTGTTGAGTTTGATAAATTTGACCCTTTTGTGCCTGGATATTTATACTATTTAACTTTGGGAGTTTTTCTTTTAATACTGTTTTTAACATAAACTTTCTACCCATTTTTCCTTCTCAAGTCTGTCTTGATTGCCAGTACCTCAAATACTTACTTTTATATTATCCAGAATTTCCTGCCATCTTCTTTTCCTCTCAAATTGTCTTTCTCTGGTAGCCTGTCTTTGAGTTCAGAAATTCCTTTGTTTTATCTATGCTGTTTTGCTGGGTGGTGCTGGCTCACGCCTTTAGTGGAGGTGGATCTCTGTGAGTTCAAGGCCAGCCTGTTCTCTGGATCCAGTTCCAGGACAGCCAGGGCTACATACACTAAGAAGCCCTGTCTTAAAAAGTTAATTTTTAAAAGCTGAGTATAGTTTTCAATTCAAACTTTTTTTTCCATCTCTGTTAAGTTTCTCTGTTAGAACATGGGAATATGTTGGTTTTAAATATTTATTTTTGTTATTTTGGATTATTGCTTGTGAATTCTTGTATCCTTAAAGGCCAGAAACAATAAGATCTCTTCGAGGAAGAGTTGCAAGCTGACAGTGATGCTGGGAATGTGACTCTAGTCCTGTGCTAGAGCCACAGTCAATCAAGCCCTTTGCACACCACTATCCTTCCAGCCCCTGACTATTAACGGTTTGCATGTAGCTCTCTCATTGAACCTGAGCAGACTTGAGGGGTAAAGTTTCCCATTAAGTTAGTGAAGTTTTCCCCCACCTATTTATGCCTCTTGATTACTGGGATTAAAGATAATATGCCACCAAGGCTAGCTCCTTTTCCCTCTTCCTCAATAAGTGTCGGGTAACTTACCTTTCTTGGTACATCCTAATTTATGGCTGGGCATTTACATTTACATTTACATTACAGAAGCTCAGTCTATTCTCCTCCTAAGGATTGTTTTTACCTAGTGAAGTCTGTTTTCTTTGCAGTGTGTCATTGCAGATGGCTGTCCTTATTTTCCCCCTTGGTTTTTATTTTTAAGGCTTGTTTGTTTATTTTAATTTAAAATTTACACAGGTATATAGTGTATTTTGATTATAATTATATCCTCCCATATTATCCTATTTTATCTTCCTCCTCTTTGTGTTCTTTTACACACACACACACACACACACACACACACACACACACACACACACACCCCGACAGACAGAGGCAGGCACAGTCCCTCCCTCCTTGTCTCCTTTCCTCTATTTCTCCCTCCTTCCCAATAAGATTCCACACCACACATACACACACACCGTCTGCTGTGAACAGACATCACGGCCAAGGCAATTCTTATAAGGACAACATTTATCTGGAACTGGCTGACAGGTTCAGAGGTTCAGTCCATTCTCATCAAGGCAGGAGCATAGCAGCATCCAGGCAGCCATGATACAGGAGGGGCTTGAGTTCTACATTTTCATTTGAAGGCTGCTAGCAGAATACTGGCTTCCAAGCAGCTAGGATGTGATTCTCATTGCCCACACCCACAATGGCACACCTACTTCAACAAGGCCACACCTCCCAACATGCTACTCCTTCTCTCCCTCCCTCCTGAGTTTAAATAGGGTTGCTTTGTTGCCATAAGAGGTTTGGAGGAGGGATTGTTTCTTACTGTTTCTGTGTCAGAATACCTTAGAGTTCGTTCAGATTCTGTGTCTCACAACTTTATGCAGACTGGTCGTGTCTGTTTCTGCCTTTATTTTCTAATGGGACTCCTCAAGTTTCTTTTGCATTGATGTGGAGGCTTAATAGCCTGGGCTGACTTGGGACCTCTCTGGTTGTTGCTGACCATTTGTGAAGCATCTAAGGGTTATGTGGGTAGAGTTTGTCCAGCCCTTGGTACTTGTCTTGCTACTTGTAATTCTGATAGGTGCTTGGTGTTTAGTGCTTTGCTTGTTCTACATAAAACTGTAACCTCAAGTAGAATGTCTTGTTGGCATCCACTTGAAACTAACATGTTTTAACTCTTAAAGTTTATAGGTCACATTTCCTTAGGAAGTGGCAGTGAGTTGCCTGGTTTTCATGATTTACCTCCCCTTGGTTGGCTGTAGGTCTTTATAGTCTCTCATATATACACATACATATATGAGGGAAAAGCTGAGTGTCATACTCTATAAGGTATATAACTGTCAGAGTTTATGTATAAAGTATATTTTGTACACACACATAGCTTCTCTTGGAAGTGTAACTGCATAAACCATGTTACAGTGGAACATTATTTGTAATCATGGATTTTTGTTTTTAGTTTCACATATTTGCTGAGTTTGCTGTAAGTTTTTATGTGACAGGTATGAAAACTAGAAATTTGATTTGCTTGGTAAAAATTTCATTGTGAGCACATCCAAAGTTAAAAATATTTGTTTATTTTTACTACTCCTGGAATTAAGAGATTAGGCTATGGATGTTAATATATATAGATACTGTGTTAGCGTTCCCTTCTATAAGATAACAGACCTGCCTTCTTAAAAGTTTTTAGTAAAGTTTAGATAAATTAGTTAAACTATTGTGTTCTATAATGTAATGAGTATGGGAATAAATACCTTTTAACAAATGTGTATTAATGTTTTGTGTGCATGTGTATGTCTGTGCATGTGCTTGTGCCCTTGGAGGGCAAACAGCTGTAAGATCCCCTGGAATTGAAGTTACAAATGGTGTGAGCCACCATGTAGGTGGTAGAAATTGAAGCCAGGTCCTATGCATGAAGAAGTGCTTTTAACCACTGAACCATCTTAGTAGTCTTGAGATAAATCTCTGTATGCTATTTTCTTTACTAAATTGGTTTTGTCATTGCAATTAAATTTCCAAATTATTTGACACGAGTAACTGCTATAGTGTTTATCTAGGTGTCAAGTACTATTAGGACAAATTGTGAATTTTAAATAATATTCCACTTAATTAAAAAACTATTTTCTATGTGTTTGTTGATGAAATTTTACTATACTATAGGTGGTGAGCTTCATTTTCTCCAAATTGGAGGAACTTGTGATGATATTGATGAAGCTGATATTCTGGTAGATGGATCCCTTTCTAAAGGAATAGAACCATCTTTAGAAGGTTCCAGACCTTTATCAAATCCTTCAAGTCCTGGTATTTCAGGTAAGATACTACTTTTTTAAATAATTGAATATATCCTTGCAATATTCTTTCTTATAATAAAGTCTTCACTGCTCTGTTTAGAAAGGCATTCTTTGAATGGCTTATTATTACACTCATTCTGGTAGCTGAAAAATGTTATACAAACTTGGTATAGAAAGAAAGGATTTTCATAGACTACTCTATTTGGGATGTCTGCCTAAGAAGTCAAAACATCATTTCTCTTATGTTTTTGTGAATCCCTCCCTCCCTCCCTCCCCCCCTCCCTCCCTCCCTCTCTCTCTCTCTCTCTCTCTCTCTCTCTCTCTTTCTTTCTTTCTTCCTTTCTTTCGTGTGTCTCTGTATCTGTGTGTGTTGTGTCTTTGTCTGTATCTGTATGCGTACCACAGCACTTGTGTGGAAGTCAGAACAAACTGTAGGAGTTGGTTCTCTCTACTCTATGAGTCCTGGGACTGAATCCAGGTTGTTAGGTTTGGTAGTTGGCACTTTTACCCACAGAGCCATCTTGCCTGTGTTTTTCTCTCAGTACATAGTTTTTAGTTTAATCAAGGAGTACAAGGTGAAAGAGAGGGACTTTGGAGCTGGAGAAGAGGCTCAGCGATTAAGAGCACTTTCTGCTCTTCTAGAGAAGTAGAGTTCATTTGCCTTCAGCAGTTCATTCTTCCTCCAGTAGATCTGATGCTTCTGCTTTCCGAGGGCGCCTGTATTCACATGTACATGCTCACATAAAGGCATGTACACACACAAAGAATAAAAAAATGAATCAAAATAAGAAGGAACATTAAGTGAGTGTAGAATCAATGGAGTGGAGGAGTAGTCTTAATAATACATGTAATTGAATAGCTAAGAGGTATTCTTACTGCTGGGGTGTGTTTACATTGTTACTGCCCCATCTCCAACTCCTGGATAGCACTGTGTGCATTGTTTTCGATGGTCACACCCTCCATGGCCAAACTCCAGTTACAAGTCTGTCAGTATTACCTGAGCTGAATTGATACATCACCTATGTCTCTTGACAAAGGGCTGGGTGGTGTTCTCTAGTGACTCACTTGCTACTTTTGCTTTTTGTTCCTATCCTTACTCTCCTGCTTTTAGAGTTAATTTTATAAAAGAATTAGCAATAGGATGTTAATTCCAGCTCTTGGCTTGAAATAACTATAGGTTGCTGCTAAAAAAAAATAGTAATTTTTTTTTCAATAACAATGCTTCTTTAAAAATAAAAAAGGTTTTATTATGTAGCTGTGGCTAGCATGGAACTTACTGGGTAGACCAGGCTGGCCTCCAATTCAGATATTCACCTAGTCCTGCCTTCTGATTTACTGGGATAACAGGTATATGCTACCGTGCCCAGGAAAACTTGAGGATTTCTTTTAAAACATATTTTTAAAATTGTTTATTTTATGTGTTTGAGGTATTACCTACATATATGTCTGTGCACCAATACCACATACATATCTGATGTTGCACAGTCCAGAAGAGGACATTAAGCCCCCTGAAACTGGAGTTACAGACAGTTGTGAGCCAATGCTCCTAACCATGGAGCCAGCTCTGACTTATGGCATACATAGTTTTGTTTCATGCTCTTGATGTTTGATGTTCTCTTTCCCTTTGTCTGTCACACTTCATCCAGTCCATTGTCTGTTTCCTCCTCCTCCCCAATGCTGCAGATCAAAGCCAGTGCTTAGCGTCTGTCAGAGGAGTCCTCTCACTGACCTCTACCCCCTTGTACCTCTCCCTCTCTATATCCAGTCATTCCTTTTGTGGGTTGGTAACTCTTAGCATGCACCACAGGTTATCTTTTCAATCTGATGTTTAAAAGAGATTTAAGCAAGGCGTGGTGGCCCAAATTGGATTCCAGTATTCAGGAGGCAGAGACAGCATAGATTGGTTGAAACTGTGGTTGCAGGCTAGCCAAGGGGACATAGTGAATTCTTTTCTCACAAACAAAAGAAAACAAAACAAAAACAAACAACAAACAGAAAAGGAAAGGGCCAGAGAGTTAGGTCGGCAGTGAAAAATGCTCACTGCTCTTGTACATAACCTGGGTTTGATTTCCAGTACCCATCCAGTGACTCATAGCCCCCGTAATTCAGATCTGACACCCTCTTCTAACCTCCACTGCTACCAGGCATACCATGGTGTACATACACACATGCAGGCAGAGATTCATAAACAATATTTAATGGAGTAAATTTTCACAGAATACTAATAAACATTTTAAAGTGCAGCAAATAAGTCAATAAAAGAAGCTTAAGTCATTTTCAGTGAAAATGTGTTTAAGAGTTAGATGTAGTGTTTCCCATCTTCAATGCCTGCACTTGAGAGTCTCAGACCCTGGAGTAGGTGAGTTTGAGGCCAGTTTTGTCCACACTGTGAAACTCCGACTCAATTCCTCCCCATAAAAAAAATGTTAAAACACATGCTAAATGGGAGTAATATCTAAGTTCTCATTCTTTATGGTATCTGATAGTTCAGCATTTTGGTGTTTTTCTCTTGTATAAAAAGTAAACTTTTGATGATCACTAGTTTGTCAATGTAGTGATTTTAGTAATTAGTTGCATAGAATATGGTCATTTTTGATGTTTATTTGCTGCTGGCGTGTCTAGAAGATTTCTTTATCACAGAAGAGAAAGACTAGTTCATTCTTTGGCCGTTTTACATGATTATAAAAGGGCATTTCTTATGTTGTTGCTGCTACCTTGCATTTGCTTTGTCAGTAGCATGTTACCAAAGTTACCTGATCTGATCTGTCACATGTTACCAAAGTTAGTCATTGATCTGAGTGTGCTGATTAGTATTTTAGTACCATTGGCTATGTCGCCTTCAGTTATTCGCTAACAGACTGGATTGGGAGTACTGAGTCTGAGTTGTTCCATAGCCAGTACCGTGTAGTAAGGAATAAAGATTCCTTAGCTTATTTGGTTTTTCATACATTTGGCATTGTATTTTGAATAAACAAAACACATGTACTAAAATAATGTCTTTTCTTTTTCTTTTAAAATCTGTTTCAAATACTGCACTTACTACTGTTAAGGAGTTGATTTATTGGTGGACCAGCCTTTTACACTTGAAATCTTGACGTCTCTAGTAGAGCTAACTCGATTTGAGACACTGACTCCACGATTTTCAGCAACTGTTCCTCCATGTTGGGTAGAAGTTCAGCAAGAACAGCAGCAAAGAAGGCACCCTCAGCATCTGCATCAGCAGCACCATGGAGATGCTGCTCAACACACCCGGACTTGGAAACTGCAGACCGACAGGTATGAGGCTTCACCAAGGAGCTTGAGAACCTTGTTAGAAGTAACATGGAGTTCTCAGCTCTGTTGCCATTTCTCCTAATATTGGTGTATTAATAACTTTCTCCTTGTATTTGTCATTTCATTTTGGATATTCCTGTATTGCTTTGACTTGTAAGATGATAGATGACCTACTATTTGTTATTTGATAGTTCAGAGTTTTTTTTTTTTTTTTAACAAATACTTAAATACTTGTGTGTAAAACCAATACTTGTGTGAAACAGACACTTGTCTTGTGAAAGTTGTATTTTAGTGAGATATATCCTATGCTATATAGTTATAGTTCAAAGATGGCTGTGATTTTAGATTAACCTAGAGGTTGGGGAGGGGAGAAGACATGCGCAAGAGACAACACCCCTAGAAAGCTCCGTATAGAGATTCTGAAAGCAAATTATTAAACCCCTGACTTAGCATATCTTACGACTTGTAGAGTAAGAAAACCACTGTTGTTGGAGGGTTGTGAATGTGGTAGGGAGAACTCAATGGTAGGAAGTAAGGTCCTACTTCTACATTGTAGGAGGTAAGGGGTTAGAGGCCTTTGAGCACAGAACAGCTTTGACCACAATAGATAGTACAGGATTGCTCTTTAGTCTTCTGTAGGACTTGATAGCAGGTGGTCATGGGTATGGACTGCGGTGATGGTAGGTACTGATAGATGCAAAGACTTGAGTTTGGTTCTTGAACTGTTGATGGTACCTCAGAAGATAGTGATAATGATGGAGAGGGTGAAAGGAGGAGTGGGAATCTGGATATACTTTAAAGGTAAAGGGCACAGAATTTCCTGATATATTAACCTCTGGTGTGAGAGAGGAGAATTTGTAGCAGTAGAATAGATGAAGTAAGAAATTCTTGTTTTACAATGAAGATTCCAGGATCTCATTCCTAGATCTAGGTTGGGCCCAGGAATCTTGAGGTAATTGATATATTATAGAAGCCCTCTGAAGGTCAAAGGCAGGTACAGATTGCTGAGGTAAGACCAATGCCTGAAGTTTCACCTTTAAAAAACAGGGGCTTATTTTTATCCATTCATATATGTATGTCTGTTTGAGTGTATGCCTCCTGTATGTGTATGACCATTGAGGCCAAAGAGGCTATCAGATGCCTTGGTACTGGAGTTAGTGGCGGTTATGAGCTGTCCAGCATCGGTGCTTGTAAAGGAGCTTTGGTCCTCTGGAAATGTGTCCTTTTAGCCACTGAGCAACCTATGCAGCTTCTGTCCCCTCCTTTTTCCTTTCCCTTTCCTCCCTCCTCTTCCCTTCCCTTTCTTTTTTCCCCTTCCCTTCCCTCCCCTTCCCTCCCTCCTTTTCTTTTTTTCTGAGACAGGGTTTCTCTGTGTAACCCTGACTGCCCTAGAACTCAGTTTTATAGATTAGGCTGGACTCAAACTCAGAGCTCTGCCTACCTCTGTCTACCAAGTGCTGAGATTAAAGGTGTGTGCCACCACCACTCGTTCTCCCCTTTCTTTTATTTTTTTGTTAATTTTTTTCTTTAAAAAAAAAACATTTTCTACTTAATCACTTTATATTCCTCTCACTGACCACCACCCGGTTACTCCCTCCCACAGTCCTTCCCCTCATTCCTTCCTCTCCTTCTCTAGGCAAATAGGGACCTCCCTGGGTATCCCCCTACCCTGACACATCAAGTCTCTGTGAGGCTAGGTGTGTTCTCTCCCACTGAAGCCAGATGAGGCAGCCCAGCTAGAAGAGCACATCCCACTTACAGGCAATAATTTTTGGGATAGCCCCGTTTCAGTTGGTCGGGACTCACATGAAGACCAAGCTGCACATCTACATATGTCTGGGAAGGCCTTGGTTCAGCCTGTGTATGTTCTTTGGTTGATGATTGAGACTCTGAGAGCCCTAAGGGTCTGGGTTAGTTGTTCTGTTGGTCTTCTTGGGGAGTTCCTATCCCCTTAGAGGCTGCAATCCTTCCTTCCATTCCTCCATAAGAGTCCTGAAGCTCCATCCACTGTTTGAGTGTGGGTGTTTGTACTGTATCTGTATGGGCCAGCTGCTGGAGAATAGGGAGGGGGTGTTCAGGATCAGGCGTGAGGAAGGACAGGAGAGGTGGCTAGGTACCCTTATAATGGATGGAAATATATAACATGGTTGTGAGGAGGTGGGGGGAGCATCTCTAGGAGAAGACAGAGACCTGGGATAAGGGGAGCACCCAAGAATCAATGGGGGTGTCCTTAGCTGTGACTCACTTCATTGGGGATATGGAACCTGAAGAGGCCACCTCCTATAACCTGACAGGAACTCCAGTGGGGCGATAGGGACACCAACCCACCCACAAAGCTTTTGACCCATAATTTATTGTGTCTACAAGAAATGCAGGGATGGGTGATAGAGCCGAGACTGAGGGAATGGCCAACCAATAACCAGCCCGACCTGAGACCCATCGCATAGGCAAGAAGCAGTCCCGGACACTGTTAATGGTGCTCTTCATGCTTGCAGACAGACGCCTAGCAAGGATGTCCCCTTTTCTTGTTTTGAGGCAGTGTCTTTGTGTTTCAGTTTTGTTTAGAACTCTGAGTTCTGTGTTTGCAGGTATGCAGCACTACACTTTGGTTGGAATATGTAAAACAAGGAGTAGAAGAGGTGATGTGATTTTGGTATATAAAGGAAGATTTTCACTTTATTTAGCATTTTTTACCTTATCTGACAGCAACAGCTGGGATGAACATGTATTTGAATTGGTTCTACCTAAAGCCTGCATGGTGGGACATGTGGACTTCAAATTTGTTCTGAACTCGACCATCACCAGTGTGCCCCAGATACAAGTGAGCCTGCTGAGGAACAGAGCCCCAGGCCTAGGGAAGGCCAATGGTAAGAGCTCAGAGCGCCCACGGAAGACTTTGCCTGTGCTTCGTCCTTACAGGAGCTGGGCTGGGTTCTGGTGACTCTTCTGCTCCCCAGAGCTGCTGACCTTTTATTTTTTAAAATCATTCAAGAGTCAGAGTCATCCAAAATACATTTCAGATTTTTCCAGTAACTCAGTAATTTGCAGAATTTATGACAGTAAATAGTTTAATTGTGTCTTTTGTGAAATGACATTAGTTCCACTTCGGTGACTGCCAGCTTTACTCTTTGTCTTTTTAAAGAAGACTTGATGGTAAGAAAAACTGTTTTGAAAACTATTATTTGACAGTAATCAGTCAAGGTAGCCCTTTATGTAATGCCAGAAATAATAGCAATTTTTCATGGATTTACCATGGTAGGAACTAGATATTACGTCTTACTACTTTTTTTTTCTTTTTTTCTTCCTTTTGTCTTTGAAAATTCATTAAAAAAAATAGAGTATAAATTTAATATAAAATGAGGACACTAAGAGTACAAAGATTCTAATGTGAAAATGTTCCTTTGCCAGAGCTTTTTTGTGTGTCTGCATACTTAAGTGGTGTGTGTGTGTGTGTGTGTGTGTGTGTGTGTGTGTGCGCGCGCGCGTGCGTGCGTGCGTGCGTCTGTGTGCTCTGTATATTCTCATGACATTTTCATTTAGTGAGTCTAGACTTAGGTAGTTGGTACCTTTAAAACTTTGTAGGTATTTGTATTGTGCAGCTCAGGGACGAACTTTTCATTTAGTTGCCAACAAGTTATAACTTCAGGGAAATATTTTATTACTATTTGTAGAGAAGACAAAATAAAAACATTGAGATTCATTTTTTCCTCTTGACAGCAACTATTGTATAGCATCTATGGTGAATATCCTAGTAGTTCCCTGTTTAGCAGAAGATTTTAGAGTTTTAGGCACAAAAAATTATTGATACTAAACAAAATTAAGTTTATTAATATTTTTATCCTCTAGAAACAGCAGTAGATAGGCAGATCACCTTTCCTTTGTCTCCAGCTCTTAACATTGAAGTGGAACAAAATGGGAACCCGTCCCTGGTTGATTTGAATGAAGAAATGCACCCCATGGATGTAGAGGAGTCACAGTGTGAGTTCAACCACAGAGCTGTTGTCCCTGGCAGTAAAGAGTAGTGATTGTAATGCATCCTGTGGGAAGACTTCTTGTGGCTTGCAAAAGCTCGGTTTAAGAGTATGATTAAAAATAACCTGTAATTCTGCTTTGGCAATGTGCTGTAACTTCCATCTCACCCTTGTGAATATAGCAGTACTAATACTTGTGTTTTAGTCTTTACTGCCTTGCAATTTGAAATCAAGTCATGATTCTGTAGATCCTCTTTTCAAAATGAAGGTGAAATGTAAAATGAGAGTGGAAAGCAGCGCAGCGATAACTGATTATACTTTCTTAGCATGGTGATGATTTGTTTGAGCACATCTTATGTACTGTATTTTATGTGGTGGTATCATATGGAAATGGGATGGATATATCTTTATTGGATTTCTGATAATTCACTGAAAGAAAAATATGTATTTTTCTTTTTAGGTCTTAGGTTATGTCCATTCTTAGAGGATCATAAAGAAGATATTCTGTGTGGCCCAGTATGGCTTGCTAGTGGTCTTGACCTATCAGGTCATGCTGGGATGTTGACATTGACAAGCCCGAAACTTGTTAAAGGTAAATTAACATTTTATAAAAGTAGAGTAAACAATGCCAGCACAATAAGAAAGACGCTTTGAAAACTGGCCACAAAAATGCTGTTTTGATTAGATTTTGATTAGAACTTCCAGTAGCTTCCTATGTGTGAGGTTATCACTATCATGAGTACCTGTGTATGTGAACTGACTCTAGGTTTTTCAGGCCTTTGTGAGTCTTAGAGATAGGCTTATGCGGCTTCATCACAGTTCTGTGTTTAGGAAAGTAAGTGCATGGTTTATATGGGGTCCAGCTTTCAGTGGGTGGTCTTGAAACACACACCCCTAGGTAAAGGTAGGTTCTGTATATACAAGTTTCATTGTATTTCTCGACTGTATGTCATTTGTTAAAGATTTGAGATATTGTGATGTATTTGGGTTCATTCTGGGAAGTATGGTATAAAAAACACAAATCTTTTATATTATTTAGAGTATAAATTAAACTTGTAAGGGGGAAAATGTTTAGATAAAGCAGGGAGATGTTATATGGCATGACTAAGGAAACTCTTAGTGTTTTGCAATATTTTATTATTTTTTTCTTCCTGAATTTTCCCATAAGGTCATATTTTATCTGTCTGTCTGTCTGTCGGTCTGTCTGTCTGTCTGTCTGTCTGTCTACCTACCTACCTACCTACCTACCTACCTACCCACCTACCTACCACCTATCTACCTACCTACCTACCGTTTTTGAGATAGGGTCTGTGGCTGTGTAATCCTGGTATTGATTATGTAAATCAAACTGGCCTGGAACTCAGAGATACATCTGCCTCTACCCATGAGTGCTAGAATCGAAGGTGTGCTCCACCACGCCTGGCCCTCATGATCTTTAAAGTGATAGAAGCAGTGATGGTGGAATCTAATGGAAGAGTATACAAGTGTGAGTTGTGTCAAAGAAAAGTTTGAAACAGAAGATTGAGATGGAGACTCACATCAGATCCCAGTAGTCGGGTGTGTTACTAAGAAGAGTGTATCAGAACAGGAGCAACTCGGGTCAGAGGAAGACAAAGGAAGTGTAGTCCAACACTGGAGGCAGGCAGGGATGTAGAATACAGCAGGTGTGTTTCTCAGCTACTAAATATGTACTACCTGCTGCAGCAGTAGTCTGATGGTTTAATTGTTAGGCCTATTTATTTGAGGATATTTTTTGCAACATTTTACATTATAGGTGGCATCTGTGATCTCAATTTAGTTACAACACACTAGACAATATTATAGAGTTAGTAACTGTTGAGTGCTTTCTTGATAAGATACAATTACAAGAGTTTAGTTAACACCAAGGTTATCATATATAAGAAGAAACTGAAATGCAAGAAGAAATTTGTCACATGCCTGAAAGGGGCACATTAGTCACCCAAACATTTTTTTCTTTTCACATAAAAAGTTTTTCTTAACTGAGGTTAAAAATATATCTTTGATTTTTTAACTATAACTATTAGAATGTTTTGTGCATGTGTTCAGATACATACATAACTGGACATCCATGAAGGTGAGATAAGGGATAGTGAGGTGGCACAGAGGCTAAGAGACCTGAGTTTGATAGCAGCACCATGTTAGGCAGCTCATAACTATTTGTAGCTCCCACTCTAGAGACATGAACACCTTCTGTCTTTAAGACACTGAACACACATGCATAAGGACATACTCACACACACATAAAAATAATTAACAGATAAAAATAAGCATTTTAAAAAGGTCACATAGATCATAGGTCGTATGCTACCTTAATCATCTGTTGACAGTAGTCCCTTATAGACAATTTACTTTGTGGGTTTTTATTTTTTATAGTTTATAAAACTTTTACCATTTAAATAAATAATGTCACTGGAACAGATAGGTCAAATAATTTCTGTAGTCACAATTTTCTAAATTGACTCTCTGAGACTTTTATTTAAAACTTTTTTTGGCTATCATACCAAAAATTGTTCCATTATGTGATCAGACGATATACATTGGAATTTCTGGCCTTGTATATTTTTCTTTTTATGGAGTTAGTGCTTAATCTTGCTCCACGGTAATGAGGCAATAAATTATTTTCTCAATCTACACTCATCCAGGCATGGCAGGAGGGAAGTACCGTTCGTTTTTAATCCACATCAAAGCAGTGAGTGACCGAGGAGCAGATGAGGTGTGCAGCAGTGGCCTGCGTCCTGTCGTGAGACTTCCGTCTCTGAAACAGCAGGGTCACAAGGGATACTCACTGGCTTCCCTCTTGGCAAAGGTTGCAGCAGGCAAGGTATGAACCTGATTTTGAATGCTGTTTCGATTTGTTGGAAGGGGTGTTTCTCTTGGTTAATAGTTTGACGCTTGGTCTACTTATAATTTTTTTCTTGCAATGATTTCAGAATACATACAATTAACTAAATATTTTCACTTAACTTTGGGTAAGTAATTAGCTTTTATAAACTATAATGAATAAGGACTATTTTTTTTTTTTTTGGTTCTTTTTTTCGGAGCTGGGGACTGAACCCAGGGCCTTGCGCTTCCTAGGTAAGCGCTCTACCACTGAGCTAAATCCCCAGCCCCAATAAGGACTATTTTTAGAAGGTACATTGCTTTAACTCATGGCTTTTTTGTTCCAATGACATTTGAGAAGGCTGTTGCTAAATAATTTTAGAGACAGCCTTGAACATCATGGTTAAGTTTCAATACGTACTCAAGTTTTTCATACTTGTCTGAGTGTAGATTTTTTTGAAGTTGGGTTTTCTTTCTTTTCTTTTTTGGGGATGTGTGTTATTTCTTTATCATCATCATCATTATTATTAATTATTATTACTAAGAAATGTTAGCATCGGTATCAGTACCCATCACTTTGTATTTTCATAGCTCTTCGAGTTTATCAAGGCCTTTATCATAGTTAGTCCTCAGCAGTGGCTGAGTTAGGCTGAACAGGAGATGGTAGGCTGAGAAGGTGCTGTCTCTCTGTATGTGTTAGATTTTTGTAGCTGGGGATTGGACTCAACATTTTGGTTTTTTATTTTTAATTATTGGGCTTTAACATTTTTGACTATATTTTTTTCTGTTAAAATTTTGTGGAAAAATTGGCATTTATCATTTGAATCTGAAATTTTTACTGGAATCTTATATTTTTAGTTTGATTTCTTGTCTCATTTATTATTGTCATTAAATTATTTAGGAAAAGTCATCTAATGTTAAAAATGAAAGTGCAGGAGGCACTCGTAAGTCTGAAAACCTGCGGGGCTGTGACTTACTTCAAGAGGTGTCTGTCACCATTCGGAGATTTAAGAAGACTTCAATTTGTAAGGAAAGGTAATCCATTTCATTAATCTGCTATTCTTTTCTTTAGTTGTTGTTTTGAAACATGTCTCAGGTACTCCTGGCCTGATATTGAATTGATGTCTTGCCTCGTACTCCTACATCGTAAGCATTTAAGGTGTGCCTCTCCATATATGGGATTTTGCTTTTACAATAAAAGGATAAATAAACACGTGATTGAACTTCTTCTCCCTGGAAAATGCTTGTTTCTCATTCTCTGAGTAAGTTGCATTTGCTGAGGATGGTGACAGTTGCCTTTACTGCTTTGCTTGGTCCTGTGTAATACTTACTGTGTGTGGCAAAAGGTGAGAAATGTAAGAAGTGTGACTTAAAGACACAACTACATTTTCTTAGGTCACATCATTGTAAACTTGTGTTGCTTTAAAACAGCGAGCGTTCAAGTTATTCTCTTTTGCAGTGTTAGGGCCTTAAACATGGCTGGCAAATCTCTACTACTGAACTTCATGAAAGCTTTAATGAAACACTATATAACCCTCTATATTGCATAGGAGTAGTATGATTGTTCTGTTTTCATTGGTGTAAACACATTGTATTTATATGTATAAATTACATGTATAAAACATGTATAAAAACACATGTATCCGTATTTTCTCTTTTTAGGGTTCAGCGTTGTGCCATGTTACAGTTTTCAGAATTTCATGAGAAGCTTCTTAACACTCTGTGTAGAAGATCAGATGATGGGCTGGTCACAGAACACGCTCAGAGTCTTGTGTTGGATACTCTCTGCTGGTTAGCAGGCGTCCATTCAAATGGACCTGGCAGGTTAATAATTGGATTTTGCTTGCTTTAATGATTAGCCTTTGGCTGTTAGGATTCAGAGTCCAAAATGAGTCTGTTTGCTCTTGTTTTCCAGCTCAAAGGAAGGAAACGAGTGCCTACTTTCAAAAACACGAACATGTCTTTCAGATATTGTACGTGTTTGCTTCTTTGAGGCAGGACGAAGTATAGCCCATAAATGTGCCCGATTCCTAGCCTTGTGCATTAGGTTGGTGTGTTTTATTTGAAAACATACTTCGTAACTTTATTTGTGCTTTGGTGCTCATATCTTGTCTATAATGGGATTTGATTCTCATCAGATGTATGAGTAACTTTTCAATAGTTGATGATTCTTAGGTCCTAAAGAAGAATTTGGGGTTTCTTAGGGTGGAATGCAATGTTAAGTCAGCTGGGCTTAATTACTTGGTGAGAATTTGATGAGCGGAGCCCTCACTCTTGCTGCTTGATTGTCCATTGCCTTATCCTTGTTACTTCACAGTCTTGCTGAATCTTCAGTTTAAACCCTGAAACTTTACTGCCTAGGAAGTGTTTAAGAGGGATGAATCTGTGTATTAGCGCTTCTTAGTAATGGTAATGGTCTAACCTGAGGGCAAACTCTTTCAGACGTTGCTTTTTTTTTTTTTTTTTTTTTTTTTTCTCAGAGCTGGGGACCGAACCCAGGGCCTTGCGCTTGCCTCAGCGCTCTACCACTGAGCTAAATCCCCAACCCCAGCTTTTTTTTTTTTTTTTTTTTTTTTTTTATGACAAATTTAGAGTTTAGTTTAAATCACAAATAATGTCTTTAAATTCTCTTTATCAACAATTTTCCAGTAATGGCAAATGCGACCCCTATCAGCCTGGATTTGGATCGGTTCTGTTGAAGGCTTTACTTGACAATATGTGCTTTTTACCTGCAGCAGCAACTGGTGGTATGTAAAATTACTTTAATAACAAATATTTTAGTGAATAATTTAACAGTTATTTTGTTCTTACTGTAGCTTATCTGGATTATTAGTCCAGTTTTTGTTATTGGGTATGTTTATGCTTGTGTGTAGATGCACCTGTTTATGTAGGTTCATTTGCAGGGGACATCAGAGAATCTCAGGTATAATTTTTCAAAAATGTTGTTTAATGCCTGATGGTGGTGGCACATGCCCTTAATCTCAGCACTTGGGAGGCAGACACAAGTAGATCTCCATGAGTTCTAAGCTAGCCAGCCTTGAACAAAGTGAGTTATAGGATAGCTATGGCTACACAGAGAAACCCTGTCTCAGGGAAAAAATGTTTTCCACCTTACTTCTTCTTTTTTTAACCTTTTAATCAGTTCTTTGTGAATTTCACATCATATACTTCAATCCTACTCATCTTCTTCTTACCTGCTCTCTGCTCTTGCAACCTCCCACCAGGACAGAAAAAAATAATCTTGTATTGAAACTGGTGTGTCAACACGTGTCCCACAGGATCCCCTTTGTCTGCACTTCTTTGCTGCAAGTGTTCATTACAGCGAATCATTTGTCCTTCACGAGGCCTCTGGCTTCTACTACACAATCAATATTGGGACCTCACTGGGACTCCACTCGGATGTTGTTGCCCTGTCTCATGAGATCCTGTAGTTTTAGATTTGTTGGGCTGGCCCCTTTATGGACTCATGCAGTTCATAGATGGAATAGTTGGGTAGGCTAATTCAAAGATGTTGGATGTGGGCCCGAGAGGGATTTGAGCTGATTAGCCTGCTAGCTCTCCTGCACCCACACAGGGTTGGGTTGGGGACGGTGGAAGCTCTGCAGCACTGCCCTGGCTATGTTATCCAATGCCCCAGATGCCCTTAGGGCTGACTCACCCTCTCCCATGCCTTTAGAGCCCAGCTTGACTGTGCTGCCCAGGTGATATTCAGGGCCTACTCTCTCAAGTGCTGCAGCAGGCAAGAAGCTGGGCCTCCTTACAAGCTCTCATACAGGTTCACTTGCACACACTGCCCCTTCACACCTCTTGCAACCACGGCCAGCTGTTTTGCTGCCCAGGGAAGGTAGGTGTAGACCCCACTCTCCTGAGTTTTGCAGCCGGTGAGGGATAGGGCCATCTTTCCCACTCTCTTGACCCCATTTTAGAGCTGCAATTTAGGTCTCCTGCTGGCACTATAGACACTAGTTAGTAACTTGTGGTTTGTTAAACGTTCTGTTTAGTAATAGGAGGGACAGGTGAGATGTCTCCATAGTCCAGGATGCTTGGTGCTATGCCTAGTGGCTTGAGTTCCATCCCTGGAAGCCACATGGTAGAAGGAGGGAACTATCTCCCTGATATTCTGCTCTGATTTGTTCCTCCAAACTCAGCACACACACTTGGGTCTCTGCACTTGTGCTGTTCATGAGCATCCACAGGTACATTCATAAACACACAGTCAATAAAGAGGATTTAAAAAATAACAATTATCAGCAACAGATGAGAGGCACAGTAAGTTTCAGGTCATATTGACATTGCTTTTCTGCAACCTTGAAATTATTAAATTGTTCAGTTGTTCACTGACTGTGATCATGTGTCACAGACTGCAGTGCCAGAAATGCTAGGGAGATGTCATAGATAAAATAGTTCAGATGCCATTGGGTGTGTGTATATATTATATGTTACTGAGAGGGACCGAGGCAAACTGAGTGCCCCTAAGTCCTGTGAAGATTTCATTCTTTTAAGAATAAATGTCATTTTAACAGCTATCCCCACTCATAGTACATGTATAAGGTAATTGAGAATTTGAATTAGTTCTTTTGCTGTTACTGTGAAGGATCTGACTTAGCCTTTTAATCTGTGTGTGTGTATCTGTTCTTCTTTTGTATAAGGATTTGCCTTCATGTAGTATATTGTGTCTGCAGTGTCCTACGTGGCTAGAGGGGCGGCAGACCCTCTGGACCTAGAGTCGTGGGATTGCGGGCTGCCATAAGGATATTGGGTATCCAACCTAGGTTCTATCCAGTGTTCTTAGACAGTGAGCTGTCTCTATAGTCTAGTGTTTTTATAGGCATTTCCAACATTGTCTTATAATATTACAGTTTATTCATTTATTTGCTTACCTAATTATGAACCCAGGCTTCCTTAACTTGAGGCTGTCCTTAAACTTCTAGTCTTGCTGCTCCCACTTCCCAGGTGCAGAGATCACAGAAATAGAACTACTTCTGTTTTAGAAGTAGTTAACTCATTCATATGTTTCTTAGGGATTTGACCTTTAGGAGAAATCTGAAAGCTGGTTGGCAAATAATGAGGATTTTTATTACCTTAGACTGTTTATATTTACCTTGAACATAATTTGATTTAAACTGTTAAGTATATAGGCAGTGGTTCTCAGCCTTCCTCATTCTGTGACCATTTAATACAGTTCCTTGTTTTCATGGTAACTCCAATGTTGAAATTATTTTGTTGCTACTTTAAAACTGTAATTTTTGACATTGTTACACATCATAATGTAAATATCTGATATACAGGATATCCAACATGTAACTACCAAAAATTGCGCCTCACAGATTGAGAACCACTTATATAGGATATGGCATTTTAGATTCTTTTGCTCACTGCAGTAACCTTTGATTTTTCAGTTTCTTATGGATTTTTAGTGGTGTGGATTATTTTGGGCATGTACTTAGTACTAAAATTTCTTTGCTTAGGACATCTATCTAATGTGTCATGGTCCTCCTATTCATGCTGTATGGTTATATCTGACCGACAGTCTAGAGTACCATTCCATTCATTTGCTAAAGTGTACTGATTGAAGCTCACTGCCATCCAGTGTTTAGAACAGTTTTGTATAGAGAAGCAGTATGTCAGGAATATTGATTTGTATAGAGAAGCAGTATGTCAGGAATATTGATTTGTATAGAGAAGCAGTATGTCAGGAATATTGATTTGTATAGAGAAGCAGTATGTCAGGAATATTGATTTGTATAGAGAAGCAGTATGTCAGGAATATTGATTTGTATAGAGAAGCAGTATGTCAGGAATATTGATTTGATACTTCTAGTCTCTGCTTTTGTGACTATTCACAAATGTTCTTTCTCACACTGAAGTAGTTTTATTTTTTTTTGGAGTTAGTGTTTCTATGTAGCCATAGCTATTCTAGAACTTGCTTTGTACACCAGGGTGGCCTTGAGATCTGCCTGCCTTTGCCTCCTGAGTCTGGAGTTAAAGGCGTGCTTCATCATGCTGGCACATGGTTGTGCTCTTTTTTTTTTTCTTTTTTTTCTTTTATTCTTTTCTTTTTTTTCAGAGCTGGGGACCAAACCCAGGGCCTTGCGCTTGCTGTTGTGCTCTTTTGTGTTGTTGTTTTGTGTTTTGTTTTTGAGATGGGGTCTTTCTATGTAGCCTTTTCTATCCCGGTGCTTGCTCTGTAGATCAGGCTGGCTCTGAACTAAAGAGCTCTTTCTGCTTTGCCTTTCATATGCTGAGATTAAAGGATGTGTCCACCACCATGCCTGGCGTGATAGACTGTAAATATCAAGTTTGATTAATATACCTCCTGAAAAAAATGTTATAAATTCCTTTGGAAAACATTTCTACATTTGTGGATGGTAGGTCATACGTGCCACAGTGAATATGTGGAGTTCAAGACAATCTAGTGTTGTTTCTGAGGATTGAACTCAAACTTCATTGGGCTTTCTGACAAGTGCCCATTCTTGTTGTGTAATTTTACCAGCCCTATTATTCTTAAATTAAGACTCTTTCTCAGGATGGGGTTTATATTATTCATGTTCTAGAACTCTTTGCTTTCTTCCTATGTTGTTAAGATTATCTTTCTAGCAAAGGTAGCTGTATTTTTAGATGTATGAACTGAGGTGAAGAAGAAATAGACATGGTTTCGCTGTTGTCCCCAGGGTCTGTCTATTGGTATTTCGTACTGCTGAATTATGTTAAGGATGAAGACTTGGCTGCATGCAGCACAGCGTGTGCAGCTTTACTCACTGCCGTGTCCAGACAGCTGCAGGACAGGCTAACACCACTGGAGGCTCTCCTTCAGACACGGTAAGGGCCGCCTCTTAAAGTGTGAGCATGGGGCACAGAGCTGCTGCTCAGCGCTAGGTTTGCCTAAAACATTGTTTTACCTTAAAAAGTATATTTACGTTCTGCTCAACATTCTAAATTTTAGTAGTCTAAGGTCCTCTTTTCCATGTTTTCTCTGGAACCATTCCCTTTAGGTATTAGCGACAGTCTATAATGTTTACACAGAGAGCTAATTTTAGTTTTTAAGTTTATTTTATGTGTTTTTTTATTTCATTTTTGTTTTTCTGCATGTTATATCTACACTATATGCATGCAATATTTGTAAAGGCTAAAAAAAAAGAAAAAGTGTTGGATCCCCTGGGACTGGAGTTACAGATGGTTATGAGCTGCCATTTGGGTCTTGGGCATGAATCTCAAGTACTTCTGGAAGTACAGCCAGTGATCCTAACTGTTGAGTTATTTTTCTGACCCTAATCGTATTTAACGTTTAAGGATACTTTGCTTTGTTAATACAAGGGGCATTTAATGTTATTTGTTAATGGTATAACTTTATAGGTATAATTCTGTAACTTTCTTGTTACTTTTACATGAAATTCTTTTGTCTGCCAGTTAGATTTTTAAAATTTTTTTTTTCTTTTTTCGGGGCTGGGGATCGAACCCAGGACCTTGCGCTTCCTAGGCAAGCGCTTTACCACTGAGCCAAATCCCCCACCCCAGATTTTTAAATTTTTAATTAATAGTGAAATAACAAAAATTTGGATTTAAATGTTTTTTTCTTCTTTAGCTTGGGTCCCTCTACCTTGAGACATGGTTCCTCGGTTGTAGCCTAGGCTGGCCTGGAAACTCAGGAGAAGCACCTGCCTCATAGTTCTGGGATCAAAGGCCTGCTCCACCATTCCCAGCTGGTCTTTAGCCTTTACATTTTTTCCTTTAGATTTTATTTTATTTTGCATGTATGAATGTTTTGCCTACGTGTGTCTGTATGTGCTACATGCATAACTGGTGCCTATGGATGCCCAAGGGGGTTGCAGATAACCTGGACCTGGAGTTATGACTGGTTAAGAACCATAATGTGGGTGCTGGAAATCAACTCTGGTCTGTAACAGCAACAACTGCTCTTAACTACCAAGGTAGCTTTCCAGCCGCTGAAATTTGGGCATATCTTATTTGCAATACTGCTTTTGTGATAACTTTATTTATAATTCCTGATTTTTGATAAAATTTTCCCATAATGATAGAGTGGGGAAAGCGTGTTTGTTTTGTTTTGTTTCTCCCTCCCATACTTCGTGCTCTGTATAACAGTCTTGTTGGGTCGGCTCCCAGCTTATTGTAATCATCTGTTACAATCACTGACTCTGGACAGTGTTTTGAGTGTAATTTTCTCTTGTGTTCACTGAATTTGATGATGCTTTAGTCAAACTGTTTTGAAAAGTGAATAGGTAATTTTTAAATTAAATCACTGAAAAGTAAAATATTTAATGCATTATTTCATTTCTCAGATATGGATTATACAGCTCACCATTTGATCCTGTCCTTTTTGACTTGGAGATGAGTGGCTCTTCTTGTAAAAATGTGTACAATAGCAGCATCGGTGTCCAGTCAGACGAGATTGATTTGTCAGATGTCCTTTCAGGTACTGATTCTTGTAGTAAGTGAATGAGAAGCGAATAGTTCTGTGTTTATAGTCAGCTCATCTTTCTCGTTGTCAGGTACCTAGTTTAAGTTCTCCTCTCTTCTTATTGTATCTACCCATACTTTCTGTCTTCAGAACACTAAAGTGTTTTTTGTTTTCTTTTAGAACTTAGCCATAATGCCCGTGAACTATAGTGATATGCAATGATGTGTAAAGTGTAGCTTTTGTGTTTGGCTTTGAGTGAAATATTACAGCAAAGCCTTTGTTATGTTTGGGTTAATCAGTAGAGGCTGAGAAATTGTTTTGAGATTGTTTGAACCTTGATGAAATGTCTCCCTGGAAAGTCTGCACTCGGTGCCACTTGAGAGTGTGCAGCTGCCTGAACCTTCCTGGCCAACCTGGAGTTCTTCCTTTTGATTCTGGCTTAGCCACGGCCAAAACAGACTGACGTTTGTGTGGGTTGTCTGCTTTCTCGGGCAGAAGGGCAAGACAACTGTCGTAGTTGGAACCTTTCCCAGCCCCAATTAGTATGTAATAATTGTATAGAAGTAACTGGAATGAGCTAGTCTAGGTCAGTCTTTTCCAAGAAAGTTGAACCCTTCCACTCCTTCAGAAAATGAAGGCTTAGTATCTTGTTGAGATTCTCTCTCTACTGCTGCACCTATGCCAACACCTACAGTAATGATTTGTTAAACCAGTTGACTTAAAAACGCAATTTCTTTGTCAATTCTCAAGGAAAAAAAGAAAGAAACCCATCTAAATTGTATGTATACAGTTTGGAAATTCAAAATCTGAACTGTTTGTCTGCCATTGTTAATGGTCAAAAAGTTTTAGAATTTAGAGTATTTCAGAAGTGCACATTAAGAATCCTTTATAGTGAAGTATGCAAATATTAAAACAATAAAAGCCGTTTTCAATATTTAAAACATGTCATGATGCAGTTTGGTTTTGTTTTTTATTGTAATCATTTCAGTGTAATTTTATTGGTCAAAAGAGATTTAGTTCATACAAACCTACTTTTCTTATTACTGAGAATTCCTACCAAATGGCTTTCGTTCGTCTCCACATTTATCTGAAGAAGCTAGTTTCTCTGTTTATGGGTTTCCTTACTGTGCCCTCTGTTGAAGTAGTGTGTGAGCTTTGTGCATTTTATGCTAATAAAAGTTGGCTAAATAGTCATCAGTACTGCCACTCCATGCCTTTGGTAGATTATCTTCATGTACCATAGGTTTTCCTTTGTGCACAGGGAATGGAAAAGTCAGTAGCTGCACAGCTGCGGAGGGAAGTTTCACATCTCTCACTGGACTTCTGGAGGTTGAGCCCCTTCACTTTACTTGTGTGTCAACTAGTGATGGAACCAGAATAGAAAGGGATGATGCAAGTACGTTTACTGGTATATACCTTCTTTTATTACATTCTTTGTGTAGTAATATACAAAAGTGATATGACCTATTTAAAATTAGATCTTTGTTTGCATGGTAAGTAGAAGACCTATGGGAGAGAGGGATGTTTGGGGGGAATTCCACAAATAGTTTTACATTCAAAGTCAGTTCAGGTCTTTTCCTTTACCCAATGAATCATTCCTTTAAATCCGTTTCTTTTTTATATGTATTTTTTGTGTGTTTATGTGTATTTATTTTATCATGTGATATATCAGCTAGAAGGATGAGTATGGTAGAGTCCATGTTTCCATAGTCATTTTCAACCTTCAGATGATAGCTAATTTTGTTTATGATTTGGATATCCTGGTGTTACTTGTTATACTTCAGGTTAATAGTAGTTTGGTTGGGTTTTACTGACTATAATCCCTGGAATACTGAAGACAACAGCCTGGGTTTTATAGCAAGCGCCTGTTAGTGCAAGTGTTGAAATGATGAAACAGTGACACTACTGATTGGATAAACTGCTTCCTTTAACAGTTGTTTGTAAGTCATGCAAATGCTTATTTTCTTTTTTATTTTTTTTCTGTGCCCTCTTATATTTTATGATTAATTTATGTTTATAATTCTATTTTGGCACAAAGAATTTAAATTCTATTGTTAAGAATATTTGTATTTTGGCCTATTCTGTTTTTCCTACATAGAAGGACTTGAATAGTATCTTAAATTGATTTTACTGGGAAACTAATTTAAGCATGTTCTAGTTCACCTTCTTCATTAACAGTCCAAGGTGTAGCTCTGAGAGAAAATACTTGACAAGTGTGTTGGACAAGTGTCAAGAATACTTGGACGAAGTCCCTAGTTTTGCCAGAGAAGCAAATTAAAAAACACCAATAAAAACACAGTTTTTAGGAGGAATCACAGAAGTTTATCATCCTGGATTTTGCCTCTAGAACGGATTGAGTTTTAAAAGAATTTGTAAGCTCATTTGAGTGTATTTAACTTCAAGTTTTGCTTTGTACCTTTTCATTGTAGAAGTAGCCACTAAGTTTAGTTTATGTAGTGTGAAGATGACAATATGAATTGAGATTCTAGTAAGGTAAAAGTTGATTTGTTTTCTTACACTGTAGTCATTTCATAATGCTAACAGAAAACTCTTCACTTATAAATCAAGTTTTTTTCTTAGAATGTATCATGAGATTGATTAGTTGTTTTAAGAAAATTCATGTTGCATTAGTTATGTTTTGAGGAACATAAGAAATGTAAAATTATTTGGACAATAGAGGTGGCTCAATGGATAAGAAAGAGCCCTGGGTGCTCCTGCATAGGAAGACACAGGTCTGGTTTCTGGCACCTACCTGATGGCTGACAACCATCTGAAGCCTTAGTTCAGGGGGATTTAGCATCCTTTTTTAACTTTCATTGGCCCTAGGAGTACATTTGGTAGGTACAGTCACATATTAAAGCAAAATATTCATACATAAAAAAAATAAAGCTTTAAAGTGTTAATAATAAAATACCGCTGGAAAATTGTTCAATGTATGTCTAGTCCATTCCCTCCTGCAAGTATCAGTGGAACTACTTCTTCCCCTCACATAGGTGGTCTCTGCATGTGCTGTGTTTCCTTTTAGAAGTAGAGCTCTTGGTAGACAGTGCCAAATTGCCTAAGTTTCCCCGCTTTGGGGAATAGATTAAGAATCTATTGTAAACTTTATACTTCCTCATTTTAGATTCATTTATCTATGAATGACATGGTTATAGTATTTCATAAACAGAACAATACAGTAGCATATTCTGCCTAATTAACACTACTGATTTGAAAATTTAATGAGTTTGTATACATTCATGTTTACATTGTCTGTAAACTTAGCTACTCCTTCATTGTTTCTTCACCTAAAGGTTGGAGCCATGACATTTGCCTCGTGAGTTTATTGTAAGCTAATTGTGGTCACTCATGAATAATATCATTTAGGTGCTGGACATGGTATGCCTTTTATCCCAGCACTCAGGAAGCAGAGGCAAATAGATCTTTGAGGTAAAAGTCATTGTAGTCTACAGAAAGAGTCGCAGGACTGCCTAGGCTACACAGAAAAACCCTGTATTGAAAAACTAACTAGCTAACTAACTAACTAACTAACTAACTAACTAACTAACTAACAACTAACTATCTATAGAACGAATAAATGAATGTCATTTAGTAGAAGTTTGAAGCCAGCCTAGTGTACAGAGGATATCCCAGGATTCCTCAGGCTACTCAGAAAAACTTTGCCTTGGAAAACTAAAATAAATAAATGAATAGGGAGGGAGGTAGGAAGTTTGGTAGGCAGGTAGGTATGTGGGTGGGTGGGTGGATGGATGCATGGATGAACATATAAGTAATGGATGCAAGGTATATTGTCATGGGGTTGGGGATTTAGCTCAGCAGTAAAGCGCTTGCCTAGCGAGCGCAAGGCCCTGGGTTCGGTCCCCAGCTCCGAAAAAAAGAAAAAAGAAAAAAAAAAAAGAAAAAAAAAGATATTATTAAGATATTAGTACTTTTTTAATTTGCTTTTAATTTTATGCTGATGTGCTAAAATAAATTATGAAATTAATCTTATATCAAAGTTTGAAAATATTTTTTATAAATATAAGTGGAAAAGTGTTCATTTATAATGTATTGCTAAATTACATCAAAAAGTCAAATTTTGCTTTTACTTGTGAGTGTGCTTGAATAAGCGCAAGAAGTAGAAAATAAGGTTTTGTCTGTCTGTATGTCCTTTGTAGTACTCACCTCTGTTTATTCTGTAGATTAAAATAAGGAGATTCAGGTTGGAGAGGTAGCTTAGCAATTAAACACACTTGTTGCTCTTCTAAAGGTCCAAGGTTCAGTTCATGGTATGCATATTTTACATATGCATACTACATATGTGTCAGGATATACGTATTTTACAACTGTCTATAAATTTATCTCTGGGGACTTCTGATCTCTATCACACCATTAATACATGTGGTGCAACAGACATGTACGCATGGAAAACATGAAATAAATGTTTTCTTTACAAGAGGAATTCGGTATCTTTCCGTACTTAAAATTTAACATGGTTCTTGTGGGGAGCTCTTTCAGTTTTATTTTTTGAGACAGCATCTTACTACATTGCCCTGGCTGGCCTGGACCTAACAGATCCACTTGCTACAGATGATGGTATTGAAGGTGTACCATGCCTTACTAAGTGGGGAGCTTTTTTGAGGATTGAGAGAATGTTCACAATGTATACGGATATTAAAGATAATGTTAAAATTTCTTGAGATTTTTTTTTTTATATCATGAGCATGATTCTATACTAGAACTGAAAAGCAAACAACTTAAGATTGTTTGATTTGGGATTTGCTCTAGCGCCTCTTGAATTTGAATATCAGTTTAGTGTTACTACATTGCAATGTTCATATGGATATGGTGGTACTGGTCCAAGTCTCAGTTTATGAGCATGGGTCTCTTAGCCTTTCAGGCAAGTGCCCTGTCACTACAGAGTGAGAACCCAACCTTTTGTTTGTTCGTTTGTTTTTGTTTTTTTTTTTTTTTCTTTTTTCTTTTTTTCGGAGCTGGGGACCGAACCCAGGGCCTTCCACTTGCTAGGCAAGCGCTTTACCACTGAGCTAAATCCCCAACCCTGTTCGTTTGTTTTTAAAGTTCTATACTCCATATAGTTTTAATGACAACTGTGTATTGTGACCATGTGCCTCTGTGAAGCTTTTCTTCATCCTGGTGTCTTGTTTTGTTTTTCCCTTGTCTCATGCCAGTGAGTTCCTTCGGGGTTACTCCTGCAGTAGGTGGACTATCATCTGGCACAGTTGGGGAAGCCTCGACAGCCCTGAGTTCAGCAGCCCAGGTAGCTTTGCAGTCTCTCTCTCATGCAATGGCTTCAGCCGAGCAACAGCTACAGGTGCTGCAAGAGAAACAGCAGCAGCTTTTGAAGCTTCAGCAACAGGTTGGAGACCATTTGGCTCTTTGTTCATGCTGTCTCTAAACTTCAAAAGCTGAAAAGTACTGTAGAAATGACCATTGTTTTCATAAAGGAAAGTAGGTTGTCCAATCAGAGCTAATCATTTTCAACAAAAGATTGAGGTAATGTCTTTGTGACATGTTTAAGTGTATTAAATTATATGAATGCATGTTACTTTGTATGTGGTTGATACTTTTTGTGTAGTCTTGGAGTTAATTCTACTTTTATTTTTAAGCGCTCCTGGAGAAACATTATATAGTTACCAGCTACTGTTTTCATGGGACACAGACTGTAGGATGTCATAATATATAGGACATTAATTAGATTCTAAGTACAGCAATTATGATAACGTGGTTTATCGATTTAATTGCTAAGTGCTACCTGTGCAAATTCTGCTTGAGAAATTGTGTCATGTCAGTTAGCATTGCATTCATGATGGTTCATTTCGTTTTGAGCAGACAGGTTTCATTATTTATATTTAATTGTTGTGCTTGCTTTTCACTTTTAGAGAACTTTCTAGTTCCCTTAATATATAAGAAATTTTTGTACAGTGTGCCAAGAAGGGCTCCCAGCTAGGCAGTGCGTCATTTGTTCTTAAGTCCGGTTATCTACTGTGCCCAGGGTCTTGTGACTCATTTCGCTGTCTCAGATGTAGTCATCAAGTGCTCCTCAGGCGTGGGGTGCTTCTATAGGTGCTGCTTATGTCTTTTACAGAAAGCAAAGCTGGAAGCAAAGCTGCACCAGACAACAGCAGCAGCAGCAGCAGCCGCATCAGCCGCAGCAGCAGCAGGTCCTGTGCACAACGCTGTGCCCTCCAACCCAGTGGCTGCTCCTGGATTTTTCATCCATCCGTCTGATGTCATTCCACCCACTCCAAAAACAACGCCACTTTTTATGACTCCTCCTCTCACTCCGCCCAATGAAGCCGTGTCCGTTGTGATTAATGCTGAGCTTGCACAGCTTTTCCCAGGCTCCGTCATTGATCCTCCAGCAGTGAACCTTGCTGCACACAACAAAAATGCCAACAAGTCGAGAATGGTAAATGCTGTTCCAAGTAAATGTTGACGCACAGATGCTTATCTTTGTAAATAAATTCTGACTTTTAAAGTCAAATGTTTATATTATCATGAAAATATGTCAGGTCATTTTGCTTTTATAAATTATCTCTATGTATCAGGAAATGAGACTTGTTAATGTAATGTTATGGTTGGGAGTTTTTTTTTTTTTTGAGAGCAAAGGGTATTAGTACAGAGTTATATTGTTTTTGGTTTTTTTGATCTTGTTTTTTGTCTAGAATCCACTTGGTTCTGGTCTGGCCCTTGCAATTTCTCATGCCTCACATTTTCTCCAGCCGCCACCTCACCAGTCCATTATTATAGAGCGAATGCATTCAGGTAATCTTTGCGTTTCTAAAATTATTGTTCTTGCTTAGTCTCTTGAGCCCTTATGATAATTTATTACAAATAAATTACATGTGCTGTCAATTAAGTACCTTCTACTCAGAGTAATAGCTACAGAAGTTGTAAGATTGTTTGGGTTGGGTAGTACCACTGAAACAGTGAGGTTTTTCCTGTATCTAAGGATTTCCTATTGAAATATAAGTAATAGAAACGCTATGCTTAAATTCTTATTGCCATTATACTAGACTTTGACTGTGTGGCAGTATCCTAAGACCAGCACTATAGCTGCATTTGTGTCATGTTGTGTTCCAGAAGTCTGTAAGTGACATGGGTGCATACATATTGACAGATAAATTTTAGCTACTTTTAACCTAATTCTACTAGCTTTTAGTTTTATACTATAGGAACAGGAAAAAGTTAAAATATCCTTATGGAGAAAATGGACATACTGAGTCTGTGTTTTTTATTGTATGAACAATTGAATCATGTTTACTCTAGAAGAGGGAGTTTTAAAACTTCGAAAATTGTCTTGCTATTTTCTTCCAATTTAGTTACAAATTGGTAGTAGCATTTAGTGCTTATAACATGCAGAGAAAAACTTTGTCTGCTTGTGAACAGTTGTGTATGCTGTAGTTTGACTTGAACATGTGGACATCACTGAATCATATGAGTCCCGTGAGGGATCAAACATGGCTTCTGGAAGAGCAGTATGTGCTCTTAACTGCTGAGTCCTATTTTTTTTTTTTTTTTTTTTTTTTGGTTCTTTTTTTTGGAGCTGGGGACCGAACCCAGGGCCTTGCGCTTCCTAGGCAAGCGCTCTACCACTGAGCTAAATCCCCAACCCCTGAGTCCTATTTTTTAATGATTGTATTACCATGTCATTTTCTATACATACTAAACCCAATATATTATACCCCTGCCTCAGAAGTTAATAAGACTTTCACAAGTTACATAATACATTTTGGTATGTCTAATCTATCTAGTGATGAAATTAACACAAGAAATGTTCAGCTTCGGACTTTATAGGTTTGCTTTTTAATGCATTCACTGGATTAGTTGTTAGACTGTAATATTTGAAATACATATGAGTTTCACTCTATACTTAACTGCTTTTGTATTAACAATCTTAAAATTTTTGACTTAAAACTATAGTACACTTTTGGGCAAGTTTCAGATTAAATCCAAAGCCGTGACATTCTGAGCAATTATAGAATTTATGAATAAATGTTGGTAAAGCTACTTTTATTTAGCTACTTCTCTTATAGTTTAATAAGTTGATATTTTTTATTTTAAGAAGCATGGTTTAATGTGTTTTGGATCTATACTTTGGTCACATGATCGTGTTTCGATGGCTCACATTCTTCTCTTTCCTATATAGGAGCCAGGAGATTTGTGACCCTGGATTTTGGAAGACCTATACTGCTGACAGATGTACTGATTCCTACATGTGGAGACCTGGCGTCCTTATCAATTGACATATGGACATTAGGAGAGGAAGTGGATGGAAGGCGTTTGGTAGTGGCAACTGATATAAGCACACACTCATTAATTCTTCATGACCTAATCCCTCCACCTGTGTGCAGATTTATGAAGGTAAGAACTTCAGGAAAGTGACTGTGCTCTTCGTGTTTCTTAGTACTACATTGACATATTACTAAAGAGTATACCTATATTTTTAAAATTACTTAGCTCCGACTTTTAAACTTTATCACGTGTGTGTGTATTTGCAATTTTTTCATTTCAGATCACCGTCATTGGACGTTATGGAAGCACAAATGCTAGAGCAAAGATTCCGTTAGGATTTTACTACGGGCATACCTATATCTTACCGTGGGAAAGTGAACTGAAGTTGATGCATGACCCGCTGAGAGGTGAAGGAGAATCTGCCAACCAGCCAGAAATTGACCAGCATTTAGCAATGATGGTTGCTCTACAAGAAGATATACAGTGCAGGTTAATGGAAATTTGCTTATATATTTTCTTAAATTATTTCTGTCAAGGAATGTTTTCTGTATCTACATAGAAAAGAGCAAAAGGAGGACGAACACGTTGTACATTACGGCAGGCTTGAAAACATGAGAATATTGTTAGCTAATTGGTAGTAGCATTTAATATTTGTGAAAAGTAGTTTATTTTGTTTGCTTGTTTGTTTGTTTTAAGATAGGGTCTCTATTATAGTTCTGGGTGGCCTAGAAGTGACTGTGGCTGTTAACCAGCCATAGATGACTGCACATTTTCACCTCTGGAGTACTGGGATTAAAGGTGTTTGCTGCAGTACCTGGCCAAGAATAATTCTTAACAGTAGTTGTACTTTAATATATATCTTTTAAGAGATGTGCTTTTTAGTGTGTAGATACAAAAGAAGACTGAAGGAATGCCTGTTCATTTATTTTTACTCATAGATATAACTTAGCCTGTCATCGTCTGGAAGCTCTTTTGCAGAGTATTGATCTTCCTCCTCTCAATAGTGCGAACAATGCACAGTACTTTTTGCGAAAACCAGACAAAGCAGTTGAGGAAGACAGTAGAGTTTTTTCTGCTTATCAAGATTGTATTCAGCTACAGCTTCAACTAAATCTGGCTCATAATGCAGTGCAGAGGCTCAAAGTAGCCATAGGTGCAAGTCGGAAGACGTTGAGTGAAACATCAGGTCCAGAAGACCTGATTCCGACGTCGTCCACAGAGCAGTTGCGCACCATTGTGAGGTACTTACTGGACACGCTGCTCAGCCTTCTGCACTCTTCCAATGGTGTGTATGCCTCAGTGACTTAGAGACTGGGAATGTTTAATAATTTTCTGCTGCATGTTTTGGGTACACAGACTAACTTTCTGGGGAATTTTTTTTTAACGTGTGGTACTGGGGATTGAATTGTTAGTTTAGACATGCTAGGTACTCTCCACTGGTTTATCTAGATATTTAGTTTGATATTCTGTTTGCTGTACTTTAGAAATTTTTGTAGATTCACACATTTATTTTCTCCTTAAAGAGTTATATTTTTGTTGCCAAGTTATGTGTTGAATCTAGGGTTTGGCATGTGGTAAATGGGTGTTTTGCTACTGGCTGCATCCTCATGCCTTTTATTCTATTATTTTCTTGTAAGCTTTTGTTCTGTTGTTTTATTTTTTAGAGATAAGGCTTCTCCTTGCAGCCCAGGGTGGCCTCGAACTCTGAGATCTGCCTACTACTTATTCTAGTGTTTCTTAAATGAATTTTAATTTCTTATTTGTTTGATTACTATGCTTGGTATTTGAGTGAGAAAATATTAGGCATTGCATAAAGGTAGACTAATTAATGTATTCTGACCTAGTGCTGTAGTTTTCTAACCATGAACTCGTCTGGATTGCTCATTTATGCTTATAGTCCCATCTCTTAAGATGTCTGATTTTTTTCATTTATACTTATTTTCATATTCACTTGTAAGGGGATTTAATTAACCTGACCACAAAAACAAGGAACACAATGTATGTGCTATCTCTTCTTACTGCTAAATATTTTACAACTAATTTCTATATAAAAGTAGTAAATAAGTCACAAAATAAATAGAATATAGTTGTTTACTGATTCCTGGGGGGGAAATGTGTATGTAGATGTACTGGTGTTGCTCTTAACACCATACATACACTTAGATAAGTCATTTGTTTCTTCCCTGTAACAGGGCATTCTGTTCCTGCAGTTTTGCAGAGTACCTTTCACGCTCAGGCCTGTGAAGAACTGTTTAAACATTTGTGCATCAGTGGGACCCCAAAGATAAGGCTGCATACTGGCCTTCTCCTTGTTCAGCTGTGTGGTGGTGAGAGATGGTGGGGCCAGTTTCTTTCTAACGTTCTTCAAGAGCTGTATAATTCAGAGCAGCTTCTCATCTTCCCACAAGATAGGTAGGTGGAGATAGCAGTGGTGTTTATTGTAAATGGTTTTCAATTGTAGAGTCTTTGTCAGACTGTGAAGTTTTGTTTATGTGGATAGTAAATATGTGGAGAGTAAAATAGGCCTTCTCATGGTTTGGCAAGTCCTAAAAGAAGAACATGAGCTCTATTGTGTTCCCCTCTTAGATTTTCTGGATCAATCTATGGGATTTTACAGATACTAGTATGTATTTTCTAAAGATCGTGCTGTGCCTTGTATATTAAATGTGATTCTTAGGCTCTAATAGAGATTGTCTCCTAAGTGCCTGATTTCTTATGGGTAATTAGACAAAGTAACCAATAATTAGAATAGAAGCTCATTTTACATCACTTCTCCTGATGGAAATCTTTCTTTATAACTTACCAATGAATGGTTTAAAGACGCAAACATGTTTTACAATAATTCCTTTGTGAATGTATTTCTTTAACAGTGGGACAATTTAATTGACTCTCACTGGTCATTTTCTTTGTATCTGTTTGCAGGGTTTTTATGTTACTCTCCTGCATTGGTCAGCGATCACTTAGTAACAGTGGAGTATTGGAAAGCTTACTTAATCTCTTGGATAATTTATTGTCACCTCTTCAACCAGAGTTAACCATGCACAGAAGGACAGAAGGTATTAGATAAAGTGACTGTCTTTAGTATTTATAGTTTGTTAGGTACTGTTTTATGAAATATCTGTGATGTACTTTAATAGTCACTGCAGTCCATTTTAATCATGCTATGTGATGTAGGCTTTAGAATGAATAGCTTTCTTCTGGCTGACGACCACAGCAAGTTGTCTTTCAACCCATTATTTGAACTGTGAACGTAGATGGTTTGTATTTTATCTATCTGTTCATCTACCTTGAGGTTTTCTTGTTTGGTTTTGAGACACTGCCTCACTTCGTACCTCTCTGCGCTAAAACTTGCTATTAGACCAGCACAGCCTGGAACTGAGAGGTTCTTCTTCTGCCTCTGGAGGACTGGGATTCAAGTTGTGTACCATCATGCCTAGCTTTTTGTTTGTTTGTTTTTGTTTTCATAGCCTGGATTTTATTATGTAGAGTTTGCTGGTCTGGAAACTCATTATGGTAGACCAGACTGCTTTGAACATAGAAAGATCCACCTGCCTCTGTCTCCTGAATGGTGAACTTGAACATTTTTGTAATCTTTCAACCTCCACATACAGGCATTGAAAGCACATTTCGCTTTTGGCCAATAATAGGTTTTTTGAGCATGAATAAAATAAGCTATAGAATATAGTTGTTAGTATGAATTATAAGGTATGATAACACATTTTATTTTAGTTTCCTGTGTGTCCTATATTTTCTTTTGTATCCTGTTCTTTCTGTTGCTGTTGTTAAAGATTTATTTATTTATTATATGAGTACACTACAGCTGTCTTTAGACACACCAGAAGAGGGCATCAGATCCCATTACAGATGGTTGTGAGCCACCATGTGGTTGCTGGGAACTGAACTCAGGACCTCTGGAAGAGCAATCAGTGCTCTTAACCACTGAGCCATCTCTCCAGCCCCTTGTATTCTGTTGTTCATTAGATTGGTTTTTCTACTCACTTTGTGTCCGTGATTGTCTAGTTTTAAGGTATATTGTAATATGTTAATGTTGGTCATGATTCAGTACATTCTTGTTTGTAAGATGGTTTCTCAGTTGTCCTTAGAACTCATGTTTACTTGACTCTCCCCTTCTCGTCTCTCTCTAGGAGTCCTGGATATCCCCATGATCAGTTGGGTTGTTATGCTGGTGTCCAGGTTACTGGATTACGTGGCCACAGTTGAAGATGAAGCAGCAGCTGCAAAGAAACCTTTGAATGGTAAAGACAGGGAAAGGTTTCTGACAGGTATCAGAAGTTTATAATAACGTGTTGGTGGGGATTTTCAGTGACTCCACGCTTGTTCCTGATCTGGCTATTGGCCTGGAGATAACCAGATGTATGTAATTTATGTAAAACATGAGTTAATTTTCTCTAGGAATCTGCTGAGAAATAGAATTATTTTGTGGACACCTTCTTTGTCTGCATATAAATTTTGGTCAGTCAGTACATGTGTTGGCTCCACCCCTGCACCCATACTTCAATACTTTCAGAAGTGAGAGTAGGGCAAGGGAACTTGTGGAAGATTTACAGTTTTTACTTGTTTATATTTTATCTTTGAGATTATATTTTAATTATATTTCTCCCTTCCTCTTTTCATTAAAATTTTATTTTAATTTTGTATGCCATTTTTTAAAAAATACTATTCAGTTTAGTTCAGTTGCTTTCTTTAGCGACAATTGTCCTTTATTTTTTTTAACTTGAAGATTCTTAACATTATCACTTAATTTTTTAGTAGGCTTAGAGCACAGAAGTTTACAAATGAAGGGGAATCAGACATCTACAAGCAGGTGTACTCTTGCATTCATTATAGTTACCAGTGATTGGAAACAAGTCTAGAGGTGGATGAGCCTCACTGTCAGTATAGCGAAGCGAAGCCATGCGGCTCTGTGCTTTGATATAGTCGTAGTTTTGGGAAGGGAGAGAAAGAGCACTCTCAGATGCAGGATATTTATTTTTTGTTGGTGTAAAAAAAAGTGTGTATCAATTCATTTCCTCAGTTAAAGGATTGGGAGCTGGAGAGATGGCTCAGTGGTTAAGAGCACTGACTGCTCTTCCAGAGGTCCTGAGTTCAAATCCCAGCAACCACATGGTGGCTCACAACCATCTGTAATGGGATCTGATGCCCTCTTCTGGTGTGTCTGAAGACAGTTAATACACACACACACACACACACATCTCAAATACATTTTAAAAAAAAGGATAAAGGGGTTAGGGATTTAGCTCAGTGGTAGAGCGCTTGCTTAGCAAGCGCAAGGCCCTGGGTTCGGTCCCCAGCTCCGAAAAAAACAAAAGGAAAAAAAAAAGGATAAAGGGCTAAACATTAACATTGAGTTAACTGTAATTACAGTTTTAGGTTGTATAGAATAAATTGTATTTGAACTCTTAAGTTTTATTTTTATTGTTTGGTATTATCAAGGAGGAATGATGGGAAGACATTTTCAGGGTTTGACGATTTTGAACTAAGATGATTAATGGGTGTCAGAAATAGGAAAACATTTTAAAATTACAAATAAATTGATTAGAAGGGGGTTATGTTTGGAGGGCATGTCTTTAATTCCAGCTGTTGAGTGACAGAAGCAATGTGTTCTCTGTGTAAAGTTCAGCTAGAGCTGTGTAATAGTGGGACCCTATCTCAAAACAACAACTAGAAAGACCAGAGAGGGAAGAGTGGCTTCAGGCCAGACTGAAGGAAAGAACCATGCACAATATTGTGGATTAGTTCCAAAACACAAGGGTAGATGCAGTTATATAGCCTGCCTTTTGAACTGTTAAACCCATTTTGGCAGTTATTAATCTGAATAGCCTTTTTTGGTGCTTGTACAAAAACTTTTTAATATTATTGTCAGGTTGGGGATTTAGCTCAGTGGTAGAGCGCTTGCCTAACAAGCCCAAGGCCCTGAGTTCGGTCCCCAGCTCCGGAAAAAAAGAAAAAAAATATTATTACTGTCTTTGTTGTACAAAACCTTTTTATTTAGTAGTTTGTTGTTGCTATTATTTCTTGTATAGAGCACATCAAAGTTATATTGTTCAAAATGAATTATTTGTGGGTTTTGGTTATTGTTTTGTTTTTGTTTTTAATTAAATACTTTACATTTCAGCTGATGCCCCACCCCTCAGGTCCCACCCTCCTTCCACTGTTCCTCATTCCCCTTATCTCTGAGAGGGTACTCCCTACACCCACCCCACCCCCCAGCATCCCCCTTCCCTGGGGCTTCAAGTCTGTCCCACCGAGGCCAGACTAGGCAGTCCTCTGCTATATATATGTGCCAGGGACCTTGGCCCAGCCTGTGTATCCTGCCTGGTTGATAGGTCAGTCTCTGGGAGCTTCTTGGGGTCCAGGTTAGTTGAGACTGCTGGTCTTCCTATGGAACACCCTTCCCTTCAGCTCCTTCAGCTCCTTCAATCCTTCCCCTAATTCCTCCACAGGGCTCCCTAAACAGCAATCCAGTGGTTGGGTGTAAGTATCTGTATCTGTATCTGTCTCAGTTAGTTGGGCAGCCATGCGAGTCTTCTGTCTGTAAGCACATCATAGCATCAATAATAGTGTCAGGCCTTGGGGTTCGTTCTCCCCTACCCTACCCGAGATAGATTCCAATTTGGACCCATCACTGGACAGCCTTTGCTTCAGTCTATTCTCTATTTTTGTCCCTGAATTCTTTTAGAAGGAACAATTCTGGGTCAGAAATTTTGACTGTCCGTTAGTAGTCCTGTCTCTCCACTTGAGACCCTGTTTATCGACTGGAGGTGGACTCTTGAGTTTCTTCCCTCCACTGTTATTCATTTTGGCTAAGGTTGCCACCATTGAGTCCTGGAAGCCTTTTACCTCCCAGGTCTCTGGTACTTTGTAGAGGGTCCTCTATCTCCCAACCCCATTTCCATTCTTTCTCTTGGCCCTCTGGACTTCTCTTCTGTCCACTCACCCCGTACCCAATCCTATTCTTTTCCCCTCCACCTCCCTATCACTCCCTCCCTTCCTCTTTATGAAACAGTGCTGGTCTAACTAGCTGTCTATATGTAGAAAATGAAAATAAATCCATATTTATCACCTTGCACAAAACTTAAGTCTAAATGGATGAAGGACCTCCACATAAAACCAGATACAGTGAATCTTATAGAAGAGAAAGTGGGAAAGAGCCTCAAACTCATTGGCACAGGGGAAATTTCCTCCACAGAATACCAATGGCTCAGGCTCTAAGATCAAGAAATTGATAAATGGGACCTCATGAAACTGAAAAGCTTCTGTAAGGCAAAAGACACTTAATAGGAGAAGTCAACAACCTACAGATTGGGAAAAGCCTTCATTAACCCTATATTCAACCAGGCCTAATACCAGAATGTATAAAGAACTCACTAAGTTCACCTCTGGAAAACTAGCTAACCCAATTAAAAATGGTTTTGGTTGTTTGTGTGTGGTTTATTTATTTTGGTTGTTTGGTTTTGTTTTTGAGATAGGACAGCCCTTGCTGTCCTGAAACTCTTTGTAGACCAGGCTGGCCTGAAACTCAGAGATCTTCCTGCCTCTGCCTCTCACATGCTGAGATTAAAGGCATGGGCTACTGCTCAGCTCAAAATGAGTCTTAGGTATTATGACAAAGTGTCTGGACTGCTCATGAAGAGTTTGCATGCAGAACTCTGTTGTCATTTGTTTAAGCTATGTAGAGCTGTCTTTAAAATGTTCTTGTCTTGGTTGACATATTGTTGTGGTTTTTGTTTTATTGCATGGGAATTACTCCAAAGTCATATTTAAAAGAATTATTAATAAAAACGTTTCTTTCCAGGTAACCAGTGGAGTTTTATTAACAATAATCTGCATACTCAGAGCTTAAACAGATCCTCCAAGGGAGGCAGTAGCCTCGATAGATTATATTCCAGAAAGATCCGAAAGCAGCTTGTCCATCATAAACAGGTAACGTCTGTAACTGTTGAGTTTTGAGTCTGTCATTTGGTGTCATCTGCTGACCTTAGGCAGGTGTGCAGCAAGCTGCCTAGGTTATTGCTTTACTACTTTGGTGACCAAAATTGTAAAACGGCAAACGTAGCCATTTCACTTAAGTTTTGATATTCTTTAAGCTTCCTGGTTTTCTGTTTCTGTTAAAGAATTGTTCTGCTTGTTTAAAGGGTTTGTTGATTTTTGTTTTCCTTGTTCTGGGTTTCCTTCCAAGCTGTCGTTTTGTTTTGTTTTGTTTGTTTTTTGTACAAACCCAGTAACAGCTATTTTTAAATTCCTCATGGCCTCCAGTCAACCTTTAGATGCAGTTATTTGTCATCTGCCCCTCTAACTTTTAGATTTTAATTTCCTGGATATTATATAATACTGAATTTAAGTTTGTGAAACAACCTGTGCTCATTTTTATATCTAGGATATTTGAGTGTGCTAAGTAACTTTTCTTTCTTTTTTTTAAATTTCTTTTTTTTAAGTCTTTTTTGTTTGTTTGTTTGTTTGTTGTTTTGTTTTGTTTTTGTTTTTTCCAGAGCTGAGGACCGAACCCAGGGCCTTGTGCTTGCTAGGCAAGCGCTCTACCACTGAGCTAAATCCCCAACCCCTTTTTTAAATTTCTAAGTACATAGTTTTTTAGTCTTTTGCTTGGAAAAATAGTCATATGTTTTCTGACGTTAGTACATCATCATTTTCTCAAAGAGGCCTTCTATGGTTACTAAATTGGAATAGCCTGTCTGTGTAAGGGTTCCCAGAGCGCTCAGATACTTTGTTTCATTCATTCTTCTATATTTTATAGGTAGTGTTGTATTTTGTTGCCTTTAGGTTTGTGTAGTTGAGTGAGTGCAATGAGTAAGTAAAATATTGGCAGGCAGGTATGCAGTGCGCCTCCTTTTATGTCTAGCCTCTTCGGGGTTGTGTTCTTGGGTTTCACTGTGTCAAGTATATCAGTACTTTGCTTTGTAGATTTTTACTTTTTATTTGTGTGAATGTTTTGCCTGAATAATGAGCATCTGGTAATTGAGGTACCAGGTCACCTGGCACTGGAATTACAGGTGATTGCTAGCTGCTGTGTGGGTGCTGGGAACTGAACCCAGGTCCTGTGCAAGATCAGCAAACTGCTGAGCTATTTTTCTAGCCATAGTAATTTAATTTTTTATTCAGTGGATTATTTATTTGAAATATGAGTTCTGAGGGAAATATAATAATTTACATTTTTGTTCTTAACATTGGTATTTTTAAGATTAAGTTGTTTATTTGTATTTTAAGCAACTTAACCTACTAAAGGCAAAACAGAAGGCTTTGGTGGAACAGATGGAAAAAGAAAAAATACAGAGTAACAAAGGCTCATCATATAAACTGCTAGTAGAGCAAGCCAAGCTGAAGCAGGCGACCTCCAAGGTAAGATGGAATCATAGGGCGTTAGTAATGGTTGGGAAACTAGGTAACATGTTGTTCTTACCGACATTCCAAATCCCTGCATGCGCTTTACTGCAGGAAGTGTAGTGTTGACTTTACCGCTTAGTATATAACCTTCAGAATGGATTCTGAGTCAGTATATTAGAGCTCGTGTGATTACTGTGCGGTTTTATGGATTGATCATTTGACATTGATGGTTCTGCCTGTTATTTTCATGCTATAATAAAAAGCGTTATAAATATAATCTCCTTTTCTTTTTAAAGAAAAGTAATAAGTAAATACTTGTCATTTCTTTTTTCTGCAGTTATGCAAAGATTGAGGTTTGGTGTTAAACTTTCTTCATATTGAGTTGCGCATATGACTCAAGAACTGTTTTTGCTTCATCTGAATTAAGTTCCAGTGACTTTTTTTTTTTAATACAATTGATTTTTTCCTCCTGGTGGTATTTGCCTTTAATCCCAATATCAAGTAGGTTGAGGCAGATGGAATACAAGAAGCGTGACTCTTGTCTCAAAACAGAGAAAACAGTAACTACACAGTAAATTTATATTCATGAGTCCGTATTTACATACCACCCAGCTAACATTGAGTTTTACCTTCTGAACTTTGTATTTAAATACTTCTGTAAAGTATACTTTTCTAGATTTTCTTCTTTTTTTTTTTTTTTTTTTTTTTTTGGTTCTTTTTTTCGGGGCTGGGGACCGAACCCAGGGCCTTGTGCTTGCTAGGCAAGCGCTCTACCACTGAGCTAAATCCCCAACCCCTTTTCTAGATTTTAAAATAATTTGAATCAATGTTTTGATGAGATTTGTTTTAAATATTAAGGTCTATCTATTTTATGGCCTGTATGCAATTCTCTTGTATGTCATGGACTTTAAATAGGAGATAACTTATTCCAATCAATATAGACAGCTTTTATTCTTAACTTTTAACCAGGTGTGAAGGCTCATGCCTACATCCCAGCATCTGCAAGATAAGACAGGAAGATCAGAAGTTCAGGGTCACTTAGAGACGGGCTGGTCAAAAGAGGCAGTTGTTTTAAACAGAACACCTTCCCCTATTTTTTTCTTGGAAGCTTATGATATATATGAATATTTTGTGCATTAGAAGTTGTATGTTGGGTATTTTTGCCTTCAGAAGTGTATACTGAGTCGTTTCCATTAAATAAACTTGCTTAAATCATGTATGTTTCTCTATGCAGCATTTTAAGGATTTGATTCGCTTGCGCCGGACAGCAGAATGGTCTCGTTCTAATTTAGACACTGAAGTTACAACAACAAAAGAGAGCCCCGAGATTGAACCTCTTCCATTTACTCTGGCCCATGACCGTTGTATCTCAGTTGTGCAAAAGCTTGTCCTGTTCCTCCTCTCCATGGATTTCACATGCCATGCAGACCTCCTACTGTTTGTCTGCAAGGTACGTACGGTTTTTGATTGACATGACAGTAAAGAGTTGGCGTTTCTCTTCTCCTGGGGCTTACTCTCCTTGTCTCATCATGCCTTGAAAGGTTTAAAAAAGTCCTTTTCACTTAGTTCCTGAGAAAATCAGACACATTTTTTATTTGGATAAAACTTGAGGGTTTGAAATGTAGATAATTTGGGTGTGCCTATCTTTAATCTTAATATCATTTCACATAGGAAGTAAATTAACATAAATGAGATAAGTGAATGACTTTGAATGCCATGGTTGTTTTTGTGCAATACATTCATTGTTTATTTGTAAATATTCACCCAAATTTAAAACCAGTCAAAAGTCCGGACCTGATGTTTCACTTCTTTACTCTCAGAAGTCAACACAGCAGAGGCAGGCCAGCCTGGTGCACAGAGGGCGTTCCAGTTCAGCTAGGGTTACACAGAGAAACCCTGTCTTGAAAATAAATAAATAAATAAATAAAGCCAGATACAATATTAAAGGTGCAAGGTTTCATTGTATTTCATTTTAAGTAATTTATAGAAAAAAATCAAACATCTGCTTTGAAAACTGTCATATCATCTCTCTTTTTTTTTTAAATTTAACTGGTATTTTAAGCATATGGTTTCATAATGTGTTTCAGGTTCTTGCACGCATTGCAAATGCGACCAGGCCAACCATTCATTTGTGTGAGATTGTGAATGAGCCGCAGCTAGAAAGACTGTTGTTGCTTCTGGTTGGAACTGACTTCAACAGAGGAGACATCTCTTGGGGTGGCGCCTGGGCTCAGTACTCTTTAACCTGTATGCTGCAGGACATTCTAGCAGGTTTGTCACAATTAACTTTTCTTCCATGGTATGATTAGGTTGCTATTCCACAAGTAATTTCTAAAGAAAAATGTCAGAGTGTTCTTAAATGCATAAATGTTGCAACAGCCACCATTTAACCTACTCTTTGACAGTTGGAACAGTAGTTTTAGAGTTGCTAGGTGACTAGTACACGGGTATGGAAGCCTTGTTTGACTATTAGCAAGCAATATGCTGCTTACTAGTTCTGCTGTGACCTTAGAAAACTACTCTCTTACACTCTGTTAGCCTCTTTATCTGTTACCTGTGGGTAATAAAAACATACAAATTATTAAAATGGTTAGGACTGTCTCCTCCAACACAGGAGAACTGTTGGCTCCAGTAGCCGCGGAAGCGATGGAAGAAGGCACAGTGAGTGATGATGTCGGGGCAACAGCTGGCGACTCTGATGACTCTCTCCAGCAGTCTTCTGTTCAGCTGCTGGAAACCATAGATGAACCTTTGACACACGAGATAGCAGGTGACTTATAAAATTACATTCAAAATAGCCCTCACTTCTGTCTTTTAAATGAAAATGGGTTTTCAGTTGAGGAATGTTAATGACAAAGTTGAGTTTTGTGTTTTCTGTTACACAGACCTTTTTTTTTTTTAAAACATCTTTTGCTATCATTTCATAGTATTCTAAGCATTTTAATTTAGTAGTCTATATATTACTTTCATTTTATCACATTATAAGTATTATCATATATTATCTTAATTTTTTTCTGTTGTTGTGGAAAAAACTACCTAGAACCTAATTAGCAACTTAGGAAGCAATTGGGACAAAAGATCAGTTCACATAGTGGCTCACAACCATGAATTACAGGGATCGGACACCCTCTTTCTTATTTATGTAGGCACCAGGCTACCAGGCTTGCGCGTGTGTGTGTGTGTGTGTGTGTGTGTGTGTGTGTGTGTGGCGAAAGAGAGAGAGAGAGAGAGAGAGAGAGAACAAACACATAAAATGTCTAAAGGTAAACAGTTTAGAAATTGTGGTTTTGTCTCATCACTGGGGAAGTCATAGTGACAAGAGCTTGTTAAGCTAATCTCGTAGATAATCTGAAAGCAGAGATGGATGAGTCCTTGTGCCCAGCTCACTTTATCTTTTTATACAATTGAGAATCTTAGTACAGTGAATGGTACCACCAGGAGGAGTGGGCCTTCACATTTCAGTTATACCAATTAGAAAAATCTCCCACTGGAGTGCCCAGAGGCTAGATCCCAGATGATTCCAGATCTCAAGTTGACAGATGGGATTAAATATCACTTACATGTTGATGTGTTGAAGACAAAGTTGAAAGCTCTTGGTCTTTAATATCCAAATATTGGGATATTTTATATATTTCTTTTTAAAAATGTATTTGTTAATTTACATGTATAAACTTTTTGATAAGCTGGATAATCCTTTTCTATATGTAGGTTTTGTTTAGTATTGAATGAACACACACACACACACACACACACTTTACATCTTACAGTCGATTTCAATTGTTTCCCATTTGCTGCCCAGCTTGTGTGCCTGTCTTATCATCAGTGCACACTCTTAACTCCTTATGTCGTTTGCTTAATTAACTGCATCTCTACTTCTAGCCCTTTCTTAATCAAGTAAGTACAAAGAAATGATATATTGGTTTTTATATAAATATACAGAAACTAGTAAAGGCTTGTCTTAGCTGGGCATTCTATGAATGTGCATTTACTATAAAGAAAGGATGAAAGGAATCACTGCAGTTATAGAAAACCACTTAAAAAATTGGGCACGTCTGGGAGCAAGACGATTTCTTAGATAGTAGATATTTTATAAGTAAATAGTCTTATACCTTAATTCTTTGACTTTAACTTGAGTTCTTGATGATACTACTATAATTATGGTTGAAATACTTTAAAGAGAATTGCATAGTAAATGTAACAAAGTATTATTCCATTTTAGATAAGCCAATGATTATCTTGAATAGTAAGATTTGTCTCACTTTAAGAAGAGCTGAGGGGTTGGGGATTTAGCTCAGTGGTAGAGCACTTGCCTAGGAAGCGCAAGGCCCTGGGTTCGGTCCCCAGCTCCGAAAAAAAGAACCCAAAAAAAAAAAAAAAGAAGAAGAAGAGCTGATAACTCCCTATCCGATTGATGTTTTTATAGTGTTGTCAAGTGATACGTTTGCGTTCTGATTAATTCTTAAATATAAATATTTAGAAATTTTAAAGTGTATGTGTTGGATGCAAATGAAGTGTTTAGTTCTATGACATTAAACAGTGTTTCATTTGAATTTCATGTCATATCCTCTGGCAATGAAATGTTTTTTAATCATCTGAAGGTACACCTCCTCTCTCTTCTTTGGAAAAAGATAAGGAAATTGACCTTGAGCTACTTCAAGATCTGATGGAAGCTGACATTGACCCTTTAGATATTGATTTAGAAAAGGATCCTCTTGCAGCCAAGGTTTTTAAGGTATTTTGTGTTAGAATTATTTCATCTTATACTTTGTGTCTAGTAATTAGACACTTAGGCACTTAAGACACACTCTGTCTGAACTGGTTTTAAGAGATCTATGTACACAATATTCAATAGATAGGCAGTGCACAGGTTACTGTATTAGAATCACACGAAACTTTCCACCAAATGATCCATCATATTATCCAAGTGAAGTTTTAAGAAACACACACAGACAGACTGAGATAATTTCTTGTGTTTTATTAGATCATATTGCCGTAATATTTGAAGTCAATAATAATAAAAACTAAAGGAATCACAAAAACACATTTCTGAATAAATAGTGGGTTATCCAAGAAACCATAGCAGAAACTAAGAAAATCCAGAGACAAATGATAGTAAAAATGTGTTCTATCAGAACTTCCAAGATACAAGAAAGTCCTAAGAATGCTTATAGCAATAAGTATGCATAATAAAAAATATTGTAAGTGTCAAATAACTTAATCTTGAGGCTTTCAAAAAATAAATACCCAATCCTAAACCCAGATGGCCAGAAACTAATTAAATAGATATTAAAAGAACAATATAGGGATTGGGGATTTAGCTCAGTGGTAGAGCGTTTGCCTAGGAAGCGCAAGGCCCTGGGTTCGGTCCCCAGCTCCAAAAAAAGGAACCAAAAAAAAAAAGGACAATATATAGAGTCAACAGAAGAGGTGGTTCTATGAAAAAGTTAAGCTAAACAATCCTTTTCTAATGTAACAGAAAGCAGGAGTAGTAAGGAAAATCACGCACATTTGCTGTCAAATATAGCCCGTTATGCAGCATACAGCATGCATTAAGCTGCAGCAAGTACTTTGTGGCTCTTAAAAAGCAAAGAAACAATAGCAATGTAGCTGGAAGTCTGACTCAGCAGTTCAGAGCATTGGCTGTTCATACCAAGGACCTGGGCTTGATATCCTCTACCCATGTGGTGGTGCATAACCATCTGTTACTTGAATTCCACAGGACCTGATACCTTCTTCTGGCCTCTGCATGTATTAGGCATGTGTGGCACACAGACATATGCTTTAATATCATAATAAATTGTTTTTAGTCTAATTTAACATAATAAATTTAAAAGTACTAGTGACAAGGGTGTTTTCATCTTCAGTATCCACATGGTAGAAAGAGAGAAACAATTTCTTAACATAGTCTCACACTAAATAAATGAACTTCTAAAAATTGAAGTAAAGATAAAATGACAATTTCATATGTAGTACATTTTTTTCTCTTATAGTTATATAGTAAGAATTCCTAGAAGCCAGGAGATAATAGTTATGGATTACCTGACTTTCAGGCAGCCTTTTGGAGTTTTTCCTAAGATGAGATCATTTCTGTTTCTCTCCATCCATTTTTAATGGAGATACACTTGTAATATTTATGTAACTATTGGTCTTTGGAACATTATTTTATTAATAATGCTAGTTACCTTTCAGGTTGTAATCATACATGTTATTTTTTTTTTGTCAGAAAATGAGCATGATATTACTGAATCATTTTGTAAATTAATAAAATTCCAGCAACTTTAGGGAATTTAGCAGGAGAAAAATGTTTATTTTGTATTCTTACTGGTCACAATATTGAATGTATGCATAACTCAGTGAAAACATTAACTTTTCTTTTAAAGCCTATAAGCAGTACATGGTATGACTACTGGGGTGCCGATTATGGTACCTATAATTATAATCCTTACATTGGAGGCCTGGGGATGCCTGTAGCAAAACCACCGTCAAACACAGAGAAGAATGGATCCCAGACTGTCAGTGTTTCAGTATCTCAGGGTAAGTGTGCATAAGAACGTTTTGAGGCATATACTAAGAGAGAGAGTTAGACATTTGTGTTTTCTTTTGAGAAATTGCGTGTACACAGTTTCTGGATTTGCTGTCACTAATGTGCTCTTTACCATCCATATCTGTTTCTGTGAGCATGTCGAAAGAGCTTCCATGTATAGGTGATCCACCTGATCTCTCTTAAGCTATTTGATGATTATTTGATATGTGAAGTGACAATACATTATTTTATTGTAATTTCCTTTTTCTTTGAGATTACAATATAGTTACATTATTTCCCTTTCCCCTTTCTTTCTTCCAGTCCTTCTCATATATGCTTCCTTGCTCTCTTTCAAATGATGGCCTCTATTTTTATTCATTGTATTACATGCATATATAGAGATGTATAATCTTCCTAAATATATAAATAATGTGCTCAGTCGGTAGAATGTCACTTGTATGCATGTTTTCAGGCAGTTGGGGCGGTCATGTTAGTGAGACTTCGTGGGTCTAATATTTGGCACTACTGGAAAACAGTCTCACCACCAACCAACTCCCTGACCTCTGGCTCTTAAAATTGTTCTGCCCACTCTTCTACAATGTCTCCTGAGCCTTAGGTATGAGAGTGCTTTCTAGGTGTATTCATTGGGATTGGGTTTATAGCTGCGTTTTGACTGATTATCGTTTCATATAATGGTCTCCATGTGTTGCAAAGAGGTTTCCTCGATGTGAAGACTACACTTACCTGTGGGTATTAAGGATTACTGTCCCAGTTGTTGTTGCGGAGTGTGCTAATTCAGAAGAATGGTGAGTGTAGGCTCTTCTCCAGGATCCAGGACGTCACTAACATTCAGTTGGCTAGGGTCTTAGTACCAGGCAAGGTTTCTCTTGTTGAGCAGGTCTTAAATTTGAGTAGAGAGCTGCTCATTCTTAAGGAGGAAACATTCAGCTCAGTTCCAGCTCAGGGGCCCCTGACGTGCACGGCATCAGCAGTAGGGACTCACCTTCCACATTGGGCTTCCACAGACAATAGCAGCAGTCTGTGTGTTTTAGGAGTCTCTTGGAGAACCTTGACTGACAGCTCAAAAGAGGGCTTCCAGTGTCTGGTATACAGGGTTTTGTTAGGGTTTGCCTCTTGGAGAGTGTATTAGCCTAGATCAAAACATACATTTAAATAACATTTATAGACATACACATTAATACATATTTATCCACAGAATTGCATTTAATTTCTTTATTAGTAATTTTTTTACCTTAATTGTGCTTGTGTGTGTGTGTGTACACAAGACCTACATGGAGTATGTTTCTAGATAGGTTTTTATTAAATTTTAACTTGGTCCTTGATTTCTGTTTTTATAAGGTGTTTATAATTTATTAGTGTGATTCATTTTTATTGTAAACAGAAGACATATTTTAATTTTGATTATTTTCATGTATTGTTATTAAATATACTCATTAAAATACTTTCATTTAGGGGTTGGGGATTTAGCTCAGCGGTAGAGCGCTTGCCTAGCGAGCGAAAGGGCCTGGGTTCGGTCCCCAGCTCCGAAAAAAAAAAAAGAAAAAAAGAAAAATACTTTCATTTAATTGGATATGCACATTGTCTCAAATATGACTAATTTGACTCTTTAAGTGGCCCTTGGCTCTATGATAAGTCGTCATAATTGTTTGAGCATTTCCAAGTTCTTGAGTAAAGTATGATTATGACGCAACTTCCTTTCCTTCTTTTGCTTGTATTTGATTAGTATCTTCTATAATTATTATACTTTAGAAATTGTCTAAAGTAACAAAATTTGGATTGTAGTTATTACTGTCTTAGTGTTTCTATGTGAGTGGGTGTCTACATTTATCTATGCCTAGTATGATAAACTAACATTTACTTCTGTGTCTGACAGTCCTCTGTTGAGGGTGGTTTTGTTGTTGGTTTGTTTTTTGTTTTTCTCTTTTTTATTAGGGGAGCCTATCTCCCTTCTTCAGTGTATTTCCTTCCGTTGTCATACGTCACTGACTTAGTGCATGTGTCCCTGTGCCACTCACTTCCCATCTGAGCAAGTGGTTGTTCAGATGACCTCCTTGGTGTAGTCCTTGATAGCACGTGCCAGCATTTCTTTTTGTCCTCCTCTTGGGCCAGATGCTGACACCTTTCTGTAGCAGGGCGTCCATGAGTGCTAAGTCTTCCGCTGTCCCCTCCTCCCTTTTGTAGCTTTAGATGCTCGCCTGGAGGTTGGCCTTGAGCAGCAAGCAGAGCTTATGCTGAAAATGATGTCTACCCTGGAAGCGGACTCCATCTTACAAGCACTGACGAGTACGCCTCCCACCTGTAAGTTCCATACGAGCTCACATGCCTGCACTGGGTCGTTTTTCTCCTGAGAATCATCACGGTCACGTTTAGAATTCTGTGTGGTAAATTTAAAGCAGCTTTGACTATATGACTTACAACCTTTATAACTTGGTGGCCTATTGTGAAATGAGACAGTGTATTCACAAGTGGACATTTGAGGTGTGCACGAAATGTAGACTCAGTCCAGAGACCTAAGCATACTTCTGTCAGTGCTGCTGTGACAGTAAGGAAATTCTAGGGAATACTACGTAACTCATTATTTTTATTTCTATTGTGCATCCATGACAGAACACATTTTTCAAATATTACCATCTTTGCTTTGAAATCCTAGGCTGGATAGTATAAGTGAAGCGTCGGTCAAAGGTCTTTTAACCAAATCCCAAAATTGAGAGGCGTCATGTCCTAATTACAGCAAGAGAAAGGCAGTCTTTTGTCTGACGGTCTGGGCAGAAGCAGGTGATCTCCCAGATGCGAGCATTGCTGAGGTTGATGTATGCTGACGCATTCCTGTCAGGGCAGTGCACTCCAAGGAGTACCCTGCTTGTCAAAGATAACGTTTTTTTCTTTTTTTGGTTCTTTTTTTCGGAGCTGGGGACCGAACCCAGGGCCTTGCGCTTCCTAGGCAAGCGCTCTACCACTGAGCCAAATCCCCAACCCCTTAAAACTGCCTTCTTAATAATTATTCAAGGTTTTCCTGTGCTAACTTTGGAAAAGTGGTAGAAGTTAGTGTTGTGAATTTGTGAGTCTCTCTTCTCTTTATTTTCTAGTAATTCATAAAGTAATTTTCTGAAATATTAGTATAAACCATTGTTTACTATTTAATTTTAATAAAAAGTCTTCAACCTATTCTTGCCTGTTAATTCACATGAGTTCTGAAACTTGCTCATGAAGTGGTACTTGTGTTTGATTTTTCAGTTTCACAATCTCCAAGTGGAACGGATGATTCACTTCTAGGGAGTTTACAACCAGCCAACCAGAATAGCCAGCTCATAATACAGTTGTCATCTGTCCCAATGTTAAATGTTTGTTTCAATAAACTGTTTTCCATGCTTCAAGTCCATCATGTTCAGGTAGGACTTTAAAGGAAAGTAATGTATTTTGACATAATGTTTAATATTGGTTGGAATTGAATGAAAAGTTTGTATATGACCTCACCATTTGTTATATGTAGTTGAGAAATATTTGCCCTCTCCTTTAGTGATCAGCCATTTTTTTATTTTCATGAGTTTAAGCATTGGTACTTTTCTTTATATTGTATATAACCCTGTGGTTTTAAAAAATTGACTTCCCATTTTTCATTGAGGAAAACATGGGTTATGAAGGGAATTATATATTTTAATTCAGTTGAATTATAATTTATCACGACTTTTGAAATATGTTTGCTTGTGAACCTAATTAAAATATCTAGGATATGATGAGAAACAGGTCATTTACTCAGAATGTCATAAGCATAAAGATTGTTTTTGAATGGTACTTCATAATATAAGTACATTTTCCTCATCTTAGTTTTCTTTCCTTTTATTTTTTTTAAAAGTTGGAATCACTTCTTCAGTTGTGGCTCACATTGAGCCTTAATTCTAGTTCATCAGGGAACAAAGAGAATGGAGCAGATATTTTTTTATACAATGCTAATCGGATACCTGTCATCTCATTAAATCAAGGTAAGGTTTCTTTTCTGGAAAACCATTACTATAATCCAAATAGCAAGCTTAAATATACATAATTAGGTTAAAAGGTACATTATCTTTAGTGTTAAGATTGTATTATTTTGGTGAAAGAAGTGCTCTGTGCCTGGGTGTGATACCTTTCATCTTTAATCTCAGCCTTTGAGAGACAGAGGTAAGTGGAGTGACTTGAGGCCTGGTCTGCATAGAGAGTTATGGGCCAGTTGGACCTATAGTGAGCCCCCACCTCAGGTTTTTAAAATAAAGAGTTTTTTGGTTTTGTTTATTTGAAAGCATCAAGACCTGGCTAACGTTTTAAGTCAGGTGGTTCGGCATGGGTTTCAGGCCAGCCGGGATCTACATTTTGCATTGTGAGGACCTGGGAAAAAAATGTCCTCTTCCCTCTTTTGTATCTTTCTGCTTCTCTTGTCCTTCTCTTTGCTTTCCCATTCTCCTCCCCTTCTTCCCTCCGCATGTCTGTCTGTCTTCGTATTTCCTGTCTCTGCAGAGAAAGGCATAAGCTGTCCTACGCTATCACTGCCTTCCTTATTCCCTGGAGCCAATGTTTTACTTAACTTGGGTCTAGGTTGGCAGCTGGCAGCCTCAGCAGTCTGCGGTCTCTGCTGCAGTCCCAGGCGTGTAGGTGTCGCCTGTGCCTTCAGCTTTGTACATGGGTTCTGGGTGCTTACCCTCTGATGGAGCCTTAGATTAGCAGAGCGAATACTTTTCCATGCTGTGCTAGCTCCCGGCCTGTTTGCAGTAATGTATTCTTTTTCACACTGAAGGTTTAGTTCCTTAGTGTTCCTTTGGTGTGTGTTTCTGCTTCTGTTGTGGAATTATTGTTTCCTTTTTAGTAAGGTTTTCCATTGTTGCACTGGAAGCTTATGTTTGGGTTAATTCCACCATGAGGGCTGTAAGTACAGGAATGGGTCTTGGTTATTTGTTTACTTGGGTACATTTAATATACTGACACTCTACATCTTCATTCCTTTTTTCAGCATTACTTTTGTTTTTTATGCATTTAACTAAAATTTGTCTCTCTCTCTGGGGCACTCCCCCGTGTCCCTTGGGTTCAGCATACTGCCAACTGCCATGGTTGTAAGGTCAGGTGGCACACACTGCCTCTTCAGAGCCGCATCTTGTATACACTTGGTGATGTATGAGTGGGCCTTTGCCCATGTTGGCCTGTGCAGTGTTTTGGGTGTTCTCAAAGCAAAAAGGGAAATTTGAAATTTTTGCTTTGCATGATTTTGTGAGCGAATAGACAACCATTTTCATGGTCGACCACAGAATGCTTTCTAAAAGCAGACTTTCAGGGACTGGAGAGATGGTTCAGCAGTTAAGGGCATTTTTTTTTCTTTCCTGCTGCAGGCCCAGGTTTGGTTCCTAGCCACCTTCATGGTGGCTTATAGCCATCTACAATTCATCCAGTTCTAGGGGATCCACCATATGTGCAGGCAATCGCTTATACACATAAAATAAAAGCTGAGCTGTTGGGTTTTACCTTTCTTCCCTGCCTCCTCTCTTCTTCCTCTCCTGTCTCCTTTCCTCCCCCCTTTCTCCTTTCTCCTTGACAAGCTTTGTAGCCTAGGCTTAGAAGCACATGCTACTTCTAGTCTTTCTGGTCGTTTTCTTTAAATTAAAAACTATTTTCTCGTGCACATGTTTATCAACATTTAATTACAGGTGAGAAGATGAACATTTCCAATGGTTCTATTTGTTGAACTTGGAAAATTTTCCTTTTGGGTCATTAAAGTGGTCTTTTGGTTTTGGATTTCAAAGTTTATCTTTTTGTTGTTTTAAGCTTTTGGCATTCCAGCTCTTCCAGACTTCTATTGTTTCCTTCCTTAATAGCTGTCAACAAGCATCTCTACAACAAGTTTTAAGGAAGGGTAGTGCCCTGGTTCTGCACAGTCTGCTGTATTTGATGGACACTGTGTACTCTTGAGTAATTTCTTTAGACTTCTCCGACTGCTATCACTTCTCTCTGTGTCTCCCATATTACTTCAGTAGTTTGTGTTTGCTCTTTTTTTTGAAGTCACATTGTTTTTGATTGGTATACAGTATCCCAGATTTTTTAGGGTGCTTTTTTATAAGATTTTTGTTCTGAAGAATGTAACTTACAGTCAAATCACATCAGATAAAAAGTATATCAGATTTGTAATGATAACATTTCATTGTATGTTCCATGGTGAGCTTTAAACTCACCTTGTTATGGAGTTCCTACAATGTGTATGTGCTCCTGAGTGTGTCTGTATGTGAGGTCAGAAGAGGCATCAGTATCCCGGGAACTGGACTTGATGCAGGTGTAGTTCTGTGGGAATCTTAGGGAGAGCAGTAAGCGCTCTCACCCACCGAGCCATCTCTCCAGCCTCTGGTTACCAGCTCTTGCTGTTTTATTTGTACTTAGTGGAGAATAATTTGGGGGGATTTTGAAGATACTAGTTAATGAGTTAATTGTGTAGAAATAATTTGTATTTTGTTTTTAGTCACTAATAAGCATTCAGTTATCCCAATTAAATACATTTCCCCCCCTTTCTTTTTCTGTGTAGCATCAATTACTAGCTTTCTCACAGTGCTAGCTTGGTATCCAAATACTTTGCTCCGGACGTGGTGCCTTGTGCTTCATAGCCTAACACTCATGACGAATATGCAGCTTAATTGTAAGTTCAAAATTTATTTATATTGATTTCTGTTAAGTACTTTAATATTTCTTATATTAAGTTGTTAATGTATGTCAATTTAGAAAATGAAATATTAATCTAAGGATTCATTTCTTTTTATTTCATTCTTTTAGTCTCTACATTTTATCAGTATTTGGATGTATTTCATGTTTATTTAAACATAATCTCATTTAATAGAACACCCTTTACACTAATATTTAAAGTATTATTCACTTTCTGATTTGTATTATATTTCCCATAAAAAAGAAGTATGTGTTACATATCCATAGTTCACAGATATAACCTGTGGATGACCGAAAGAATAGGTCTTGCCTCAGTTTATCTTAGAGAACTGAGTTAAAAATTCTCAAGTAAGTGTTTCTTTTGCTGCTTCTGGAAACAGAATATTGTTACTCTTCCAAAGGCCATTTAAGACTTAGGTCCTTTCCACTTGTCTGTTTACCAAATACAGATGTACTCATATGGTTTTACAATCTGAAGGGAGGGAGGGGGGTAAGAGGAGACATGAGGTAGATGAGAAGCAGAATGCTGTCCAGTCAGTCTTCTGAGGAGACACTATTGAACTTGGTCTTCTTGCTGTAGTACTCTATTCACAGTGTTCTTTTACTTTTGCTCTGCGAGTCTTTGAACTCTGGCTGTAGCTCTGGCAATTCTTAGCTTGTTTTTTTCTCTTGCTCTAACATCGTCAGGACTTGCCTGCACCAGCCCATGTGACTGAATGTTTTAAAAAGGAATGTGGCATTATTCTTTGCAATGAAAAAATACATATAAACACTGGATTTCATTATCATTAGGAGTTATTTGTTCCTTTCTTTCCCTTTTTTAAATAGCTGGTTCCAGCAGTTCTATTGGAGCTCAAGAGACTACGGCTCATTTGTTGGTTTCAGATCCAAACCTTATTCATGTGTTAGTGAAATTTCTTTCTGGTACCAGTCCACATGGGACAAATCAGCACAGCCCACAGGTAATGTAATCCTTAACTACTCATGTGTTCAGCCTCTCGGTAAACAGATTTGTAAAGTACAATTCTTTTACAGTAGCCTTTATGACAGACTGATAATAAGCTTTTCTCTGCACAGATGTTTGTTTATTTGTTTGAGATGGGGTCTTACTATGTAGCTCTGGTTGTTCTGGAACTCACTATGTAGACCCTATTGTCCTTGAACACACGAAGGTCCTCCTTCCTCTGCTTCCTAAGTGCTGGGACTAAAGGTGTGCCCTACTGTTCCCAGCTATTGCTCTGTTTTGAATAATTTAATGAACATTAAAATTTGCAGGGGTACTAAAATTTTCCTGCAACTTCTCATTTAATGAGTGCTATTATTAAGAATGTTAATTAATTTTAGTCGTTTTATTATGTTAATAAATTTTTTCCAAACCCCCCAAAAAAAACCAAATGTATTGCTCTAGAATGAGCTTTATGCATCTCATTGTAGATTTCCTTCTTATGAATTTTATTTATATTGTAATGTGCTGCTTCTGTTTAAGTAATCCTACTTAATTATTGTTTCTTGGTGAAATTAGTAGTGCAAATTTTTTAGCATAAAGACAGTAAAGATATTTTTAAAAATTAATCTTTATACATATCTTGGTTTTATATCAGAAATATGACTGATTTTTTTTAAATTTTTGGGATTAGCAATTATTGTTACATAATTTTAAAATAACTTAGTGGGTTTTGGTGTATCCTACTTTTCATAAATTCCTCTAGAATTGTATTATTTTTCTATCAAAGCAAATTGGCCTTATACAAAAGACCACTGTGTAGGAATTCTGCATAGTCATCCTTAGCCTGAAATGGGTCTGCTCATTGAGTGCTGGTTACCATCACTCATTTTTTCTTCATTAATTTATAAATTTATTCACTTTACTTCCTGGTTGTAGCCACCCTTCCCCCGTTTCCTTCTCTGTGAAGGGGAGATACCCTCCCCCCACCGACATACGCTGACACAGCAGATCCCTGCAGGTCTGGCGTGCCTTCTCCCACTGAGATTACTCAGGGCAGGCCAGCTGGAGAACAGGATCAGGAACAGGTCCTGCCCCAGTTGCTGAGGGACCTGTATGAAGACCAAGCTGAATATCTGCTGCATATCTGCAGGGAGACGGGCCTAGGTCCCACTCTTTGGCTGGTGGTTCAGTCTCTGGGAGTCCCCAAGGGTACAGGTTAATTCACTCTGTTGGTCTTCCTGTATAATTTGTATCCCCTCTGAGTCTCTTAGTCCTTCCTCTAACTCTTTCATAAGATTCCCTGAGCTCTGTACAGTGTTGACCTCGCATCTGATTCAGTCGCCTGCTGGGTGGAGCTTGGAGAGGATGGTTATGTATGCCAGGCTCCTATCAGTAACAGGTCAGGGTTGGCTCTCCCATGGGCTGGGTCTCAAGTGGGGCAGCCATTGGTTGGCCATTCCCTCAGTCTCTGCTCCGTCTTTGTCCCAGCAGTGGTGCTTGTAGACAGACTTTGGATTGGCCAGTGTGTGTATGTGTTGGTATCCTTATCTCTCCACTGGGAGCCCTGTGCTACAGGAGGTGCCACTTCAGGCTCCATATATGCTCTACTAGGAGTCTCAGCTAAAGTCACCCCCATAGACTCCCAGGGGCCTTCCCCATCCCTGTCCTCTGGCATCTCCAGTTTGCAACCCCAGCCACTGATTTCATTCCCCGTCTTGGCCTTCTCTCCTGGCTCTCTCCACACCTGATGCCTATCACTTACGAGAAAGAAGTTTGGGAAAGCAGGACTTTAGAACTTGATATAGATGTACTTTAGCTTTAGGGTTTATTGTTTCTGTCATTGTCATTGGGTTCTTATAGCTCTTGGTTTTACTGGGCATTGAAAACATGACCACTGGCGAGTCAGTTAACTGGAATCCAGTTCTGCTTTTTGTTTTTTATTAAAATTTTATGTGCAGAAATGTTTTATCTGCATGTATGTCTATGCACCAGAGGCATGCCTGGTGCCCATGGAAGTCAGAAGAAGGCCTCTGATCCCTTTGGACTAGACTTACATAGACAGATATCAACCACCGTGTGGATTTTAGAAATCCAATGTAGGTCCTGCGGAAGAGCAGCTAGTGCTCTTAATCACTGAGCCATGTCTTTAGCCCCAAATTATTTTCTTTAGGGATCACAGTTTTTATAATGTTCATAAAATTCAGTGCAAAATGTTCTTGTAGTTTGGGAAGTGTTACAAAGACATTTGGTCATTGAAGCAAATCTTTTTTACTAGTTATATAATCACAAAGAAATAGGATTAATAATAGAATATTCATTTTTAACTTACAGTAAATATGTCAAGACCTAAAATACGAATTTGCTTTTTCCTGTCTCTGTTGAAATTTTGTTTTTCATATGAAGTAGTCTTATATTCTAGCTCCTGCTTTACTGTTGGCATTCTGAGCATGCCGTTGATCTCACTCGGTGGTTTTCAGTGGATGTGTATTTCTCTTCAGGTTGGTCCAACAGCCACACAAGCTATGCAAGAATTTCTCACCCGACTACAAGTGCATCTGTCTTCAACTTGTCCTCAGATATTCAGTGAACTTTTGCTCAAGTTAATTCACATACTGTCCACGGAAAGGTAAATTATAGCATATGCTCCTATACATGTCCTGATGTAAAAGTGAATGTGGGATCCGAGAAATAACTTTACCTCGGGTTTTAGTAGGCCAGAGGACAGTTGGTCTGAGGGCTGTGGCAGAAGGGTTCACTGGGGGGTGGGTTTTGGTCATTTTCATTTCCTTTCAAGTCTTCCAGGCTCTGTTCCTATAAGAATGTTGTACCTCAAACTCCACTGATGGTTTAATAATCTTGCAGCTTAGTTACAGTTTTTTGCTGAAAGCTATTCAATTACTTAAATTCAGCAAGGTGATGGTGATGCAAACCTGTAATCCCAATTCCAGCCCTGGGGAGGCAGAGGCAGGGGGATCTCTGTGAGTTCAAGGCTGGCCTGGTCTACAGAGCAAGTTCCAGGATAGCCAGGCCTACACAGAGAAACCCTACTCAGACAACAAACAAAAAAAAATTACTTAAATTTTTATGAAATATATAGAGAAATAAGGACATATTTTTAAAATACATAATACTAATATGCCAAAGAAAGATAGCTTAAAAATGAAAGTCACAGTTTCATCTCCTATAGAAATCATAACTAAAAACAAAAGTATGTAGCATTCTAAAAGGATAAATTGCTGCCATTCTGTGTTAATTCTTAAAACGATTGAATGTTTTAGTATCACAGGTGGTCAGGTGACATCGAGTCATTGTCTTCACGGTATAATCCTCTGGTGTCTGCCTTACACATGGAAGGCAAGCCCTCTATCTCTGAGGGAAGAAAGACTTGGATTCTTTAGAGAGAAATAGGAGTGATTTTAAAAATAAGTAATACTAACATGCCAAAGAAAGGTAGCTGAAGAATGAAAGTAACAGTTCAACCTCTTGTAGAAATCATAAATTAAACAAAAGTATGCTGCATATTAAAAGAATAAATTTAAGGAATTCTCAGACTTAAAAAAATCTTCTATTTATTTTTACTTTTTTTCATTGTTTTAAGATTTATTTATGTGCCTGCCTATCAGAAGAGGGCAGAAGATCTCATTATAGGTGGTTGTGAGCCACCATGTGGTTGGTGAGAATTGAACTTGGGATCTCTAGAAGAACAGTCAGTGCTCTCGACCTCTGAGCCATCTCTCCAGCCCTGAAAAAAGACTTTTAATGTGTGATATACACAGTATTGTCATGGTGTAGAGGTAGAAAAACACTACCTGATTAGCCAGTGTCTTCATAATACTTAAATGACTACTTTAGAAATCAGCTGGTCACATAAAAATCTTTTAATCTGTTACTTTCAGCTAATTTGTATACCTGTATTTTTCTCTTTTCAATTTCGAAGGGAAGCTATTTTTGGTTAGGTATAATAAAATGGAGACGAGCAGAAAACTTGTGTAATGAAGAAACATGGTAGTCAGTCAAAGTTACCTAAAGTGATTTAATTTTTAATCCTCTGTTTTTCGCTCTCTCTGCAGGGGGGCCTTCCAGACAGGTCAAGGACCGCTTGATGCCCAAGTGAAGCTGTTAGAGTTTACTCTGGAACAGAACTTTGAAGTCGTCTCAGTTAGTACGATTTCTGCTGTGATAGAGTCTGTCACCTTTCTGGTGCATCACTACATCACTTGCTCAGACAAAGTCATGTCTAGAAGTGGATCAGATAGCTCTGTTGGTGCTCGAGCTTGCTTTGGGGGACTCTTTGCTAACCTCATTCGTCCAGGTGATGCAAAAGCTGTTTGTGGTGAAATGACAAGAGATCAACTCATGTTTGATTTGTTAAAACTTGTTAACATTTTAGTACAGCTGCCTCTTTCAAGCAACAGGGAATACAGCGCAAGAGTGTCCATGACCACCAATACCACAGATAGTGTTTCAGATGAAGAAAAAGTCTCAGGAGGCAAAGACGTCAACGGAAGCAATACCAGCATCCCAGGATCTCCTGCCTATGTTGCTGACTTGGTCTTAGCCAACCAGCAGATTATGAGCCAGATTTTGTCTGCTCTAGGCCTGTGTAATAGCAGTGCCATGGCAATGATAATTGGTATGTATTTGGAACATTGATCTCATCTTTTCTTGCTATTGCACCTATTTTTAATTTTTTTTATTAATTTGCAACGTATGCTATTAGTGAATACTTTTATAGAGTGGCTTTACAGGAAATATACTATCAAAAGAGTGTTTCTGTCAGTTTCAAAAATTCTGATAAAATCTTAACAAGGCAAATTGATGAAGAAATTAAAATTAACTAGGGATTGTGGCACAATGCCTTTAATTACAGCACTCAGGAGGAAAAGGAAGAGGGTTCTCTGTCAGTTTAAACTGAGCATATTTTACTTAGTGACTTTAATGTTAACTGTAGAGACCCTGTATGAAAAAAAGAAAAGAGAAAGCAGACTTAAAACATCCGTCTTCAGTACCTGTAATGGCTTCAGTGTATTAGACAACAGCACGACGTACCCCATTCCTGCATGCTTTGATGACATGTGTCATTATACTTTTACGTGCCATCGTTTAACTTTTCTAACATTTGGAAATTAAAAATGTAAAAAGACTTTAACAAAATGTAAAAGTTTATGTCTGATACATTTTCTGCCCACTAATATTCTCCTCTGCCCCCCAACTTTACTTCCTGTGTATATGTTTTACTTGGCCATAAGTCTGCACCACCTGCAAACTCTGTTCTCAGACTAGAAGAAGGCTTCAGACTCCCCGGGACTGCAGTTACAGACAGGTGTGGGCTCCTTAACATGTGGAGGCAGTTAATCAAAACTGGATCCTCTTCATCCGAACCCTTTACTCTCTTCTTGATTCAATACTGTCATTTAGAGTGATGCTCTTCGTCACGCGGTAGCGCCTTCTTTTTATTAGCATTCAGTGGGAGATCTCGTGTAAGGCAGTGCACCCAGTACTTCTTTGGATACCTCTACAGATACTTTAATCTTTAGAGGTCTGTCTGTGTGTACGTGTCTGTCTGTCTCTCTTTCTGTTTTTGAGAAAGTAAAGAGACTTATGTATCCATCCTTTAATGTTTTCTTGAGAAACTGGATTTTTAAACTGTTATATATGTACTTTACAAAATGTATAATCTTTTTATCAAACTAGGTGCAAGTGGCTTACATCTCACCAAACATGAAAACTTTCATGGTGGGTTAGATGCCATATCAGTTGGAGATGGATTATTTACTATATTGACAACACTCAGTAAGAAAGCCTCTACAGTTCACATGATGTTGCAGCCAATCTTGACCTACATGGCCTGTGGATACATGGGCAGACAAGTACGTTCTATGCAGCAGCAGCTGCAGTTATGTAACAGTTTGATAGTAATGCAAATAGAGAGTTACATAGCCGAAAAAATAAGACTATCCATGAATATATTAGAAAAGAAAGGAGCTATGTATGAACAAAGTAATTCTTATTTCAGTTTTAATAGAAATTAAAGAATAAAATTAAAGAATAAAGAATAAAATTTAATTTTAAAAATGACTACCGAGGTAGAAAAAGTAAGTACTTATATTCTGGAAAGTTCCACTACTCCTCTTCCCTGAGATTGTTTCCCGAGCACCGTTGCTAGTTACTACCCGGATGTTTCCTGAGATGTTACAGGACTACTTTAGAGGGACAACTCAAAATTCATCTTGATTTCTCTTTAGTTAAAGAGTATTAGGGTAAATTTTTATTTTAATATAATGTTTTAATTAATTTAGTGGTAATTTTATATAGTGTATTTTCATCATATTAAGAAACGTAGTTGTCGAGATTCACAGGCACTTACCAAATCATGTTGTGTTTGTTTACTTTTTAGGGCTCTCTTGCTACTTGCCAGTTATCTGAACCACTGTTGTGGTTTATTTTGAGAGTGTTGGATACTAGTGATGCATTGAAAGCATTCCATGATATGGGTAAGAAAAAAAAACCTTCTCTCTATCATTTTAGCATGTTTCTTTTTAGCTAATGTTTTAGCATGGTCAGTTTTGTCCTCTTAATGCCCAGTCTTGTTCCTAGGATTCTTTTCATTTAGTATTCTTTGAATTTAGGTGGAGTTCAGTTAATCTGCAACAATATGGTTACCAGTACAAGGGCTATTGTGAACACTGCGAGAAGTATGGTGTCAACTATTATGAAATTTCTTGATTCTGGTCCAAACAAAGCCGTGGACAGCACTTTGAAGACGAGAATCTTGGCCTCTGAGCCCGACAATGCAGAAGGAATCCATAACTTTGCACCCCTTGGTAAGACAGTGGCCCTACCTCTTACTACTATGGCTCAACTTAGTGTTTGAATGAGGTAAAGAAAAATTAGTTGTTGACACAAGTTAATATTAGATTAGTAACATTTTTAAATATAAAAAGTTCCTCTTATAGGCTGTTGGTACCAAAACTTTCTACTAACTACAACAGTTTTAGGTCAGTTCTCTCTTCAAATGTTAATCGCCTTGAAAGCTCTTAAACATTGATATGTTTTCAATTTTTAATTTAGACGTTTATTCCTTCACACTACATTTCTTTCATGCTTTTCCTATTACTGTCTCATGAACATACGAGAAATAAAGATCATTATTTTCATGGTTAAAGTGTAGTCCTCAAGACTTTTCTACGTTACATGTGGTCACTAATAGTCCTTTGTCATCTGAGTAATGGAAATGCTTTGATCATCGTGCGTGGTGACTGAATGTGTAACGATTCCAGCAGATGTTTATTTTCTGCTCATTTTCATAGCTTAATATTCATACTGTCGTTTGAATATTTCTCAGTGTTTTACTACATCCTGTATGCTATTTAAATGTTTTCTTGTAGGTACAATCACCTCTAGTAGTCCTACTGCCCAGCCAGCTGAGGTGCTCTTGCAAGCCACACCGCCCCATCGAAGGGCTCGTTCTGCTGCGTGGTCCTATATCTTTCTGCCAGAGGAAGCTTGGTGTGACCTTACCATCCACCTTCCTTCAGCAGTGTTGCTGAAGGAGATACATATTCAGCCTCACCTTGCATCGCTTGCCAGTGAGTACGGGGAGGCATCGTGAGAATAACAGTTTAGGGCAGATGAAGGTGGGCGGTGCTATCCAGCAAGCCCTCCTATGTGCACTTTTGGTGTTAGGTGGTATGGCCATGGGTTTAATCAGTGTAGGCTAGCTTGCTTCCTTTGTTCATTTGTTTCTTCTTTTCTTTTGTATATTATTCACTTGGTTCATAATTGAATATATTTTATCAGGACATTTTAAGGTAAATTCCTTAAAATATTTGGAAAATCAATTCCAGATTAAGTAGAAGCAGATTTTTTGTAGCTTATTCATTTACGGTGCTTGACACAGTTTCCCACTGTGGAGTTACTTAGCTTCTCTCAGCGTAATCAGTCTGTACTGAGACTGTTGCCTTCGTTTGTCTTCACTGTCTCAGTGGTACTCAGTGTCACTCAGAGTGGATGAAAATCTCAGGGAGAGTTCATAGATTCTTAGTGTATTTGGAAGAAGATGTTTTTGAAAGGTAGATTATAATCTAGTTATATTATTCAAACTATTTCTCATACAATTAATATAAGATGAAAGTCCGGCATAATGTCCTGTGCCTGTAATTTCATATCATGGGAGCAGGAGGGAAGACATTTTTAAGCTTGAGGTCAGACTTGTGATACCAGATGAAATAATACAAAAAGAATCACATATACCAAAACCTTTCTTTAGCAGGTCATAAACTATTTTAAAAGACAAAGTACTGCCTGACCAGGGTAGCATAGGTCTATATTCCTACCTACTTAGGCTCACGCAGGAGGATTTACAGTTGAGTATCTGCATGGGTGTTGTGGGTGGGCAGCTAGAGGAGCCTAGTTTTCAGACAGAAACAGTGACATCATCTAGTGATGTCGCTCACTGATGGGTCCTTTCCCATTAAGTTTTGCATTAAGCTCTAAACTACAGTTCAGCAGTGTGTCTGAAGTGAGAGACAGTGTGTGCATGAGGACAGTAGCTTGTGTGCATGTGGGTAGATTTTGCATGGGAGCATTAGGAACGCAAGTACAGTGTGGGCACAGTTGGCATATGCATGCTTGATTAACAGATACCTTTTCTGCTGGATTAGAGCAGGAATTCAATATATGTTCCAGTGAAAATGAAGTAGATTTTATTATTAAATGGTGATAGAAATTTTAGTTGTTTGATTTCTTAGAGTGTATTGCTCATGTAAAGTACAGCTATTAGTTTCTTAAAATGATTTTAAAGTCACAGTTTACAAAATTTTTTAAATTTCTCTAACTCTTAGTGTAAGCCTGGCATTTAGTTGACAGTTAATAAAATTATACTTAGTATAAAAATAAACCAATTTTTAAGATTTTTCTTTGATAGATATGTTTTCTCCATAGGCATCTGTGCTGTGCTGGGAGCCGAATGCCCTGTTCGGGGCTGCCAGTTGTCACCTCACTGGCACTCCTTGAAGTAACAAAAATTGTTTTACTTTAAAATTTGAGACTGGCCAAGAATTAAAAGGCAAACAAAATTAAAGTGAAATCAGTTTTAAAATTAGCTGTGACTTTAAGCACAGCATTGTAAATTACATTGTGGATTGTTGAATCAATTGGTAATTACTATTCTGTCCTTTTCAAGTTATTTTAAACAACCAATCATAAAACTATGTTTGTTCATGACGGTTTTGGTAGAACAGAGATAGTGAACTATTGCCTGCTAAGTTGGTCTATTTTACCTTTTCCAAGGATGTAATTGATACACAACTGATACAGATATAAGTTCTATAGTTACTCTTCCCTTAGGTGACTATTTCAATAATTATGATAATTACTGAAAGTCATATCTTTAAAAAATATACAAAATGATGTTGAATGCTGGTGACAGGTGCTCTTTGTTATATATAGTGCTTTCTGTAAGTTAATAGTCCATGTATCTGATGGTTGCCACATTAGTGCACTGTACTAGAGTGTAGCATCTAGTTCACTTTTTTTACTGTTCAGTTTTCTCTTCCTGCAGCCTGCCCATCGTCAGTGTCCGTTGAAGTAAGTGCAGATGGTGTTAATATGCTCCCTTTGTCTACTCCTGTTGTCACAAGTGGTCTCACCTACATAAAAATACAGCTTGTGAAAGCTGAGGTAGCTTCTGCTGTCTGCCTCAGACTACATCGTCCTCGGGATGCCAGCACACTAGGCCTTTCACAGATTAAATTATTAGGCCTTACTGCTTTTGGTACCACCTCATCAGCCACAGTTAATAATCCCTTCCTTCCATCTGAAGATCAAGTTTCCAAAACAAGGTATGTATTTTTCATTTCTAATTTTTAAATGCTTTCTGTGGTTGTTTTCAAGTTGTTCATCCTAGCCAGGGGTGATGGTGCACACTTTTTAATCCCAGCACTTGGGAGGCAAAGGCAGGTGAGTTCCAGGCAAACCTGGTTTACATAGTGAATTCCTGGACAGCCACAGCTACATAAGGAGACCTCTTCCCCTTCCCAGTCTCTCCCCTCCCCCCAAAAAACCTCTTAGTAAGTTGTCATATAGGTGCTTATATAGTACTGATTTCTATTAGGTCTAATACAGTAGTTTTGCAGAGGTATAACAGTGAGGCAGTAAAGTTGAAGTTTATGTAGTAAGTTTATGGAAAACATCTGCAGTAATGTGAGCTACTTACGTTCCCACACATGTATGTTCTGTATTTCAGCATTGGATGGCTACGGTTATTGCATCATTGCCTTACACACATAAGTGATCTAGAAGGGATGATGGCCAGTGCGGCTGCCCCTACTGCCAATTTGCTACAGACTTGTGCTGCCTTACTGATGTCCCCATACTGTGGGATGCATTCCCCCAACATTGAGGTTGTGCTTGTAAAGATCGGATTGCAGTCCACTAGAATTGGCCTGAAGCTTATTGACATTCTCCTGAGAAACTGTGCAGCATCAGGCAGTGACCCTACAGGTGACTATTGACTTTACTCCTATCATTTTCACACACCTACGCAGTAAAATACTTGACCTCATGATGTTTGGAATTCTTTCTGAAATGAATTCCTCTTAAAGCTTTGCTACTTTTAAACTTTTTCATAATTTATTGGTGGCATTCAGTGAATAACTTATAAAAGCATATCTTTCCATTTTAAACTGGCTAACAAACCATTTTTTCCCCCCCTGGCCAAGATTTAAATAGCCCTTTACTTTTTGGAAGACTGAATGGACTTTCCTCTGATTCTACAATAGATATTCTTTACCAGCTTGGTACAACTCAGGACCCTGGAACTAAAGACAGGTATGTGCTGTTTTTCTGTTTAGTCACAACATGCTTTAGTGAAGTGGAACTAATACTTTCCCTTCAGAAGGCCTCACAAATGTTTAAACAAGTAAATATATCAACATCTGTCCATATGCTTTACATAATAAACAAAATAATGTGTGTTTAAACATATTTTGAATGCTTTTGAGCTAAAAAATTTGTAGTCAGTATTGCATTTGTAGGAATACTTAACATGTAAAGATACTATTTATATCAAATGTCAGTTGTGGCATTGCTGATCCTTCTTTACTTTTTAAGAATTCAGGCCTTGCTAAAGTGGGTCAGTGACTCTGCAAAAATGGCTGCTTTGAAGAGAAGTGGCAGAATGAACTATATGTGCCCGAGCTCATCAGCTGTCGAGTATGGGCTTCTCATGCCGTCCCCCTCTCATTTGCACTGTGTAGCTGCGATTCTTTGGCACAGTTATGAATTGCTTGTAGAGTATGACTTGCCAGCACTGCTAGACCGAGAGCTCTTTGAGTAAGTACGAGTGGAATCCTACCCTTTTCTTTCATGTGCTAGATTTACTGTGTGTTTTCATATTTTAGGTAAAGTATTGTGTCTGTTTCTGTAGTTGCTTACTGCTTTAAAGGTGGTGGGACCTAAAAGAATGGAGCCTAAAAATCAGGTGGACTAAAGTCTCATGCAGTAGCTGATTTTATTCAGAGCATCAGACAGTTTGTCATGGTCTGAGGATCATGAAGAGGCACCTGAGTAAAGAATACAATCACAAGGACAAACCACATGTGGCAAAAGCATGTTTTTCCATAGAGGCACATGAATGACAACAGCTGAAGTAACTCACTGCTATCCACTATACCTGGGAATAGGAAGAAAACACATCGTAAGAGCAATTCTGGTCTTTGAAGAAACTAAGGATACAAGGCTTTTGTTTTCTTGGAGTTTTCCCACAAGCACTCAGAATTCTCACACAACTTCATTCGTGGAATGTGTTCCAACAAATATTGATAGTTGTGTGTGTGTGTGTGTGTGTGTGTGTGTGTATTTTTTTTTTTTTTTGGATAGTAAGGGTAGTTTAAAAATAACAAATACAAAAATAGTACTTTTGAAATGACCCTTCACACTTAAACTACTGACATGGTCTTCTACTGGAGCTGCACTCCAAGCCTTTCTTGTTTTAAGATTCAGCCACGATATTGCTAGTTTTTCTTTAAATCGGGAATGTAGCACTGTCAACTACATTCTTCTTTACAACTGTAGACGGAAAGTGTCGGTAGAAAGTTTGAGATCGGCAGGGATGGCTGCCCATCTCTATTTCTAGCACTGGGAGAGAAAGGAAGTTGATGAACCCAGTTAATTCCAGGACAGTGAATACTCAGTGAGCCCCACCATATTCAAAAAGGAAAGGAGTGGAATGGGAGGAGAACTTGAATGTCAAGTAAACTCTTAATGTTCTTTGTCAGTATATTTAATCTCCAGTAGGAGTATTTCAAGCGATGAGTGTGGTTTCCTAAAAACAAAACAAGACATGTACTCTCTTTTCTTTCTCTAGGTTACTTTTCAATTGGTCCATGTCACTTCCGTGCAATGTGGTTTTGAAGAAAGCTGTTGACAGTCTACTTTGCTCCATGTGTCATATACATCCAAATTATTTTTCCTTGCTCATGGGCTGGATGGGAATTATCCCTCCCCCAGTGCAATGTCATCATAGACTGTCCATGACAGATGATAGCAAGAAACAAGATCTTAGTTCATCACTGACAGATGATTCCAAAAATGCACAAGCACCTCTTGCTCTAACTGAATCCCACTTGGCAACTCTTGCTTCCTCTTCTCAGTCCCCAGAAGCTATTAAACAGTTGCTAGACTCAGGGTTGCCTTCCCTTCTTGTGAGGAGTCTGGCTAGTTTTTGTTTTAGTCATATTTCCTACTCAGAAAGCATTGCTCAGTCAATAGATAATTCCCAGGACAAACTCAGGCGGCATCATGTTCCACAGCATTGTAATAAGATGCCCATCACAGCAGACCTAGTTGCTCCTATTCTTAGGTTTTTGACTGAAGTTGGCAATAGTCATATTATGAAAGATTGGCTTGGTGGTTCTGAAGTCAATCCACTGTGGACAGCACTTCTGTTCTTACTGTGTCACTCTGGGTCTACTGCTGGAGGACATAATTTAGGGGCACAGCAGAGCAGCACAAGATCAGCTTCTCATTCTTCAGCTGCTACGACAGTACTGACTACCCAGCAACGGACAGCCATTGAGAACGCGACTGTTGCCTTCTTTCTGCAGTGTATTTCATGTCACCCTAATAACCAAAAGCTGATGGCCCAGGTAAGACAGCAAAGCCCGCCTTGGACTCTGTGGGGTCTTGCTAATGGAGAAGGGCTGCCCTCGTGGGGTTAGTTAAGCAGTGTGGCACTGGGGCGTGGGATTAAGTGCAAACGAGAACAGAATCTCTTCCCGCTCCTGAAATATGTGCTCTCGAAAGGCAGCGCTTTTCAGGATGAGGTGACTGGAAATTCATAAACATTCTAGCTACGCTCTGACACTTCCACAACTCACCTAGTTAAAGAGCAAGACTAAAAGAATATATTTTTGCTGCTGGTACTGGATTGACTATTAAGTATTACCAGACTGCTGTAACTCTGGGTTTGATCTGATCACATAGACATTAAGAGTAGGTTTCAGGAGAGACGCTCTGAACATTATAGACAGTTTATTGTAATAAGTCTCAAAGGTCAAAATTTTTGCAAGCTAGAATTGTTTAGAGTAAGTATATTCGAGATACTTTGGTTTGGTTTTTTGTAGCTTTGAGGCTTTCATGAATTTGGATGAGTTTTTCAGTATATAAATCAAGACTAGTAATGCCTGTATCAGGGACTCTCGAACACAGACACTACTGTGTATAACACCTTAGGACACAGCCTCGCAGAAGTAGGAGATTGTGACGAGCAGGAAAAAAGGCTCTTTCCCCTGTTAACGGGGATTGCTTATTCCTGTCATCCTGTTACTACATGTTTACATTTATAAATACAGAATGACTTGAGTTTGTACCTTGAAAAACAAGGTACATTAGTGCTCATAGTAGTAGTTCTTACACAACTATCTCCTTAATGAAACTAGTTAAAAGCAAATGCTTGAATTATAAGTTTGAATTGTGCTTCGTAGACTGGGTTGCTATAGTCCTCTGACTTCCGATCTCGTTATCATCTGTTTTTTATTAAGACTGTTTAATTCTAAACCCATTCCCCATACGTCACACCATCCCTCTCAGTTCTTGTTACGTAACTCAGGCTGCCCTCGAACTCACAAAGGCCTGTCTGCTAGTGCTGGGATCAAGGCTTGGGCCACCACACCTGGCAAAGTACTTTTCAAAAGTAATTTTTATTATAACTGGATTAATAGTTACTAAAATCAGTTCTGGCTAGGCCTACTCTGTATGTGAAGGATCAATTGTAGGTATTCCTCTCTGCTATTGAAATGTTTTGTAGTTTGGTTTTTATGATTCACGGTCTCACTCTGTAGGCTCCCGGAACTTTATGTAGAGGGCAGGGATTAACGTTTCTGTGCCGCCACACTTGCTGTCTCCTTACACTTTTACTTGTTTGTCTGCTTCTGTATTCCCGTACTTTAAGATTTAGGTTCTTATTTGCAGATTGATGAATTAAAATACACTTATTCGTTAATTCATATTTTTAATTTCTTGTTTATTTTTTTAAAATAAAAACCTGCAAATCTCCACTTCACTTTTGAAATTTCTTGCCTTCCCAGGTTCTCTGTGAACTATTTCAGACAGCTCCTCAAAGGGGTAGCCTTCCAACTTCTGGGAACATTTCAGGGTTTGTACGAAGACTGTTTCTACAGTTGATGCTAGAGGATGAGAAGGTGACAATGTTTCTTCAGTCACCTTGCCCAGTGAGTAATCTTGGTGCTTACCTTCTTGTCCTTATAACTCTTACTTACTTCTGAGGGAGGACTTGTAGTGAGTTCTGTTCTCTTTTTTTTTTTTTTTTTTCAATTTTATTTTTAACTTATATGTATGTCTTGCTCAAATGTTTGTGTACCATGTGTACCTAGGGCCCTTAGAGATGAGACAGGACCTTTGGACACTTGGAACTGGAGTTGTGGGTATTGTGAGCTGCCACGCAGGTGCTAGGAACAATTCCAGGTCCTCTGTAAGAACAAGTGCTCTTCACTGCAGAGCCGCGTCTCCAGCCCCATCTTCTTTTTAGTAATGTAGCAGACGAAACGAGCAGTTTATATTTAGTGGCAAGAAGTCTTATTTAGGATAACTTGCCATATTTCCTTCATTAGAACAACAGATACTGTATTTTGAATAGTTTGTTTTGTTTTGCGGACACGCAATATTTGATACCATTGGTACTACCCATCTAAAATGCTGATCAACAACTCCTAGGCAAAGCATGCCAGAAATATATAAAACATACAAGCTATGCTTCATTGAACTTTTTATTCATCCATGTCTTTGAATTTGATTACTGATAGTATCCTAAACACTTCTAAATTAATTTCCCCAGTTATACAAAGGGAGGATTAATGCGACCAGCCATGTCATCCAACACCCAATGTTTGGAGCAGGCCATAAGTTCCGTACTCTGCATTTGCCAGTCTCAACAACCCTGTCAGATGTTCTCGATAGAGTGTCAGGTAAGTAAGACTTCAGTTTTATGGTTCTTTTTTTTTTTTTTTTTTTTTTTTTTTTTGTAAACCCTGTTTCATGCATTTGAACTTGAAGGAGAAGGTGTATTTTTAGTTTCTGTGTGTGGTTGGTTTGTCTGTGTGTGACACACATGCAGCACCTGCAGAGCTGAGGAGAGTGTGAGTCACAGGTTCTGGAGCTGGAAACAGCTCTAAGACACATGTGGTCCCGAGAGTGAACCTGGGCCTTCCGTAAGAGCAACAAGAACTCCAAGCTACTGAGTCATCTCTCCAGTCCCTCATAACTTTCTTTCTTTCTTCCTTCCTTCCTTCCTTCCTTCCTTCCTTCCTTCCTTCCTTTCTTTCTTTCTTTCTTTCTTTCTTTCCTTATTTATTTATTTATTTATTTATTTATTTATTTATTTATTTATTTCATGTATGTGAGTACACTGTAGCTGTCTTCAGACACCAGAAGAGGGCCTCAGATCCCATTACAGGTGGTTGTGAGCCACCATGTGTGTGCTGGGAATTGAGCTGCTGAGCCCTCTCTCCAGTCCCCAATAACTTTATTTTTATTGTTCTACCCATTCAGAAACCATTTCTTTAACCCTGTTTCATGCATTTGAACTTAAAGAAATTATAAATATTGTCATAGCTTGAAGACAGAAACAAGACTCATTAAGTTAGCAATAATGACTCTTACCCTTCAGGCAATAATAATCTTAATTATGATGCCAGTCATGTCGTGTGATGCAAACAGTCGACTGGGAACCTTTGGAGGATTTTCCCCACACATAACCATGTGGTCACACTATTGTTGCATTAGTAAATGGGTGGCAGGTTTCAAATTAATGAGTGTTTTCTGGATCTAGAGGTGAAAGTAACCAATGTCCAAAAGTAAAGACTGAAGGCGTGGGGTCACCTAGTTACCTCATCGCTGCTCACAGTGCTGGTGAGGAAAGCAGAGCGGGCCTCCTTCCCTTGGTGCTTGTAAGCAGTAAAGCCGTGCATTAAGGGGAAAGCTGCTTTTTGGTTCCTTTGATTTTCGAGATGGGGTTTTTCTGTGTAACAGAACCCTGACTATCCTAGATCGCACTCTGTAGGCTAGGCTGGCTGTGAATTCAGAGATCTGCCTGCCTGTGCCTCCTGAGTGCTGGGATTAAAGGCGATGTGATCATCTGCTTTAGATAGAGTTTATTGCCTCTTAGAATTTCTCGTTATTGAGTGAATAAAATGATTTTTTTTTGTAAGAACTGCAGTTTTCTCTAGAGATGGGCTTATGAAAAGGACATATTTTGACCCTGAAAACAATTATGTTTATACATTAGATTTCAAAGTAAGCCGTATGTAAGTATGTATGTTATAACAAAATAGTATTTATCTATATTCTTAAGAGGAAGACCAATGTTTTCCCTGTAACGAGTGAAGGAAAAGGTGGGAACTGTCCTTGAATCACATGAAAATCCAGAGCTCACAATTAAAGACAGATAGAAAAGACCAGGAAGGTCATCGCTTTGGCAGCACGCATCCTTAGAATCAGAAGGATAGATGGGGGAATAGCAGCAGCCCTGCACAAGGATGACAGTCAGTACATGAGGTGCTCCATGTTTAAAGAGAAAGAAAGAAGTGGGAACCTGTTAGCATGTGTAGATAGTAAGTCAAACTATGTGAGCGAAATTGCTTACTGTTATAAAATAAAGCAATATTTTTTTTAAAAAAGTCAGTTATGGTGCTTTATACGTACATCCAAAAGATGTTTCTGGAGTCAGAAGCAGGAGGATCACTGGAGCCTGGGAATTAGGTTTCAGCGTCAGAGTGAGGCTGTGTATTGGCAAGAAAAAGACTGCTTTTTAGTTTACATTCCTTATAGCTGACACAATTGTTTATATAAATTTGCAGTTCTTCCCTGCAGCTATAACAGAGACTACAATAGAATATTAATATGTTATGATAACTGCATGTTAAAATCAGTTTGCTTTTGTTTTTTATTTTTGATTTGGATATGGCAGCTTATCTTTGAAAACAAAACTAATGCTGTTGCTTTTCTTCTGGATGATGTAGAAAAACACTGTATTTTAGACAGTATTGTCTTGCAGATACACCAAGTATCACAGCTAAACTTATTAGTGAGCAAAAAGATGATAAAGAAAAGAAGAACCATGAAGAGAAAGAAAAAGTTAAGGCGGACAATGGATTTCAGGATAACTACAGTGTTGTCGTTGCCTCTGGTATGCTCTGTGTTCTGTCATCATTGTTCTGACGTCCCTGATGTCCTTGAACTACTTAGCCCACTCACTGCCCAAAGGTCGCTTGCTGTACTCCACCAGGAGCTGACCGTTTATGAATAGTGTACATACTGAACTTTATTTTGATAAAGGGACCTTATCACAACATGAGTTATACCTGACAAAATCCACTGGGACAAGTACTTTTGTGTAACATCCTTTAAGCATGTTATAACTAAAGTAAAAATAATTTCTGGTTTTCATTTATACTGTTTTCATTACATAAAACATTTAAAAGTTTAAATGTTTTAAAAATAAATTTCTAGTATTGTATTTGGAAAAAAAATATTATCAAGGGTGACTGTTAGTTTTGTAGGTTTTGTTTTTCACAGTTTTGAGATTTAATAAAAGTACACAGTAAGCAGAGGATGAGAGAGTGTAAACTCAAGCTTGCCCCTTGATCAGGATAGTGCTGTATTTGGCCTCCTTATCCTAAATCAACATGAGGTCTCGGATGCCAATTTTCCACAACTATTTTTGCTTAAATAGCCATGTATATCTAATAATTGATGGCAGCTCACAATATTCTTATTTTCTTGGCAATTATAGATGGAAAGCCAAAATTATTTATGGCATGCCTGAAAGGTCAGGTAGAATCGGAAGCGTGGCTACTAGATTAATGACTTGGTCTGAGGAATGCCTAGTTTATTAAGACTTGGAGAAATCTTTGCTTCCTATCTTAGCTAGAAAAAAAACCTTACCGTTTATCATCTTTTAGGGCTGAAATCACAGTCTAAACGTGCTGTGTCATCTACACCACCTCGCCCACCATCCAGGAGGGGAAGAGCAATTCCTGATAAAATAGGGAGTACGTCCTCAAGTGCAGACACTGCTAACAAAATCATCACCGTCCCTGTGTTTCATCTGTTTCACAGACTCTTGGCAGGTAACATTCATGCTGAGGAAACATCAGAGTAATTCTGAAACATAGCAATCATGTGTTTGATCTCTTGCTTTGTGTGAGATAAATGAGGTCCTCCTGAGGATTTTTCGTACACATTTCCTTCTAGGAAGAAATAAAGTGCACAAAGAATAATCTTTTTAATGTCTGTTTCAGTGGCATGAAGTTACTGGGTTTTTTTTTTTTTTTTTTATCACTTTTATATCTTCTTACCCTTGGTTTGAGCACAGATGATAAGGTGGGGGGAGAAGTAGCATCAGATAAGTTTTGTAGGTATAATTCTAGCCAAGGATTTCAAGAAAGAGCATTGGTAATTAACATATTCTTTGCAGATAAAATCCTTTGACCGATGCTTTTCATTTGTAAGTGCGATATTCATTATTCTGTGCCATACTCTTATTGCCGAGGATTGCTTGAGTGGTACTCTGTCTTAACTTCATATCCTAAGTCTACTGTGTCTCTTTGTAGATAGTGTTTAATTATTATACTTAGGTAGCGGTAGGAACTGCAGTCAGATGGGCCCCATATCTTAAAATATTTGTTACCTAAGCCTCTATGAAAATATTTGCAAATGTTAGATTTTAGAATATCTGTTCTTTCATTTGTTTGACCTTGGTATCATGTAGATATTTTTCTGGGTATTAATATATATGTGTGTTAGAAACAGTTTGACTTTTATAGACTTTCCAAGAAGTAATTTTAAACTTTTTTGAAAAAATAGGTATATTTCCCATACTCTTGCCCCTGATTTAGTAAAAATGATGGATTAATTAACAAAATAAAGCCAAGTAAAAATGTGTCCCTCTTAGATTTTATTTTAACTTATGTAATTTTTTTTTAGGTCAGCCATTGCCAGCAGAAATGACACTTGCCCAGCTTTTAACTCTCCTTTATGACCGAAAACTTCCTCAAGGTTACCGTTCAATAGATCTTACTGTTAAATTGGGATCAAAAGTCATTACAGATCCAAGTTTGTCAAAAACAGATTCTTTCAAAAGACTACACCCTGAAAAAGGTAGGTACTTGACAGTCCTGTAAGTGTTGCAGTCATTGTTGACAAGGTGGTTCAGTCAGTAAAGCATTTGATGTGCAAGCATAAACATCATTTTGATCTCCAGCATTCACATAATAAAGCTGAGTGGGATGGCTTCTGCTGCTTTAATCCCAGCGCTGGGAGCTGGATCAGCCTTAGCATTCACCAGATAGTCTACCTACTCTAATTGGTTGAGTTCTGGGATTTAAAGAGAAACCCTGTCCTCAAGAAAGTGTGGTCAGTGGCATCTATGAGTGACAGCCAAGGTTGACCTTTCCTAATACGCATTTCAAGGTACCCTCCTCCCCAACACCCACACACATACATAACAGAACAGCTTATTAGTCTGTTAGGTCAAAGGCAGTGGTTTCGCTCGCTGTCATTAAGCTAATGACTCAAGTTAAAATTGACCAGTTATATCAACTACATGGTACCTTTTTGTCAGTGATTTGAGTTACTTATAAATTTTGAAACTCAGCTATTTCAATTTGGAAAGTATTAATTCATCTTAGATCATCACTGCAGATGGGTATATGTGGTTTCCTTTCTAACTTTTTTGAGAATTACATAGTTACCATTTTATAATCAATTTATACTTTTTTTAAAGATTTATTTATTTTATGCATATAAGTACACTGTTCCTGTCTTCAGACACACCAGAAGAAGGCATCAGATCCCATTACAGATGGTGTGAGCCACCATGTGGTTGCTGGGAATTGAACTTAGGACCTCTGGAAGAGCAGTCAGTGCTCTTAACCACTGAGCCATCTCTCTAGCCCTCAGTTTATAATCTTTTTTTTTTTTTCTTTTTCTCCTTTTTTTCTATTTTTCGGAGCTGGGGACCGAACCCAGGGCCTTGCGCTTGCCAGGCAAGCGCTCTACCACTGAGCTAAATCCCCAACCCCCTCAGTTTATAATCTTAACTTGTAATTTACTAGTCCTTTATATTGAATTGCTTTCAAAGCTCGTACAGATTTTCTGTATCTATAAAGAGGGTCATATGTTTTATCCTGTTTCACTTGTATAGTTTATTACATAATTTTACATGTGCATGCTTTAAATGTTACTTCTTTATACAGGAGCAGGACAAAGTGTGTGTTTAATCAGTGGGCTGGTTCTAATTTTTCAGTGCATAAATGCTGAATAAATATCTCATGTTGTCAACATTTGATCACATTTAAAGTTTATATTTTTCTCATTAAAGTTCAGTTCTTTTGTTGTATTCTTTAGTAAATCTTAGTATATTTTCTTTAATCAAAGTTTCAACACGATGATTTGTAACTTTCTTAATTCTTGTCCATAAATTTTCTTTAACTTCTTTTTTAAATTTTATGTGTATGAATGTTTTGCCTGCCTATGTGTTTGTGCACGATTCATGTGCCTAGTTCCTGAGGAGGTCAGAGAATGGAGTCCAGTGCTCTGCAGTTAGTTACAGACTATTGGCCGTCATGAGCATGCTGGGAACGAGACTTCGATTCCCCCACAGGAGCAGCAAGTGCTTCTAATCCCTGAACCATGTCTCCAGCCATTTCCCTTCTCGTCTTCCTTAGTGTTGCAGGGTCTAGTGATTGTTTGAGCACACTATCCTTTTTGTTTACCACATAAGTAACTTAACGGTAAACCAAAATTGCATAATTGTCAGTTTTTAGTAAGAAAAGTCATTGTCGTTCACTTTTCCTAATTATATTGGGTATCATTTACGTACATTTATGCAAGGAGTCTTTTGGGTGGTCTTTTAGGAAACAATACATCTTAGAACTCTGTGCTATACAATTGTGTTCTCAAATTTCAGTTTACTTACAAATCACCTATCGAGTCAAGTTTTAAAATGTGGGTTTATTTTAATTTAAAGGATCTTGGGTGGAACTTGAAATTTTTTATTCCTTTTTATTTAATCTTTTTATTTTTCTACTCCAGATTTTATTCCCCTCCTGGTCCACACTCTTGACTGTTCCACATCCCATACCTTCTCCCTGCCCTTCTGTCCCCACCCCATCAGACCTCTAAACCCCTGGGGCCTCCAGCTCCAGTCTCTTGAGGGTTAGGTGCATTGGGTCTGACTTAACCTAAATACTGATGATACTTATGTTTTTATGTTGTTAGTTTTACTTCAAAAATTTCTTATCACAGTGCCTATGTGTGTGTGTGTGTGACAACATGCACATGATAGTCAGAGGACAACCTTGAGGACCAAGCCTCCTTTCACTGTGAATCCCTGGGGTTTAACTCAGGTTAGGCTTACACAGCAAGTTCTCCTTTAAGTAGCTGCGTATCTTGCCACTCTTGCTCTTTCTTTCTGTACAGTATATGTTCTTATAAGTGAAAGCATATTTATACGTACATACATTGTTTCTTACATTCTGAGTTTTTGTGTATTATATAGATCATGGAGAGTTAATTGGTAGCTGTCCAGAAGATGAGGCTCTTACTCCGAGCGATGAGTGCATGGATGGAGTATTGGATGAGTCTTTGCTGGAAACCTGTCCCATTCAGTCACCATTACAGGTTTTTGCAGGAATGGGTGGACTGGCTCTTATTGCAGAGAGATTGCCCATGCTCTATCCAGAAGTGATTCAGCAGGTAAGCTAAGCCTCCAACCATCATGTGCATCATGGCATAGTGAGATTTTCTGTTCTTTAACATACTTGCAATAAACTTTTAGGAATGTTCTTGGCCTTATAATCTTTGATCACTGAATATGTCACAGTTTGGTTTATATAGTATATATGAGGATCAGCTGGGAATAAGGAACCTCATTTCATTATGGCTTTTTCTTGATGTTAATGCTATAGTCATCAAAGCGACATTCTCTGTGTGTGTCTTGGATGTAATATTGATTGTGGTGGTTATTGTAAATGAGCGAGTAAAATAATAGTGGATGACTGAAATTATGCCTTACTTAACTTCTATCTGTTCTTTTTGATACCATTTCTAGTGTAGATAGTTTTAGTCATCAACTTAGCCCACAACAATGTTTATCCTGTTCCTGTCATTTGACGTGTATGTACTTTTCATATTCTTTTATGTTAATGGACAGTTTTGCCAGTTGTCTCTGGAATGAATGTTCTTTAGGAACACAGGGACAATTCTGGTGGGTACCCTGGCGTATACCTGTAATTTCAGCACTTGAGAGCTGTGGGCAGAATGCCAACTTGAGGTCATTTTTGGGCTACAGATAGCAAGACCTTTTCTCAAAAAAAGAAACAAAAACTACTATATTTTCCTTTTGCATGGTTTGAAATATGGTCTATAACAGTGGTTCTCAACCTATGGGTTGTATAACTTTTCGGGGTTGCATATCAGATATTTACAATTCATAAAGGTAGAAAATGTTTAGTTATGAAATAGCAACAAAATAACTTTATGGTGGGAGTCACTACAATAGGAGGAACTATTTTAAAGCGTCACAGCATTAGGAAGGCTGAGAGCCATGGGTCTAGCGTCTACATCTAAACTGTATGTTGCATTGTATTGTCTTGTCTCTGCAGTCAACTTTATAATCATTCTTGATGTTTTAAAGGGCTCAGAATGGATGTTTCAATATGGAAACTCACTCATATATGCATATGAGTATATATGGATTTCTAAGATTTGCTAGGGAAAGTCTGCATTCCAGGCACAATCTTCTTCTTCTTCTTCTTCTTCTTCTTCTTCTTCTTCTTCTTCTTCTTCTTCTTCTTCTTCTTCTTCTTCTTCTTCTTCTTCTTCTTCTTCTTCTTCTTTTTTTTTTTTTTTTTTTCTTTTCTTTTTTTCGGAGCTGGGGACCAAACCCAGGGCCCTTGTGCTTGCTAGGCAAGCGCTTTACCACTGAGCTAAATCCCCAACCCCCACAATCTTTTTTTATAGTGAAAATTTTACTTCCATAAAGTTGAAGGGCAGCCTAAGAAATGTCCAGAAAGATTAGAATGACATGTTGTACTAGAAAGTGGGCGAAATTCTTAGAGAGACGCAAACGATGTTGAAAGGATGCAGAAGACTGCTTGAAGGAGAATCTTGTTACCAAATATGATTGCACTAGGCCTTCAAAATAAGTAGACTTTAGTAACTAGTAGAATAAAATAGAAAGCAAACTGATATTCTGTGGGTAATTGGGAAGAAAGAAATACTTTCCTAATATTTCAGCACCCGGTAATATACAAAGAGTGACAGAGTCAGAAAGTTACCCTTGCTGACCACTGTAGCTATGGTTTCAAGGAAGTGTCTTTCTTCTTCTTCCTTTGTTGAGGGGAGGGGTATTATAATGTATTGCCTCATTTCTCTCTCTCTCTTTTTTTTCTTCAACTCTCTCATATACCCCTTCTTGCTCTCTTTCAAATTCATGGCCTTTTTTTCAGTTATTGTTATTATATACGTGTGGGTGTGTTTGTGTTTGTATGTGTATGTTCCTAAAACCATAAATATAACTTGCTCAGTCTGTACAGTTTCACTTGTTTGCTTGCTTTCTAATCTTGGATAACTATTTAGTATGCTCTTCCCTAGGGAAGACTGTTTCTCCTGCTCTCAGTATTCCTTAGTGGCCTACAGTTTCTGTGTAGGACTGAGACCTCACATGCCATCCTCTACCCATTTTGCTGTGTCTGTTGGTGTTGTCCTTAGTCAGCTCTCGTTTGGGCAGTCATGTTGGTGAGACATTGTGGGTGTAGCTTCTGACATTTTGAGAATCTCACAGCAAACTCCCTGATGATCTGAATCCAGCTCCTAGGACATGCCATGTTCTTGTGGCTTCTAATAAAAACACAGCATTCCCTTACCCAGATAGTCATGCATATAACTATTTTAAAAGGGTCTGGATGTCATTGCACATGTCTCTGGCTGTAGATGTAAGCGGATCTTTTGAGTTCTAGGTCAGCCAGAGCTACATAGAAAAATAAACTCATTAACAAAATACAGTACTAGCATGAGGGAGTTCTGACATAGATGCACCTGGTAGATACTACCGGGCTCAGGGTGTCATAGCCTTCTCGGTATTTGTTACTTCACTTTTAAAACGTGAAGAGTTCATCTGAAGCCCAGTATTGAACCATGAAAATAGGTAAACTTCTCTTTTTCTCCAGGTGAGTGCTCCAGTGGTAGCATCCACCACTCAGGAAAAGCCAAAGGATAGTGATCAGTTTGAATGGGTGACCATAGAACAATCAGGCGAACTGGTTTATGAAGCTCCAGAAACTATTGCAGCCGAGCCTCCCCCTGTTAAGTCAGCGGTGCAAGCCACTTCTCCCATACCTGCCCATTCTTTGGCTGCTTTTGGATTATTTCTTCGTCTTCCGGGCTATGCCGAAGTGCTCCTGAAAGAGAGAAAACACGCCCAGTGCCTTCTTCGATTGGTATTGGGAGTTACAGATGATGGAGAAGGCAGTAAGTGTTTAAAGTTACTACTTAAATTTGTCAACACATACACAAATAGGTTTGATAAATTTGTCTAGATTATTTTCTGTTCTTACCTATTTGTTTCATAGTAAAGCTGTTTACATGGTTATCATTGTTTAAATATAGTAATGCTAAGCATTGCACATTCAGTTTATACACTGCATGCTGAGTATGCAGTTTATATAAGTGACATTGGATAATGTGATCAGTATGTAGGGCTATCTTCTAGTCACTGTAGTAGGATGTATGAGAACATACTGACTCTGACAGGTTAGAGGTTTGGAGCTGAGAATTACTGGAGTCTCAGAGGTGTGAGGCTGTTTCTTTACAGATGTAGAAGTGTGAAGTGAAGCTGTATGGCAGTTCCAGGTAGTGCTCTGAAGAATAGGCAGAATTTAATTTCGGGAGAGTATTTCAGAGTTGCAAGCATTGTTTAGAGGCTCAGTTTATGAGACAGGACGAGTTAGCTCATTAAAAATGTCTATGAAAGGCACTTCCAAAAAGTTGTGATGGTGGCACAATGTTTGTAATCCCACAGTTCAAGAGTTCAGTAGCAGAAGGATCAGGATTTCAAAACTGCCCTTGACTGTGTGCTGAGTTCAGTGATAGCCTGGACTACAGGAGAGTCTGTGTAAAGGAGCAATAAACGTGCTTCCTTTAAGAAAAGTTGTTACAGGAAACAGGTTTTAGAGTGTTTGAAACACTATTCATATGTGCAACAAGGCCAAAGTCCAATCTCTTGCACTACAGAAACAAAACAAGGAAATGGAGAAAAGCAAAAGGCAGAAGTCTAAGCAGTATTTTGAACAAAGAGGAGAGAGCTAAAATTATATATTATGTTATAAAGCTATATAATAAACACAAACTTACAGTGATTGTTCTTATGTGACACTGTTACTTACTGTACTCAGAGGTTGGCTGATCACAGTTGAAGTAGGATAGTAGTAGTTGGCTTTCATTTGGATTCCTCTTAACGGCTCACTCAGTGACCATTTTACTGCCATCATAAGCAGCAGAGGGGAAAGAATGTCTTTGTGCTACCTTAGATTGCACACAGTAAGTGCAAGGAATGGCTGTTGGGATGCTTAACTGCACTGTTGTGCAAAAGAAAATATTTTTGCATGTTATTGTTCATAGGAAAACCACTTGAAAGGATGGATACCTTTCTGATAGATGGTTGTAAGAAAATTCTTCTCCCTTGGCATACTTTTTATCCCAGTATTGAGGAGGTAGAGGCAAAGACAAGCAGCTCTTTATGAATTGGAGGCCATCCTGGGCTAGAGAACCTTATCTTTTAAAATAACAAAATTAGATTTCATTTCACATTTAGTTCATAATATTTTTGTTGCCATTGATAGCCGTTATGTATCTGTAAAGTTTCAGGGTTTGTCTTACAATGAGCCTGCTTTTTAATAAATTTAATGATAAAACTTGCTTTGTCATTACTACTTGTGACCCTATTTGTATAGGTGCTTATTAATTTCAAGTGTCTTTAATTTTATCCCTCCTCCCTTTCTTTCAAAGGTCACATTCTGCAATCTCCATCAGCCAATGTGCTTCCAACCCTTCCTTTCCACGTTCTTCGCAGCTTGTTTAGTGCTACTCCCTTGACGACTGATGACGGTGTGCTTCTGCGTCGGATGGCATTGGAAATTGGAGCATTGCACCTAATTCTTGTCTGTCTCTCAGCTCTGAGCCATCATGCACCACGAGTTCCAAACTCTAGCCTTAACCAAACTGAGGTAGGTTTCATTCAAATTCTTTTAGGTCACTGGTTCTCAACCTTTCTAATGCTATGACCCTTTAATACAATTCCTCATGTTGTTACAACCCCCAACCATAAAGTAATTTTTACTGCTACTTCATAAGTGTTATTTTACTACTGTTAGGAATAGTATATAAATATCTGTTTTCCAACCTTTGGTCTTAGGTGACCTCTGTGAAGGGCTTGTCAAACCCTCAAAGGGTCATGAGGTTAGGCTTATGAAAGACTGAACTTATTTGATGAGAGTATAAACTCCAAATTTCAGAATTTAGATTTCTATTTTATAGTTTCTATGGGACATCTGAAAGAGAAACTATCCCTTGTTTTCTCTGCTACCCTCCTAAGAAAAATCAGATTTACCCACCAGTTTAAGAAAAGGACAGTGGAGCTGCAGAGATGGCTTAGTGGTTAAGAACACTTGTTGATCTTGCAAAGGACCCAGCACCCACATTGTGGTTTATAGTCATCTATAACTCCACTTCCTGGGGATCCAGTACTCTCTTCAGACTTCTGGAGCCATGATGCCATACATGGAGGCAAAATACTCACATGTAAAATAAAAAACAAATAGATTTTTAAAAATAGAAAATAAGGGGGTTGGGGATTTAGCTCAGTGGTAGAGTGCTTGCCTAGCAAGCTCGAGGCCCTGGGTTTGGTCCCCAGCTCCTAAAAAAAGAAGAGAAAGAAAAAAAAAAAATAGAAAATAAGAAGTGGATAGTTAGAGCCTTCCCACGTGTGGGATATGTTGGCATCTTCTTCTCACTTCAGACAATCATGTTCTTGAGTGGTAAGTTTTATATATATATATATATATATATATATATATATATATATATATATATATATATATATATATATATATATATTACATATATATGTATACATACATATATATGTATACATACATATGTATACATACATATATATATGTATACATACACACACACACACACACACACACACTATAGTAAGAGCCTCCCAAAATGCATGTGCATAAGCAAAAATAATCCTTATTTAAAATTCATTTGCTTGTGTGTATATAAAAGTTTGAAAATGTTTTCCAGTACAATATATGAGATTTGTGTACAAATACTGTTTCTAGTGTTGGGAGGTACCTACCAGTAAAGTCTTTGCAAGCTTAAAGACCCGAGTTGGCATCCTCAAAATCCAAGTTGAAAAAGATGGATGAGGGGCTGGAAAGAAGGCTCAGAGGTTAAAAGTACTGTCTATTCTTCTAGAGGTCCTGAGTTCAATTCCCAACAACCACATGGTGGCTCACAACCATCTGTAATGAGATACTGATGCCCTCTTCTGGTGTGTCTGAAGACAGCTACAGAGTACTTATATATATATAAAAAAATAAATCTTTAAAAATAAAAAAGCTAGGGGTTGGGGATTTAGCTCAGTGGTAGAGCGCTTAAGGCCCTGGGTTCAGTCCCCAGCTCCAAAAAAAAGAAAAGAAAAGAAATAAATAAAAAAGCTAGATGAGTTCACATTCACCTTTAATCCCAGTGCTCAGGAAGTCAGACATTCTAGCCAAATTAAGGCCCAGGCTCAGTGAGAGACCTTGTCTCTAAAATGAGATGGAGCATTGAGAATGCTTCATGTTCACTTTGATCTTCTTGTGCAAAAGTGTTTGTATTACAGGGTACCGTGTAACGTCCTAACCCATAAACCCCATTCATTGTAATCAGATCACAGTGATTAGTAGGTTTATCACCTTAAACAGTTATTCAAAACTCTTGGGTTAATGCTAACTTAAGTCTTTCTGTCCTACTGCAAAATCACACTTACTTGTGTACATACACACACACACACACACACACACACACACACACACACACACACACACACACACACACACCTGTTAAGAGGTTTTTTGTTTTGTTTTAATCAAAAACATTAGGAGGCTAGCCTGGAGAGGTTTATGCATGTTATTCAGAGGTTAGGAGGATAAGGCAGAGGGCTGTTGTTTGCTCAGGGCCAGCCTTGGCTACACTACGACCCTGTCTCAAAACCAAAGCAAAGCACAAAAACAACCCATAAACAAGGACAAACAAAAACCCAACAAAGAAAATGACCTAATGAGATGGCCAGGAAAAAAGGAGCTCTCCAGGGCCTACATAGTAGAAGGAAAGAGACCACAGGCTGACCTCTGCTAGCATGCTGACTATTACTGATAGATATGTAAAGATAAGCAAAGGAGCGTCACAGTAATTACTCTTCAATTTTTTGATGAATGGCCAAATTGATTTTTATATTGTTAATCTGTTGGACAGTCCCAGTGATAATTTTTTTGAAAATCAAATAAAACCAAACACTAGTAATTTTCTTTTCCTTAAAAGCCACAGGTGTCAAATTCTCATAACCCTACGTCAACAGAAGAACAGCAGCTGTATTGGGCCAAAGGAACTGGCTTTGGTACTGGTTCTACAGCATCAGGATGGGATGTGGAACAAGCCTTAACCAAACAGAGGCTAGAAGAGGAGCATGTGACCTGTCTTTTACAGGTATGTTTGTGAGTTTGTTAGTAGTAGTATTGATGACTTAACTCAGTTCATTAAGTATGTTTTCTTTTTTGTTGTTGTTGAGATGTTTCATATTTTCTAGGCTAGCCTTGAACTCCGATCCTCCTTTCTTTACCTTCAAGGGCAATCATGCAGATGTGCCCCAGCATTCTTTTTTTTTTTTTTTTTTTTGGTTCTTTTTTTCGGAGCTGGGGACCGAACCCAGGGCCTTCCGCTTGCTAGGCAAGCGCTCTACCACTGAGCTAAATCCCCAACCCCGTGCCCCAGCATTCTTATGCTTGCTTTTGTTTTCTTCTCCAATCTATGGCTTAAAGAATGGTCACCTCAGAGGAAAGTGAGTGGATACAATTATCCTTTGATTTCAAGATGGTGTCTACCTGCTAGTTAGCCCTTTGTTTTAACATAGAACCTTTGCCCTCCTATGTTTAAAATCCAGTGTTCATATTTCGTTCTGCACTGGGACTTCACACATGCTATGCACACACTTAGCCACTAAACTGCACCTATAGCTCCCTTTCAGTTTTCTTGTTCAAACTGCTCTATAGTGATTCCAGAATCAAGCAAGTTGAAAGTAGGAGGGGACAGCTTTATATCATAGAAACAAATAGCAGTTAACTAAAATTGCCACCATTTTGAAGTGTTATTTTCCACAGGTTTTTTTTTTTTTTTTTAAAAAGATTTATTTACTTCACATATGAGTATAGTGTAGCTGTCTTCAGACAGACCAGAAGAGGGCATCAGATCCCATTACAGATGGTTGTGAGCCACCATGTACTTGCTGGGAATTGAACTCAGGACCTCTGGAATAGCAGTCAGTGCTATTAACTGCTGAGCCATCTCTCAAGCCCCTATTTTCCACAGTTTTAAGATGGCATGTTTATTCTAGTTCAGAATTCTAAGATTCCAGCACCGAATCTATTCAGTGAAACTGAACACTGAGGACTTGGAATGTAGCTTAGTGGAGTGTTTGCCTAGCATTCATGGAACCCCTAGATTCAGTCCTCAGTACTGCAGAAAACTGAAAATGCTGGCATGTCTGTAACCTCAGACCTGAGGAGTTGAGAGACAGGAGATCAGAAGTTCAAGGCCATGGTAAACTATATAGCAGAATGGAGGCCAGATGAGCTACTTGAGTCCCTCAAAAAAAAAGGAAGGAAGGAAGGAAGGGAGGGAGGGAGGGAGGGAGAGAGAGAGAGAGAGAGAGAGAGAGAGAGAGAGAGAGAGAGAAAGAAATCCAAAGGAAGTGATAACAGTGTTTGAGTTTCTGTTGGTGGTCTAGTCACTGTTCACTAGCTCTATTGCTTGTCTATCCTTAGATGGCTTCTCTTTTAGTCACATGAGGAGAACACTGTGTGAGTAACCCTCAGCAGAACAGCCCCTTCTCTTCTGAAAAGTTAAGTGGAAATGTCCTATTTTAGCCAGGTTTGATGACTCAGTCCTATAATCCCAGCACACAAAGTTTAGGGCCTGAAGATCACTCAAAAATCCAAGACCACCCTCTAGGTTGGAAAACCCAATCTCGAGGTTTGCCAGGGCCTTAAAGGAAAAAGCCGTCTCCAAAATAAAAAGTATAAATCAGACTGTATTATATGAGAAAAAATTTTATTCTGTTAAAAATAAGTCTTCAAACTTTAGAGTATCAGACATTGGTTAAGTAAAAAATTGATGTTCTTGAGTGTGCTGAGATCAAGCGTGTAATTATGAAATACATCATGAGGTATGTAAAGCTGAACCCCAGTTTATTGTCTGTATTTAGGTTCTTGCGAGCTACATAAACCCCATGAGCAGCGCTGTAAATGGGGAAGCCCAGGTCTCTCCTGAGAGCCGCGCGCAGAACAGCAGTGCTCTGCCCTCTGTGCTTCTGGAGCTTCTCAGTCAGTCGTGCCTCATCCCGGCCATGTCCTCCTACCTACGCAATGACTCTGGTAAGACACTCCTTGCGATATTCTGGTGCCAATGCCGCAGAATTCTGGGAAGTATACAATTATACACAATTATTACTTGAAAAGAAGTTAATGAAAAGTTAGGTCTGTGATACTTCCTAATAGTGGTTAAAATTAGATTAAAGTTTCCATCGTCACTTAGCCTTGTCAATGTGCAACTGATCAAGGGTTGTTTTGTAACACACGTGACTATAATGGACATTCATATTATTCACACCTTCCTTGTCTCATTCCTGTCTTCCTCACACTGCTCTCAGGTTTTCCCAAGTAGTCACTCTTCTACCTCCGTGTGTGTGTGTGTGTGTGTGTGTGTGTGTGTGTGTGTGTACACAAATGGACACATGTGCCAAGATCTACATGTGGAAGTCAGATCAGGATTCAGTCCTTCCCACCATGTAGGTCCCACATATCCAGCTCAGGTTTTCAGTGCTGTATCCATTACTCCTTCTCCCTTTGTGGCCTTTTGATTCTATTTCAGGGTACTTTCGGTTTGTACTTCCTTGATGGCTAATCAGTAATGCTGGTCATTTTGGCTTCCTGTTTGAAAGTATTGGTTCAGTTCATTTGTCTTTTTTGACTTTTTGGTATTTAATTTATCAGTTCTTTATATAGTCTTAGTATTAGCCTTGTATCAGAAGAACATGATGTTGTAATCTCTCTTGTGGTTCTTTTCCCTTGGGGTATAATAATGATTATGCTATTATTAGTGTGTGTGTGTGTGTGTGTGTGTGTGTGTGTGTGTGTGTTTGTGCACGCACACACAAAGTCCTGGCTATCCTAGAACTAGCTGTGTAGCCCAAGATGTCCTTGAACTCACTGAGATTTACCTGAATCATCTATTTTTATCACCATATGTTGTATGTATTTGTTGAATTATAATACTGAGCATAGTAAATAATAACATTAATAAGAAGGAATGATAAAAAGTCTAATGAAGAGAAAAAGTGGTTATTTTTGCTAGAAATTACTTAGAAGAATCTTGTATGAATATGTGTTCATGTTAACCTACACAATGTCAAAAATCTGTTGGCCAGAATCATCATTTTAACCATCAGGTAACATTTAATAAGCCTGTAGTTAGCACATTTGCCAGCAGATGGAGGTACAGTGTAATTTTTAGAAATGTTTAAGAACTTAGGTGTACTTACATTTTGAAAAACAATACTTTGTATCCCCTCCTCCAAAAAAATAATATAGTAAGTTGTATGGCACATTAAAATACTTGGTATTCGGGGCTGGGGATTTAGCTCAGTGGTAGAGCGCTTGCCTAGGAAGCACAAGGCCCTGGGTTCGGTCCCCAGCTCCGAAAAAAAAGAACCAAAAAAAAAAAAAAAATACTTGGTATTCACTTAGTGGGGCATGCTAACAACCCTTAAAGTATTAGAAAGCCTTTACCTTTTAGTGCTGTTTCAAAACATTTTAGCGATAAAAGAGAAATTAGGGTTATTCTAAGGTATTTGTGTTTATGGTCAGGAAACTGCAAAGGAAGTCTCCCCCCAGGGGCCAGAGTATGGGCTAATATCATGTGAAAATCTTTAGAGAAATGTATGACATCCACTTGTGAGGTTGAACTTTTGTTAAGATTTTTTAAATATTTTTTACTGGGGTTGGGGATTTAGCTCAGTGGTAGAGCGCTTGGGTTTGGTCCCCAGCTCCGAAAAAAAGAAAAGAAAAAAATATATATTTTTTTACTAGGATCTCACTCTGTAGGCCAGCCGCTCTCAGACTCAGTCCTTCTGCCTTAGCTTCCTTCATTCTGGGATAGCAGAATGTGTAACCATCCATGCCGACCTTGGGAGATATGCATATCACAGAAAGTGAAGTGTAGTAGGAGATTGGGGAATTAAGTTATGAGCAGAACTAGATTTTACTACAGTAGGGTTTGTTTTGTCTGTAACTTTACAGTAATGTTAGGTTCCTAGAACACTTGTGAGGCTCTTCCAGGCAGTTCAGTATTACCAGCCGTCTTCCTAGGAATGCTACATCTTTCATTGCTATAGCCACTTATCAAAGTGAGCAATTTAGCACTAGCTCAGTGGATACCATAGACTACCTCTGTGTCATTATTTTGTTTTCATGCCTGGTTTCTGTGTTGGTATCCAGTCTAGGGAGGGTAGCCTGTTGCGTATCCAGTCTAGGGTAGCCCGTTGTGTATCCAGTCTAGGATAGCCCACTGTGTATCCAGTCTAGGATAGCCCGTTGTATATCCAGTCTAGGGTAGCCTGTTGTGTATCCAGTCTAGGGTGGCCCGTTGTGTATCCAGTCTAGGATAGCCTGTTGTGTATAGTCATCACATTTCTTCATTGTCTTGTGATGTCTGTGAATACTTTTGTTTGTCATGATTACTACACTTGCCAAGAGAACTGCTTAGTTTCTCCAGGATTTTGGGAGATTCTTTTATCCTGACTAGAGTCGTGTTATGGGCTTGGAAAGAGAATACAAGAAAAATAGAAGTTACACACCCAAAGAAAAATGAATTCCCAGGAGCCAGTAATTGCCAATAGCGCTTCACCAGGGGTAAAGTCTCATCAGCCCCTCTCACATAAGTGCAGGAGTATTGAGTGACTAGCTCGTTCAGGTCACTGTTAACTGTTGTGGACTCCTCAGTACAGTGCCCACAGCTCACGCGTCTCCTCCCCATCTCTGCCTCTCACAGTCTTTCTTCTGTCCCTTTCATGGTGTTCTCTAGACCTCAGGAGAGTTAGTAAGGAGGTCCCATTTAGAACAATCCTGATTCTTACCGCTTTGGCGAGTGATGAATGTTCACATTGACTGCTGCCCACTACAAAAGGAAACTTCTCTGACCAAGATTGATAGCGGTGGTAATCTGTGGATAGGAACACAGTTCTTTTAAGATAGTTTGATAATGTATTTAGTTAGCAAAATAACAGTAGCAGATCCCTTTCAACCCCCAGGGCCATTCCTAGATTTTGACCAACTTTACAGAACCCACCACAAATTCTCCCCTGTGGAGCAGTCCTCAAGTCCAACTAAAAGCTAGTTGGTTATCCCCATAGCCATATGCCACTATTGAATCCATAGGCATGCCTTGTCTGGCAGGTTAGGGTCCACTGCTTTTCTTCCCCATTAAACTTCATAGTACCTTTGGCACTCTGAAAGCTACCTGGAAGGAATTTTTCAGATCAGTTCCATATTGATTTCTGTATATCATACAACTAAAGTTGGTTGTGTCTTCAGCATTAGCTATGATGGTCAACCAAGAAAATAGCCTTTGTTTCTGGGTGTGTGTGGGGGGGGGTTACTCTGACCAGTAACTTGTAAAGATGTATTCTTTCTTTTTTTTCTTTTTTTCGGAGCTGGGGACCGAACCCAGGGCCTTGCGCTTGCTAGGCAAGCGCTCTACCACTGAGCTAAATCCCCAACCTCGTAAAGATGTATTCTAAGCCTGCCACTAGTTTTTCATTTAATAATGTGTATCTTCTGGGTGAAGCATTGTTCACCCATGTAGTGTACTATGTTCAAACTTTGCCCTTTAAACTCATTATTATCACTATTACTATTATTATCATTATTATTGTTGTATTTTTTAAAATAGCTTACAAAGTAGTGTGTTTCCATAAGGGTTTTCTTATACATCTTTAGTTTTTATTAGCCCGCTATATATTCCTTTCTCTTCTCATTCTCCCACTCCCGTTCCTGCATAAGCCTTTCATCCCCAGAATTCAGATCCACAGCCACTGTGAATTCTGTTTCCCAAATACTCAAGTTTTCAAAAGTGGGAGACATTGCACATATGTTTGGGATAGAGGACAAATTTTCAGATAAGCAAAGAGTGGCAATCAAACTTTTATACTTATTGTCACTAGAGGGTGTAAAATGATGGCTCTTTTCCCCTCCTATAAACAGCAGTGTGTCCTGTACCCAACCTAGCTGACCTTGAGCTCACCATGTAGATTGAGAATGACTTTGAATACCCAGTCTCCTGCCTTGATATACAGAGCTAGAATATACCGTTACATCCCACTCTCCATTAATTTTATGGTCTCTGCCTCTGTCTCTGTCTATCTGTCCGTCTGTCTGCCTGCCCCCACCCCCTCTGGGAAGGGTTATATCCTTGTCATAGTATGTGTATGGAGGTCAGAGGATAGCTTTATGGAGTAGATTTCTCCCCTTTCACATATGTATCAGTTTGGGATATCGAACTTGGGTCATCAGGCTTGTATCAGCAAGCACCTTTACCCACTGAGTCATCTCAAGGAGCCCAAGCTTCCCTGACCTGGAAATTGACTATGAACTATCCTCAGAACTAAGCCTCACCCCATCAGAACTGACATGATCCAGCCCCTTTCCCCTATAGTAACTGCCATAGAAAGACTAGGATTCTAAATGATAATACCTCATCCTCCCATGTCCATGCCCTGTGAAGACACTGAACAATTCTCCATCTAATTTCTATTCTCTCAGTTCTCTGTTATGGTTTTAATTTTCTGCATAAGAGTTAGAATACTTACCAGTGTCTCAAAATATTGTGAATGATTTGTCTTCATGTAGAATCATAAGGTTAGGAGCTTTTTGTTTTTATCACTGCTGATCTCAGGTTGACTAGCATCACTTTTCTAAAACTGAAGAATGGGTATTCAATAAATGATGTTAGAAAAAAGTTACCTCACATGAACCAAAGAAGTGAATTCCAGCTGGCATGGGCCACTAAATTTTACAACTTAGAAAAATTCTATTTTTTAGTACTTTGTGTATTAAGAAAAATTTCATTTGACATGTAGATATTAATTAAAAATATAGTATATTTTATGCTAAATTATGTTTATAGTATATTTAATGTTTATTTGTTGAAAAACTTTTAATAAGTTGTAGTGTTGTGATTGTTATATACATACTATGAGATTACATTGTTTCAACTTAAATGATAACAGTTGTCCTCATGCTGTACTGCCAGAGTGGCCTACTTAATCATTTTGTCTATAATGTAACAAGATAGTGATGAGTATCATAGCTGTTCCCCTACTCTGTATCTTTCTGATTTTCCTGAAATGGTGTGTTATAAGCATGTGTGCTGCTCCAGTCACCAGCAGGCAGGCCAGCATAGTCTTGCTGTTGGTGTTTATGTGGCATGCGTTCTTACTTACACTTTCTCCCTTTTCTCTGTGTAGTTCTGGACATGGCAAGACATGTGCCACTCTATCGAGCTCTGCTAGAATTGCTCCGGGCCATTGCTTCTTGTACATCTATGGTGCCGCTGTTGTTGCCTCTTTCTACAGAGAATGGGGAAGAAGAGGAAGAAGAACAGTCAGAATGTCAGACTTCCGTTGGTACATTATTAGCCAAAATGAAGACCTGTGTCGATACCTACACCAACCGCCTAAGGTACACCATGTTTGTTCCTTTAAACATTTGAAAAATAGTTCTGTTGATAGTTTTTAGCTTTTCTTCTTCTTTGACACATACTCTTTAAACATACACAGAAGCATACTAGTGCACACAAGTAGTATATCAAACTATAGGAATTGTATCCATTTATATCTTATACCTATGTACCTTTATCACACAGCTTATCAGAAACCCCCTTGAGTGATATTATAGGTATAGGTGATGAGTATTGCTAGATGCACCACAGTATGCCCACTGTCCAAAGAATGTTAAAGAATGTTCAGCACCAATGTCAGAAACACCTATTCTTATTTCTAAGTCCATACTAAAGGTGCCGGATTTTACTTTGCAAATACAGTTTTGAAGGTTATATAAGCCTGAACTGGTAAAATCTTAGTATCTAGTATGTGTGTGTGTGTGTGTGTGTGTGTGTGTGTGTGTGTGTGTGTGTGTGTGTGTGTGTGTGTGTGTATATATATATATATATATATATATATATATATATATATATATATTACTTGTCATTTAGATACATGGATACATGGTTGTAATTTATGTCATAATCTTTCCTAGAAGTCAGAAGATAAATCATGATTCGTTGGAGTTACAGTGAGGCTAATTACTTATGAAACAGAATTATTTTTAATTCAATTTTGGTCAAAGTTCTGTTTTGAACTAATAATCTAGAAAATCTTTCTTTCCTTTTTACGGAGTCGATTTTCCTTACAGATGACCTGGTTCTGGTTTTAAAAGCACGTATAACATTGATGCCAAGTACTATATTTCCTTTTACTCAGTTGTTTTGGAAGAGTCTACAATTTAGATATTACCAGTTTAAATAATGCCTCTCAGTTGTTGCCAAATAACTAGTTCAGGAACTTTTTACATATTCCTGTTTGGCTCAGTGTGCAACACATCTCTGCGGGAGCTGATACAAATGCTATAAGTTCAGTCAGGAGTCATGACAGGTACACATTGCTATGTGTGAAGCCAAAAAAGGCAACAAAGAGAGACTTTTTTGTTTTTGCTTTTGTTGTTGTTAAAGATGAAGGTTCATGCTATTCTTCTCATTTGGAAAGGAAGTTAGTTGTAAAGGTCCGTTCTTGCTGTTAAATTTCTGTTGTAGAGAAGAAAATAATGTTGTGTTGGTTCTATTCTGTTCTGTTCTGTTCTCCCCTCTATTTCCAGTCTTTGACTGGAGTCTCGGAAGACAGTGTAGTTCTGTTAAAATAGTGTGCTGCCACCATTGAACCAGAAACATTAAATTGTCCAGTCGAAGGAGTGTCTTTAATTGAGCATCTTGTCCCCTGCACTGTACTTAGTGTCTCTCACCTGTACTCTAAACATGTAGTTTCTGTTATGTACCAAATTAGAGATCTGCCTTGTGTTTCTATACCTTATTTTATATTTGGAATAACTATATTTGCTTATAACTAAACAGTAAAAATATAAAATCTGAACCAAGTGTGGTGGTACTACATGTTTTTGTTTCTAACATTCTGGAAGGCAGAGACAGGTCGATCTCTTTGGGTTCAAAATACTATTTAAAAGTATCTTCCATTAAACTATATTTATCTGTATTCTGTAATAATCCTGGTTGGTCCTGTAAAGGACCTCTAACAAGGAATTCTAAGATATCCGGGATTAAGTTTTTGTAGTGAATGGTAGTTAAGTATACCTTTGTTTATTTTTGCTTTTCTTAATCCTTCTCATACAACAAGTATTATATATAATTACTTGAATGGATTTTTGACTTTTTTGTAAAATGTATTATTTCTTAGGAAACATTAATTTCAGATATAGAATAACTTTTTCTTTTCTATTAATTATCTGGAGAAGTGACTCAACTAGAAAACACATCCTTCTCAAGATTTAAGACACAATAACAAAGCATACATGTGAAACCACAGTGACTGTTCACAGAGCTTGTTTCATTTATTGTTTCATCTCCACAAAGACCTATGCTGTGACTGATTTTGGTAACTCTCCCTTCCTGGGCTGTTTGCTCTAAGATACGTGAATGATGCTCGGTTGAGAGCCCAGTGGTTTCTGTTAGAACCACAGGGTGTCTGGTCAGAGCGGGCAGTCAAGGCTAAGTGTGTTCCATCCCTACTTCCCATTCAGGATTGAAGGCCAAGTTCAGTTTCAATTTCACACAGAGAGTAAAATCTATTCTTTTACATGATGAAGGGTCGGTCACAGAACACTCACCTTTAACAGTGGTGATGAGGGCTGGCAAGGTGAGTCCAACAAATAGAGAAAGGTACTTGTTGATAAGACATGAGTTTGATTCCTAGGACGGCCCACACGGTGGAAGGAGAATCAGCCCGTGCAGGTTGTCCTCTGTACATAGTAAGGCCTGTGCATGCCCTCATCAAAGAAAATGTAATCAGAGTTTTCCATAGTGATCTCATCTGATTTGTGTTATAAGTAGATGATGTCCAGATGTAGTGGAATGGTTGATTGGAGGTGGAATAAGACTGTGGAAGAACTTTCCATCTCAGCAGTTGTGTCCTGACAGTCGTAACTGAGCATTCTTGCTGTTACATTATGTGCTCAATACAGAATTAGTTCCTCAGTAGAAATATGTTTCATGTTCGAGACACTTGACTTAAAAAGCGATCATGGGACTGGAGAGATGGCTCAGCAGCTAAGAGTACTTGATACCTTTGTAAAGGACCCAGGTTCAGTTCCTGCCACCCACATGAAGGCTCACAGACATATGTAACTGCAGTTCTAGGGAACTGGATGCCCTCTTCTGACTTACACAGGCATACATGTGGTGTACATACATGCATTCAAACCAAACAATGCATAGAATAGTAAGTTTGCTAGGGATCCACCTCAGCAGCATGCAAAGTGCCATGGACACTGATGATCCAGGTAGAAATTCTATGAAAAGAGTCCTACTGCTTCATCCGAGAGCTCCAGGCCTGATAGCCCTGTCACCTGAGATGTGCTGTCAAGGTCTGTGAGTATACAGGAGGCAGGAATGAAAACTTTGGGGTGTGCGTTCAAGTTCAGGTAAGTGTAGTAACTTGTGCAACAGCTAGAAAGTTTAAAAAAAAAATCTTACTTTCTGAAGCTCTCTGTTATTATATTATTATTTTGGAATATACCTAGATCTCAAAGTGTGCTCATATGAGAATAGGTTTTAGTGACTAATCAGATCAGTCAGACAATTTTCCTTATGAAAACTGAAGATCAGTTTCCTAGTGGAAGTTTTTTGTCAAGACTACAAACTACTGATAAGTAAAGAAGAATCTTCCCCACCCATGCTGCTACGTCAAGTTTGTCTTATCCAGTAGCACTTCTAGCACTAATCTGAATAAAATAGTTTATTTCTTCTAGAAATCTGTTAACCCATATTCTCAAAGAAGAGTTCATAATTTTTTGAGCCAATTTATTTATTTTTATTTTATGTGTCTGGAGTGTTTGACTCATGTGTGTAGTGCCTACAAGATGCCAGAAGATGGTGTCAGACTCCCCTGAAACTGCAGTTAATAAATGACTTAACTGCCAAATGGGTGCTGGGAACCAAGTCCAGTCCCTCTGCAAGAACAGAAGTTTTCTTACTGAGCCGTCTCTCTAGCCACACACTCTCATTGTTTTTAAAAATAAAAAATGGGGAAAATAAGGTTACTATCCACCAGCAGAGGTTTGTTTAAATAAAAGTGTGTTCATGGATGTAAACAGTGGGAATTAATAAAGTGGATCTGAATTTATTTCTAGGTACAAAGAACTCTGAAACATCAGTTGGTTTTTAAAAGGTTGAAGTACTGTTTCATATAGTAAACTGTGGTATAATTGTTTATTTTTAGTAAGTTCACAATTGTTGAATGAATTTCATCTTTTTTCTTGTGGTGTGTAGTTTAGTAAACTCTAATGCAGGTTAAGATTCTTTTAACCCCAGCCATAAACAAATCATATGATGGTTTGAACACTAAAAGTTGCCATAATTTGCAGGTAAGCCTTCATCCTGTCTGCAGTTCCTGGTATTCCTTGGCATTTCATTTGTTTTTCATTTGACCCTTCTGAAGATGTTTACTAAAAAAGTGAAAAAACTCAAATGGCCAATATGTCCTTATAAGTGTTCATCTTCCTTAGCCAACATGGAAATGCAAACAATTTTTGAGATGCTATCCTACTGCTGTTGAAACAGTGTCTCAAGAGAACAAATGGCTAGCCAGGCGGTGGTAGCACATGCCTTTAATCCCAGCATTTGTAGGCATAGTCAGGTAGATTTCTTGAGTTCAAAGCCAGCCTGGTCTACAGAGTGCGTTTTAGGACATCCAAGGCTACATAGAGAAACCCTATCTGTAAAAAAGAAAAAGAAAGACAGCAAATTCTAGTGAAGATGTGGAGACAGAAAAACCCTTATCCACTCCTGGTGAAAGTGATAATGTTATTTTGGGAATCCATATGGAGGTTCTTCCATAAATAAAAGTAGAACTACCATATGACCCAGCTGTGCCGCTCTAGGCATAGACATCAGGGAATGTATATCTTCCTACAGAGGTGTTTGTACATATATGTATATTGCTGCATTATTCCTAATAGCCGGAAAATTGAACCAGGTAAATAAATGGCTAATGGAAATGTAGTGTGTGTATACACACAATGAAATTCAATTCAGCTCTGAAGCAAAGCTGTGAAGTTTGCAGGAAAATAGATGGAATTGGAAAGGATTATAATAAGCAGACTTAAGAAAGACAAAACCTTTGATTACCTTCATGTGACTTTTAGTGTTTGGTAATTTAGTGTTATGTGTATATAAAGTGGGTGTAAGTTGTGAAACAAGAGAGCTGCCTGTTACATGACAAAACATTCCCCTGGGGAAATGTAGCACTCACCACCCCAGATAGGGAGCCCTTAGCAAAGCAAACTACAGACACCACCAAAGTCCAACTTGGTAAACCATGAGCTTTAAATGATTTTTTTTTTAATGTACATTAGTGTTCTGCCTGCATGTATCTGTGTGAGGGTGAGGGTGCCAGATCCTGGAACTGGAATTACCAACAGTTGTGAGCCGCAATGTGCGTGCTGTTCTCTTAACTACTGAGTCATCTCTCCAGCACTAAACTATGAGTTTTACTGGGGTTACTTACAGGAATATGGGTGAAGAGTTACAGAGCAGGAATAACTCAAAGATAGCTGCATCACCAAAGCCTACCCCAGCATGGGTTACAGCTCACAAATTTAGAAAACCTGGCACACACTACCTGCAGGCAGCTCAGTGTGTTGGAGGGTGTCTTTCTCAGATGCCTCAGTTGTTCTAAACCTCTTTCAGTTAGCTGGTCTGACCTCAGTCTTGCAGTTTGGCTTATCTGAGTCTTCTTTGTAGCTCAGCTTCTCTCCTCTTGTAGGAATTCTCAGCTTTTATTGCTTACACTGGCAGGTGCCTAGTAAATCTGGTCAGTTTCAGGGACTTCCTGGAACTTTATTATTTATATTCCCACTTAAGGAGCTTTTTTGTGGGAGAGAATGTTTCAGTCACAAAGGAAATTGTTGTACAAGACTAAGAGAAGGCAAAGAGATGTTGAGAAAGAAACAAAATGACACGTTACGTGAAAGTGGGAAAAGTGAAAATAAAATGGAAATGCACAGAAATAGTCTCTGATGCTGTTGCTTAATATTTTAAATGGGGAGAATTAGTAAACTAAAGAATTACTTCAGGCTTTACCAAGAACGTTCCTTTAGTGGCTCGCTCTCTCTCTCTCTCTCTCTCTCTCTCTCTCTCTCTCTCTCTCTCTGTGTGTGTGTGTGTGTAAAACTTTGCTTTAGTGGAGCTTCCTCTCTGTGATTAATTTAATACATCTTACCGCCATTCATAGTCTTGCTTTGTTTGGTTGAGACAAGATCTTGAACTCACCTTGTAGATCCAAGGCAAGAGAGAGCCTTGTCCCTCTAGTGCTGAGATTCAAGATGTGCCCACAGCCAGCACCACCCATATTCTTTCTCTCTTCAGGACACACTAATAAGCTTTCTCTCCTATAGAATGTAGAAGCATTTTACAAATAGAAGCTAAAAAAGTTTAAGGACAAGAGAAGGAAGATGTCTGTTAGCTACCTTATTCTGTTTCCCTGTTTCCCTCCTCTGTGCTGACTGAAAGTAGAGAAAGTTAACAATGACACAGCTCTGATTGCATGTTTAATACAGCTACAGTTTAGAATTATTTTGTGCTTCCATTCATACCTTAAGAATTGTATTGGGGCTGGGGATTTAGCTCAGTGGTAGAGCGCTTGCCTAGGAAGCGCAAGGCCCTGGGTTCGGTCCCCAGCTCCGAAAAAAAGAACCAAAAAAAAAAAAAAAAAAAAAAAAAGAATTGTATGACATGGCTTGCATTTTAAAAGACATCTACTTACCCTTTTGAATTTTTGTTCCTTATTCGTGGTGATTCCCAAGGTGCTGGCTTTGCCTGCTGTCTAGTTATAGCACCTTCTTATGCCATGCCTTTCTTATTGTTCCATAGCTGTTTTTATTTCAGAGTACTCCCCCAATAGGGATTAATGTTATTTGCAAAAAAAAAATATGGCATGGCTCTTTTAAATATTTTTAAGGGACACTTTGGGAGGAAGCCAATGAGTTTATTGAGTTTCTTTACAGAGCATGGGTGAGGCAGTGTTTAAGGAGTAAGGGTGATGCCCAGACAAAGGACCACCTCATGATGGATAACAACCTCCTAGAAACGACATTATGATACTCCCCTATAAGTTAACTTCACACTTCCTATATACTCTTGCATCTCCCAGGATTTCTTACAACTGGGAGTTTGGGAAACCAGGGGGAATAATGGCTATACTACTACATAATACACTGCTCAGTTAGTTGTCATGGCTACTGGGTCATTGGTAATATTCTCAGATATGGAGGTAGGGAGAGCTATAGTGCATTTCAAATATCTACTCCCACTAACAAAATTGTTTGTACAGGGTTTTTTTAGAGTTTAAGTAAAGAAATTTGGAGAAGTCTTCTAAAGGGGGTAGAGAATAGCAAAGATTTATATCAGGTTTGAGTGGTCATGTTAAACCTGAGATTACACGTTTATTACACAAGTCCAGGGCCACTATACTGAGTTTCATACTGATCATAAGGGATCAGAACCAGAATTTTGTGAATATGAATTTCCATAATTGTTAACTGGTGCTTTTTGTCTTGCCAGTTCAAATTAATTTTGGTTACATGTCTGCTTCTGTCCCATGCTTGTTAGTTTCTTTAGAACAGGCCAGGCTTCCTCCCTGGGGGTGAGTTCTAGTATAGCATTGCACGTAGTATATAATACAAATAGAAACTACTGGTATGGCCTTAAAGGCCGTCTTATATGGAGTCCTGACCCACCTGGAACTTGCCATGTAAACCAAACTGACCTTAGAATTAAAGGCATTTGACACTGTGCTTGGATCAGCCTTAATTTCTTATACAAGATTTACAGTTTTAAAGTTGCTTAAACATGGGTGTGGTGACCTATATACGTAATCCCAGCACTTATGAGACAGGCAGGATAATCACAGAAGTTCCGGGGGAGTAGGGCTACAGAATGAGACAAGCAAAAAATAAATATAATCACTTAGATATCTGTTGTTTTATCTCATACTTGTTTTGTCTAGTAGACAGAAAAATATACTCGACACAGAATGAACCTGTGAGTGCTTAAATTAATAGTTAGCATTTGGGAATGGTGTAGGATGGTATTTTTTTACAAGTTAAGATCAAGAATTGCCAGGGCTTTGTAGCAAGATAGACCCCCCCCCCCCTTTCCTTTTTAAGGTAACAAAGCTAGGATTTAGTTCAGCATCTCCTGATTACCACGAGGTACAAAAATATGACCAGAAAATAGTATAAGCGAAGAATGGCTTATAAGGTGAATAGCCCAGTCTAGATGCTTCTATATCCATGGACCGCCAAGCCAAATAATGTATCGGTCATTGGGTTTCAAACTTGTATAATGGCTAGGTTTGAGCTGAAATTGACTCTTCCATGATTGTTTGGTTAAATTGAAATCTGTAACTTATTAACTGATTAAACCTAGAATTTGTGCTACAGAGATGGGTCAGTGGCTAAAAACATTGGCTGATCTTCCATTTTAACTTAAAAATATGCCTTAGTATTTCTACTTCAGTAATAAGCATTTATGTAAAATGCCTATGTTTTTTAATCAAATTGTATTACATTAGTTCTTTTATCTCTGACAAAATAGAGGCTAGAGGCGTGGCTTAGTCCTTAAGAACATTGGTTGCAAAATAAAATCAGTGTACGAAATAACAGGCTTTGTTGCATTTGAAGCAGTGACTTGTAAGTAGGCACATTGAGTGGCTTGTTTCTTTGAGGCTGTCAGAGCTGCCAGGGCCTTTGGTACTCAGCATGCCATGTTTTATAAACCAGGAGGAAAGCCCATGTGAGTTGTGATGTGCAGTGCTACAGTCAAAGCTGTGCACTCCTGAGATTGCCACCAGTGTACTCACTGAGATTTTTTTTAAAGATTTGTTTATTTTATGAGTACACTGTAGCTGCCTTCATGCATACCAGAAAAGAGCATCGGATCTCATTACAGATGGTTCTGAGCTACCATGTGGTTGCTGGGAATTGAACTCAGGTCCTCTGGAAGAGCAGTCCCTGCTCTTAACCACTGAGCCTTCTCTCCAGCCCACCCACTGAGCGTCTTAAGCATAGCCTCCACAGACGTTTGTTATCAGAGCAGTGCAGAATGGCGATAGTACAGTGCACTGTGTTTGTAGTGTATAAAAATAATTTAAAGGTGCATAATGACTTTAAAATCACTTTATAGTTTTAAAAAGAAAAAAGATCTATGAAATCTGAAGAGAAACCCAAGAATTAATTTTTAGAACGTCTCCTGGGCTAGTAAAGTGACTCCATGTATGTAACTTCACTCACAATTACATCATATGCACAACATATACAATAAATAAGATAAAAAATCTGAAAAGTTTGTATCTGTTGGTAATCTTTGGCAGCACATAAAATAATTTTGATTTTATAGATTTCTGTTATTTTCTGCTATACTCATTTTCATTCCCTGAAGAATTTATAAATTAGAACTATGATGGGGTACTAAAAGGCAATATATTTCAATAGATTTGCATCCTATTTGTATCATAATTAGCAGAATACTAAACCATATTCTTAGGACAATATTTCAGGGCTGGAGAGCTAGCACAGTGGTTAAGAACATTTATTGCACTTGGTGGTGGTGGCTCATACCTTTATTCTTAGCACTCAAAAGGCAGTGGCAGGTGGATCTCTCAATTTTGAGGCCACCCTGATCTACAGAGTGAGTTCTAGAACAGCCAGAGTTACACAGAGAAACCTTGTCTCAAAAACAAAAACAAAAACAAAACCTGGATGGATGGATGGGCAGGCAGGCAGACAGACGGATGGATGGATGAACATTTATTGCTCTTACAGAGCAATAAAGATTTAGTTCCTAGCACACATCCGGTACCTCACAACCATCTATAACTCCAGTTCTAGTCAATTTGACACCCTCCTCTGACCTCTGTGGGTACCAGGCATAAATATGTTCCACATACATGTACACAAAGTACTCATAAAATAAATGAAGATGTATAAAAAAAGAGCTGGATGAAGCGATGCATTTCTCCTAGGTACTTGGAAGGCTGAGTTATGAGGTTTGCAAGTTCAAAGTCAGCATGGTCAGCATAGTGATGGGTTCTGCCATCTTATCATCACCCTCCAAAAGAAGATGCCCTGTCCCTTTAATAAAAGAACTTGTAGGGAGATGATGTGATACACTGTGCTTTTGCATACATACTGTTTCCAGTTGAGTGAAAAAAATAAGCGGCTAGTGTAACGGTTACCTACACAATGCCTATACTATGGGGATATCCTGGATCCCTTTGTTTTGAATGAGAACCTTTCATCGCTTGTTCAGGGGCAGGAGGAAATGGATTGTTTTGTCTCTGTGCAGGTATTAACTGTTGTGTTCTTGTAGCCAAATAGTCATACATTCTACAGCATTCAGGATTTCATAGCTTTACCAAAAGTTTGAGAGACAGACTTACTGCTGTTCAAAATTTGGCTTAATTGCCATAAGAACAGAGCACACGTGACATTCAGTGTAAGATATTCTGAATGTAAAACTTTTCTTTGGCAACCCTCAAATAAGCATTCTTAGTTTCCTCTTTTCTTAGCAATTTCACAGGGTCTTCTAGTGAAAAGAAATCCATCACACTTAAACAAAATTCTGTTAGAAGTACCCTATGTTCTTTAGAAATCAATTATTTGACCTACTCTCTGACAAAGAAAAAATCTGGTTCTCTTCTTTTAAGTTCCCTTGACTTGCATAGACCTTGTAAAAGTTCAGAGCTCTCCTGTTCCCTGCCTTCCACTGAGTTAGGATTCTACTGAGAAAGCAGTCCTAGTTTCTCTTCTTGTGCCTCTGCCTCTTAAGCATACAACCTGAAAGTCCTGGTCCCTTAACCAAAAAGCATTTGACAAAGCCACATCTCTAGACAGTCTTTTTTAAAAATGACTTTAAGCAGGTTCAATTCTCTTTAAACATGGTGTCATTGTTTCTAGACCAGGCTGGCCTAGAACTCACAGAGATCTACCCGGCTCTGACAGCCTTTTTAGTTAGTGTTTGTCTCCATACCCTCCCAACCCCAGCTGAGGACTAAACCCAGAACTAAATCCCCAACCCTAGTATTTCTTTTTGGTTAAGTTGAGTTGTCCCCTGGTAACCTAGTGAGGTGTTATTTGTGGCAGTCACAGACAGTACTATTACTGTGTCTGATTTTCAGGACCTGATATCGAGAAGCTAAAAGAGACTATAACTGAGTATAGAAACCAAGCAAGGCCTTGTGCCTGTGTCTTTCGTGCTTCCTTGTCGTGGAAGCTCGCCCCTCTCCCACATTCATATAAACCATTAAAAATTAAGTTGGCACTTTAAATTAGAGAGAGTTTAAGTAAACATAAAAAGAAGTACTGTTTAAACCTAGATTTTAAATTAATCATGGGACATATCTCACAGAGGTCCTTGCCTCACTTGTGGGCATGTTTTACCAATTACTTTGATGCTTTCTGGAGGCCTTGAAGCCAACAATTTTAAAATAAATTAAAAACAAAATCTTATTTACCGAAAAAGAAAACCCTTACTTACTTTTAATCTTAATTTGTTTGAAACTGTAATGGTTGGCAGAGGGCTTTCCATTTAAGGGGAGGAGTACAAGCACAGTTATGTTTCATGGATAAGTGCAGGCGCTAGTTTCCAGTAGTTCTGTTCCTTTCAAGAAACCTTTCATATGGCTGTGCTTTTTAAATGCTTATTTCAACTATTTCACATTTCAGCTTTAGGAGATTAAACAGATTTTCCCATTTTGCACTATCAAGAAAATAGCTGTTTGAAGTTGTGTTCCATTTCTGAATTACAAAGATAGTATATTTAGAGTAATATCTGACTTAATTTGGCAGTAGTGTTAGTAAAGGCCATTAATACAACACTGTTGAAGTCTGGGGTTTTAATATTACGTAACACTTTTTGTTTATTTTGTGTTTGTTCGTGGGTGTGCATGTGCCACGGTAAACGTGCAGTCAGCTGGAGGGAGTAAATTCTTTCCCTTCCACAGTGTGGATCCCCACTGACTACAGCTCAGGTTAGCAGGCTCAAGCCAGTTCCTTTACCAACCAAGCCGTCTTACTGGCCCTAGAAGGTTTTGTTTTGTTTTGTTTCTGTTTTTTAAATCTTTTTGTTTGGAGACAGATTTGACCATTTTGCTCACATCCTAGTTGAGATTTTCTCCATGGAGCCAAACCTTACTTTATTAGCTATCTAGTTGGAATCCACAGCGTAGAGGCAAATGTGTACAGATAATTTTTTGTAATAGTAGAAACTTCAGTTGCTTCCTCGTATTTCTTCAGGGCAGTGATCACAACCAGATTCAACGTATGCACAAAGCAGCGGATGCCATGGTAGCGGCCGTCGCTGATTGCTCTTACCATGTTGGATCCATTGTCAGTCTCAGAGACCTACTTCCAGCTAGGTGCCTTGAACTCAAATAGCTTTTCACACAGACTTCAGGATGTGAGCTAAGGTATGGCCTTTTTTCATGAGCTGGGCCTACTTATGGGTTGACAGTAACCTGCAACTTCTATAGGACAGTGAGTGGCTGCGATCACTGATAGGCAGGTAGCGCTTATCCTTCCTCTGTTTGAAAATTCTATCATTTGGAAGGTTTTTTTTTTTTTTAATGTAAGTTTTTGATGAAGCAACTATCCAAGTAAAAAGTCTTTGATAACCTATTTAAAAGTCTAAAATACACCTTTGTGATGATTCTACCATTATCTTCAATGTGAAAGAATTGTTTTTTTGAACTTGGTATTTGATTTCTTAAATTTCTAGATTCTTAAACTGCTTTTAAAGTTGGTTTTAAAAAACATAAAACTTACTATCCTGCTAATACTTTTAAAATAGCCTATCAGTAATCTTCCTTTAAAAATTGCAATTTAGAAATCAGTATTTATACTAAGAAGTAGGAATTAAAAATTAATGGTTTCCCTATTATAACCTTCATGTCAGGCTGGTAAATACAATAAAGCACTTAATCGCATCGATGTAGTTCATACTCCACATTGAAGGATTTTTGTTTTTTCAAAAAGAATGTGTATTTCTGGAGAAAAATGAGTTTTACTTTCATATCTTCTTTCTTAGCTTGGTGAAATGCGTTAGCTTGAAATCTTTTCTAAGTGCTTAATAAGGCTTAAGGAATCATTTGAAAAAAATTTCAGTTACAAACAAATGCTTTTTTCAAATATCTTCCCGCTTCCTCAGTATTATCCAGTGTCCTAGTCGTTCTCTATGTAAGCTTAATGATAATCACTTGTGATCGGGAAGGGAACGTCCTGGTGAATCAAGGGTAGTTGTTGTAAAGGACCTTTCTACTGTTCTTGACCCTTAGCATTCAGGTTGGGTACGACTTCAGATAGCTACGGTTGGCAGCCTATTGAAGCTTTCCCACAGGAGTCATTTCATCATTAAGAAATGGCCAGTATCACTGTTGAGCTCTAAGCTAAATTTCACTTCAGAATTACAAGACACCATGTCTTTGCTTTACTCTAGAAGCGTAAGTATCTGTTATTTCAGCTTTAAATCCTTGCCTATTCTCTGCATATAGGCAAAACACAGATGTGTTCATGTACATGTACATACATTGAGACTGATACTGAAGTGTTGTACAGTTCCAACATATGGTAGGTTGTTTGCAGGGTGACAAAGGAAAGTAGCCATTTGTTTTCCTTGACGTCATACAGATGAGGAAATACAAGAACAGTGATCCAGTGACACATTGTACTTTTTAGTTGGGTCACCTTTCCAGGTTAGGGGTAGTAGAAACGTTTACTACTGTTACATGTGGCAGTTTTGACACATTGGAACCAAGTTCAGAGCTCATGCTCTGTGCTGTATTCATTTGCTTCTGCGCACTGTGAGAGTGGCTTCTTAAGTTTACTACTTATTGTCTCCCCATAGTTAAGAAAGGAATTGCTTTTGAGCAGGTTTGTCTTTTAATAAGGTTCATTTTTGTCTGTACATGGCATATTATATTGTTACATTCTTTTCTTTTTTCTTTTTTTCTTTTTTTTTTTTTTTTTTTTTTTTTTTTTTTTTTTTTTTCGGAGCTGGGGACCGAACCCAGGGCCTTGCGCTTGCTAGGCAAGTGCTCTACCACAGAGCTAAATCCCCAACCCCATATTGTTACATTCTTCAACATTCTAATTTCAAAAATTTATTCTCAGCCAGGCCTATTGGTACACATTTAATTCCAGCACTAGGGAGGCAGAAGCAGGTAATTCTTTTTTTTTTTTTTTTTAGTTTGAGGCCAGCCTGGTCTACAAAGTGAGTTTTAGGACACCCAATGCTACATGGAGAAACTCTGACTCAAAACAACAAAGATTCTCTGTGGCTTCACGCCTACTGTGTGTGAAATATTTTAATATAACGGTAAAGTTTTTGTTGGTAGGTATTTATGCAAAAAAAGATGCCATCCAGTTTAGATTACGCCTTTGGAAGATTTCATACATTTTTTATTATTTGTTTGTTTTGAAACCTCTACTGAATTAACAAGGATAAGTTACTTTGAAGATCTAAACACTAGTTAATTATATTAAGTGTTAGGAGTTACAATAGAAGAAAAAGAAATACTTACGTTTGCTTTTTAGGGAATCTTACATTGACCTGACACTGTTGTACACTGAAACCTTGCTGTGACACTGTGTTGTTGTGATAATTTGATACTATGTCGGGTCATTTTACATCCTGAGAAGAATAGAGTGATCCTTTGAAGATTCTGGTCTTCCACTTGGTGTTAAGATGTATAGCGGCTGCACATTTGGTCTTGTACGAGGCCCATTTGTGCTCCTACTCTTTCCTCTGAGTTCTTTTGCTCTCAGAAATCAGCATATTCAGTGAAATACAAGTAGTGTTTTAAAACCGCGTGGACTTTGGTGCCAAGGCTTTCTAAGACAAGAGAGTGTTGCTTTACCTCAGGAGTGTAAGTGGTTCCTTTACCTCTGAGTACTTACAGTTAAGTCTTTCTAATGTGGGCCTAAGGGATAGCAAGCATTTGGTTAATATTTGTGTAATGTTTTTTTTTGTCTTTTAACTAGACAGGAACAATCTGCTCATATTCTGTTATCTTAGGCATTAATTTGTGGCTTCCAAAGCTGTAATGACTGACTGGTCTCCCTGCTCATCACATGTGACAAGTGTAGCACATAAGCAGTCATTTTTAACTTCTGTTGCTGAATTCGTGTATTTATATTTTCAGTTTTAAAACTTAATTTTTCTTGCATTTCTTTCCATGTTTAAAATAAAATTCAGATCTAAAAGGGAAAATATTAAAACAGGAGTCAAGCCAGATGCACCTGATCAAGAACCAGAAGGACTTACTCTTCTGGTCCCAGACATCCAGCGGACCGCTGAGATCGTCCACGCAGCCACCACCAATCTGCGACAAGCAAATCAAGGCCAGTAGTATTTTATATGATTTTTTTCCATTGCATGAAATATGTTTTATTTAGTAATTGAGAACTGTCTGATTTTTCCCTCATTTTTTCAGGTAAGTTCTTATACTTAAACGAGCTCATTGTCTGGTAGGTTTTGTTCTTTGTCGGGTTTTAGTTAAGAATATTTCTTGTAGAAAATTCGTCTTGGCACATGTCTTGAATCGCAGCACTTGGAAAGTGAAAGCAGATGGATCTCTATGAGTTTCAGGCCAACGAGTAGCAAGTTCTGGGCTAGCCAGGGCTACATAATGAGACCCTGTCTCAAAAAAAAAAAAAAAAAAAAAAAAACCCCTAAAATAATTTATTTCGGGGTTGGGGATTTAGCTCAATGGTAGAGCGCTTGCAAGGCCCTGGGTTCAGTCCCCAGCTCCAAAAACAAAGAATTTATTTCTTCTATATATGCTAAAACTAAATGGAGTAGCTCAAGAACATACATATTAATTACTTTCCTTTTCTCATTGAAAGTGATGGAATTGGAAAGTCCCATTTTGTTAGGGAGAGTAAATTGAGGCTGCTGCACATGGTCATGCACATGGCTGTGGTCTCTTTTCCCAAGGTGATAAAGTAGGAAGAGTCTTGTTAGGGATTTACTGCTGTGAACAAACACCGTGACCAAGGCAACTCTTCTAAAGACAACATTTAACTGGGGCTGGCTCACAGGTTCAGAGGTTCAGTCCATTATCATCAAGGCAGGAGCATAGCAGCATCCAGGCAGGCATGGTGCAGGAGGGGCTGAGAGTTCTACATTTTCATCTGAAGGCTGCTAGCAGAGTACTGGCTTCCAGGCAGCTCAGATGAGATTCTCGTTACCAAAACGTACAAGCCACACCTCCCAACAGTGCTATTTCCTGGGCCACGCATATTCAAACCATCACAGGAAGGTAACTGGGAAGTCTGGTAGAAGTCTCGACTTTGAAATGTACGTGTAGAAGTGGATCGTTTTCCAGCTTAATTATTCATGGAAACAGTAAAAGGGAGATGGACTGAAGAGAAGGGATTCGTCTGAATAAGAAGAGGACAGAAGATAATGGAATGATAAGAATATATTACTGTACATGATGAAACACATTATTATATTATATTCACAGAAAGCAGCATTCACATATGCTGATAAAGGCATTTTAAAATGCATATTTATGTTATTTATCTTAAAATATTACAGAAAAAAAACTAGGTGAATATTCAAAGAAGGTGGCTATGAAACCCAAACCTCTGTCAGTATTAAAATCACTTGAAGAGAAGTATGTGGCTGTCATGAAAACATTGCAGTTTGGTAAGTTGGAATTTCTCTTTTGCTACAACGTCATCTTCACCCTTGGAGCAGTGCTGCTAAGGTGTTTAGGGTAAACGAGAGAACTCTAGACTTGAGCTAGGATGGTGACACTTGTCTGTGATTCTAGTCCACTAGTGCCTAAGGCAGAAGACTTGATTGGAATGCTGCCTCGACAGTTGCTCTGCTCTCCCCCCCCCCCAACCCCCTGTGTAAGGTTTTGTTTGTGACCTAATTTCTACCTTCTGCACACATGAAAGCTTCTGCTGTATGTTTTGAGATCACCATGTGTTTAATCACAGCATTCTCATCCTCATTTCAGCACATGCTTTCAGGAATGAAAGAGGAGGTCTGCAGAGAATGCAGAGAGTGGCTTTCTTTTGTCATTCTGCAGGGCTGGGATTGAACGTAGGAGCCCAAGCAAGCTAAGGATGTGCTCCTCCGGCACTAGGCTCTGCCCCACACCCTGGGCCTTTCCATTACAGGGGACAGAAGAGACTAGAAACTTCCTTTTGACTTTGGTATTATAACAACTGTTTGCCTGCTGATTCTCCACTTTGGTCTTCTGTCTTCTTTTAGATACATTTGAAATGGTTTCTGAAGATGACGATGGGAAATTGGGTTTTAAAGTAAATTACCACTACATGTCTCAGGTGAAAAATGCCAATGATGCCAACAGTGCTGCCAGAGCCCGCCGCCTGGCTCAGGAGGCGGTGACACTCTCAACCTCGCTGCCTCTGTCATCGTCTTCCAGTGTCTTTGTGCGCTGCGATGAGGAGCGACTTGACATCATGAAGGTAGAAGGCAGCTCTGTCCCCACCCTTCCTAGATTCTAAATTTCAACATGAACTTGGTGATCGTTTGGGGTGGCCATAAAGGAGCTGTGTTGTAATGTTAGTTCAGGGTGCGTCGATGAGACAGCACGTCAGGACGTACCAGAGGAGGCACTACTCACAGTCACCCCACATATCACACTCGTATCAGAAATTGTCTCTTTTCTCTAAATTTATCGGCAGTCTGTGGTTTTGAATATCTAAGTTTTACGAATAAAGAAATAACAATATAACTTAACTTGTACTTTTCTGTTTTAACATTGTGATCTGCCTTATCTTAAAGTCTAAGAGAAAACTGCATCAAGAAAAACTAGTTGATATGTAGTGGGAAAATGATTTAATTCATAGGTTAACTAGTCCGTCTTCCTCAGACAGCTGAAAGTGTTGATCTATTGACTTCTCTTAGCTCCTCAGCCTAGAACCTGCAGAGTAAATCAGTTATAATGTGTGGCCCCACGTGGAGCCGTTTACTGCAGGTGGTAATGTATCTGTTGATTGACTCAGAGGAAAATTCCCACAAAAAAAGTTCTTTATACCTTAAAAGAAGTTCAAGATTCGGGTAAAGTTTCTTGATGTAAATAAGAATTTATTTTCACCAAAACCATGGCTTTGTTTTTACCTTTTTAAAGACAGGGTTTCTCTGTTGCACTGGCTATCTTGCAACAAAGTCTGGAGACCAGGCTGCCCTGAAACTCAAGAGCTCCACCTGCCCCTGCCCCTGCCCCTGCCCCTGCCCCTGCCCCTGCCCCTGCCCCTGCCCCTGCCCCTGCCCCCCGAGTACTGGTATTAAAGGTATGCACCACCACCACCTGGCAGCCATGCCATTCTGAATTCTAATAAGAAACATTTTTCTAGTCGTGTGTGTGTGTGTGTGTGTGTGTGTGTGTGTGTGTGTGTGTGTGTGTGTGTGTGTTTAACTTCTGATTCCACTCTTGGCCAGCTTGTGCTCTGGCTGACAGGAGGCAGCTCTTGCATTGTTCTTTAAGGTGCTTGTGAGGATGACTGTCACACATCTTTCTGTTTATGTGCACTCCAGGTTCTGATAACTGGGCCAGCGGACACCCCCTATGCAAATGGCTGCTTTGAGTTTGATGTATATTTTCCTCAGGATTATCCTAGCTCACCTCCTCTTGTGAACCTAGAAACCACTGGGGGTCATAGCGTGCGCTTCAATCCCAACCTTTACAATGATGGCAAGGTAAGGTGGCCACACACTGATCTGAAGGCTGTTTGTGACTCAGACAAAAGTTGGCGTGGTTATATTTTTTCTTCATTCTTAGCTTCCTCTATGTGGACAGACATCTGGCACCTGCTGACAGATCAGCTTGAAAATAAGAGAGAAGAAACTGAAAAGGGCAAAACAACAGCGTCCATGAGTTAGTCCTGCTCAAGAGTACAGCACAGCCAGTGTCTGTGCCTCTGGGTGTCCTCTTTTCAGGGTTGTTTGTGGCTGAGCAGCAGCACTCTGTCAGCTCTGGACTGCTGTCCTCTTCCTATTAACAGTGGGATGATTCATTCTCACTAGAAAATAAAATCTGACAAAAAGGTGTAGCAAATTATTTCTGGGCCTGGGGAACACAGCTCTGTGGTAGAGAATGTTTGCTTCCCATGGTCAAAGCCTTGGGCTTAATTCCCACCGCTGGGTGAAAAAAGTCAAAAGGTATATTCTAGAAATAATATGATTTATTTAAAACAGAAATCATTTTCTATGACTATAGGAAACCTTTTTAAAGTAAAATTTTTTTTTAAAAATTATCATTTTCGGTGTAATGTTTCATAGTTTAATAGGATTCTAATAGTAAATTCCATGCTGATTATTACTCTTAAAAACTACGAGGAGAAGCATCTGTAGGGCTGAGAGATGGCTCAGTACTCAGGAGCACTGTCTGCTTCCCAGACCTGATGCCCTCTCTGGCCTCCTTAGGCAGGCACCAGGCACACACACAAGCACATGCCTCTTGGTCATAGGAGTAGCAACATTTTATTTTTCTTTTCTTTTCTCCCCCCCCCCACCCCCCCGGAGCTGGGGACCGAACCCAGGGCCTTGCGCTTCCTAGGCAAGCGCTCTGCCACTGAGCTAAATCCCCAACCCTGAGTAGCAACATTTTTAAAATTGACTTTTTATCAAAGATGTCGCCAAGGTTTGGCTTCCTTTTCACTTTTATTTTCATCCAGTTCAATCTGGGATGATATTATTTCATCATCATTGAATGATAAATCATAAAACTAAAACTAGTTTTATAGATTTCTTGAGAAAGTTTAACAGAGGCACCACTTATTTTCCTTGAAAAACAAAGAGCAGGTTTTCTGGAACGAAGCTGAAGTAGCCTGTGTTGTCTTTTCTTGATAGATCTTGAGTCCCAAGTAACATATAAAGTGGATTTTGCTTAAGCAGTTCATTCAGTAAGGCTGACTGGGTGAAGACCTGAGATACCAGCATTCTGAGCATTTACTCTTTGAAGTGTTTTTGATGAATCACCCACACAAGTGTACACTTTAAAATTACTGGGTTTTGTCATTCTGGGATCAGATGGATGGCCTCGTGCATCTGAGTAAATACTCTACCATGAGTAGAGTAATACACCTCCAGTCCCTGACTTTAGAGAGCTGACTCACAGCCACCTCTAAACTCCAGCTGCAGGGGGATCCGATGCCATCTGGCACCTGCTCTCTTATGCACATGTATATGCATACACACACAATTAAAAAAAAAACTGTAAAAGAAAAAAAATCACAGTTGGGGCTGTAGAGATGATTCAGTGGCTAAGAACTACACTGCTGTTCTAGAGGATCCAGATTCAGTTTGGAAGACCCACATATGTGGTCTCACAGCCGCCTGAAACTCTAGTTTCCAGAGATCCAGCACCCTTTGACCTCAGTGGGTAAATGTACTATGGCTAACCCTGACAGCCTGCATTTGAGTCCCTGAACCCTCATAGTGATAGAAGAGGCCTTCAAGCTGCCCCCTGATCCCATGCATGCCCACAGGCATCCACAAAGAAATAAATTTCACTTAAAGCGTCTTGGTTTTGGAAAAGTATTACTTTTCATTAAGATATATGTTATATAGGACTAGTGACATAGTTTAATTGATAGTGTACTTGCTTAACATACACAAAGTCTTAGTTCTAATCTTCATGACTGCGTTGACTGGGTATGGTGGTGTATCCCTTTTATCTACTAGAGCAATGGGAGTGGGAAGATCAGAAACTCAAGGTCATCTTTCTACTACAAAGCTAGTTTAGGACCACCTGAGTTTATAATTGATCTTGTATCAACCAGCACAAAAATGTGCATCTTATTTGTGCAGATGCAGATGTAATGGGTGCGGAGTTTTCTTTATGAAGAAAGTAATTCCACAAGGGTTTGGGTCACATCTGAGGATGCAGTGGGCTTTCACAGACTTAGATACACTTTGACATGAGAGCATAATATTTTTATTTCTAGCTGAGACAGTTTGCTACTAGTTCTATTAAATTCTGTCTTTTCTCCTTAAGGTTTGTTTAAGCATCCTGAATACGTGGCATGGAAGACCAGAAGAGAAGTGGAATCCTCAGACATCAAGTTTTTTGCAAGTAAACAAAGTTTTTCTGACAAATTTACTTATACTCTGAGATCTGTGTGTGTTGCAAGGGAAATTGGTGACCAAAATAAGCATAGAAAACTGTTTGAAAGACAGGAAATAGTAATAATAGTTTAAGTTTCAAGTTATCATGTAAGATAAGCAGTCTTGTCAAGACCAAGTTGTTCCCTAAGTTCTTAAAGTGCAGTATGCTGCAGGAAGGTGATTTAGATCTGTCTCGTGTCCTATGAGTAAAATTTAGTACATGTCATGTATGATGTGGTACTTGTTAGAATTTTTACTTAACTGATGCTCAAAATTAATGTCCTGGAATTCATAAAGTTTAAGAATTATAGCTTCTATTATCAGATCATTTGATAAATAAGATTTAAGTCTTCAAAGTTGCATTTCTGTAAGTTAGTGAGTGCATAATACCTCATTTCTGCTCATGTTTTTATTTTATAATAAATAACTCAGACCTTCAGCTACAGGCAGAGTAGTAAGCATACCCAGAGTATGTTCACTAGAGTGCTTGTTCATTTAGGAAGAAGAGATACAGTGCTCAGTTATGGTTGTTATGTATTAGCTTGAACTCACATGTACAATTTGGTGCTTAAAGAAGATAATCAGAAACTTTCACCAGATAAGCCTACTTAAAGTTGACCTATCCTAGAAGATTATTTTCTTTAATGCTAGTTTGTGTTAGATAAGAGATGTGAAGTAAATTTCCTTTAGAGGATTTATCTGGTTTAACCTGAATAAACTAGGAAATTTGAAGATTTTTTTTATTGGTTTATTTTATTTATTTACATTTCAAATGTTATTCCCCTTCCTGGATTCCCCTCTACAAACCCCCTGTCCTATCCCCCCTGCCTCTATAAGGGTGCTCCCCCACCCACCCATCCATTCCAGCCTCACTGCCCTAGTATCCCCCTACTCTGGACCTCCACAGGACCAAGGGCTTCCCCTTGATGCCAGATAAGGCCATCCACTGCTACTTATGCAGCTGGAGGCTGGAACCATAGGTACTCTTTTTTTTTTTCTTTCTTTCTTTCTTTCTTTTTTTAAATATTTGTTTGTTTGTTTGTACACACCAGAAGAGGGCATCAGATTCCATTTCAGGTGGTTGTGAGCTACCGTGTGCTTACTGAGAATTGAACTCAGGACCTATGGAAGAGCAGTCTTTTAACTTCTGAGCCATCTCTCCGGCCCCAATTTTGAACTCTTGATCCATCTCTCAAATGTTGGAATGTGCCATCATACTTGGTTCTACTTAGTTTTTGTTTTGAGCTCTGGCTGTCCTTAGGCTCATAGAGATCTTTCTGCCTGTGCCTCTCATGTGCTGGGATTACAGTTTGAACCAAAACATCTACCTCTCCAGGCCATTTGTTAAGTCTGAGGGAGTCAGGCAAGGAGGAAACCAGGAAGCCCTCCTGAAGGGCCAGCTTCCCCATGCGCCCCCACCCCCACCTCACCCCACCCAGGGGCAGAAGGTCTTTAAACCTCTACGCAGGAAGACCAGAAAGTGCGGCAGGACAGACAGCCTGCCACAGCAACTACAACCCACCATAAAGCCAGAGCCACAGGTGGAGCTGCTGGGAGAGCAAGCAAGCCCTGACCTGTATACTCTTTGGTTGGTGGTTCCTGGGAGCTCTAGGTGGTTTGGTTAGTTTATACTGTTTTCTTATGGGGTTGCAATCCTCCCTGTTCTCAGTCTGATGGTTGACTGTGAGCATCCATATTGGTCTGGCTCTGACAGAGCCTCTCAGGAGACAATATACCAGGCTCTTGGCATCAGCAATAGTGTCTGGGTTTGGTGGCTGCATATGGGATGGATCCCCAGGTGGGGCAGTCTCTGCGTGGCCTTTCCTTCAGTTTCTGCTCCACTCTTTGTCCATAGGCACAATTCTGGGTTAAAATTTTAAGCTTTTTTTTTTTTTTTTTTAATGTTTTGGTTTCGGTTTCAGTTTTTTTGAGACTAGGTCACACTTAGTCACACTGGATGGCCTGAAACTCGGATGTCCTCCCTCCTTCCCCTCCTCTTGGGTGTTGGAGCTAAAGGCATGCACTGTTCCTGGCTGAAAGTACTTTTGAACTTATAATTTGAGACTACATCTCATCTAAAAGTGATTTTTTTTTCTCAAAATAGGTTGGGTTTTAAATTGTAGGTTTGTGATAAGAATTTGACTTAATCTTCTCTGCTTTTGTAGAACTTGAGTAATATATCCTATTTGTGTAAGGGGAAGAGGAAAAATATTTTAAAACAGCAAATGATAGAACTAACGATGGTTTAAAAGCTCTCTGAGGAGTCTCAGATTTGAAATAGAAGAAAATAACTCCTTCATTGAAAAGTGGATCAAGGACCACAACATAAAACCAGATACACTAAATATTACAGAAGAGAAAGTGGGAAATATCCTTGAACGCTTTGGTACAGGAAACAAGTTCCTGAACAGAACATCAGTGGTCTACGTAGCTAATTCCAGGCCAGCTAGGGCAACACAGAGAGACGGATGGATGGATGGATGGATGGATGGGTGGGTGGGTGGGTGGATGGATGGATGGATGGATGGGTGGGTGGATGGATGGGTGGGTGGATGGATGGATGGATGGATGGATGGATGGGTGGGTGGGTGGATGGGTGGGTGGATGGATGGGTGGGTGGGTGGGTGGGTGGGTGGATGGATGGGTGGGTGGATGGATGGATGGGTGGGTGGATGGATGGGTGGGTGGGTGGGTGGATGGATGGATGGATGGGTGGGTGGTGGGTAGATGGATGGATGGATGGGTGGGTGGTGGGTGGGTGGGTGGATGGGTGGATGGATGGATGGATGGGTGGGTGGGTGGATGGATGGGTGGTGGGTGGGTGGGTGGATGGATGGGTGGGTGGATGGATGGGTGGATGGATGGGTGGATGGATGGGTGGGTGGATGAGATTATGGTGTGGCTAACTTAACTTTGTACAGCTTTTTGTTTGTCTATTATTTTTAAGAGAGGGTATTGTGCTTTAACTCACACCGTCCTAGAATTCACTTTGTAGTCTAGGTTGGCCTTGAGCTTATCCTAATATTCATGACTCAACCGAAATAATGTGTATGGTTGTTTTTGCCTCTGTGTTTGTATGTCCACCACATACATATGCTAAGAATCAAACATGGGCCCTCTAAAAGAAAGAGCTGCTCTCTCCAGCCCCCAAAAGAATGTCTGTTTTGTTTTATGCCAGAAACATGTGGAAACATGCTTATAGAGACTCCTTGGAGATGACACAGCATAGCAGTTTGTTTGTGGTGAAACTGTCTCTTAATAACTTTTTGACTTTTGTCTGTTCCTCAGGTGTTGGTTTCTGTCCAGTCCCTTATATTAGTAGCTGAGCCTTACTTCAATGAACCAGGATATGAACGGTCTAGAGGCACTCCCAGTGGCACACAGAGCTCTCGAGAATACGATGGAAACATCCGACAAGCAACGGTTAAATGGGCAATGCTAGAACAAATCAGAAACCCTTCACCGTGCTTTAAAGAAGTATGTTGGGTAGAGTTAAGTACTTCTAGACATTTCAGGATCGGTTGTTAGTATTATATACTAAGCTTGCTTCATGAAACTACCAGTTAACCCTAAAGTCATTAATAACAAAGTGTAATTAATAAGGTTTAAAACCGTATATCCTGAAAGACAGCGCACTGTATCTTGGGACCTTTTTATGTAAGTGTTACCTTGGCGTTGTGTGCAGGCACACATTTGGTGAGTAGATACTTAGTACTGGTTCAGTGGGTAAAGGCCCTTTCTGCCAAGCCTACCCACCTGAGTTGGATTCCTGAAACCACCTACATGCTAGAAGGAAAACTAATGCCTTGACCTCTCTCTATGTGTGCTGTGGCTTACATGCCAATAAATAAATGAATGTAATTTGTAAATTAAAAAAATTACTTAGCTATCTATAAAATCTCTTTTAAAGATTTTTGGGTTTTTTTTGTTTTGTTTGTTTTTGTTGTTTTGTTTTTTATTTTTGTGTGGGTGAGGTGGGATGTATATGCACATGAGTTCAAATGGCTAGAGAAGCCATTAGACCCCTTGGATCCTGACCAGGCAGATGGTTGTGAGCCTCCTGACATGGGAGATGGGAACTAAGCACAGACCTTGTGTAGAAGCTCTACACTCCGAGCCTCCCTCATCCCTGAGTTCTCTTCTAAACAGAAGTGCTTCTGCTGCCAGTGTGTTGAAGATCATTTTTTTCTTGCTGATTTATTTCCACTTGTTTTATTTTGCCTTATGTTTGTCCTGTGCCATTTAGATGGGATTACTCAGTATCTGAGCAGTGTTGAGTATTCTTTGCCACCATAGAACTGAGTATTTCAGTGTGTGCCAGCCGATGTCCTGAGCCTGGTTTGTAATGACGTAGAACACATGAAACCAGATTTTCTGGACAGATAAACGTTGCAGTGTCTAAAATGTTTATTTTAGTGATGCTGTAAACTGACATTCTGGTGTGTAGACATGCTCTGTTGGACTGTTTTTATCTCCAAGGTCATACACAAGCACTTCTACTTGAAGAGAGTTGAGGTCATGGCCCAGTGTGAGGAGTGGATTGCAGACATTCAGCAGTACAGCAGTGACAAGCGGGTGGGCAGGACCATGTCGCACCACGCAGCAGCTCTCAAGGTGAGCTAGTTGTGCATTCACTGACTCGGGTATTCACAGAGAAGAAAACTGTTACAGAAAGTGTACAGATAGGTGCAATAGCTTTCACAGGGAACTAGAAATTCTTCAAATTAAAAGGGGCTACAGGTCTTGAGCCCAAAGATGTGACGGGGTTGGGGGTTGGCGGGGTATTGGGTCCATGTGTTTTGTTTAGTTTAGTTTTGTTTTAATTTATTTATTTAGTCACTTTACAACCCAATATCAGCCCTTCGTCTCCTCCCAGTGCTCCCTCATATAAGTCCTCCCCCATTCTCCTTGGAAAGGGAAGGGCCCTCTGGGTATCAACCCCTCAACCACACACATCAAGTTGCTGCAGGACTAGGCACATCTACTCGAACTGAAGCCAGACAAAACTGTCTATGTAGGGATGTGGAATCCACAGGCAGGCAGGTAGGCAACAGGTTCAGGGACAACCCCTGCTCCAGTTGTTTGAGGGACCCACATGAAGACTAAGCTGCTTATCAACTACATGTGTGCAAAGGGCCTAGGTCCAGCCTGTAGTTGGTGATTCAGTCTCTGGGAGCCCCTCTGGGGTCCAGGTTAGTTGACTCTGTAGGTCTTCCTGTGGGGTTCCTGTCCTCTTCAGGTCTCTCAATCTTTCTCCCAACTCCTCTGTAAGACTTCCAAGCTCCATCTAATATTTGGGTGTGACTCTGAATCTCTTTCCATTGGCTGCTGAGACAGAGAACAGATTTATTAGGTTCCTGTCTATAAGTGTAATGGAGTATCATTAATAGTGTCAGAGATTGGGCTGGAGGGATGGCTCAGGGGTTAAGAGCGCCGGCTGCTCTTCCAGAGGACCTGAGTTCAGTTCCCAGCAACCACATAGTGGCTCACAACCATCTGTAACGGGATCTGATGCCCTCTTCTGGTGTGTCTGAAGGCAGCGACAGTGTACTCACGTACATAAAATAAATCTAAAAAAAAAAAAAAAAATTAGTGTCAGGGATTGGTTCTTGCCCTTGGGATGGGTCTCAATTTGGAGCAGTCATGGCTGGCCATCCCTTCAAACTGCTTTATCTTTGTCCCTGCACGTCTTGCAGGCGGACACATTTGAAGGCTTTGTGGGTGGGTTGCTGTCCTTATCCTTCTGCTGGGAGTCCTGCCTGGCTACAGGAAGCAGCCACTTCAGGATCCATGTCCCCTACTGCTAGGAGTTTCCCCTGTAAACCCTCTGGGGCCTCTCTTTATCCCAGGTTTCTGGTACATCCTAGAGATTGTCCACATGAATTTTGTCTTTAATCTTTAAGCCTTACCTTATGCCTCTTACCTTACGTAACTTTATTTCTTGGTATTGGTATGAAGAAGGTACAAGATGGAAGCCTCTAATAGCCGGTGGGAATGGCCACTGTGAGGTCAGCCAGCTTTGTGGGAGGCAGGCAGTTTTTACTTGAGCATTCCCTGGTGGAAATGGAGGATACAATGGCTTTGCAGAATTTTTTCACACATGGGAATCATTCTTTGTACAGCCACCCATTTTGCTGCTTCCAAATAATCATTTTATTCTTTGGTCCTTTCCTTCTCTGCCAGATATCCGCCTTCCGTGTGTGCAGTATTTTCCGTCCCTCCTGGCTCCTTTCCTCTTTGTTTTCCAGTCCTCCTTGAAAAGCTGGAGGTGGTCAGTTGTGGTGGCACACACCTTTGATCCCAGTACTTGTCAGGGGTGGGTTCTAAGACCCTCTCTCAAAACAGATACATAGCTCATAAGAGGAGTGCTAGTTTTTCAGGTGTGATTTCTCTTTTTATTTTTCCAGTACAGAAATATTTATGAATGACAAATCGTATGATATCTGGGATTTGCTTCCAAATAAGAATAAAAATGAATAGATGAGGTCAGGCTGGCCAGGAATTTGTCATTTTTGAAGCTATGGATACATATGCCTTTATTTTTCTGTTCTGTCTACTTTTATATACAGTTGAAGTTTTTACATTATGAAGACTTTAGAACCATGATTGGTAGGTAGTATATGTCCGGTGTCCCAGCACTGTGCATCTCTGTACAGAATTCAAGACTACCCTTGGCTAGTGAAGCAGCTCTCTAAGGTTAGAACGCTTTGCTTGATCTATGCTCTTCTGTCTCTTTCCACCCTGCCTGCTAGCTCATCTCCATTGACAGTTCAGCTCCAGGCTCACTGCTGGAAGTCTCCCCTGACCTCTGACACACTGAGGTTACTCACGAGCACACCCACCACTTGTTAATGTCCCCTTCTGTTCACTTCTGTCCATCATAGCTGTCCCCTTCCCTGTTCCTTGTTTATTCTCTTTTTTCTGAGATCCAAATGATTTTAGCCTCCCTTTCTCTTATGCCTTTGGGCTTGAAATGCTGGACATTTACTCTTTAAAGGTAATTCATAAAACAAAACTAAAAGTCGTGGATTTGAAGAAGGGACTGGTAGGGATGAGGCAGGTTTGATAGGGACAAGAGGGAGGGGTGGAGAGAGCAATCGAACGCATACATGGATGAAGTTGACAGAAAATAAAATCAATTAAAATGTGATTCTAAAAACGTGTTTCCGTTAGCATCTCCTGACGTGTTACTTACTAATGGTTTCGCCTAGATGCCCTCATTAAACATCAAGAGTGGGAGTATACCTTCCTTCACACAGATTCCTCCAGCTTTCTATACTTAATTCCAGATCTCCCTTTTCTCTCATATGTCGATATTGCTTAACTCCCTTCATTTAGTTGATATGTTTAGTGGGAGACCCTTCAGTCTCATCCTCAGAAGAGGCCGCTTATCATCAGCGTGCACCCCGTACTCCTTCCCTTCTTCCTGGTGCACCCCAGCGTGCTACTCTTTGGATGGCGCTCAGCTGCAACTGTGCTTACAAGCACGCTTACACCCGCAGGCCAGCTGTGCTGCTTCTCTGCTCTGTCCCTTCAGCATGGGCTACTACCTGAAATTATCTTACTGTATTATTTTGAAGGGTTGTTTTTTCCTTTTTGTTTGTGAGACAGGATCTCACTCTGTACTCGTGGCTGCCCTGAATCTAACTGTGTACTCTAGGATGCCCTCAAACTCAGCTCTGCCTTCCTCTGTCTCCCCAGTGCTGGACTTAAGAGACATGAGCTACCATACCAAGCTACTGTGTTATTTTTCTGTCACTCTGACTTAGAAATCCTTTATTTCCAAACTGGTGAAGATTTTTATTCTTTCAAATACATTTTTGCTGAAGAAGGCTAAGTCAAGGAAGGAAATATAACAGCTTGAGTTCCCAATAAGATTTATAGTATCCCACCCCTCTTAAGTCCAAGTCCTCATAATAGTGAGATGTTTTTCTCCTTCCTTAGTCAGTGTTTTTATCACAGTGGAAAGGAAACTGGTGCTGGGGTTTTTCCGTTTCAACTGTGGCATTATGCTTTAAACCCGTGTAAGTGCTGATAGTGTTTGATTGGCTCAGCCTTTCTCGGTCTTCTAGCCTTTATACCTCCCACTAGGACTCAGGCTTCACACAAGCTACAGGTCTTTATTGTGCTCCTTCCCTTGCTTTGTTAGTGATTTCCAGAGCATTTTTTTTAATCTTTATTAACTTGAGTATTTCTTATTTACATTTCGATTGTAATTCCCTTTCCCGGTTTCCGGGCCAACATCCCCCTAACCCCTTCCCCTCCCCTTCTATATGGGCTTTCCCTCCCCATCCTCCCCCCATTACCACCCTCCCCGCAACAATCACGTTCACTGGGGGTTCAGTCTTGGCAGGACCAAGGGCTTCCCCTTCCACTGGTGCTCTTACTAGGCTATTCATTGCTACCTATGAGGTCAGAGTCCAGGGTCAGTCCATGTATAGTCTTTAGGTAGTGGCTTAGTCCCTGGAAGCTCTGGTTGCTTGGCATTGTTGTACATATGGGGTCTCGAGCCCCTTCAAGCTCTTCCAGTTCTTTCTCTGATTCCTTCAACGGGGATCCTGTTCTCAGTTCAGTGGTTTGCTGCTGGCATTTGCCTATGTATTTGCTGTATTCTGGCTGTGTCTCTCAGGAGAGAGCTACATCCGGTTCCTGTCGGCCTGCTCCAGAGCATCTTTTATGTGTAAAGATTGTTCTGTGAAAACCGCTTAGTGGGGCATCCAGATTCCTCAGTGAGTAAAGGCATTTGCCACCATGCCTGATGACTTGAGTTTGATCCCTGAGACCCACAAAGGAAAAGGAAAAGACTGACTGCTGCAAATTGTCTTTAAGTCTTCTCACCTGCATAGGCCTGCCTATACAATTAAACTCCTGCAATCAATGTTTTTAAGTTACTTAATTTTCAAAATCAGCTAGTTTCCTCTTCTATTCATCATAAACTGTTTTCTTTTGAAAGACTTCAATGTGCTATTTTCATTCATAAGCATCCAATCACTCTTAGCATCTTATATTCTACACTAAGATGTGATAACACAATTATTTAGTCTTGAGATTTTTTTAATGTGTTTAAAATTTTAAAATCTGAATGATAAAATTATTTCTCATGTTTCTTCCAGTGAAACAATGTAGAAACTTTGCAGTTTACAGAGGGCCCTGGTATTGAAACAGGCTTGTTTCCATTTGCAAAAATAACAACGTATATGTGGACTGTATTTTGTAGTTTATATTTTGTAGTTATGTTTTTGTCTAGTGGTTGTGTATTATGTGGTGTGTAGTATCTTCCCCCATCCCACCCCTCAAGTGCTAACAGTCAGAACCCGAAGCCTTGCACATGCCAGACAAGTGCTGTACTGTTCTGATGAATTCCCAGTCTGGGTGTATTTTAATTTGTGCACTGTACTTCTCAGAGTTAGCATCTGTGACAACACAAGGAATTGCTGTCTTTAACAGAATGCATATGTCAGACTGCTGATGTTTGTAAGTCATTGGTGATGCTGGTCCTGTGGCCAGGTCAAGGCGCATGCAGGTTCTGTAGAACTATCCTATGTTTTTGAGGAGGTGGGGTTTATTCTTTTGACCCGATATAGAATGGTACTCTGAGTTTTTCAACATCTGGAATTAATTTTTGAGTTTAGGAATTTCAACTGCATGTGTATGCGTACAGGGATGTCACAAGTCCTGGAATTTGAGTTACAGACAGATGTGAACTGCTGTGTCAGTGCCTGGAATTGAACCTGGGTCCTCATGAAAGCAGCCAGTGCTCTTAACCTCTGAGCCATCTCTTCAGCCCCTAGTTTGGGGATTCTTGAGAGTTTTGTTTCCTGTGTGTTTTAAATGTGTGACATACTGTCTCTGAGAAGATAGTAAATATTTGTACACTTGGTACTGAAGTATGTTAAAACCAAATTGTCCTGATGATATGCTAAAATCACAGAATTCACATTTCTGATATTAGCAATTTTCTCTACCCAGCGCCACACTGCTCAGCTCCGAGAAGAGCTACTGAAACTTCCTTGCCCTCAAGGCTTAGATCCAGACATTGAAGATGCCTCACCCGTGTGCAGGGCCACAGCGGGTGCTGAAGAGACTCTAACACACGACCATGTCAAACCCAGCAGCAGCAAAGACATCCCCAGTGACTTCCAATTATGAGCTGCATTGATGTGGATTTCGTAGACACACAGGCTTCGAAGCACAAGCCAAATATGTCAATATTTGTATGTAAGAAACTAATTATGTAATAGGTAATGAAACTGAAACTATACTATGCCCTTAAGGAGATCCAGTTTAATTCAAGGTGATCTTTGATTTACCTGTACAAGAGTGTAAACTTTTTTGTGCTTTTATTTTTCAATTGTGAGAACCACTGATTGGTATGTTCAACAAATTTGTGTATACAAAGAAATGGATAAATCACTGATCTATAAGGGAAACTACCTTAGGAAAGAATGTTTACTGAATGTTTATCTTTTTTTTTTTTTTTTTTTTTTACTGTAGAGTGAGAGGTTGTTAACAAAGAATATATATTGGTCATTCTTACAACTACTATTTAAAGTCAGCAACTTTTCACTGAATTTGATAGATTTTATGTTTGGCCATATCTTCATGCTCATATTTGATTTCTGAAGACTTCCTACATACACTTTAATAAAAGTTAAACAGACATAGCCCCTCTTTTTTGATTTACTGGTACATTTTTAAGTAATAAATCTGCCATAAAATGCACTATAGCTGGAGACTTGCACTTGTATGGATGAATTTATTACATTCAACATATTTAATTTTATGCCTTCTAAGATGCAGAAAAAAAATAAATGAACATGATTTTATTCTATGCCAAACATTTGGGCCTCTGAATGTATCCATTATTTGAATTTATTATATGAAAAGTTATGGTCAATTGAAAAAGTCGATTTAAACTGTTTTCCTCAAGGGCTCCTCTTTTTCCTGGACTGTGTGGTTTTGTTCCTGAAGTAGTCACATGTATGTATCAACACGAGGCTCTGTCGGAGAGAGGCTGGGCCTCTCTGGTGCTGTCACAGTCCGCTCTGTACCTGCCACACAGGCTCATTTTCATGCAAACTCTTCCTAGAGCCAATAAATAAAAACTTAGGTGAATTAGTATGTCTTGTTTCTAAAATAGTTGCCATGGTGTGCAGTGGTATTTCTACAGAAAAACTTTTTGAGATTTGAGCATGGGGGAACAAGGATGTTTTTGTAAGACTAGTTATCATAAAGGAAGCTGAAAGCTAGGCGTAATGGCACAGTTTAGTCTCAGAAGGGACATTCTTATCTTTACACTTCGAGTTCCACCACAGCCAGGGCTATGTAGAAAGACCCTGGCTGAAAAAAGCAGAGAAAGAAAGAAGAGCTGACGTGACTGTTGATGATGGATGGCAGCCTGGCACAGTTCCTCACACACCTGAGGTACAGCGTTTACTCAGAATACCGTCTGAGACCCTGCCTCAAAAACTGGGTCGGGAGAAAGAATCACAGTTTTAAATATGGAGGATGTAAAGAAAAATGGAAAACGGAGTTAAGAAGCATGCTGCCCCTTCATGTATGAGGCCCTGAACTCTTTAAACATGGGCAGAAGGCGGCTGAGCAGAGTGTGTCTAAAACACAGTTTAAAATACACTGTGTAGTTAAGCCGCACCTAAGTGGCAAGACGGTGGTAAATGAAGTGGGCGACAAGAAAGGCCTCATGTGGTATCAGCCATGCTAGATAGAGTCTACAGCAGAGCTATCAGCCGTAGGGGGGAAAGCGATTGGAGGTGGCTCAGTGCCTGGAAAGCAGTTGCTGAGCTTGGCTGACAATCGGTTCAGATCCCAGGAGCCCTTACAAGTCAAAGGACTGAGTGGACAGTACCACTGTGTCTATGCCTGAAGACCAATTCATCCATGTTATTCTCTTTCCTCCACTCACACCCCCCACCTCACACAAATCGATAAAAGTGATTAGAACAATCTCCAAACAAAGCTGGATACAGTGGCCTGCATCTTTCATAGTCAGACTCCTATGGCGAGATGGGAGGTGAAGACCAGAGTCACCAGAAGGTGGCAGGTTGGCCAGCCTGGTGTATATGACAAAGCTGCCCGAACAGAGTAAGATCCTGACTGAAAAAGAGGTAGTGATGATGGTGGCACGCCTCTATTTCCAGCACTCCGGAGGCGGAGGCAGAGGCTGACCAGCGTGGTCTACTTAGTGAGTTCTGGGACAGCCAGGGCTACACAGAGAAACCCTGACATGAGAGGGGCGCGGGGGTGGGAACGGAGGGAACTGCCTCTGACCTCCTCACAGTGTGTGCACGTGGTTTACACAAAAAGTAAAAATGTGAGTGCGCGTGTGTTTCCTTTGGTTAGGATCCCATTCTAATTTCATATGAATGATAAAAGCTATTGTCAAGTCCATTTCTTTCATCACCCCTCATTGTTAGAAGTGGGAAAGCATTGAGATAGTGTGTGTGGAGATCCAGACCCGCCCAGCAACATTTAAGTGTTCACTTTGTGTTAGGTCCCTGTACTCAAAGTAGTGAAGAACAGGCATGAAGACATGCATTTGTGGTAAGTTCTTCTGAGAGTTATTTACAAGGACCTGTTGGGAGCATGGGGGAGAGGTGTATAGAACTAATACTGATGGGAATCGGAGTGATATAAGCAGGAAGGGCTTCCTAGAAGACTAAGGAGTGCTGATAAAGAAGATGGGTGTGGCAGACCCATTGCTGTCTGGCTGTTCAGCATCCTGAAGAATTTGGAAAGCTCTGGGGCAGCTTTGACTGGGGAAGCCGGGTCCTAGCATTTTGCCTACTGCTGTGGCTCCAGAGTCCGTGTGGTAGATTATCACCTCAGGCACAGAGGGTTGGTGGGAGGAGGTGCTTGACAGAGCTTGGAGAAAGACACATATTTGAGAAACTGAGTAGGGGGACCAAGCAAAACAACAGACCATTAGGTTCCTGTTGAGTGTCGTCTACTATGGCGCCCATTCTGAGCCAGGGCTCTACCAGTGAGTTCCAAGGGAAGACTTTGTTCTTCATAATTTTTAAAGGCAAGAAAAAGTCTGTTAAGGAGCAGTTGCCTACAACAAAGAGGCTTGAAAATGCCTTGTCTTGTTTTGCTTTAAACTATTTACAGCCCCTCTCTAGGGGCTTGAAACAGTAGAGTGCTTAACACTTGTCGCTCTTGCAGAGAGGACCAGGGTTTGACTCTCAGCACCTACCTGGTGGCTCACAACCATCTCTTAACTCCAGTTCCAGGGGGATCCAGCCCTCTCTTCTGGCATCCACAGGCATACAAGGGGTATATACTTACGTGCAGGCTAACATATATACATATAAATTAAAATATGAAGTACCAAGAAAATAAAATTTTTCTAGCATTAAAATCAAAATCTTCCACCAGACTAATACAGAAAATAAATATTTTTTTAGTCATTGTTATCTAATAGGTTAGTTTATGTCAGATAAGATTAACTGAGGTAGGGTTGGAGATTTAGCTCAGTGGTAGAGCGCTTGCCTAGCAAGCACAAGGCCCTGGGTTCGGTCCCCAGCTCCGGAAAAAAAAAAAAAGATTAACTGAGGTAAGATATTCTAGTTAATGTGCCTCATCTGGTCTGTGGTAATGACCCAAAGTTTTTGGCTATATCTCTCTTTTGTTAGGCTAATTCTTTTTAAGAGGCAGGAAGATATGGGTAGTGGCAATGGTAGAGGGAATATACAAGGTTCATTCAGCACTGCCACCCACAAATTAAACAAAGTAGTATTGTGTACAAACTCACCTTGTGTGCTTAGGTCACCACAGTTGGCAGTGATCTGTGAACCATGGTTTGGATAATGCCCATTCACTTAGAGCTTGTTCTGTCTGGGGCTCGGTCTATTCTTGAGCCCATGTTAACTTTTTTTTTTCTTTTTTTGGTTACATTTTCTTTTAAAGATTTATTTATATGAGTACATTGTAACTTTTCAGACACACCAGAAGAGGGCATCAAGTCTTATTACAGATAGTTATAAGCCACCATGTGGTTCCTGGGATTGAACTCAGGACCTCTGGAAGAGCATTTAGTGCTCTTAACCACTGAGCCATCTCTCCAGCTCAGCCGATGTTAACTGCTAGATTTCTACAGATACATTGTTTTACCATACTTTATGGTTTGCCCAAATTAAAAAGACTCTAGACCTGTGGTTCTTAACCTTCCTAATACTGTCACCCTCTAATACCTCATTATTTCATTACTACTTTATAACTAATTTTGCTACTGTTGTGGATCATAATGTAAACATCTGATATGCATAGATATGCAAACTCAGGGAATCCTGACACACAGGTTGAAAGCCACTGCTCTAGGGGGCTGAAGAAATGGCTCATTGGAGCACGTGCTCCCCTTCCAGAGGACATGACTTTGGTTCTCAGCAGCCATGTCAGATGGCTCAGAACCGCCTGTAACCCCAGTTCCAGTATGCCTGACACACTCCTCTGGTCTCCATGTGCACCTCACACGAATGCACGCACAAAGCTAAATGTTAAAAGAATGAAGTGTTCTGAGCGGGGGTGGGGGGGGTAGAGGGTAGGGTGGGGGCTCACCTTTCGTTCCGGCACTCAGGAGGAAGAGATAGGCAGATTGTGAGTTTGAGGTCAGCCTGGTCTACAGGGTGAGATCCAGGACAGCCAGGGCTGTCACACCAAGAGACCCTGTGTCAAAACCTGAGAGAGGGAGGGAGAGAGAGAGAAACTCTGGTATGTGGTTACATGGTTAGGCCATGCTACAGTATACACAAATGTTCCTGCCAGTCTGGGAGACAGAGCACACTAAGGCCTCAGGTTCATTTGGTCTCAACTCCAATGTATACCACGGAAAATTGGGAAAATACTGAAAAAATATGTGAAATTTTTTGTATGTCTAGTACTTTTTCTATATATGGTTTTTGTTACCAAGCTTTCAAGCCATTTTGTGCACATTTTTCCACAAAATGCCTGGCTAATGTGAATGGTCTTAAACACTAAGATTTTTTTAGAGATTTATTTATTTTTATTAGATGTTTGTGTGTGTCTGGCATGGTGGTGTGCCTTCAAAGCCAGAAGAGAGCCTCAGATTTCCTGAAGCTGTAGTTGAAGGCATTTGGGAGTTCTCTGAAGAGGATGCTGAAAATAACCCTGCTCTTTAGGAACAACAAATACACCTGAGTGATGAACTCTCTCTCCATGACCCAGACAATAAAAATTAAAAATGTCAAATCTGAAATTTTGATTATTAGCATGTTCTAGTCTTCCTTTTGTCCACATTGTGTGTGAACCACTTGAAATATGTTTCCTTCTATCAGTTACAAGTTTATACCCTTTACCTGTTTGTTTACTGTCTCAGCGTGTGTAACATACGTGTGGGTTGCTAGTATAGTAGAATGTTCATTTTTATCACATCTGTTGGTATCTTGTCCAGACAGTCTTAACTTCTGCTTTGATTTTATCATCAGAGTTTTACCTTATGGAATTATCTATTGGCTTTTTTCCTTGGTGAAAAGCATTAGTTGCTTAATGTTTCTGATGAGTTTGCTAGTGCAAAGGAATCGTGTGCTCTTACTAACTGGCATTGGTTTGGGTGAAGCCGAACTGAACCATTTCTGAGCTTCCGATTCTCTCAACCCCCATCCCCCATCCCCCCATGGATCATAGTAAGAACACAGAGGCACAAATAGGTGGGACATCCAGGCCAGGGGGAAAGGAAGTCAGCCTTGCTTTCTCAGCTTCTATTCTTTAGATGCTTCGAGCTGTAGAAGCTGGCCTGAGTCCTGGACTCAGTTCCCTCTGGCTCTCTCATGTATTAGCCCTTGAATGTGATCATGCAGTGCTCCACGGGCTTTAGTTAGTATTGCCTCTTTCCCTGTCGTAGGTGCCCCTCTTCAGGTTTGTGGGAAGCATATACAGTATCACCACTGTGTTTCATTCACTATTCACTTCTCCATGGAGGGAGTAGCCAGCAGAACCACGACAGCTGTAGGCTTTTCTGGGCTATTTTCCAGGAGTCAGATCGTCACAAGATAAGCTCTTTTATGCAGTAGGGATCTCCAGATGACTACTTTCCTCGTCTCTCCGTCATCTGGTCTGTTCAGAGGTTAGCTGTGGGTTTTCCTCATCATCCTTGCCCACCTCTGTCCCTTGGCCATTGTTCTACATGCGCTCTTTGATTTACCCCACTCCCTCTCACTTTGCCATCTACAAAGCTAGCGAATGCAGCCACAAAGTGCCTCCCACCTCTGTATTCTTTTGCGGTCTTTAGATGATGCATCTGTCACTCCTTTAACCAATCTGTGTCCCTTTCCTGCTCCCCTCACCTCTAGAAATTCAAAGATAGAAGTTCTCAAGACCAGACAATTTGCAAATAAAACTTCACACAAATGAAACACACTGTATTTTCCAGGCCTGAGATCCATCACACCAATCCTGATGTGGGGAAAACCCCACCTGCCTACCTTTCGACCCCCTTGAAGCAGGAGTTACAGCCCTCTAATGAGGCATTATTTTCCCTTTAGTCGGGCCTTTCTTTGCTAATCTAGCAAAGGGGGAATTTAGAAAGAAAGACTGGCCCCTCCCCATCTTCACCAAAGACGGCATCCTAATTTGCTCTGACCATTTCATTGCTAATCCTGATACTGGTCACCAGCCTTGCAGTGTGTTGACTAGTTGGTAAAATGTCATGAAGCTGCCTCTTCCAGAACTTCCCAGCCTAAGAAAAGGTGGAGGTCCATTAAATCCATCATTTAGGGATGGAACTGGTTTAACCAGCTTTGTTCTCAGGAATCTTCCATGGATTGGCATGAGTTCAAAGTTCTCCTGGGGTTGTGAGGCTGGGAGATATTTCCCAAGCATGCCTTCTGCAGCTAGGGGGAAATCACAGCTGTAGAAAATCTGACTTCTGCCTAAGGTGGGAAGCCATAGGCTCACTCCTGTTTAGTGAAACCGTTAAGAGACAGTTGGTTTTAATTGTCAACTAGACACAATCTAGCATCCCTGGGAAGGGAGGCTCAGCTAGGGATTGTCTAGATCTGGTTGCCCCAAGGTCAAGTCTTGACTACATTAATGGAGATGAAAAGACCTGACCATTGTGGGTATCGATACCACCACCACCACCACTACCACACACACACACACACACACACACACACACACACACACACACACACAGCCCAGTTAGCACACATAAGTTTTCATGTGGTTGGTTCTCTCTGCTCTTGGCTATGGAGGAAATGTGTCTGTGGTCACCTTGACTTCCCAGAAGCTATAATAGTCTGGAACTGTGAGCCGAACAAACTTTCTCCCTTAAATCGCTTTTGTAAGCCTGTTTTGTCACAGCAAGGGGAATGAAACTAACCCAGTCTAAGAGGTTGGGAAAGCAGAGAATGGGTGAAGTCACTCAGATACCAGGTCCTGAATGGTAGTCAGACAGAAACTGTTGACACCAAGGCATCTATGAGTTTGCTTGTTGGCCGAACCTAGCAGCTCCATGATCCAGGTATCCTCCATGTTTAAAAACAGTCTGACGGGGAAGAGCACGCTTTGTCTCTCTTGCCCCTAATTAAACACTACACATAATTGAACTCTTCCAATAATGAATTTTAAGTGTCCATCGTACTGATAGGAGGAGAGGGGAGAGGGGAGGGGATGACACAAGTACCAATATTGCCCTCAGTAACTTCTCATGAGCACAGGAAACCTTTCAACTTAAAAATGCACCTCTTACCCAGGTGGTGGTGGCTCACAGGCCTTTAATCCTAGCACTTGGAAGGCAGAGGCAGATGAACTCTGAGTTCGAGCCTCGCCTGGTCTATAGAATGAGTTCCAGGCCAGCCAGGGCTAGACTGAAAACCCTGTCTCAGATTGGAGGTTGGGGGAGCACTTCTTTAAATGAACAGACATTGAAATATCTGATTCGATATCCTTCTTTCAGTAGAGTTGGCTGAGGTTACAAAGTTTGCTTATTCAGATAAGGCATAGTCACGTCTCGCCCATATATGCACCTGTGCGTCTGTGCGTTTTGTGCATGCAGTACTCATAGGGTTCAGAAGAGGCATCAGATCCTCTGTCAGGAAATTTTAAAAAATTAAGGTAGAGGCCTTTGTTGAGCAAATCGGACCTCCTGCTTAGCTTAGGGTACAAACTGGACAGACAGCACATCCCTTTGTTGATCTTCATGTACCCTTGGGCATGAGCCACGTTAATGAGCTAGTATTGATGCTGACAGATTACTTTGCATAGATGCGCTGTCAGAGGAGCCACAAACAGGAGCCTGTAGTGGATCTGCCCGTGGTCAACAGGCCACGTGGGCTCTGCCAAACTGGGCCTATGTCAGTATCTGTCCTTCTCAAATTCTAGAGTGTTGACGAACATTTGAGGAACTCATTAACAAGCAGATTTCTTAAAACCATGCAGGGCATAGACATATAGTTTTAGTGGTTGCTTAGGCAATTCCCATTTTTTTAAAAAAAATGTATATATAACATATATATTACATATATATGTATAGCTTTATTATGATATTTCATAGCTATGTATAAAGTATTTGACCTGTCCATTCCTGCCACCCTCCCTCTCTGGTTCCCTCCCACTCCCAGTGACCTTTTCCCTCTTGCCAACTCCTCTATTTCCTCCTCCTCTTTTTCCTTCTCTTCTTCCTCCCCTCCTCCTCCTCCTCCTTTCTTTCTTATTCATTTTGATTGATTTGTTTTTCAAGACATGGTTTCTCTGAGTAGCATGGGCTGGCCTGGAACTCAAAGACCCGCCTGCCTCTGCAGGGACTGATGTTGTGCACTGCCACCACCCAGTTCTTTCTTGTTTTTTAGCATTCCTGCCCCAGTGACTTTAATTGGGGTTAATTATAAAAGCACAGATAGCTTACCTGTGGCTGTCTCTCCCTCCCCCAGCAGTCAGCATACAGATCCTCAGGGACCGTGGGAACTCATGACATCATTCCCCTGATTATTCAACTATGTTGCCCATGTGGTCTTGAATTCCAGGAGTTGGAGCAATCCTCCTGTCTCAACTTCCAGCATGACTATTCCACGGGTTAGCCCTCCCACGCCCCACTTATGCTAATTCCGATGCTAACAATATGTGGAGTTTGAGGACTACTGATACCCAGGGCAGAAACAGGGATGCTTTGGTGTCTCCTGCCGTGTTGGTTTCCAGTTCTGTTGTTTGCTCAGTTATTTTCCCCGGAAATTGTACTTTTCTTCGCCTTTAGAATAAGGCCTCAGGATGGTGGCCTTAAATGATATTTCAAATGGGAAGAGCTGACCCGCTGCTAAGACTTGTATTCTTGGAGCAAGATCAGCCACAGCTGGATTTGATTACTTGGGTTTTCCCCTTACCTTTTGTGTTGACGCTGTTTGGTGCACTTTCAAACGACCATTCCCTCTCCTGTTGGAGCTTGCTAGTCATGGCCGTGGAAATGGAAAGGTTCCCCCTTTGGCTGAGGAAACGTTCTGGTCAGGTTTGCAGAGGCCCCAGGCCTCCTTGTGGAGCTTCCTGGTTACACCAAACCCCTCCTTCCGCAGTATGAGCAGAAAAAGCTGATGGATTGCAGAGCGAGTCATCACACCGCCCAGCCCGACACTGTGTGATATATTGTCGAAGGATGACAAGACCTCTATTTAGAACCTGAAAAAAGAGAACTGAATTTATTGCTCACTGAAGGAAAGGAAAATTACACAGGTCTGTTGCAATCCCCTCTTGCACAACATACTGTTAATCATACGTGAGCTTTGGAGTTCAAGTACCGGTAGATTTAGAGGCATAAGCATTCAACTTAAGCTTTATCTGTAAAAGGGCTTTCATTGGGTGAAGTTGTTGATTGGCTGGCTGGCTGGCATTCAGTGCATGTAGCCAAGGGAGTGTGTCCTGGATTTTAAGCAATGTGCTTCAAAAAAATGTTCACTTCTGGCCATTACTCATAGAGTGAACAGTTCTAAAACCTGTTCTGAGGGACGCTTGTGATTGTGCTACAAAGCAGTGGATCTTTCCCAAGTTAATCTGTATGTTTCTTTTGGTTTTTAGATTTTACCTTTGTTCCAGACAGATGGCCCAGCCATTAAAGGCTAAGGCTCACAACCAACCGGACAAGATTTTATTTTTATATTTTAAATCATGTGTGTGTGTCTGTGCATGTGCAACGCATAAGCATAGATGCCCACAGAGGCTTGAAGAGGGCATCGATTATACTAGAACTGGAGTTAGTGGCAGTTATGAGCAAACTGGTGTGGGTGCAGGGAAGAGAGCTGAGGTCCTCTGCAAGAGCTGTATGTGTCTTAGGTGCTGAGCCATCTCTCCTGCTTCCTAACATTAGTCACCAAAAGTACATCAGAAGCTGTAAGGGCGACAGGGTTTTCTAAACGTGTTGTTGACTCTACCTTAGATATCTTCTTACCACTGAGAGCTGACTTTCAATAGACAATAGCTCAGTTAGTCTGGCTTTGTTGCTGGTTACTTGTTGGCTTATCTGTCAGGACAATTGTGTGGAAGGACTGAAGATTCTGGATAGCAGACATAATATAAACGTGAAGCAGACCGATATATTTAGAAAAATCTTGAGAGACCAGGAGGAAGACACATTGCAAACATCTAGGTTTAATCAAGAAAACAAGATGTGGTGACTTGCTGTGTCTACTTTACACAGCCAATTTGCTATGTGGTATAAATTTAGACACAGTATGAAATGTTAGCAATGTCCCAGATCCCTTCCTTGTTGGCCCAAAGGAGAATGAAGGCTATTTACGATCCACATGCTATTCATTAGTCTGTTACCCATAAATCCTTGTGTCAGGAAACTTAAACGTTTTCAATGTCCCCAGGGCTAGTCTATCCTATGCACTGTGTCAGCCAATATGAATAAATACTTTTTTGATGATCACTCTGGGTATTTTAGCTTGTATCATAGGGACATTTTCCTTAGAGTCTTTCCACTAGAAACAGTTACAGCGTTTGTAATCATCGCAAGGGGGAACGGGCTGTTGAGCTGTCATAGTCTTGGAATGGCCTAATCGTCCTCCATAACAGCTCATTTGGCTTGAGCTTGGCGTGGAGAGCCTTAGTTTCACCTAGGAGAGGGACACCGGGAACACACAGCAGACATGTGTGACCAGTCCCAGTGTGGCTGCGGGAATGTTCTCTCCTGATGACGTGAGGAGTTACACTTTACATACGTTAGATCCCCATTCCTGCCACAGCACACAGGCTTCCTATTTAATGTGTTTAAATTCTTTCTGAGGGGTGATCTGTGGGTTAGACTCAGAGCTTTACTTCTGCTGAACATGCCATCTCTCACTAAGCCGCACTCTGGCTCCTATGAGTATTTGCAGACTGTCATTTTTAGGCCTGGGGATGTACCTTGGCAGTAGAGCACTTGCTGAGCATGGGAAAGGCCTTGAGGTCAACCCTCATTACTGCAGAAAGGCGGAAAGGTTTAAATATTTTTGGTGTATAACTTCCCCCTGTTGTATTAGCAAAGGCCCGAAAAGAACTTAATCCTAGATGCGAATGATGAGTACTTCTGGGGAAGGCTGGATGTAGAGAAGTGTCGATCCCCTCATCACGAGAACGTGAGTGGACACAGCAGCAGCAGCATGATTAATTATGGACTTTCCACACACAACGGACAAGCCTGCCTGTTTTTATCCAGTGCAACACTGCGTGTGACATTAAGAGGGGTGATGTCCTGTTTGATGTCCCACTTCTAGAATGTGCTATCTTTAAATTAGTTGAAAACAAATTATTAAAGTGTAAGAGGGTAAAAGTATCTTTTATTCGCCCGATCTGATGGTCATTTCCAAGGCTTACTGCCTCAGTCAGAACCTAGGTCCTGTTCTGGAAACTTCTAGCCTCCCTACAATCTTTTTTTTTTTTTTTTTTTTTGGTTCCTTTTTTCAGAGCTGGGGACCGAACCCAGGGCCTTGTGCTTCCTAGGCAAGCGCTCTACCACTGAGCTAAATCCCCAACCCTAGCCTCCCTACAATCTTATCTAGGCCTAGAATGTTTAAGCTCACTTTTTCTAGTTCTTTCTGAATTCTTGCTGGCTGCTTCAACTCAGATGCTGTGGCTTAAACTCCTCTCCAAGTTGACTGATTCAATCTGGTTTCTCTCAAAGCCTCTGACTGAATTTCTCTGCTTGAGCTCAAACTAACTCTGGCAATCTGTTCTAATCTTCCAGCTCCTTCTCATTCTCGGGCTTATTCTCTCTCCAACGTGTGTCTGTACAACTGTCTTGGTAAAATTGCCTCCCTTTCCCCTCTCTGTACTGCTCTCTTAAGTCAACTCTCCTTCCTGTCCCTTCTCATGAGGGTTGTGCATATCCTAGTCTGTCAAATCTTTCTCTGATTCATGACTTTGCCTCTCAATTAGACGACTTCTTCTCCTTTCTTTCTTTCTTTCTTTCTTTCTTTCTTTCTTTCTTTCTTTCTTTCTTTCTTCCTTTACTTATTTATTTCATGTTGCTACACTGTAGGGGTTTTGAGACACACCAGAAGAGGGCATCAGATCCCATTACAGATGGTTGTGAGCCACCATGTGGTTGTTGGGAATTGAACTCAGGACCTCTGGAAGAGCAGTCAGTGTTCTTAACCCCTGAGCCATCTCTCCAGCCCCAGGTGCTTCCTTCTACAAACTAACTTTATCTTCATTGTTTGGGATTAGAGATATGCCAAGGGTGTGTCTCTATTTCAGCCAGAGTAGCCATGTTGCTGGATGCCCCCAGGTTTTGTTTAAACTAAAAATTGTTCAGTTTAACTATTATGTCAGAAACAGTTAATACCATAAATGTAAGTCTGTGCATCCTGATGAAGACCCGTTGGTGCCATGATCCTTCGTAACTGCAGTCTTAATTACCTGTTCTTTGACAAATGTCCATTTCAGCATCAAGGTTTTCCAATCTGCCGGTCTGAAGAATGATCTTCAGCAGGCCTGTTGAATCGTCTCCCTGGGGGGGGGGGGTTGCCTTCTTCCTTGTCGGTGCTGACTCTCTACGTCTCTTCCTTGAGCCTTTCATGTGGAAGCCTCCATTATTCGAGACTGATCTTTATTAATTTGGGCGGAGCACTCATTGCTCTTCCAGAGGACTTAAGTTCCGTTTCTATGACAGGCAGCTCCCAACCTCCTGTGACTCCAGCTTCAGGGGACACTGTGCCCTCTTTTTACCTTCATGGGCAGACACTCGCACAGGTACACGTACACATGATGATTTTTTTTCATAAAGCATTGTCACCGGAGAGATGGCTCGGTGTTAGGTGAAGACTGGCGAGCTCAATGACTGAGTTCAGTCCCTGGACCCCACGAGGTGGAAGGAGAGAACTGACTCCTGGAAGTTATCTTCTGCTGTGGGAGTGTCCAATGCTTGAAAGAAAACAAACAGATGATCAACCTCCATGACAATGGGCAAAGAGATACCTCATTGTCAGTGGTGCCCACTCAGGGGCAGAGCAGACAGCAGTCCTTCGTTCGTCCTAGCTTGATGCCTGGCATGGTGGCCAAATCTGTCTTATGCCTGTTGGAATTGTTTGTCTTCTTTGTGTCCTAATTTTCTTTGAATATCTGTGGAAATTGGTTATAGGATGCTTTGTCTTGGTCTTGTTTGTCTGGGTTGTTTTCTGTGGTATTGTCGAGTGTCTTTTTGACTTTTGTTTCGTTTTTGGACTTTGGATAGACAACTATGTTTAAAATCTTGGACTGACGACTGTGTTTAAAATCATGAAACTGTTTGCTTTGTTTGTCAAGGAGTTTTACTTGGTCCTCTTGGTGCTTAACTTGGAAATAATTTGCTTGAGAAAAATTGTTTTCTGCTGGGGAGTTTTATCTTTCTCTCTTGGGCCTCCTCCCCAAGGAGAGATGCCCCTCCCTTTGCTCCCCTTGTCCAGTCTAGCTGCCGTTAACAGTTGTGTATGAAGAACTCCAGGTTAGTGAGTGACCCTGTCTGAAGCAGGTATTAACAAGAGCCTGAAAGCTTTACCTTAGATCCTGAAGAAAAATTCTCCCTGTTGCTTAAACATTCACAGCGTCTAAGGAAGGGACAGCACAGAGTAGGAAAATGTAGGGGCTGAGGGTGACAAGCATGCAGGCCTGCTAGCAAGCTGCAGGCTGCTCGTGGGCAGTGGCGCAGCTCTGGCCAAGTCAGCGTAAGAGGAGTTTCAAGGTGATGAGGCCGGCTGGCTTTGACAACAAGAAGATAGCGTAGAGTTAGTGGTTGTTTTATGAGACTTTTGGCCCTGAAAAAATAATAATTCCAGTTGCTGCCTTCAGTGACCAGACCTTCAACACTTGCTCACAGAAGGAGAGTGTTCATTAAGAGAAGTTCTTTAAGGGAGCCTGCCTTATCTGCTGGCCCTATTCCAAGAGAGGAGTTGATCTCCAACATTAAGTAACCTTCCCTGTTAGTCATCATTGACATGGAGAGTGCCTTTGATCCTATCCCCACAGCAGCCAGTTCCTGCCCCTGTGGTCAAAATGCCCCAGGTTGGGGGACAGAGAAGCCCCTAAAATAGTTTCAAAAAGAATCTGCAACAAACTGTGAAGAACTTTGTTTTGCCAGTCAAAATTTAGAATTCAGGCTTTGGCTGTGGCCAAGGTCAGTATTAATGTTTTCTTTTCCATGGGCCTTTAGCCCACTGAGACAGTTTGGTAAAGGGCTGCTACTGAGGTCCTGAAAGTCCCAGGTGAACTGGTTACAATTCTTTTGTCAGCCACTTGGCATCTAGCACCCAGGTCCTAACCATCTCTCCATCCTTTTGTTATTAGTTCTTAAGTCCAGAGAGATAGTCGGTAACAGATCAGCTCCCTCTCTGCTTGCCGTTCTGTTTCACAGACACAAAGCTTGTGCTTATTTTTACAATGGCTTTTTTGTCCCAAGAAAGCCTCCTGGCTTAGCTGTGTGACTAAATGCTATTTGTCCTCTTCAGTGGACCTCTATTCTCAAGATTCTCTTGTTTTCTCACCATCCCACTTGAGATGCTTGTTAGTAACTGTTACAGGTCTTCTTTACCACCGAGGAAAGACAGAATCCTACTGGAGGCCAGAAAGAATGTTCCAGACATGGATGGAGACCCTCACTCCTGACTGTTGACTTGAATACCCCTGAAGGTAGGGAGTGCTCCAGGTCTGCCACCAGGCTCCAAGGGTGGGTCTCTGAGGGGCTGGAAAATGCCCCACCAATCTGGCTAAGATAAGGAAAAGATATAAAGAGAGAAAGTTACAGAAATTTGAAGGGTTAAGCTAAGTTGTTGAGAGTTAGTGTAAGTTGCAGAGAAAGTAAAGTTGAAGTGTAGTTAGACTGAGGAAGAGAAAGAGGAAAGAAGGTAAAAAGAGCAGGAAGCTAAGGAAGAAAAGAAGAAGCTAGAGAGCTAAAGAGGGATAAAAGATAGGAGAGGAATATATACTGGCCACAGTAGTTAGGGAACCTAGGAAGACAGTACCTGGCAACAGAAGAGAATTCCTAGCTAAAGATCAGTGTGCCTATCGCAAGGAAAAAGGACACTGGGTGAGGGACTGCCCCAGGAAGAACAAGAGGGGCCTCTCCAGCAGCCCGGAAGGCAAGCCTCTTGGTCCTAGAGTGCTGGCTATGCGCAAAGATAGAAGGGAAGCCTGCCCAGTTGTTTTGTGAATACCGGGGCCCAACACTCTGTGCTCCTACGCCCAAATTGGCTAGTGTCCAGCAAAAGACCTTGAGTACAGGGGACTACTGGCAACAAATGATACTCATGGACTACCTGAAGAACGGTGGACCTTGGCGTGGGCCGGGTATCCCACTTGTTCCTTGTGATTCCAGACTGCCCCTACGAGTCTAAACCCTGCAACCCTGCTCCCGGACCCCGGCCTAGACACCCCCCTTCATGACTGTCAGCAGGAGCTCACTAAAGCACAGGGGTGACATAAAGATCAGACTGATCAGCCAGCAGAGGGGGTAGATGTCATCTGGTTCATAGAAAAAGATGGGCTGGGGCAGCAGTGGTAGATGGAAACAGAGTCATTTGGGCTCAGGCCCTACCAGAAGGCACCTCTACTCAGAGGGTAGAGCTCGCTCCCCTCACCAAAGCCCTTGAGCTGAGAAAGAGACTTAACATTTATGTGGACAGCAGGTATGCCTTTGCTACAGCCCATCAGCAGAGGGGCCTGCTGACATCTGAGGGCAAGAAAAAAAGAGATTCTGGCTATGTTAAGGGCCCTCCATGACCCAGCCAGGCCGAGGAAGAAACTCTGGTACACCTCAACGAGAAAGAAGATCCTGCTACAATTTTTACAGGCAGAGGCCATGGTAAAACAAATACATCAATGGACTCACTTAGGGGTAAGCAAACTCATCCAGACATTTTCAAAAACTAAATATTATGTCACAGGTCTCAAGTATCTCGTGGAACAGATAGTGCAGTGATGTATACCATGCCAAAAGGTAACTGTTTTCAGGAAAGTTGACTGTGGTAGGAGGCTCCGTGGGGAACGGCCTGGATACTACTGAGAAGTGGACTTCACAGAGATAAAACCAGGAAAATATGGTTATAAATGTCTCCTAGTGTTTATAGATATCTTTTCAGGAATAGGTAGAAGCTTTCCCCACCAAGCAAGAGACGGCCTCAATAGTCATCAAGAAGATACTAGAAGAAATCTTCCACAGGTCTGGAGTGCCCAAGGTAATCTGGTCAGACAACAGCCCTACTTTCGTTGCCAAGGTGAGCCAGGGTGTGGCCAGGTATTTAGAGGTTGATTGAAAATTACGTTGTATTTACAGACCTCAAAGTTCAGGACAGGTAGAGTAAATAAATGAAATTTTAAAAGAGACCCTGACCAAATTGACCATGGAGACTGGCGTAGACTGGGTGACACTCCTTCCCTTTTGCTCTCTTCAGAGCAAGAAATATTCCTTCCAGATTCAGCTTTACCCCCTTTGAGATCTTATATGGGGCCTCAGCTCCCCTGACTGTATTAGATGATGTTACTGAACCAACATGTCATAGTAATAATGATTTGTATGCCAGGCTAAAAGACCTACAGGTGATACAGAAAGAAATCTGCTCACACCTGACAGCAGCCTATGCCCTGGAGACCCCTGAGACATCCCATCAGTTCCAGGTTAGAGACTACAGCTACACTGAGCCCAGACACTCGAGCCTCGCTGGAAAGGACCGTACCTGGTGCTGCTGACCACCCTGACAGCCATCAAGTCTCAGCCCTCACCAGCCGAGTACTAGCTGTTGGAGCTGAGAGCTGGGACCTAGAGGGACACTCAGATCTTCAAAAAGCTCCCTAGACTTAAGTGATTGGGAGGTTGCTATAATGCTCACTTGAGGAGTGTGTTTTAGAAACAAGAATTTCATGTTTGCCTGTTTGCCCTGGGTTCCCTCGGAATAGGTATAGGGATAGGCTTGATTTTTATTGCAAATGATGTAACATTACATATGTTAGTACTCCTAACACTTCTTGGGACTGTGCCTCAGGGATCACAATCTATATAAGTTTAGAAGTTCTAAAAGACCTTGGTGTATAGGTTCAGATAGTGTCCAGATTAGAATCCTGATGCTAAAGACTTAATAAGACGCAAAAGAGAGTTGAGAATTATTTAAGGCTATCTAGGTGCTACAAGGGCAGCACAAGGACATCTGCTGTTGTCCTACAATGCAAGGCTTATAGAGAATTCAAAACTGCCATTGACTCAGATATGAAAAGAGTAAAAAAAGACTTTTTAGCTGACCTCCAAGAACACCTAACCTCCCTCTCAGAGGTAGTCTTCAAAATAGGAAAAGATTAGACCTGATATTCCTTAAAGAAGGAGTCTGTGTGCTACACTAAAAGAAGAATGTTGTTTCTATGCAGATCAGACAGGAATAATAAGAGATATAGACTTTCAGTCATTCAAACTTTTGTGCTGAGACAACAGTATCAGATGGTGAAACAACAAAAAACAGAGGTACCTTAACCAAGTTGAGTGGAAGATTCCACTCAAGGACAAAAAAAGAAAATAGGGGAATGAAAGACCCCCTCCCAGAAAGGGAATTGTACAAGCCCAAGGCCCTCAACTATAGAAATAAAAAGTAAGTTTTTAGATATGTGGGACAAGCTGACCCATCATTTAGACGAAACAGACCAGAAAAGAAAACAAAATGCAGAAACCAGACTAAATTATGGGCACTGCTCCATGGGCCACCTGGCAGGAAAAAGAAAAAGTCCCTGACCCCCGGGAAGCCCTGACCACCATGTACTTTTTGCTAACTCACTGTTATGATTATAGCCAAAATAGGTAACATACACGTATGCCTCATTTACTCCACCAATCACATCCCTGTAACCATGCATCTGCTTCTGTAAGCCTGCTTCTGCTCCCAATACAGTATAAAAACCCGTCCCTGGTTCTGCTAGGTGCGCCAGTCTTCCAAATTGACTGGGATGCCCACAGATACCTGTGTATCCTGATCAATAAAAATCCTCTTGCAGATTGCAGCCGGTGGACTCGGACTGGTCATTGGGGCTTGAGGATCTCCCTCCTGAGGGAAGATTCTCTCTGAGAGTCTTACATGCCAAGGACTCATAAAAATCCAATCCAATCCAGGCAGTGCAGCATGGGAGGAGGACACCAAAGAGACCTGTGGACTGCCATGTCCCTCACAGATCTGCCCTCCGCTGCACAGCACAGGCAGGTCGTAGACATCGCACAGATTGAGAATGTCTCCCAGGGGACTGACAGCCACGTGGCCTGCCTGCAGCAGGATGTCTCTGATGAGTAGTCAGATGGGAGGCTGAGGGTGGAGAGGAGGAGCCTGTTGTCAGTGACCAGCCCTGCCACCCAGGGCCACGGTCCCAACCTGAGCTGCCACTGAGGGCCATGTCTGAGGCTGTGGCTACATAATGGGGGTCAGTGTTGATAATTTTGGTTCATATTATCACTAGAGAACACGGGGATGTCCCTGGTTGGGACAGCCTACAGCACCACAAAAATGTTCTGGGCTTGTACATAGCTGACTCTGCCTCTCACTGGATGTGGTGCTCTGGAAAGCCGGCCCCATCTCTTGCCGTAACTTGGGAGAGTGAGCCCTGCACTTCCCTTGGACAGCACAGTAGAGCTGACCCAGGTGGCAGGGACGTGGGTTAGCCAGCCCTGAGGGTGAGAGTGCAAGAGGGCTGGCCAAGCCACTTGTCTGCTGTGAAGTGGCATGGGTGTGAGGAATCCCTTCCTTTCCCCCTTGCCCATCGCCACCTGCAGCAGTTGGGAGAACTGGCTCCAGAGTTATGAGAGCATGTGAGCGGGCCCTGGCCCTCACTGGCTGTAGCACGTGGGAGAGTGGACCTAACACTTCTTCTGGGCAGCACAATAGAGCTAGCCCTGGTGGAGGGAGCACAGATGAGCCAGTTCCCAAGGGCAAGAGCACTGAATAGTTGGTTCCATCACTCATCTGGCATGAGGTGATGTCGGTGTGGGGGAGATACCCTCCCTTTGCCCCCTTGCCACCTGTGGTAGAAGGGAAAGCTGGCCCTGGAGCCACGAGGTCAGGAGAGCTAGCCCCGCCCCCTCATTGACTGTAGCTTTCTGGAGAGTGGTCCCTGTACCTCACCTGGATAACACAGTGGAGCTGGTCCTGATGGTGAAGGCCTGGGTGAGCCAGCCCTGAGGGTGTAAGAGCAGGAGAGCTGGCCCAGCCCCTCACGGGCTGCAGCACTTGGGAGAGTGGATGGGCCCAGCACCTAAACTGGGCAGCACAGTGGAGCTACCTCAGGAGGGGTGGGTGTGGGTGAGCCAGGCCTGAGGACATAAGAGCAGGAGAGAGCTGACTCTGACTGCTATCCATGGCAGCATTGAGCAGCCTAGCTGGAGCTGTGCTGGAGAGCTCGCCCTGGTGGAGTGGAGAAGTAGTGACAGCAGGTTGACCAACTCAGCTACCACTGAGGCCCAGATCCAGCGCTCTGAATTGGCCTACCCCCAAATCTCTATCATTTGTAGATGGTTGGGAGGCATGAAAGGGCCAGTCCTGCTGTACTAAAGCTGCAGGGTTTCCGTGTCAAAGGACAACAGCAGGATAGTCAGGAGGAGTCCTGATAAGTATTCAGTATTGATGGAATACTGATGTCAGGGAAGCCAAAGATCTTGAACCAGACCAATGAGTCATCACAATGAACATTTGCAAGTGAAGACGTGTGGACTGTGGTGTACTGTGGGACACACTGACACACTACGGCTTCCATGATGAGAGGTTTTCTATGCTTTCCTTTGTTTTTGGTGGTGGTGGTGGTGTGTGTGTGTGTGTGTGTGTGTGTGTGTGTGTGTGTGTGTTTTATTTTGGGGTGAGGTTACAAGGTTTAAGGCAGATACGAGGGGGCGGGGAGATGAGCAGGACTGTGGTGCATGATGTAAAACTCACGGAGTAGCAATAAAAAGTGTAAAAAATTAATTAAAAATAAATGAATAACATTTTGGTATCACTCTGGGTTGAATATTTATACAACCATGGACGGATATTTTTTTTTTTTTTAAAACTCAAGACTAGGGTCCAAGCTCTGGTGTTCGGAATTCATGAGATTATCTATGGTTAAAAGTTATAAAGAAGAGCCAAGCAGTGCCACACCTTTAATCCCAGCACTGAAGAGGAGTTAGAAGTATCTATGAATTTGAGGTTAGCCTGGTCTACAGAGTGAGTTCCAATTAGAGCCAGGGCTATATAGAGAAACCCCATATTGAAAAAAAAAAAACAAACAAACAAACCAGGGCTGGAGAGATGGCTCAGTGGTTAAGAGCACTGACTGCTGTCCCAGAGGTCCTGAGTTCAATTCCCAGCAACCACATGGTGGCTCACAACCATCTGTACTCACTGTCACTAAATAAGTAATTTTTTTAAAAAGAAAAACCAAACCAACCAACCAACCAAAAAAAGTTCTGAAGCTGGGTTTGGTGACAAACCACTCTCCAATCTCTGTGCTTCAGTACTCCAGCGCTCCCAACAGGCAGATCTCTGTCACTCTGAGGCCAGCCTTGGGCTGGACCGGCTGCTGTTGTTTTTCAACAGTGAAGCAGAATGAGAAAGAAAACATTTATCCTCTTTAAAATAAGAGGCAAATAGCAAACCTCCTGCCCAGCAGCTGCCACACTGGTGGGATGATATATTTTCTTGTAGTTTTTTTTTTTTTCCACTTCAGCAAAGTGTTCTGGGTTCTAACGACTGAATTGCAGAAATTTTTAGGTTCTTTTCAGGTTTATGTGATGACAGTATCAAAATCAGACCTTTCTTTCCCTTTTCTTATTTGGTTTTTCAAGATTAAGGTCTCTGTAGCCTTGGCTGTCCTGGAACTAGCTCTGTATAGCAGGCTGGTCTTGAACTCAGGGATCTGCCTGCCTTTGCTCTGCTCTGGAGTGCTGGAATTAAAGGGGTGCACCGCCACTCTCTTTTTTAATTTTATGTGTATGTGTATTTTACGTGCATTTTGCTTGCAGGTATGTTCGTGTACCATTTACATGTCACGTGCTTGGAAGGCTAGAGGAGGGTAACCAATCTTCTAGAGGCTTAGAGGAGGCTGGCTTGGCACTAAGGGTGAAGCTCAGGCTGGCCTTGAAGCTGAAACCATCCTTCCCCATCCTCCTCAGTGCTAAGATTATACTTCCAGCTTGGGTTTTCTTGCACTTTGAATCATCCAGAGGATAGCCTATGCCGACGAAGTAAGTTCTAGTCTGGGGCTCAAGGGCTCCACTAGAAGCAACTTCTGCAGTCTGCTCCCCGTCTGTTGAGAGAAAAGCCTCGGTGTATTAACCTCCAAGGGCTTAGTTTTGCCTCACGTAGTCGCATATTTTCAAGCAGATTTGCCTCCACTCATCTCTCCTAGAAACAACCCTTGGCCACTGGGATCACTGCACGCGGAGCCACTCAACTCATTCCCACTACCCGGATCCCGCTAGAGTTATGCTCTGCGCATGCTCACAACTGAGTTTCCGATTGGTCGTATAGAAGGAAGCTGCTCCAGCGTGGGTTTGTTTTCCCAGGATTCCCTGCGCTGCTGTCATGTCTGCCTCCATGTACATGGATCCTCACATGGGACTCTAGGCTTGTGTCTTTACTCTACCTGTCCTGACTAGACGCCGGCGACATTGGACCCTCTCACTTTCGCTTTTCTCCTCCCTCGTGGGACACTGTACGGGGTGCAGCGATGCCGGGGGTGATATGGACGCCGGAGCTGGCGCTTCTGAGGGGCTTCTCCACGGAGGCAGAGCGGCTGTTATGGAAACAGGAGGGCATCTGTGGTTCAGGTGAGAGAGCTGTACCTTCGCGGAGTTAGGCTAGTGCCAGAGCTGTGAGGACAAAGGATGCTAGCCCTCGATACATAGGAGGTGTCAGGAGGGAGGAAGTTTCGCTTGATGGTCTGAGATCTGGTAGTCTGGCAAAAGTTTCCGACAGACAGACTTGAGCTGATTTTTAAATTTAGAACTGACGAGTAAAAGAGAGTTTAGCAGGAAGCAAGCAAGCAAGCAAGCAAGCAAGCAAGCAAGCAAGCAAGCAAGCAAGCAAGCAAACAAACCAGTGTTGTAAAAATGTCGAGGCCAACGTGTGCCTGGGGAAATATGAGGGGATCATGAGAGAACCGATGTGTTTGGATTGGCTTCCTGGGGGAGAATATTGAAGGTAGGAAGGAAAGCTTTCCTGTGTCACTTAGAATATTTGTGAATTTCCTGAAGAAGGAATTCCTATCTTCACCATCACCATCACCATCACCATCTGCTGCTCATAGTCTTTCTAGGTATCATATAATTGTAGGAAAGATGATGTTTGTTGGCAGAATTAGAGTGTGCAGCCACTATTCTATCTTTTTGCATATTAAAATATTTATGTAATGGATTATCATTTACACTTAAATTCTCTTGTGTTACTGAACTCACTTTTTATATTACAGATATTGGAGTTTTCTTAGAATTGCTGTTAGAAGGGAGCTATGAGGCCTTGTTCCTGCATTCAACAACACAGAATATTTTAAATTCAACAATGATGGCCGAAGAAAAGATTGACAGCTACCTGGAGAAGCAGATAGTGAATTTCCTGGATTGCTCTACGGATTTGGAAGAAATTGAAAGGTAGAATTTTATTTGAAATTTCTACAGAGAAACACACTGGGTGGGGGCTGGAGATGTGGTTTAGAGGTTAAGAGCATTTACTGCTATTTCAGAGGACCCAAGTTCAATTCTCAGCATCCACTTGGTGGCTCACCACTGTATAACTCTAGTTCTAGGAGATCCAACACCCTCTTCTGACACCAGTGGGCACTAAGTACATGTGTAGTATGTATGTATACACCTAGGCAAAACACTCATATACTTCAAATAAATAAATAAATAAATATTGAATACTTTTGTGGCATCTTGACACTGGAAGGCCCTGGTATCTAGTAGTTGTTGAAATACCTGGACTCACGATGTGCCAAGTAGTCTCCGTAAGGTCTCTCTCTGGTCCAGAAGATCTTCTAGAATGGAAAAGGAGAGTGGTGTAGGATCGAAGTGAGTTTTGTACAAGAATGACATGTCCTTGGTGGTCACTGCTAAATGTCCCAATGCTTATGTCTGATAAGTATTAGCTATCAGCTTGTTTCCTTTGATGTTGCTTGCTGTTGGTTTTTTTTTTTTTTTTTTTTTTCCGTTTTGTTTTGAGACAGGGTCTCACTATGTAGCGTTGGCCTACAACTCACTCTAGACCAGGCTGGCCTCAAACGCCCAGAGTTCTATGTCCTCTGTCTCTCACAGGCTGGGACGAGAGGCATCTACTTTAAAATTTCTTAAACGTGTAGCCGTACCTTGGATCTTGCTGTTTCTAGGTTCCTGAGAGATGCTTGCATTTACGTTTACTGTGTTTTGGGTCGTTATCTCTGGAGATATCAGGGAACTCCATGTGTTTATCATAGATCCCTCAGTTACCATTCTTCCGTTAGGATATCTACACATGAGTCAACTCTCAGCCTTCTGGAGGCCTCTGTCTCATTGTCCTATGTTTGTTAGCTTTCCCCTTCTCAGCTGTCCAAAATTCTTTTTTTTTTTTTTTCCTTTTCTTTTTTTTGGAGCTGGGGACCGAACCCAGGGCCTTGCGCTTGCTGGGCAAGCGCCCTACCACTGAGCTAAATCCCCAACCCTCCAAAATTCTTAACCATTTAGAGTGCATACAGTTTCATTCTATCCTGATGTTTGCAGACTCGTTTCATATAGTCCTTCGACGAATTAAACCAAGTACCTGCTGAGGTTGGGTTGTAAAAATAAATAAAGATGTAACTCATAGTCGTAAGTAGTTTGGCGATGATGTTACTGTTTATTTGCAAGCTAATACAATTCTGTCTCAGTTTTTCTAATTTTTGCTAGTGTCATTCTTGGTTTTGTTGTTGTTTGTGACTGTGTCTTGCTGTATTACTCATTTGGCCGGAAGCTTGCAGTAAAAAACTTCAGGCTGGCTTCTAATGCATAATCTTTTTGTTGTAGCTTCCCAAATTTGGGAAGTATAGGTATACACCACCATGGCCAGCTTATTTCTTCTTCTTCTTTTTTTCTTTCTTCTTTTGTTACTGGAGTTGAGCCTCCAGCTTCTCACTTACTAGACACACATTCTAGCACTGAGCTGTATCCCTGGCCCTTTTTTATGCTTTTTATTTTGAGGCAGGGTCTTACTAAGTTGTCCAGGGTGGCTTTGAACTTGTGATCCTCTTGCCTCAGCCTCCAGTGGGGATTGCAGGCTTCAGCGTCAGGCCTGGCTTTCTTCTTGGTTCCTGTTGGTTGGCTGCTGTGTTTGTACTGTGTGAAGTTAGCCTTGTGGTGCCCATTCTCACCCCCCTCTTCCTTTCCTTCCTTTGCACACAAATGCATTAACTCATAGGTGGGCCAGAGTTGTAGTTTGAGAAGAGGCCCTTCGTTTGCCCTGTTCTAGGGTGCACTTTCCAAGAGAATATTTGGATGCTGGGGATACTCTGTGTCTCTTGTGGTCAGTATAGTAGCCACTATTCATACTTGGCTATTGAGCACTTGAAATACGGAATCTGTGAGTAGAGAGAGACCACATTGTACGTTGAAGTTATATTAGATTCACATTTATGTTAACTTGAGATTGATTTACTTTTACTTTATTTATATGGGTATTTTGCCTGTGCAATGTCTGTGGAAGTCAGAAGAGAGCAGTGATCCTCTGGAAATGGAGTTATAGACAGTTGTTAGCAGCCAGATGGGTGCTGGAAATAAACTCAGATCCTTGGGAAAGGCAGTTAGTGCTTTTAACTGCCGAGCCATCTCTATAGCTCTGGACGAAATTCAATTTAAACGCCACATGTGGCTAATGGATTTATTGGCTATTGAAGATATAAATTGTAAAACATTAGGATAGTCTCAGCTATTACTTGATTTTTTTTCCCTCAGTTAAACTGAAATTCAGTAGTATGCACGAGGGCACATGGTGATGGTGGTCAGTAGTTGTTTATTTCCTGTGCTGGTTGGTTTCAGTCACCTTGACACACTTGATGTAACCGAGAACAGGGAATCTTTTTTTTTTTTTTTTTTAAGATTTCTTTACTTATTTATATGAGTACACTGTAGCTATCTTCAGACACACCAGAAGAAGGCATCAGATCTCATTACAGATGGTTGTGAGCCACCATGTGGTTGCTGGGAATTGAACTCAGGACCTCTGGAAGAGCAGTCAGTGCTCTTAACCACTGTGCATTGCTCCAGCCCAAGACAGGGAATCTTAGTTGAGAAAACACCTCAGTAAGATTGGTGTAAGCAAGTCTATAGGGCATTTCCTTGATTAATGATTGCTATGGGAGGCCCCAGCTCACCGTGGGCAGTCTCATCCATGGGTGAATAGTTTTTTTTTTTTTTTAAGATTTATTCATTTATTATATGTACACTGTAGCTGTCTTCAGACACACCAGAAGAGGGTATCGGATCTCTTTGCAGATGGTTGCGAGCCACCATGTGGTTGCTGGGAATTTAACTCAGGACCACTGGGGGGGTGGGGATTTAGCTCAGTGGTAGGCCCTGGGTTCCGAAACAAAACAAAACAAAACAAAACAAAAGAAAACAAAACTCAGGACCACTGGAAGAGCAGTCGGCACTCTTAAACACTGAGCCATCTCTCCAGCCCAGGTGGATAGTTCTCAGTAGCATTAGAAAGGCTGAGGAAAGCCATGGAGAACAAGCAAATAAGCAGCCTTCCTCCATGGTCTCTGCTTTAGTTTTTTTTTTTTTTTTTTTTTAAGATTTATTCATTTATTATATATAAGTATACTGTCACTGTCTTCAGATATATCAGAAGAGGGCATCAGATCTCTTTACAGATGTGGTTGCTGGGAATTGAACTCAGGACCTCTGGAAGAGCAGTCAGTGCTTTTTTTTTTTTTTTTTTTTGGTTCTTTTTTTTCGGAGCTGGGGACCGAACCCGGGGCCTTGCGCTTCCTAGGTAAGCGCTCTACCACTGAGCTAAATCCCCAGCCCTCAGTCAGTGCTCTTAACCACTGTGCATTGCTCCAGCCCAAGACAGGGAATCTTAACCGCTGAGCCATTTCTCCAGCCCCTCTGCTTTAGTTTTTACCTTCAGCTCTTTGTCTTGATTTTTTTCACTGATAGAGTATGACCTGAAGGTTGTAAGCTGAAATAAATAAACCCTTGCCTATCCAACTTGCTCTTGGTGGTTTTTTTGTTTTTGTTTTTGTTTTTTGTTTTTTGTTTTTTGTTTTTTTTTTAAGTCAAACCTTAACTAAGACATTTACCATTCTTGTTTGTAGACAGCAGCTGGTATTCCTACTTGGTGTGAGCAGCTTGCAGCTTTTTGTTCAGAGTAACTGGACTGGACCTCTTGTCGACTTGCACCCTCAGGATTTCTTGCCGTCTGTTCTGCTTGAGAAGTTCAGTGAGGTATGCTTCTTGGAGATGGTATATGTAGAGTCAAGTGTTCTAAGTAGGAGAGTTAACAGCTAGGCAGTGGTGGCCCCACCTTTTTAATCCCAGTACTGGGGAGGCAGAGGCAGATGGAGCTCTGAATTGGAGGCTAGTCTAGTCTACAGAGTGAGTTCCAGGATGGCCAGGGCCATGCGGAGAAATCCTGTCTTGAAAAAAAACAAGACAAAACAAAAACCAACAACAGAAAAATTGGAGTTACTGGTAGGTAGAAAAGAGGTGACTTTGTGGTTTGCCCAAACTATTACTAAGAATGCTTGTTCATTGATCTCCTGACCTCCACACATACATGTCAACTCACATGAATATACATGCACACATCATAGCACATGTTTATCACATGCATGTACATTTGCATGCATACACACAAAGAATATGTCTCCTTTGCACTCAGCACCTCATTGATAGAGTAGACACGATCATCGTCACAGAGCAGAGCCTCTGGCTTTCCCTAGGTCTTGATTTCTATCTTGATTCAGAGGTTATGGGCCCGAGGCTGGCGAGGTCCCTTCCCCTCTCTTCTGGTGGGTTTGCAGCCTCCTCTGTTTGAGTTTTTCAAATAGCAGTGTCCTTTTCTGTTTCAGTGGCACTGGGATTTGACCTCATGGCTCAGCAGGTTAGGTAAATACTCTGCCACTGAGTTAAACTCCCACTTCTGATCCCACCCTTGTGCTCTGATCTCAGAAAGCCTGGGAGTACTGCATTAGAAGGCCCTATGTCATCCTGAAAGCATCTTCTGACTCCCTCCTTTGGACCCAACCCCGGAATTGCTGTCAAGGGCAATGTTATGATGGCTGTTTTGTCTGACTTTTGTTACTCTATTAAACTGCTTGCTTGTTATTTGTGTCTAGGGATTTTAGATAGAAGACAGTGATCTGAAATTTGTGCTAGAACAGAACATATTTCTCATCTCCCTCCCTCACGGTGAGTGGGGTGAAGATTCTTCCTCATAAAGGCATGTGTGACATCTTCCTGCACTTCACCAGAGTGACTTGGACCTTAGGAAATATGCATGGGTAAGCCAGGAGCTCCAGCCTAATGTGAGGAGCACAGGCTAGCCACCTGAGTCCCAGTCTGATGTGAGGAGCACAGGCTAGCCACCTGAGTCCCAGTCTGATGTGAGGAGCACAGGTTAGCCACCTGAGTCCCAGTCTGATGTGAGGAGCACAGGTTAGCCACCTGAGTCCCAGTCTGATGTGAGGAGCACAGGTTAGCCACCTGAGTCCCAGTCTGATGTGAGGAGCACAGGCTAGCCACCTGAGTCCCAGTCTGATGTGAGGAGCACAGGTTAGCCACCTGAGTCCCAGTCTGATGTGAGGAGCACAGGTTAGCCACCTGAGTCCCAGTCTGATGTGAGGAGCACAGGTTAGCCACCTGAGTCCCAGTCTGATGTGAGGAGCACAGGTTAGCCACCTGAGTCCCAGTCTGATGTGAGGAGCACAGGCTAGCCACCTGAGTCCCAGTCTGATGTGAGGAGCACAGGTTAGCCACCTGAGTCCCAGTCTGATGTGAGGAGCACAGGTTAGCCACCTGAGTCCCAGTCTGATGTGAGGAGCACAGGTTAGCCACCTGAGTCCCAGTCTGATGTGAGGAGCACAGGTTAGCCACCTGAGTCCCAGTCTGATGTGAGGAGCACAGGTTAGCCACCTGAGTCCCAGTCTGATGTGAGGAGCACAGGTTAGCCACCTGAGTCCCAGTCTGATGTGAGGAGCACAGGCTAGCCACCTGAGTCCCAGTCTGATGTGAGGAGCACAGGTTAGCCACCTGAGTCCCAGTCTGATGTGAGGAGCACAGGCTAGCTACCTGAGTCCCAGTGTGGTTTGAGGAGCACAGGTTAGGCATTTATTTCTTGAGTTGTTCTTTAGTTTTTCCCCCCCTGGGTTTTGCTGTGTTGCTGTAGCTGGTGTTAATCCTGAATTCCTGGGCTTATGCCACCTCCCTGCCTCAGGCTCCTAGAGAGCTGGGATTACTTGCGTACACCGTCATGCCTGTTTTGACTTTTATGGATCTGTTTCCTCACTTTCTAAAAAATATATTTTTACTTATGTTGTGTGTGCGCGTGTGTGTTTGCGTGTATGTGCATGCCTGTGTTATCAAGACATTGAATTATCTTCCTTTATTATTTCTTCCTTACAATTTTTTATTCTCCTTTCTAAGAATTTGTTTTTATTTTTGTGTAGGAGTGTTTTGCCTGCATGTACGTGTGTGTATCATATGCATGCTATCTGAGGAGGTCAGGAGAGGTTGCTGAATTCCTTGAAACTGCAGTGACAGATGGCTGTGAGACGTGATCTGTGTGGTGGGAGCCAAGCCCAGGTCCTGTGCAGGAACAGCAAGTGCTTTTAACTGCTGGGCTATCTCTGCAGCCGTTTTCACCTGTTTTTTTTTTTTTTTTTTTTTTTTTTTCGGACCTGGGGACCGAACCCAGGGCCTTGCGGTTGCTAGGCAAGTGCTCTACCACTGAGCTAAATCCCCAACCCCTTCACCTGGTTTTTGAGTCACTCTTTCTCTGGAGCTCATTGGTTTGACTAAAATGACTGAACAGGAAGTTACAGATGTCCTCCTGTCTCAGGGTCCTTAGCACTGGGCATTTGGCTGCTTTCCCCTGCCTTAGGTGTTTTCTTTTTTGCTTTAGGTGGGTGCTGGGGATCTGAGGTTATATCCTTATATTGTGTAGAAAGCACTTTACCAACTGGGCCCTCTCCTCAGCCCTGAGCATTCCCCTTGGGGGTGGGGTGGGCTTCCGTTCATTGTAGTTTTTGGTCTGCTCACTGATGTGTAATTTTCATTGATGGAAATTAGGGAGTAGGGATGGGCTACATAATAACCTTTGCCATGGAGTGAATCCTAAGTGAAATGTAATTATATACTATATATCAAATGCTGTTCATGTAGGGTTACTTCTTGGTTTGAGACTGGCTCTCACTGTGTAGTCCTGGCCATCCTGGAACTCATTCTGTAGATCAGACTGGCCTCATGGTCACAGGGCTCTGCCTGCTTCTGCCTCCTGAGTGCTGGGATTGAGTGGATGTGCCAGTGTACCCGGTGTAGACTTACTTCTTACTGAAGTGGAATTCTGTAGAAGTGTAAAGTGATAGTGCTCATTCATTCTAGCATTTTCTCCGGTTCCCCTCCCCTTCCCTTCCCTTCCCTTCCCTTCCCTTCCCTTCCCTTCCCTTCCCTTCCCTTCCCTTCCCTTCCCTTCCCTTCCCTTTCTTTCCCCTTCCTTCCTTTCTTTTTTTTGACACAGGGTTTTACTTTGTTGTTTAAGTTGCCATCAACCTTTGACCCTAAGATCTAGCCATGACTTCTTTTTTTGACAAGTGTAGACGAGGCCCTGGACCTAAGCACATACATTCACCTGTTTATTGCTTGGAGGCCATGGGACCTGGGAGAGTGGAGCCAGTGAATGGGGTGGACTGTTGTGCAGTAGCCTGCTTTATTTTGTGCATCAGACAGTTTATACTCTGGGGTTAAGAAGAGTCACATAGAGGCTGGAGAGGTGGCTCAGCAGTTAAGAGCACTGGCTGCTCTCCCAGAGGACTTGGGTTCAGTTCCCAGAATCCACATGACCCCTCACAACTGCCTGTAAGTCCAGCTCCAGGGGTTTCACACCCTCACATAGATGTATGCAAGCAAAATACCAATGCACGCAAAATAAAAATAAATAAGTAAGTAAATAAATAAAGAGTCACATAAGTAATGTGTGCTGTCACTGGGGCAAACTGCATATGGCTGGCAGGCCTCATGTGGCAAAAGCATATTTTTCTGTGGAGGCGTGTAAACATCAGTAGCCAGTTGTAATGAGTAATCTGAAATAATCTGAAGTGAAGTCTGCTCTGCCTGGGAAGGGCCCCTCACATGACTTCCATTCTTGCCCTGTCTTGTGACATCCACCTATTTAAACTTCTAGACTCAAGCAGCCTTCTTGCCTCAGCCTCTGGAGTATTTAGAATTATTGATGCGCCCCATCTACTCAGTCAATTCTTTTTTTTTTTTTTTAATGTTTTGGTTGAGTTTCTGTTTCTCATTTGTGTGGCTGACTGACAGGGCAGGATGTGTTTGTAAGTCTCTAGTGACATTTGTAAGGCTGTGATGATGTATAGTGTTTCTTCCTATGTAATTAATGAATGGTCTCATTTTAAGCCTGAATTAATTGAAATATCTGTATTTATTATGTCGTATAACTGAGTAGTTTCTTAAGTTGGACAAGCCTTACACATCTTTTTCAGGTCAGAGGACTGGACGCTAGTATTATGGCCCTCCTCATTCTAGATGGTGAATCAGTCTACAGCCTCACTTCAAAGCCCATACTGCTGCTAATAGCACGCATTATCCTGGTGAACATCAGACATAAATTAACAGCTCTCCAGGTAAGGCAAGGGAAGGGTCTGTGGGCGTTCCACACAGGTCCCCTTGTGCCTGTGAACATCAGACTGATGCTGCCTGGGTCTCAGTATATTTTGTTTTCTGTATCTTTATTTTAAAAGTCTTCCTGAAAATAAGAAAAAATATCGTGAGATTAATCTGTATAAGATGAGATTGTACCGAGATCCTTCTTTACTAGGAGAAAGAGAGAGCGAGAGTGTGCGCATGTATGTGAGTGTGAGTGTCCATTTGTTGGGTCTTAACTAAAGCTTCAAAAGCACCATTTGTGCTCTGTTAGAAATTTGAGCTAATGACACTCAATGTCAGTGAGAATGGAAGGAATCTGAAGTCATGGCTCCTGGTTCTTTGTGCTGGATGTAGTAGAGCCTTTGTTGAGTGTCTTCTGTGTGCTTTCTTCAGGTCTCATACACAGCAGTGAGGACAATCAGGCAGTCACACAGGAGGTTCATAGGCTCTTGCAGAGCTCTATGGAGAGGTTGCCAGCTGTGGAGTGTGTGGTCCTCATGGTGAATGCTTGGCTTTACTGTGGGTCGGCCAGTGCAGTTCCAGTATGAGTTCCAATAAAGCTTTGTGGCTGGGCATGGCATACGCCTTCTTAGCACTCAGGAGACAAAGGCAGGTGCATCTCTGGGTTTGAGGCCAGCCTGGTCTACAGAGTGAGTTCAGGACAGCTAAAACCATACAGAGATACCTTGTCTTCAAAAACTGAAGACCAACTAAAAATTACTTTTTTAAAATGAATATGGGTATTTTGTCTATTTATGTCGGTACCACGTGTATGACTATTGTGCTGGATCCCTGAGATTGGAGTACACAGGTAGGGGCAGAAAAGTTGGGATAGTCAGTCTCTGCTGGGAAGCTGCAGCACTTTAGAAGCTGTGTATTTGTTATGTGCAGCTGAGCAAGGAGTCAGGGTTATTGAACACAGCTGAACAAGGAGGTAGGCTTAGCTGATGTCAGTAGGAGCAGTCTCTGAAGGGGAGCAGTCTTCAGGCTCTAAGCCCGGCTGTGGAAGCCCGGCTGTGGAAACGCAGGAGAAAGCCACCGTGGATGTTTTTTGTACGCAGTGTCAGCAACTCCACCTGGACCTGGGAAGGCTTTGTCATTTCTCTGAGCCTCATATGGAGACGGCCTTGCCATTGTCCATTAGCTCTAAGGCACTAGAGTCCCTGACGTGGCCGTGTCCATGTCAGACAATACACATTCACTCAGGATTTCACATGCTCCATGTTAGTGTGCTTCACATGCATGTGTGGTACCTGCAGAGCCCGGCCAGAAGGTTCTTAGACACCATGTGGTGCTGGGAGTCCAACCCAGGCCCTTTGGAAGAGCCGCTAGTTCTCTTAATTTTGGAGCTCGCTCTCCAAACCCCTCCCCTTTAGTGGGATGATGATTTACAGTAGCCTCTCTTTTTATAAGTTTACTTTGTTTTTAATTACGTGTATGTGTGACTCTGTGTGGGGTGTGCAGGTGAGTGCACAGGCTGCAGGAGGCCAGAGGCCTTGAGTCCCTTTGGATTTGGGATTTATCTGAGGCTGTAAGTCACCTGATATGGGTATGGGGACCAAGCTTGAGTGCTCTGTGAGAGCAGCAAACACTCCTAAGCGATTCACGATCCCTTCAGCCTCTTTGTGATTCTCTCAGTGATGCTATAATACTGTTTCTCTCCTAAATGGTAAAGAGTTACCTGAGAAGTACCTCGCCTGGAGCGAGTTAGGCAAGGGCTCCTCTGTTCCTCCAGCCCTCTCACTAAGTTGTCCAGCAGGCCCGGAACTCACTGTGTAGCCCAGGCTGGCCTTGAATTTTGATCCTTCTGTTTCAGCCTCCCAAGAGTTCAGATCTGTTATACTAGGTTTATATGAAAGACACTCCTTAATCAGATGAGATATTAAGTTCAAGTAAAAAAATGTTTTGATAACTAAATCTTGCTACTAAAGTAGGAAAATTAGTTTCTTACCAAGTCATGTAACATAATTCAGGGTAACAGGTGTTTTTTTTTTTTTTTTTTTTTGAGGTGGGATCCATGACTGATTAATTTAGATGTCCCAGAATATACTCATTCTTAGTATTTTAGTAACCCCTTTAAAATATGTATTATGACTTGTACCTATATAATATAGGCATGAGTACATACAGAAGAACATAGAGATTACTAACCTTTGTTATGACCTTTTCTAGAGAAAGGTGAGGATGGGGCAGTAGACAGAGACTGTGTTAGATGGGGTATGCACAGTGCCTTTGTAAGTGTGTGTGTGTCTGTGTTAGCGTTTGGTGTCTTCCTTCATTGTTTTCCATTTAATTTTGTTTTCTGTTTTGGCTTTTGAGACAGGGTCTGTCTATGTAGCCCTATATGTCTTGGAATTCATTACATAGAGCAGGCTGGACTTAAACTCAGAGACCCACCTGCCTTCTTAAATGTGCCTGGCTTTTCCATTTAATTTTTGAGACACAGTCTCACTGAGTCTGGCTTAGTGATTTGATTAGGTTGGCTAGTAAGATCCAGGCATCCATTTGTCCCACCCACCACCCCCAGTAATGAGGGTGCAGATGCGAATCAGTTATACTGTTAGGGCTTCTTATTCTGTCGTCGTCTTCATTGTCTTCTTCTTTGCCTTCCTCCCCTCCTCCTCCCCTCCTCCTCGTCTCCTTTCTATCTCTCTGATTCTCTCTTTCCTGTGAGTGTATGTGTGTGTGTGTGTGTGTGTGTGAGAGAGAGAGAGAGAGAGAGAGTGTGTGTGTGTGTGTGTGTGTGTGTGTGTGTGTGTTTGTGTGTGTGATGATGAGTTGACCCTGAGGGTCCTCATGTCCGTGCAGCAACTGCTCTTACCTGTCGTGCCGTCTCCTGGCCCTTGTTGTCTTAAGGAAGAGGTATTGGTCAAGCACAAACAAATAGGAGTGAATAAAGAAAATGCTGCCTGTGCTCCGTGGGTACCCTGTGTTGTTGGTGCTTGGGTTGTGAGGGCAATGGAGTGCCAAGGCAGAGAAGGATGCTTGTCATAGTCATTTTAAGGGTGATAGTCATTTTAAGGGTGATGATAAGTCTGCAGTACCTCAGAAAGCCTATGGCTAATGAGGACATGCTGCAGGTTTTGATACTGTTGATAACATCATGGATGATCAAGCTTATCAAGGGATACGTTTCTTGAGTGTAAAAATATTCCAAAAATTAGTCTCAGTTACTGTAAAGTTTTCCCCAGGTATTCCTTATTTCCGCTTATGTAGTGCTTTGTTCTAGAGCTTGCCGTGGTGGACTTTGAGATATGTGAATATTCACCAACAGTTGCTGGAGGAGCGGTCACCACAGCTTTTTGCTCTTGCTGAAAACTGTATTGATCAAGGTATGTAGCAGATTCCAAAGTTCCTTGCTCACTTCTCATTGTATGTGTGCAGACACGTGTGTGCGTGTGACGTGTTCATGGAGGTCAGAGGACAGCTTTGCAGTTGACACTCCTATCTCACCTTTGTGGCATCTGGGAGTCAACCTCAGGCTGCCCGGCTCCCACAGTGAGCATCCCTACCTGCTCGTGTGTTTTTGAGACAGGCTTTGCTGTGTAGACCTGGCTGGCCTAGAGTTCACTGTTTTTTTTTCTAGGTTGGCCTCAAACTCATAATCCTCCTGCTTCAGTCGGCATTATAGGTGCCGGCTGCCCTGTCCATGTAGAAGATGTTTGTTTGATATGCAGGTATCCCATTTTAATTCCTGTCTGAGGGTTTTCACTTGACTATATCTTTTGACTAATAATTATGGCTTCCTGTTTCAACTTGTTTCTTTTTCTTCTGGATGGGTTCCGCCATGAATTACCAGGTGCTGAGTCCTAAATCTCTTCTTCTTGTTTTCTGTGTGTTGAAGGCCAAGGCCAGGGTCTCACAGGTGTAGGTGGGCGCTTTGCTCATAGCAACATCTCTTGCTCACCTTTTTTGGCATTTTGAGTTCTAAAAAACATAGCGCCAGGCATGGTGGTACACACCTTTAATTCCAGCACTCGATACACAAAGGCAGGGAGAGCCCTGTGAGCAGCTTGTTAAAAGCAGCTTGTTCTGCATAGTGTTTTATATAGTCAGACCCTGTCTCCCCTCCCACCTCTTCCCTGAGACAGGGTTTCTCTGTGTAGCCCTGGCTGGCCTGGAACTCACTCTGTAGGCCAGGCTGCCTTGAACTCACAGAGCTCCTTCTGCCTCTCCTTCTAAGTGCCGAGATCAAAGGTGTGCACCACCATTCCCCTGATTATGACCTTGTCCTTAAAAAACAAAAAGGATGATCAGTTTTGTCTTTATTACCTGCTCAGACAGTAGTATTCTAGGTAGATCATTATCGTCCATCTATCTGTCCGTCTGCCCCGTCCATCCATCCGTCTATAGAAAGGGTCTCACTACATAGACCAGGCTGGTCTCAGACTAGAGATCTGCCCTCTTCTGCCTTCTGAGTAATGGAATTAAAGTACTGGAATTAAATGGCATGTGTGCCACCATGCCCAGGTAGGCTACTATTATTTTCATCACAAATTACATAAAGCTATTTTAATATTTTCTTCCTTTTTTTTAGTATAAGAAATTTTATTGGAAACAAATATAAACTTCATTTATTATCATTTTTTTTTTTTTTCCGGAGCTGGGGACCGAACCCAGGGCCTTGTGCTTGCTAGGCAAGCGCTCTACCACTGAGCTAAATCCCCAACCCCATTTATTATCATTTTTAAAAGGCTTAACTAGAGCTGGAGTAAACTGAGATAAATTATACCTGGATTAGGAAATTACTCTTTTTCCTTTGAAGAATCAGAGGAAAGCTTAATTTTAAAGACATTTGATAGAACATGTTTTACTGAGGATGGCAGTGGAAGGCACTTTTACATCTGTCTTATTGTTTTAGTAGTTTATAACATTAAACAGAAAATGTCCTAAAGCATGAAAGAGAGGCAGATTTCCCAGAGTCACAAAGCAGACACATTTGCCAGGGCTCCCTGCTGCTCTTGCTGCCAACCCCTCACATTCCCTAGGGAAGCCTGCGAGGAGAGGACGTTGGGCACCTGTCACTTGCTTTCATGCTCCCTTTGCTTGTAGAATGGCTTTTCTTACAAACATTGCCAAATATGGCTGGAGAGATGCCCAGTGCTCTTCCAGAGGGTCTGAACTCAGTTTCCAGGACCCGGTGACAGCTCCCAGGAGAGCCAGTAGTCTCTTCTGGACTCTACAGACATCTACTTTGATGTGCGTAGAATCACACACATGTATGTGTAATTAAGATGAAAAATAAAATCATAAAAAAATTACCAAACCAAGTCTCTAGGTGTGAAGGAGTATTTGAATATACATGTACTTGAGGTTGGTAATGAATTTCTGATTTACAAAGCTAGGATTTGATTTTGGCTGTGCCTGGTTCCAAGGCCCATATCTTTCATATTCTGAGTATAGTGTGGATGTGACTGTGTGTGCAGATGTGTAGGGAGTCAAGGGAATGGTGGTTCCCATAGCTCTGGTGGAGGCGCAGGGATCTGTCTGTAAATGAGGCAGCAAACAGTGACGGCAGGAATCTGGATTTGTTTTTGGAGTCTGTTACCTTCAAGGGTTTATCTGTATATTAAGAAGTAGGCTAGCATAGAGTGGGAAGGATTGTAGTATACATAGTAATTTCACTCAGCTAGGTGATTGGCTAAAACTAACTTCCCAACTTTTGTTTTAGTTCGGACAGCAATCTGTAAGCATTTGCTAATGTAGATAAAATGGACATATATACACGATTTAAAAGGAAAGCAAAGAATTACATCCAGTCAGTATAAAAATCGGCTTATTTGTATGTTTGTACCAGGTCTTTGTTTTTTGAGGATTTTAGGTAGTGACAGCATGTGGGATAACTGAGAATAAAACCACACGAGGTTAATTAAGTGTTGTGTGTATCAACAGTTATTCTGCCCTGAAGCCTGTACCTGACTTGAGATAGCTGATTAATATGGTGGTGTGGACCTGCTGGACCAGCGATTGAAACAAGATAATCTCTTGAGCCCAAGATTTCTATCCTAACTAGGACAACATAGTGAGCTATTGCCTTAAAGTAACAAACCAAAACCAATTCATTTGCTTTTCTGTACAATAATACATATCAAATGTATCCAATTTATTTTTAAAGTTTTTTTTTTGTTTTACTTTTTATGTGTGGGAATTTTGCCTACATGTACGTACCTGACCCACATGTGTAAGGTGTACGTCACCTGACCCACATGTGTAAGGTGTCCTCACAGGCCAGAAGAGGGCATCGTATGCCCTAGAACTAGAGTTAGATGGTACTGAGCTACCATAGGGGAACTGGGAATTGAAAATAGGTCCTTTGGAAGCAGCCAGTGTTCCTAACCCTGACGATATATTTTTTTTTCTTTTCTTTTTTTTAAATCCCCAACCCCCTGACGATATTTTTTTAAGTAACAAAATTAAACAAGTTACCTTTTTTTTCAGTACTTGGCTTGCATGGTTCTACTTAGAGCAGTGCCTAGAGAAGAGTAGTGAGTAGTGCCTCTGAGTGATATGGACCCACAGCAGCAGACACCTGTGTATTCAGTTAGCAGACCTGGGGGAGAAGTCATGGTGTTGGTCTGGGAATAAGTGCCTTCTGCCTCCATAAAGGTTCGTCTGAGTTAGTGGAATCACTGTAGAAGTTTGGGGACAGCAGATCCCACATTGGTACTGTGTGTGTGGCCTTCAGTCTCCTCACTGGTGCTGCTTAGGTATGAGATTCCCTTCAGAGTGGAGGAAGGGGTGGGGCTCGGAGGAATGAGGACACAGTACCTGTTTAGTAGGCAGTGTGTTGTCCTCCGTTTTTGTATGTGAGAACTATGTAAACTTGGTCTTTCCTGGTTGATGCCATCACATGTTTTTGAAATGAAGTGAGGTTACTCTGTAGTCTTGTAGTTCATGAAGCAGGACAAAGTTTTGAAAGCCAGGGAGGATGCATTGACTGTCATTGATGGTGATAGGGAGCAAAGGTGATTTTCCTGGAGGACCAGGAAGGCATTTGGAAGTGAGTGCTAGGAGAACCCAGTCCACTATTGAATTTTATAAAACGACAGTTGCATTATTCTCCAAAGGCTGTTACACAATTTTGTATACTTCACTATGCTTTTGTGGAAAATTGCTTATTGAAAAGGAAGGCCAGGTGTTGCATTAGTTTTTTTTAAAAAGCAAACCTAATTTGATGTAATTTTGATAAAGTTACATTTATTCCTCTTCCATAACGTTCCATATTAATGCACCTGTATTTATTGCTACAGCTGTAATGTATCTTAGAGACTAATCTTTGTAAGGGATGGCCTCATTATTAAGGAAAAAACTCTAAAAATTAAAAAAACCCTATGAACCTGAATATTTTTTTTTCTAGAAGTTACATTTCTAGAAGTTAAAATTCAGTTCAAAAGCAGGAATGGTTAACTGAGATAGTTGAAAATCCATCTGCAAGTAACTCACACCCCCAGTGGCCTATGGTGTTTCTGCAGTGGATTCGAGCAGGGCTCTGCCCTGCAACCGAGAATTTTTATGTTGTTTTTCTAGGGTAATCAACATTTTTCACTTTATCTGGTCACAAATTGGTGACTTACACATTTTGGCTATGTCTGAAGTGCTCTGTAATATTTCATCAATAATTTTATTTAAAAATATTTTGTTCTGGAGGATATTATATTTGAAATATTGCTCTTGAAGGGTCACCAGCAATTGTTAGGAATTTTGCAGCTTGTGAGACATGGGAGAGGGTATTATGAAGAGCTGAGGGCTTCTTACCCGTGTCCAGGCATGTTACTTCAGTGACTAGACAGAGCCTATCAGCACATCAGCACCAGCTCATGGCATATCACATTAATGGGAGGAATAGGTCGGAATCATGAAACACGTTCCTCAGCACAGCACGAGGCATTCTTTGGGATGTTGGACTCGATGGAACCACAGTTCTGCAGTTTGCTGTTGGATCAGATACTGAAAATTCATTGCATTGAACGCGTGAGGTGGAACATTGCAATTTGAACTCCTGACGACACTGTCTAAGAAGAAACATGTGAAAATATTTTGTGAGTTTTGTAGTGTCTTCTCCCCACAGCTGTGTGACCCTGGGGTTAGGCTGTTCTCACAGCCAAAGACTGATGTATTCAGTGATAACATTTTTTTTTTGATATTTTGGAATGAGTGTTATTAAATATACCATTTAAGACAACATTAAAAAAATCTCTTGGGAAGAGATCTTGCATTTAGCTTGTGTTTTAAATGTATGGGTTGACGTTTTGTCTAGAAGGTCATGAGTATGAATTGTAACAGAGAACTTACATAGTACTAATAATAAGTATACGTCTATTGGATCATTGTGCTCCTCTTTTATTTAAGCCTACCAGAGTCTACCAGAGCTGAAATCCTTTTTGTAGTTGACTCAGCTGTTGACTAGCTTGAATCCTGTTAGTTCTTCCCCAAGGGTTCCATGCCTGTCTCCCTTTTCATCCCTGCACCAATATCCTTGTCCGAAATCTTTGATTTGGAAAGGCCCTGTAGAAATCATCCTGTGTAGCTGACTCCTCTGACAGAGTCAAGCTGACTGAGATAAACCTGTGCACACTCACTCCGCAGGAACAGAAGAGAAAACACTGCCCCACAGGGACAACAGAATGATGGCCTGGGCTTCCCAGCTTCAAAGCCGCCTTCAAGTGCCTTTATCCCGAGCCACCTCAGCTGGTTTGGATACATCTCGAGTGTTCTTTCCTGTGTACTGTTTGTAAATCTGCATCTCGGTGTAGAGCAGAGCGCATCTGCAGACTTTTCTTTGTGTTTCTCATGCTTTATCTTGTGAGACTTGATTTCTTGTGGGAAGGTGCCTGCCCTTGGGAATAATCAGTTCTCTCTCTGCTCCTCACCCTTGGAAGCTCTCTACATTGTCAGTAGCTTAACTAACATTACACAGTTTTCCCTTTGAATGGTTTTAGGACCTTGCAACTTTTGCTTTGAATCAGAAGTTCTAGATAGTTCCATGCCTGAGCTCTCATTGAAAGCTGTAGCTTAAAGGGGCCACCTTCCCACTCTCCAGGCCTGAGAGGTGTGCTCTTTTTGGAAGTTCAGGCCTGTAGTTGGGGATTGTGGTCAGTCCTCCACCCTTTTCTTTTTGCCTGTTGGGGGACAGTGTTTTCTCTTCTGTTCCTGGAGGGAGGGAGGGAGGGAGAGGGAGGGAGGAAGGGAGGGAGAGAGAGAGAGGGGGGAGGGAGGAGGAAGAGGAGGAGGAGGAGGAGGAGGAGGAGGAGGAGGAGGAGGAGGAGGAGAGAGAGAGAGAGCGTACACAAGCGTGAATGTATGCATAGAACTGAAAAGTCAAACAGCTTAGCAGTTACTCATTGAACAAAGGTGTCTTGGTGATGAGCTCCCCCTTCCTTTGCTTGGAAATCTTTTTTCAGCTCTCTTTGGGACCCGTGGTTGAACAGAGTTGGGGCAGTGCTGTCATGTAACCCTCCAGCTGACTTCCAGTCTGAATTGCTGGGCCAACTTCCTATCTCCTGTGTGCTGTGGCACTTTGTGTGGCCACAGTCACACTCAGGTTCTTTGTATCACTAGGCACTTATTGGGCTTTCTGATTCTGAGTTTGGATAGCTTTGTCCACCTCTGGGAATCTTCACATACTTGGTGAACTGTCTACTCTTTCCTGATCTTCACACATGTTGTCTATCCCATGTGCCTCCTCACCAGACCTTGGTTCTTGTTATTGCTTCTCTTTATTTTACATCAGTTCTCTGCATCCGCCTTCTGGGTTTCTGTTCTGCCCATTTAATTTTGAAATTTAAGAAAGTTCTACAACTTTTTTTTTTTTTTTCCGGAGTTGAGGACCGAACCCAGGGCCTTGCGCTTGCTAGGCAAGTGCTCTACCACTGAGCTAAATCCCCAACCCCAATTCTACACTTTTGATGCGCTCCTTGCTTTGCTTTTCTGGCTTATATTTTTTTCCATGCGTATGTGAGTTTGGTGTGTGTACATCTGCATGGTTGCCTGTGCATGCACATGGAGAACTGGGTGTTTTCCTTTGGGTCTCTCATGTGTGCCCAGAGCTCATAAATTTGCCATTTAGTTGGTCAGCTTGTTCCTGGAATCCCAACTCTACTTCCCACAAACTGACATTACAGGTAGATCTAGACATGGCGTGGGTCCTGGAACTCTGACTAGGGATCAGTGAAACAACAGGTACACGGACAGTAAAAGTGGTGATCTGGCGGGAGTTTTCTAACTCAGTAACACAGAATCTCAGCCTGTATTAGGTACAGAACCAAGGGAGGGGTAAACTAATCTCTGTAGGAGATCTCTATAGGTGAGCAGTCTGAGACTGTAAACATCAATGAGGAGGAAGTGGTCAGCCTTTGCACACACTGACAGTTTCTCTGACTCCTACTGAGAGCTTTGCTGCTTCTCTTGAGCCCATGTGGGTGCAGCTTTGCCAATAGTCCATGGCCTGAGGCTTCCCCTGGACATGGCTTTATCCAAGCCAACAACACACTTCACTCAGGTAGATCCAGGACTTCACTCCAGACTTCCTCCAGGCCCTGCACCAGCTTAGCACTTCATGTGATCTCTAGGGATCTGTGCTATAGTCCTCCCTGAAGCATGTCTGGTCCTTTTCTGTAATTTCTTGTACTTATTTTCTAACTTTTTAGTTCTTTGATTTCTTGAAGCTTATTTCAGGTATGTGGTAATAATAAGTGTCACTTTCTAATATGCTAGGGTCATAGACAACCGTATACATCTGTCAGCAATGGCTAGACACTCAGGAATGATGGGCAGAATGAAGGAGATGAAAGAAAAGAGCCTCCATTAAAGCAATCAGGATGATGAGGTCCCGCCTTTGCAGGGGTCGGTTTGCTGTGGATAAATGTGGATGAAATGTCCCAAGGTGCTTTCAAAGTGAGAACTTCCTGTTGCATGCCCCTGTGTCTCCTGAGGCAAGGCAGAACATGTGGACTCACCCTCTATATCTCACGTGCAGAGACCCTCTCAGAAGGCTCTCTGAGGAAACTCCTTTGTCTTTCAGACCCACTCTTAAGTTCAGCTCACAGCAGAATGAAGGCGGCTCTGGTTCCGGAACTGTAAAGACTGACAGGCAGATCTCTAGGTGGTGGAGTAGCCTGGACTTCAGTCCTGTCTCTGCATGCTGTCCCTCTCCCACCTATGCCCACTCCTCTTCTCTCCTACAAGCTTAGGAGAATTTGGATGGCATTTTTGGCTTTGCTAACAACTGAGATCAGTCACTGAGCTGTCTGGGCTGTGTTTAGTCTGTGCTTGTGGTGCTGGAATTGACCTTAGGGCCTCACTGCTAGGCAGGCACCTACCATGGAGCTGTGTTCTTCACTCTGGTCAGTAAGGATTTAAGTGGAGACAACACCCTCCTCAAAGGCCGGAGAACTTAGGCGCTCACTGAAGGTACTCAGTGCTAAGCAAATAGCTGTTTAGCGAGTAGAACTTCTCTTTCAGCGTGGACATTGGAAAATCATCACCAGTATTAGGACATTGAAGTACGTCTCCCATTTGACATTTATTCTTTCTTTTTTTTTTTTTTTTTTTTTTTTTTTTTCTTTTTTTCGGAGCTGGGGACCGAACCCAGGGCCTTGCGCTTGCTAGGCAAGTGCTCTACCACTGAGCTAAATCCCCAACCCCTTGACATTTATTCTTATAGACTGCTTTGTGAAGTGATAATAAAGCCATTACTTAAGGCAGTTTAATGAACAGCTTGTCAGAAATGTTGTAGTAGAGAATTCTGTTGCAGGGAACCAGATGGATGGGCATCCTGTTACATGAGAAGCCCTGAACCCTGGCGTATCTGATAGTACTATGCTCCTTGCATAATTAATTTTGATAATCATTTCATCTCAGATGTTTTGTTGCTAGGCTATTATCCCTCTCTTGTTTTACTTTAAAATTAAAAAATTGCTGTACATCAATATGTGTGTGTGTGTGTGTGTGTGTGTCTGTCTGTCTGTCTGTCTGTCTCTCTGTGTAAGTGAGAGAACAACTTTTTGGAATGTTTCTCTGCTTCGACCATGTGGGTTGTAGGGATTGAACTCGGGTCTCCAGGTTGGATGGTGAGCACCTGTGCCCACTGTCTCCATAGTTTACCTCAACCAGGTGGAGAGAGAAATTCCAATCTGACTGCTAAGCCACCCGTCTTAGGTGGGGTTTTCCTGCTGTGAACAGACACCATGACCAAGGCAACTCTTATAAGGACAACATTTAATTGGGACTGGCTTACAGGTTCATCTAGGCGGGCACATAGCAGCATCCAGGCAGGCATGGTGCAGGAGGACCCGAGAGCTCTACATCGTCATCTGAAGGTTGCTAGTGGAAGACTGACTTCCGGGCAGCTAGGATGAGGGTCTTACAGCCCACACCCACAGTGACACACCCACTCCAACAGGGCCACACCTTCTAAACGTGCCACTCTCTGGGCCGAGCATATACAAGCCATCATATCACTATTCTGTATTTGATATTTATTTACACACAAACATGCATGTTTCCATTCTCAAGGGAGAAAAATCTGTATTTTCTGTGAAGTGAACTCAGGTAATCTCCCTTCTTCAGATTTTCCATGGTGTTTAATTTGCAGACTGATTTGGTTCTTTGACTCAGCATCCCATGTTCCCATATTTCTGGCCATGCTTTATAAGATGATTAAGACCAGTACCTAGGAAGGATCAGTGCTGTGAGTAGCATCTCCTAAGACTGATTGTGTGGGTATAGAAAGAAGGCTATGTATGTAGAGTCGTAGCTGTGTAGTTGGAGCATATAAACCTCAGGGAATCTCAGCTGTTCACTACTGTTGTACTTGTGTTCCTTTCTGTATTTAAACTTCCTCAAAATAATTAAACCCTGCGCTATGTATTGCATAATCTTAGTTTTTAATGTTTCATCTTTTGTCTCACAGTGACGAAAAAAGAGAATCTATTTGAGGGTGACTCAGGTCGACTTTTGGCTATTCAGTTTCATCTGGAATGTGCACATGTATTTTTATATTATTATGAATATAAAGAAGCAAAAGACCGGTTCAGTACTGCTAAAGACATCAGCAAGTTACAGATTGACCTGACAGGTAAGACTTTACTTTTCATGGATACTCAATTTAATTTTACAGTAAAGCTAGTGTGTATGTTGGCAGTTTGTGTTGTATTTTGCAATTGATTTTCTTTTGTCCTTTCGCTTGAGAGCCATAGCCTTTATTGGCTGAGCTGTCTCTCCAGTCCTTTCAATTTTTTTTTTTTTTGCACCCCCCTCCCTTTCAATTTTTTTTAAGTGTAGGGCTAGACCGACCAGAAGATATAAAGCGAACTTGTTGGGATGTGTTTATAATCTCCCGTCCTCTAGATTTTTTTTTTTTTAAATACATAGTTCAGGCTGGCCTTGAACTCGTGATAGTCTAGAATTAGTCTCTGTAGTGTTGGAATTTGGGACGCCTTACCATATTTGGTCTAGTATTTACTTTTCTAGAGCCTACCTATTTTTTATTTCACAATACGTTTTAAAGATTTTACCTAAAAATTTTTTTAGAACAAATTTGGATCCTTTTTCATAGAGTCTGTTCCTTGTTCAAAAATGTTTTGTAGTCATGCAGCCAGCCAGTACATGAATGGACCTTGGACCATTCGATTCTGGTGTAAACCTTCAAAGACCTCTCTCCTCTTGACTCCCCAGTTTAGCCCCGCCCCCAGTTTAGCCCCGCCCCCGTGTAGCCCCGCCCCCGTGTAGCCCCGCCCCCGTGTAGCCCCCACCCCCTGTGTAGGGCCCATTCTTGTGAATACCTCCTGCTGTTTCCATCCTTTGTCACATTCCTATTGTATTTCTTAGCTGTTTCTTCAGCTCCTGAGAGTACCATCTAAGAGCTGGAGAGATGGCTGAGTGGTTAAGAGCATTGACTACTTTTCCAGGGGTCTGGGGTTCAATTCTCAGCACCTACATGGCAGCTCACAACTGTCTGTGATTCCTGTCTCAGCGTTTGACACCTGCATTCAGACACATGTGCTGGCAAAACACTGATGTATATAAAATAAAAGTAAAATAAAAAAAATATACGATCCCCAGCTCTGAAAAAAAGAACCAATAAAATAAAATAAAATAAAATAAATAATGCACCTTTAATTTTAGCACTTGGGAGGCAGAGGTAGGTAGATCTCTGAGTTCAAGGCCAGCCTACTCTACAGAGTAAGTTCCAGAACAGCTAGAGTAGAGAGAGAGGAGAGGTTGGGGGGAGGAGTTGGGGAGATATTACCAACCAAAGTATAGCAGGGGTTCAGTGTTGCAAAGGACAAGTGAAATTTTTTTTTTTTTTTTTTTTTTTTTTTTGGTTCTTTTTTTTTCGGAGCTGGGGACCGAACCCAGGGCCTTGCGCTTCCTAGGTAAGCGCTCTACCACTGAGCTAAATCCCCAGCCCCCTATTTTTTTTTTTAATTGGATTTTTTAAATTTACATTTCAAATGTTATCTCCTTTCCCAGTTTCCGGTCCATAGTCCATAAACTCCCTCTCCCATTCTCCCTCCCCCTTCTTCTATGACGGTGTTCCCCCACCCACCTAACCCACCCTGCCCCACCTCCCTGTCCTGACGTTCCCCTACACTGGGGCATGGAGCCTTAGCAGAACCAAGGGCTTCTCCTCCCATTGGTGCCCAGCAAGGCCATCCTCTGCGACATATGCAGCTGGAGCCATGGGTCCCTCCATGTGTACTCTTTGGATGGTTGTTTAGTCCCTGGGAGCTCTGGTTGGCTGGTATTGTTGTTCTTATGGGGTTGGCAAATCCATTCAGCTCCTCCAATCCTTTCTCTAACTCCTTCAGTGTGGACCCTGTTCTCAGTGCAAAGGTTGGCTGCGAGCATTCGCCTTTGTATTTGTCAGACTCTGGCAGAGACTCTCAGGAGACAGCTATATCCGGCTCCTGTCATCATGCACTTCTTGGCATCAGCAATATTGTCAGGGTCTGGTGGGTGGCTCTATATGGGCTGGATCCCCAGGTGTAGCAGTCTCTGGATGGCCTCTCCTTCCGTCTCTGCTCCAAACTTTGTCTCCGCATTTCCTCCTATGAATATTTTTGTTACCCCTTCTAAGAAGGACTGAAGCATCCATACTTTGCTTGTCCTTCTTCTTGAGCTTCATGTTGTCTGTGAATTGTCAGGATCTTGAGTAATCCTGAGCTATTGGGCTAATACCCACTCATCAGTGAATGCATACCATGTGGTTTTTTTTTGTGACTGGGTTACCTCACTCAGGATGATATTTTCTAGTTACATCCATTTGCCTGTGAATTTCATGAAGTCATTGTTTGAACTTCTGGGGGAAATCACCATTCTTGACGTCAAGCAGTATTACAGAGTAGTAGTGATAAAAACTGTATAGTATTGGTACAGAGACAGACAGATAGACCAATGGAATAGAATTGAAGACCCAGAAATGAACCCATACACCTATGGTCACTTGATCTTTGATAAAGGAGCTAAAACCATCCAGTGGGAAAAATTTAACATTTTCAACAAATGGTGCTGGTTCAACTGGAGGTCAGCATGTAGAAGAATGCAAATCGACCCCTTCTTATCACACTGTACAAAGCTCAAGTCCAAGTGGATCAGGACCTCCACATCAAACCAGATACACTCAAACTAATAGAAGAAAAAGTGGGGAAGAGCCTTGAACACATGTACACTGGGGAAAATTTCCTGAACAGAACACCAGTTGCTTATGCTCTAAGATCAAGAATCGACAAATGGGACCTCATAAAACTGCAAAGCTTCTGTAAGGCAAAGGACACTGTCATTAGAACAAAACGGCAACCAACAGATTGGGAAAAGATCTTTACCAATCCTACAACAGATAGAGGGCTTATATCCAAAATATACAAAGAACTCAAGAAGTTAGACTCCAGAGAATCAAATAACCCTATTAAAAAATGGGGTTCAGAGCTAAACAAAGAATTCTCAACTGAGGAATGCCGAATGGCTGAGAAGCACCTAAAGAAATGTTCCACATCCTTAGTCATCAGGGAAATGCAAATCAAAACAACCCTGAGATTGCATTTCACACCAGTGAGAATGGCTAAGATCAAAAACTCAGGTGACAGCAGATGCTGGTGAGGATGCGGAGAAAGAGGAACACTCCTCCATTGTTGGTGGGATTGCAGACTGGTACAACCACTCTGGAAATCAGTCTGGAGGTTCCTCAGAAAACTGGACATACTACCTGAGGACCCAGCTATACCTCTCTTGGGCATACACCCAAAAGATGCTCCAACATTCAACAAAGACACGTGCTCCACTGTGTTCATAGCAGCCTTATTTATAATAGCCAGAAGCTGGAAAGAACCCAGATGCCCTTCAACAGAGGAATGGATACAGAAAATGTGCACAATGGAGTACTACTCAGCTATCAAAAACTGATGAAGTTTTGAGTGAATGTCAAGGACATGGCCATGTCAGGCATCAGTGCTTCAGTCTCATTGGGGTGGGGCTGGGGGACTAAGCCTTCCTTGGATGAGGCTCAGAGCAATGGCAGACCTTCCTCAGGTTCCAGTGTGAATGTTGATAGTATGCAGAAAGTGTCCATTGAGCTTTGCCACTTAGATGTTTACAGCTTGCATACCCCTACATGGCCTGCACTTACCTACAAGGCTGCTTCTTGTTCTGCTGCGTCTTGTTTCTCCATATAGCAACCCTTCCTTGTTTGTCTGTATGTAATCACCCTGTCTCCCTGTTCAACTGTATATAATAAACGTGCTGAGCTTCCAGGGAGCTGTGGCTTCTGCATTCTTGGGCCCATACATCTGATCCCAGCTGTTCTATCCATGTGTTCATGTATCTGTCATTTTCTTTATCCCTCCTCCTCTCCCTAGTTAGGCCACCTTCTGAGGCTATACAGGATGTATACTCTATGTTGAAAGAATGGATGAGTTACAGAATTTTTTTTTCTTTTTTTTTCCGGAGCAGAGGACCGAACCCAGGGCCTTGCGCTTGCTGAACAAGTGCTCTATCACTGAGCTAAGTCCCCAACCCTCAGAATTTTTCTTAAATCCTGTTGTTTCTTCTGAGTGCCAAAGAAGAAACCTTGCTTTGTACCCTGTTCTGCTGTGTCCTAATTTATTACAGTATAGTTGGATGGATGACCAATGAGAACCAACATCACCAGCTACAGGTTTAGGGTGAGCATCCCTGAGACCTAGCTCATCTCCTAGGTCTGTTCTTAGCCCCAACATTCAGTCCTTCTTATTGAGTCAGTGTTACTCAGGAAAGCCCTTTACTGTATCGTCAGTCTCATATGACTTTATGGGACCTTAGCCATCTTTTATTACATGTTGGTGTGGGAAAAGTAATTTAATATCTAGTTCATAGTTTTTGGAACAATGCCATAAATAACTTGGAGTTTTGACTGTATTTGAAAGTATAGTTATATATAATTTATGAGGTTCATTTCAGAGATATTTTAAAAAATATTTTTGTTATAGGAGATTTTTCGGGGATCATTTAAGTATTAACGACATGTTGCCCTATTTGTTCAGTTGTAATCATTGGTATATTTAATGGCTATTACAGGTTTTTATTTTTCCCAAGGTCAAGGTGAAGAGCTTGAAAGTACAAATAGACTCACAAATAAAATGGGGAAGCAGATTGTTTTCCTACACAGCTCTGCATTCACTCACAGAAACCAGCTCTAAGCCACTTCACTGCCGTCTTGACCCTGACGTGTTTCAGGGTTGAGAGTTACTCAGAGCCCGAGTCTCCTCAGTATAGGAAGCAGATTTCGTTGGCTGCTCTTAGTAATTCCACATTTTCCAGAGAGTGGATGTTGAAACTTTTGCTCTTCTTCAAAGTGGTCTGAAAATAGCTCTTCTGCAGTGTATTATTTCAGAGACGTAAAGAAGACATGTTGGATCATGAAAAGCCAGATGGGTACTCACTGAGGCCCCAGCTAAGTGCTGGCTTTAATGCAGGGGATCCTGTGATCCTGAGCGAGTGGTGACAAATGTCAGGCCCTGTCTTTCCGCGAGCGCGCGCGTGCGCGCGCATGTGTGTGTGTGTGTGTGTATAAACATTATATGTATATGATATGTATGTGTGGATGCGTGAGTTCTAACCATAGTACTTAAGTTATTCTTTTCACAGAGAGTAAAAATAAGCAAAAATGGGGATTGAGAATCTCATGTCAGAAGTCTTGGCTGTGAGCCTTAGCACTGCAGTTCATTGGCTTCGGATTATCTGAAGTAATTTATCATCACTAGGCCTCAGGTCTTTCCTATGTGAATGGAAAAAATACTTCAGCACTCTGAAAATATTAGTCATCGTGATTGCACTGTAAATCTGTAAATCTGCCTGACAGACCCACAGGTAAGACTTTGTTGTAATTTTTAGGTGCTTTGGGGAAAAGGACACGATTCCAGGAGAATTATGTGGCACAGCTGATTGTAGATGTCCGGAGAGAAGAGGATGTCCCTTGCAGTCGTGAGTTCAGCCCAGCACCCACCCCCCAGGAGTATTTAACCAAGGTGAGTTGTTAGTTCCTGTGACTGTTTCAGGAAGTGAGTATCACAAACACTGAGTGATGAGAAGAGACTGAGAACCTTTGTGACGTTGCTTATTTTTACCTAAAATGGGGATAAGCAGTACTTTTTTCTTTTATAATTTTCTCGAGGAAGGAAGGATTTATTCTGTCTTGCAGTTTGAAGGGATACATTTGACTGCAGTGGGTGCCAGCTGCACCCACAGTCAGACAGCACAGCTCCCTTACAGTGTGGTAGGCATGAGTTAGCAGTCCTACTGTGTTGCCCTTGACATATAAAAGCAGACAGAGTAAGAAACCACCTACTGCTATACCTGTTTACCTTATTTGTTTTTCCTTTTGAAGCAGGGACTGGCTATGTAGCCAAGATTGGCCCTTAGCTCCTGCCTCTCCTACTTTAGCCTCCTAAGTGCTGGTATGCTAAAACCCAACTGGCTTGGGTCAGAGCCCTGATGGTTGGTATTGAGGGATTAGAGAAAGGACAGACACACACACACACATGCAGTTAAGCTGGGATCAGGTGAGAGCCTGCTACCTCTGTACCCTTGAACTGTAGCCTCTCCATTAGGTACAGCACAGGGTCGGGGAGGGCTTAGCTATTCTGGATAGGAAGTGTGTAGGTGAGCAGTCTTAGGCTGTGAGCATCAGGAACAGGAAGGAGCAGTTGCTAATCTCTGTGCACACTGATGAATAGCACTATTCTGTGGGCTCCTGATGAAAGCTTTGTCGTTCCTTTCGGGCCTGGCTGATGTTGTCATTTTCCTATGGCTCTGAGGCAGCCCTTAGAGTCCTTGGCACATCCAAGCCTGTGTCAGCAATGCTCAGGGCTGTCCTTGCCCCCTACACTGGGGCGCTAGGCATGAGCCACCACACCCAGCTCTATATTACTCCCTTTATTTGGTCTTCTGTGGGTATTTTTAACATTCAGAGGTTTGTCATTTCTCTGGCTTCTCCTAAATACATAAGCCAGTGACCAGAATTCCTTTTCTCTCATTTTACGATCTGCTTTCTACCCGGTCGTTCTTGGGTCGCTTGCTGCTTTGGTATGCTTTTTCCATGTCTAATGAATCTTTTCTTGTGGCTTGAACTTGAGCGTCTAGAATGGTTGCTTTTATGGAGGCTGAGAATATATCTTCACTTTCCAGAGGTCCCACACTTCCAGTTTTATATGTAACTACATTTTTTTTTCTTTCTTTTTTTTTTTTTTTCTTTTTTCGGAGCTGGGGACCGAACCCAGGGCCTTGTGCTTGCTAGGCAAGTGCTCTACCGCTGAGCTAAACCCCCAGCCCCGTAACTACATTTTTTTAAGGATTCATTTTTACTTTATGTGTATGTGTGCTTGCCTGCACGTATATCTGTGTACCACATGTGCGTAGTGATCACAGAGGCCAACGGAGGGAATTGTGTCCTCTGGAACTGGAGCTGCCATGGCCGTGTTGGGAATGGAAGCTGGTTCCTCAGGGAGAGCAGCTTCTTGTGCTCCTCCTTCTTGAGCCATCTCCCCAGCCCCACATTTACAGTTTTTAATTGTCCTTTTATTGATTTTAATGTCCTTAGTGGCTGTGCTTTCGTATACTTCATTTTAGAACCTATAAGTAAATTTACCTTGAGTACACTGAGTATCAAGTTTGGATTGTGTTCTGAGACTAATGCCACAGAGAGAGGCTGAGAGAGAGGAGTGTGTCTTAGTCAGGGTTTTATTGCTGTGATGAAACACCATGACCAAAAAGCAAGTACGGGGAGGAAAGGGTTTACTTGGCTTACATTTCCAGATCATAATTCATCACTGGAAGAAGTCAGGACAGGGACTCAAGGAAGGCAGGAACCTGGAGGCAGGAGCTGGTGCAGAGGCCATGGAGAGTTGGCCGCTTACTGGCTTGCTTCCTCTGGCTTGTTCAGCCTGCTTTTTTATGGAATCCAGGACAACCAGACCGGGGTGGGACAACCCACAGTGGGCTGCACCATCACCGTTGGTCACTAATTAAGAAAATGCCTACAGCTGGATCTCATAGAGCCATGTCCTCAACTGAGGCCCCTTTCTACACATAGAACCATGCCTCTGAAAAGAACACTGGGCGAGGTCCAGTTCACTGACTCTTGTGATGCTTTCATAGGGAACAGCCTTGGTCCTAGAAGGGTGAATGAGGGAGAGGGTTGTAGCAAACACAGAACCTGATGACATCACTTCCTCGACGATGTGGAACTGTGACTGTGACTCTGTGTGTGTGTGTGTGTGTGTGTGTGTGTTGCTATAGTTAACACTAGTCAGAGAGTGTGTAATGAGTGCACTCATTCTTAATTTCCTCCTCTCTGTTCTTGGTCTTACCCAAGCTCCTCATTAAACTTTAGGTTGCCCATTGGAGTCTGATCTTTAGGCTAGAACAGTGTCTTAGAAAGAGATTTAATTCTGAAGTCCAATCACACAAAAGTTAAGCCTTTCATGATATGTATAGTGTGTGTTTGTGTATGTGAGCAGACTGTGTATGAGGTCAGCAAACAACCTCGGAGCATGAGTTCAGGTTCTCTAAAGGAGAAGAACTGTTAGAATGAAATACATACATACATACATACATATATATATATATATATATATATATATATATATATATATATATATATAAAAAGAGGATTATTAGAGTTGCTTGCAGGCTGAGATATGTTGATTCTCATCCTGGTTTCTTCAGACATTTATCGTGAGTAGACAATGAAGTTTGCCAAAGGCCTTCTGCTTCTGTAGAGATGCCCTGTGAGTTCTGTCATTAAGTGTCATTCCTGTACTGTATGATACTTATTTGATGTTGTGTGACTTTCTCTGAGGAGATGTGAAGAACTGTCTATTTACCACAGACAGCACATAGAAGAAAGACAAAAAAAATGATTTCACCCAAGCCTAGCATTAAATAAATTTACTGGGGACTTACAGGAGCATGGCGAAGGGTTGTAGAGGGACATGGGTGACTCAAAGGCTTCTGCGTCAGTCAAGAGCCCACCACAGATTGGGTGATGCTCACCATATCCCTGAGCTCCCTGCACAGCTTGCAGGTTCTTTGGCCTGTTGGAGAACCCTTTCTCCCTTGCGACTGTGACTGCGACTGCAACTGCCGACGCGGGCTTGGGATCTGCCATGAGTCCCAGGAACTGAATTTGGTAGTGAGTGCCAGTACTGCTGGGCCACTGTGCCAGTCCTTAAGGGCATTGTGTGTCTTGATTGGCTGTTTATAGACCTTCTTTTTTGAAGTAGCTGCATACATTTTTGGTCCACTTTTAATTTTGTTTTCTAAGAGCTTTCATATGCTTTTTAGTTTTTAAGACTTATTTTCCTTATTTTTTAAAGTAGACATCTCACAGAGTCATTAGTGAAAGGTGTGTTACATTTACAAAGCAGTATGCTTTGCCACAGTAGTTTACCTGACTCCAAGCAAATGCACAGGCAGGAGGGTGTTACAGTGTGTGTGACTCCTTCTCTTCAGAAGATGCGAGCACTGTGTTGGCAGTCCACATTCTGGGCCTCCGTTTGAGTGATGAGAGGCAGACAAGCTGTGGTACCTCGGCTGCTAGCCCACTCTTATTATGTGACAAGAACCATGACCACAGGGATGGATACACACCCCTCCAGTGATGGAAGACAGGGTAGAAAGATGGCGGTGACAGAGATGGGCAGGTAGAGAGTACAAGTGGGTGGGGCGGTGGTGGGATTACTTCCGAGGTTCCTTTGCATATGGGTCACTCAGTAGAGGTAACTGTCGATCTACTTCCACTGAGGTGCACGTGGGACCTGTTCACCAGGTAAATTGTTCCCAACTGTGTATTCCACAAGAGACAGTATGCTGACCATATTTAGACATTGACTAGTGTTTAAAACCTCAGGAGGGTGTGTTACACGGGACATGGTACTATATACCTTCAAAAATCAAGAGGCTGAGGCAGGTGAGCTTAAGGCTAGCTTGGTCTACTTAGTGAGCTCAGGCCAGCCAGAGCTACAGAGTGAGACCCTGTGTTAAATACCAACAAGAGACAGAACGCCAAACCAAACCAAACAAAAACTCAAAGTAAATCAAAACAAAAATAATGTACCCCAACCTTCTTCCAAGAAACCCACCAAGCATCAATATTATCCCCTTTAGCAATCTATTGAATGAATGAGTGAGTGAATGAATGAATAAATGAAATATAACTTTTGTTCAAAATATTTTTTTCTTTGTCTCACCAGAATCTTGAGCTCAACGATGATACCGTTCTGAATGAAATAAAGTTAGCAGATAGTGAGCGGTTTCAGATGCCAGACCTGTGTGCTGAGGAGCTTGCTGTGGTCCTTGGAGTCTGGTACGTTAATGGCTGACGTGGCTGTGTGGAACACCTTCACCATTGTCCCCCTGAGTTTGGGAAGATCGTCATTAAAATTTCCCTGTACAGTGGAATTGTACAGCCTGTGAAGGTGGAGATGGCTTGGGCAGCAAATGAAAGGATCAGAGCTCCAGAGTCTATTAAGTTTGTAGCTCCTTCTTTTAGTTTTTGGTTATCTTCAGATGGGTGTAGATTTTTAATAAAATACTAAGTAATAGGCGAGAATGATTATGCACTGGCTGGTTCGTGTGTCACCTTGACACAAGCTGGAGTTATCACAGAGAAAGGAGCCTCCCTTGAGGAAATGCCTCCATGAGACCCAGCTGTAAGGCATTTTCTCAACCAGTGATCAAAGTGGGAGGGTCCAGCCCATTGTGGGTGGTGCTGTCCCTGAGCTGGTGGTCTTGGGTTCTATAAGAGAGCAGGCTGAGAAAGCCAGGGGAAGCAAGCCAGTAAGTAACATCCCTCCGTGGCCTCTGCATCAGCTCCTGCTTCCTGGCCTGCTTAAGTTCCAGTCCTGACTTCCTTTGGTGATGGACAGCAATGTGGAAGTGTAGGCTGAATAAACCCTTTCCTCCCCAACTTGCTTATTGGTCATGATGTTTGTGCAGGAATAGAAACCCTGACAGATTATGTATGAGAGACTCATACAGAAGCAGAGGGGGTCTGTGAGCATTCATACCAGGACTCTACACAGGATTTCTGACTGAACCTGATGCTCACCTATTTGCTGCCTATCCCCATAGGACTAGGTAACAGATGCACGTGATCACAGCTGACTTTTCTGTGGTTGCTGGGGATCTGAACTCGGGTTCTCAGGTTTGTATGGCCAGCACTGTTCTTGAATGCACCACTTCTCTAGCTGAGAATGACTATTTTGACCTCCAAAGATGTGTGTGTATTATATATGTGTAGCATATATAATATTTAAATACAAATAAATATGTGTGTATGTATGTGTGTGTGTATATATATATGTGTGTATATATGTACATATACATATATATGTTTTTGTTTTGTTTTTTTGAGACAGAAAAATATTCACTGTACTAGGACAACTGAAAGGAATGAAACCATCCAGATGGGAAATGACAAATTGTGACCTATCCACCCAGCAGAATGCTGGCCTACACATGTCATTGCAACTACAGATTAAGACACAAACCACAGAAACAGTAAAGGAAATAATCACAGGGAACTACAGAGAGCATGGAAACAGGTGGATGGAAGCGCTCGCATGGCCCTGGCTGTCCTTGAGCTCCCTTTGTAGACCAGGCTGGCCTTGAGCTCTGCCTCAGCCTCCCAGGTGCTGGGATTAAAGGTGTGCACCACTACCTGGCTATGCATATGCATATTTTGAAGTAAATTTATTTTGAATACTATAGAATTTTATGTTATTTAATGGAAATAGTTTTATTCTTTTTTTCCACCTTTCTTAAAACGTGGCTGGATTATAGTTCTGTTGGTTTTATTGATGGTCATTTGGAAATGAGCCTCTGACATTTCTCCTCCTCTCAGTGCTTCTCACTTTACAGGAGAAGTTTTACAGAGGAGCTGGGAATTAATGTACTTTGAATGAGGTTCTTATCCTGTCTTGTGAGTTTGTAATGTTCTTGTTCATACATAGAACAGAGCCTTAGCATGGCAAGGACTGCAGGGCTAAGTGATGGATTATCTTGTTATTCCTCTGTGCTACAAACTAGAGATGTATGAGAGAGAGAGAGAGAGAGAGAGAGAGAGAGAGAGAGAGAGAGAGAGACAGAGAGAGACAGAGAGAGACAGAGAGAGACAGAGAATATGTTTATTGCATGTTTTAATTATTTCATTCCCCATTTATTTTGTTTTGTTGTGTAGACCAGGTGTGTGGTTAGGGCCAGAGTAGATTTCGTAGTAGGTTCTAGACCATCTAGGGCTACACATCAAGATCCTGCTTTCCAGTAAGTAAATAAATAAATAAATTGAGTGAGTGAGTGAGTGAGTGAGTTGGGGGCTAGAGAGACGGCTCAGTGTGGAGCGTCGCTGATGTGTTGGGCAGCTCTCAGCACCCAGGTCAAGTGCCTTGAACTGTAGCTCCAGCCTCAGGGTATCTAATGCTTCTGTCTCCTTTGGCTCCTGCACTCATACGTACATACCCATATGAATATGAATACACATAGACAATTAAAAATAATAAAAATGAACCTTAAATAGGTCTGGAAAAGTTACACGTAAGCATTCATGCTCATCAAAATCTTTAAATTATATTGAAAATTATAAGGAACTATTACTATTTTATAGGTTTGTGCTTTTGTACCTTTTAACTTTTATTATTTTAGAATTATAACTATTTTGCCTACATTTATGTGTGTATGCCACATGCATGCCTGATGCCCATGGAGATCAGAAGGGGGTTTGGGATCCCTTAGAACCAGAGTTACGGTTGTGAACCACATGTGGGTACTGGGAACAGAACCTGGGTCCTCGCAAGAGCACCAGGTAGTCATAACCACTGAGCTAAATCTCCAGCCCTTTAAAGTAATGGTTTTGAGGCAGGGCCTTCCTTTGTAGCCCAGGATAGCCTCACACTAGGAGCAGCCCTTCAGCATTGGCCTCCTGAGTGCTGAGGTTTCAGGGGCAGCTGCCACACCTCGTTGTCTGTCACCCTTCCTAATACGAATGATATTTACATGCCAAGTAATTCATGTAACATGTGATTTAAGTTACATGTTAAGCAGTGAAGTGGAAATGGTGAACCAGAAGTTCAGCCTGTGCATTTTCCCATGTCTCCCTCTGTTCTTCCTCCTCACAGAAAATGCTATCCTAAGTTTATGGTTGTCATTTTCTGGATTTAACAGCATGCTTACTCTAACTCTGCATCCCCAGGCCATGCGAGCGCTTCCATTGCCTGTTTCCATGCTCTCTGTAGTTCCCTGTGATTACTTCCTTTACTGTTTCTGTGGTTTGTGTCTTAATCTGTAGTTGCAATGACATGTGTAGGCCAGCATTCTGCTGGGTGGATAGGTCACAATTTGTCATTTCCCATCTGGATGGTTTCATTCCTTTCAGTTGTCCTAGTACAGTGAATATTTTTCTGTCTTCTCATTTCTGGGCCACACATTCATTGGCTTTGTTTTGTTTTTTTCTGCGCTGTATAATCTAGAATGGAATTACTGAGCTGGGGGTATATGAATGTTTGCCAAAAGTTGCTCGTTAGACCCTGTCATCAGCATCTTAGAACGCCTGTGGTTCTGTACTCAGGTGACTTACAGATTTTAGGGTGTCCTGGTTGTCATAACAACGGGATTTGTCAGTGGTAGATGATTGATTAGTCAATGGGAGTCAGTAGTTCCCACTGTCTTTGGTGAGTGACATAGCTTGGATTTCCTGTTTTGGTTTACCATTTATTTTTGATGTCATGGCAAGCACCTTGACCTGTTCAACCATCTTGTAGCCACTGGATTTCTTCATTTTTCTAATAAGAGAAATTATTTTGATATCAGCTGTTATATTTTCAGAGTTTTATTATTGCCTTTTGAAAGTTTGTTTCAATACATATATATTGTACAGCATTTTAGTGTGTGACTTAAAACATGTACTGTAAGAAATAATGGTTTCTTTAAGAGTTATTTTTAGGGGCTGGGGATTTAGCTCAGTGGTAGAGCGCTTACCTAGGAAGCGCAAGGCCCTGGGTTCGGTCCCCAGCTCCGAAAAAAAGAACCAAAAAAAAAAAAAAAAAAAAAAGAGTTATTTTTAATTAGGTACAGCATGTGTTTTAGGTTTTTGTTTTTGTTTTTTTAAATTCAAAGCACAAATTTCCAGAAGAACAACCCAGTTCATAAGCTAACGGAGGAGGAGCTGCTGGCCTTCACATCGGTGAGTAATGGCCTCACCCTCTCCAGTTCCTTCTTTTCCCTTGTAGATTATTTTCACTCTGGTGTGTTCTTACTTAAGCTGAAAAAACTGCCAGCTAAGGAAATTGGGTGCACCTCCTGCCAGGTTTTAACCCACACCTTCTAAGTGTTCCCCAAAGCAAGGTTCTTTTCTCTGTACTTGCTTTGGTTTGAGGACAGTGATTAGATTCTTTTCCCTGCCTCTTTCTTTCTTTTTTGATTCCAGGGTCTATTGTGTTACTGTGCATATAACGGATACTCAACAGCTGTTTGTTGAGTGACTGAATGAGAGCCTGAGACTTCATAGGTCTTATGCATAAAAGTGAGGGTCAATTTTGGTATCTACATGGATGTCTTGACAAAGAATTGTGAGCAGGAGCAGGAGAGCAGTGGTCAGGAAAGGGGAAAGGGTTGAGGACACAGGGCGCTTGTCAGTATTCCATTGTGTAGAATAGCCAGACAGATGGGCAGACAGAGAAGTGGCTGTGGAATTTGACAGGGAGTGCATTGTTGCCCTGGAGCACTGTTTGTGGCAATTTTGCATAGTCATCTCATTGCAGTTGACTGAAGAGGGAAGGTGACAGATCAGGACCCAGGCTGGAGGAGAACGGTAGCAAAATAGAAAGATGGGTGAACAGATGTTGGAAGATGTGAAATCCAGGAAAAGAGAGGTGTATCAGAGAAGGCGGGAGACTCACTGTAATTTTGGCTTTGTGGTTGGAAAAGGGTGCACATCTTTTTTCTTTTTTTAATGGGTCTCTCTAGATAGCCCTGGCTGTGCTATCTAGGATATTTACCAGGATGGCCTTGAACCCATAGAAACCTACCATTGCCTCTGAGTGCTGGGATTAAAGATGTGTACCACCGAGCCTTGCTTGCTGCATGTTTTCTTGAATGAATCAAATTCCTTTGTGATTCTGCCAAAGGCAGCCTTATCACCAGGGGTACAAGATTCCACTTTCTTTCTTCCTTTGCCCTTTTCCAGGTAAGACAAAAGGAAGAACTTTTCTCAGGTAGAAGGAAAAGCTGGCACGTTTGTGCTGTAATAGGAGCTTTGCAGACTGTTCTTCCCGCTCTCTTGGTCATGTTGGATGATAGTGGCTCCGGGGATTGGGGTTGACTTCCCACTCTTCCCATTCCTCAGCACCTTGGGTTACCATTATAGTGTGGGCTTTAGCTGACTAGATGGAAATGCCTTATTTATTAATGCATGTGCTAAAAGAATTTGGCACACAAAGAGGCAACATTGTTTTCAATGTACATAAAGTAACTTGTATACCTTCCTTTCACTCAGCTAGTAACTATGAAATATTTACCATGCACACGTGTCTTGGTCCTCACTGGAAGTACAATGGTGAACAGTATCTTTTTTGTTCTAGAGTTTCAATTAATTTCCATGGAAATACACAGACAGATAGATATTTAAATAAGGTGCTGAGGAGGGCTGTAAAGTGGGATGGATGGGTGCCATTTAGCAGGATGGTCTGGAATATCTTAGTCAGAAGATGATTTGGAAACAGATCCTCCTGAAATAGGGCAGTGGGGCAGGACATGAGGCTTGGGAGTAGCATGAGAGAGAGAGTGGGGGCGGTGCGCAGGGCTGAGAGGAGACAAGTGTCCAGGCAATGGGTGATTTGGAGGCTTGGGTCTCTACTGATGACAGAGGTCAGCACCGATGGAGCTGGTGACAGAGAATGTTCTCACTGGGCTTTGTGGCGGGGGAGCAGTACTAACACCGTCAGTTTGGGTTGGTCTCACACACATTGGCAATGTGTGTCCTTCCCAGTCGCTGTGCAAACCCTGCACCAGTCTGTTAAAAGCACAGCTCTTGTGAGTGAGGGCAAGCTTCCTCAGTCCCTCCAGTCTTCAGGTTATCTCTGTTCTCGTTTCTCTGTATCATAAGGTACTTGCAGGCTTCTTAGCTGCTGGTTCTAGTGTGGGTGGCTCATCTCTCCCCGTTTACAGTGTAAGTCATGAGTTCAGCTTTTATATTTACCCACAAGAACTATTTGCTGAGTACTTTTTCTGCTCTCTCTTCTCCTTTGGCTCTCCTCCCAGTCAGCACTGGCCTGAACCAGTCAGCCCTGGCCTGAGTACTGATCTCTTTGGGAGAAAGCTTTGTGACTTCAGAGAATCAAATGCCAGATCTAACTTTCCTAAGGAGACGTCTGTTATTTCTAGTAAATCTTTAGTTTCTAAGAAGTACTGCACTGTGCTGGGGCTATAGCTCAGCCGGTAGAATGTTCCTCTAGTATGCACAAAGCCTAGGCTCTGTTCCCAGGGATGCATACCTGAGTGGTCCATGCCTGAGATCCCTAACTCTGCAGATGGGGTGAGGAGGATCAAGGTCATGCTTAGCCACACAGTAAGTGAGGCCAGCCAGGGACATGAGTCCCGTCTCCAAGAAAATCCAAACCAAACACCCCCCCATCCCCATCTAGGAAGAGCTGCAGGGAACACGGGCACTGGGAGGCCCTTAGGTCTCTGAGGACTCTGGGCTCTGAACTGTTTCTTCCCCTTGTCTTGTCTCAACTGAAGCATGGACATACACCAGGAAAATTCAACTCTGTCCCCAACAACTGCTCTCTGCATCTATGTGGCCTTCTCTCACCTCCAAAGTCAGTACCATGGTGACTTGGGAGTGTCCTTTGACCTTGAGGAGAGTTTATTTATATTGTCCTTTTACATTAGTAGGTTTGTATCCAGATTCAGTCAACTAAGGATTTAAAATATTTGAAAAAAAATGTGTGTGAATCGAATCTGTGCAGACCTTCTTGTCATTACCCTAATAGCACAGTAATAACAGGCTCTGTAGCAGTTGTTTAGTTTTAGGCTTTATAGTAACAAGAGGTGGCCTAAAGAACAAAGACATGTGCTGTATGCAGATACCAGTCACTTCATGTGAGGGACTCCTTAACTCTCACAGAATCTGAGGGACGATATATTCTGTGCAACTCCAGGTGTATCAGAGATAAGATGGGTGGGCACTTTGAGGCTCTGCCCCACTTCCGAGTGCTTGACCTTGTCTCTGTGCCTGTTTTGGCTGGGACCATTTTTGTTTATATAGCAACCAGCTGTGCAGTTACCTTTCTTCAGTAGACTTGAACTCACTAGCTTTGAAGGCTAAGCGTTCGCATTTTGGTCTAGAGTAGGCTTCAGTGCCTTAGTCTTGTTTGTTGCTCAGGAAGTGTATCCAGACTGAGAGAACAAGTAGAGGTGACACAGCCCAGGCACTGGGTTGACTTCCGATCTGTGCCCACACTGTTCTGCTTTTCTCTGGGACTTAGGTAGCACTACACGACAGTAAGGATAGCCGCATTTCCCCTCTTCCTGAGCTGAAACCTTGCTTTCCAAGGTGGGGTGTACATAACGTGCTCACAGTGAGAAAAGCTGGTGTCCTTTGCATTCAGTGGTGAGCCAGGCTTGCTGCTCCTTGGCTTGGAGGAGGCTGTATTTATTTCTGAGCAGCACAGTGAGAGCAAACATGCCTGGAACTGCCTGCCTGTGGACACGGGGAAGAGAGGAGCAAGACAGTGCAGCACTGTCTTCTGGGTGTCCCTTCCTGTGCTCCGGTGATCTGCCACCGAGACTGTAAACCTGGGGCATGAGGTTCCTTTTCTGATGTAAGAACTATTCAATATAAAATTTTTTCAATATAAATTTTAATATCCCATAAAGGACTGGAAGTCGTTGGAGGGAAAGTGACCATGGATATTTGGCATTTGGTTGACACACACGCACGCATGCACGCAGGGGCACGCACTTCCCTTTCTGAGGTAGAAGGTAGTTATGTGATCCAGGCTAGCCTCACACTTAAAAACCTCCTGCCTCAGCCTCCTTAGTTTTGGGATACTCTTAGTTTCTAGAAACTGAGGATTTTTTTAAACTATTTTTTTAAAACTAAAATTAAAAAGCCACTACCAATGTTTATTGATAACTAAATAGTTGGCTTATATTGGTTCTGTATTTTACTGACTTTTAATGATTTGTCTAAAGTTTCCCAAAATAACAATAAGATCTCTTTTTGTGGAGAAATTTTCGCCTGTGTTTTCGTGTTGGTGTGGCATGTGAAAATATATGTAAGATAATTTTTAAATTAAATTATTATTAAAATATTTTAATAAGCATACAAACTGATAGGCTTCCTTATGACATTTTTAATACATCCTTGAAGCTTGTCCTGGAAGCCATCGCTCTCCTAGTTTAAGACAATCATTGTGTAGTGCTGTTTTTGAGAAATCCTGTCTACACATTTTGGGAGTCATAGTAAAAATATCCTAGATTGCTTTAGAAAACCATTTATGTTGTATTGGCTGGATAATTTGGAATGAGCTGTGAAAGCTGCGTTATTTCCTTTCAGATGAGCCAAGCCCATGACATTTGTAATGCTTTTAATTTCCTTTTATTGTTGAAAATAGGAACAGTTCAGTTCATACAGGTGTTTCAGTTTTCATTGGCAAAAGTTTTGTTCAAGTGTGAATTGACACTGGCAGCTTGCCTTCCGACTGTCTGCCCGTGCTTTCAAGGCCTCCATGAAAGAAGAAAAAGTCCTTTGAGAGTTTTGCATTTTACTTTTTCTTTCTTTCTGATATTAACCTACTCCCCTGCCCTCCCCTCTCCTCCTCACAGTTTTCTTTGAGATGGAGTCTTTGTTTGGCTTTTGAAACAAGGTCTGAGGGAGGCCATTGCCGACCTGAAACTATCTGTCCTCAGCAAAGGATGACTTTGAGCTCCTGATCTACCTGCTTCTACCTCCCATGTGCTGGGATTCCAGATAGAAGCCACTGGTCCACCTTGAGATGGAGTTTAAAATGTTGATCTCAAATCTATATTATAATAGACCTTTTACTTCAGCTTTCTGAGTACAAATGTCTATACAGATAACTGTATATATTTAATACAGTTATCCACTAATATCTATAGTGGATAAGTATGAATAAAAGTCAAAGAATGTCCCAGTACTAAAAGGACAGAAATGTCCAAGATTAAGGCAGCTATGTGTGGTAGCATACACTTTTTTTTTCAGTTTCAGTCTTTAAACATTTTTTTTGTCAGTTTTTTTTCTTTATTAACTTGAGTATTTCTTATTTACATTTCGAATGTTATTCCCTTTCCAGGTTTCCGGGCCAACATCCCCCTAATCCCTCCCCCTCCCCTTCTATATGGGTGTTCCCCTCCCTATCCTCCCCCCATTACCGCCCTCCCCCCAACAATCACGTTCACTGGGGGTTCAGTCTTAGCAGGACCAAGGGCTTCCCCTTCCACTGGTGCTCTTACTAGGCTATTCATTGCTACCTATGAGGTTGGAGTCCAGGGTCAGTCCGTGTATAGTCTTTGGGTAGTGGCTTAGTCCCTGGAAGCTCTGGTTGGTTGGCATTGTTTTTCATATGGGGTCGTGAGCCCTTTTAAGCTCTTCCAGTCCTTTCTCTGATTCCTTCAACGGGGGTCCTGTTCTCAGTTCAGTGGTTTGCTGCTGGCATTTGCCTATGTATTTGCTGTATTCTGGCTTTGTCTCTCAGGAGAGAGCTACATCTAGTTCCTGTCGGCCTGCACTTCTTTGCTTCATCCATCTTGTCTAATTGGGTGGCTGTATATGTATGGGCCACATGTGGGGCAGGCTCTGAATGGGTGTTCCTTCTGCCTCTGTTCTAAACTTTGCCTCCCTATTCCCTGCCAAGGGTATTCTTGTTCCCCTTTTAAAGAAGGAGTGAAGCATTCGCATTTTGATCATCTGTCTTGAGTTTCATGTGTTCTGTGCATCTAGGGTAATTTGAGCATTTGGGCTAATAGCCACTTAACAATGAGTGCATACCATGTGTGTTTTTCTGTGATTGGGTTACCTCACAGAGGATGATATTTTCCAGTTCCATCCATTTGCCTATGAATTTCATAAAGTCATTGTTTTTGATAGCTGAGTAATATTCCATTTGAAGATGTACCACATTTTCTGTATCCATTCCTCTGTTGAAGGGCATCTGGGTTCTTTCCAGCTTCTGGCTATTATAAATAAGACTGCTATGAACATAGTGGAGCACGTGTCTTTGTTATATGTTGGGGCATCTTTTGGGTATATGCCCAAGAGAGGTATAGCTGGGTCCTCAGGTAGTTCAATGTCCAATTTTCTGAGGAACCTCCAGACTGATTTCCAGAATGGTTGTACCAGTCTGCAATCCCACCAACAATGGAGGAGTGTTCCTCTTTCTCCACATCCTCGCCAGCATCTGCTGTCACCTGAGTTTTTGATCTTAGCCATTCTGACTGGTGTGAGGTGAAATCTCAGGGTTGTTTTGATTTGCGTTTCCCTTATGACTAAGGATGTTGAACATTTCTTTAGGTGCTTCTCAGCCATTCGGCATTCCTCAGCTGTGAATTCTTTGTTTAGCTCTGTACTCCATTTTTTAATAGAGTTATTTGATTCTCTGGAGTCTAACTTCTTGAGTTCTTCGTATATTTTGGATATAAGCCCTCTATCTGTTGTAGGATTGGTAAAGATCTTTTCCCAATCTGTTGGTTGCCGTTTTGTCCTAACCACAGTGTCCTTTGCCTTACAGAAGCTTTGCAGTTTTATGAGGTCCCATTTGTCGATTCTTGATCTTAGAGCATAAGCCATTGGTGTGTTGTTCAGGAAATTTTCTCCAGTGCCCATGTGTTCGAGATGCTTCACCACTTTTTCTTCTATTAGTTTGAGTGTATCTGGTTTGATGTGGAGGTCCTTGATCCACTTGGACTTAAGCTTTGTACAGGGTGATAAGCATGGATCGATCTGCATTCTTCTACATGTTGACCTCCAGTTGAACCAGCACCATTTGCTAAAAAATGCTATCTTTTTTCCATTGGATGGTTTTGGCTCCTTTGTCAAAAATCAAGTGACCATAGGTGTATGGGTTCATTTCTGGGTCTTCAATTCTATTCCATTGGTCTATCTGTCTGTCTCTGTACCAATACCATGCAGTTTTTATCACTATTGCTCTGTAATACTGCTTGAGTTCACGGATACTGATTCCCACTGAAGTCCTTTTACTGTTGAGGATAGTTTTAGCTATCCTGGGTGTTTTGTTTTTTCAGATGAATTTGCAAATTGTTCTGTCTAACTCTTTGAAGAATTGGATTGGTATTTTGATGGGGATTGCATTGAATCTGTAGATCGCTTTTGGTAAAATGGCCATTTTTACTGTATTAATCCTGCCAATCCATGAGCATGGGAGATCTTTCCATCTTCTGAGGTCTTCTTCAATTTCTTTCTTCAGAGGCTTGATGTTCTTATTGTACAGATCTTTTACTTGCTTGATTAAAGTCACACCGAGGTACTTTATATTATTTGGGTCTATTATGAAGGGTGTTGTTTCCCTAATTTCTTTCTCGGCTAGTTTCTCTTTTGTGTAGAGGAAGGCTACTGATTTATTTGAGTTAATTTTATACCCAGCCGCTTTGCTGAAGATGTTTATCAGTTTTAGTAGTTCTTTGGTGGAACTTTTGGGATCACTTAAATATACTATCATATCATCTGCAAATAGTGATATTTTGACTTCTTCTTTTCCGATCTGTATCCCCTTGACCTCCTTTTGTTGTCTGATTGCTCTAGCTGGAACTTCAAGAACTATATTGAATAAGTAGGAAGAGAGTGGGCAGCCTTGTCTAGTCCCTGATTATAGTGGGATTGCTCTCCATTTAGTTTAATGTTAGCAACTGGTTTGCTATATATGGCTTTTGCTACGTTTAGGTATGGGCCTTGAATTCCTATTCTTTCCAGGACTTTTATCATGAAGGGGTGTTGAATTTTGTCAAATGCTTTCTCAGCATCTAATGAAATGATCATGTGGTTTTGTTCTTTCAGTTTGTTTATATAATGGATCACGTTGATGGTTTTCCGTATATTAAACCATCCCTGCAGGTAGCATACACTCTTAATTCCAGCAGAAGCAGGAGGATCTCTGTGAGTTCAAGGGCAGCCTGGTCTACATAGTGAGTTCCAAGACAGTCAGGGCTACATAGTGAGAGAAAAAAGTCAGAGGCTGTCCTAATGGAAGCAGTGGAGAGATAGATAAAGCTCTGCTTCCGAGAAGAAATGATTAGAAACTGTATATAGCTGTTCAAACAGATCAAAGTATCCAATGAATTTGAATGTATTTTAATATATCAGTCACATACTTCACTAAAGAGGAGACTTACTTAGACCTACACACACACACACACACACACACACACACATTTTATGTATATAAGTACACTGTTGCTGTCTTCAGACACACCAGAAGAGGGCATCAGACCCCATTACAGATGGTTGTGAGCCACCATGCGGTTGTTAGGAATTGAACTCAGGACCTCTGGAAGAGAAGCCAGTGTTTTTAACCACTGAGCCATCTCTCCAGCCCTCTATTTAGACTTATTTAAGGTTAACTCACTTATCAAAATAGATCTGCCTTTTAATATAGTTTTTTTTAATAAAAGTACAACACACAATAGTCAACATATGTCATGTATTAAGTGGAGTTAATTTTAGAACAGATACCCAATGTGAAATTGTTTAGGGTTCAAGTTTATGATACTTATAATTTTTCTGAGGTAAAAATCAGACTTTTTTCAAAGACTGAAGAAAATGTGTTAGCCAGGCTTGGTAGGACATGCCTTTTCAGGAGACAGATAGACAGATCTCTGAGTGAGCCCATCTGGTCTACTGAGTGAGTTCCAGGATAGCCAGGGCTACACAGAGAAACCCAGCCTCTGAAAAACAAAGAGAGAAAGATGCTGCTTGGAGCTGTGCTTGAGGTATATTTTCCTTGGCATTTGACACAGGCTATTGATGTGGAACATTGCCGAATTTCCTTCCCTTCCCTTCCCTTCCCCTTCCCCTTCCCATTCCCCTTCCCTTCCCCTTCCTTTCTTTCTGACCAGAAGATGGCCAATATGAGTAAGTTCTGTGGACAGGACGCTAGAATATTAAAATACTGTATGTTAATTGGTGTCCATTATGTAAAGTGGAATTTTAGTACATTTATAAACCATTTTCAAGCAGCTTTTTACATTAATGGACATAAACAGCTAATTAGTATGATTTAATTATTTTAAATTTATAAATGCCTTTTTAAGTAGAAACTATTTTAGAAAAATTTAGAAAAGTTATATATAGATCACATATATTTATAGAAATATAAATATTTATCCTTTACACTATTTACATGACTAATCTGAAGTGGGGAATCTACATTGCACATGGCCAGCTATTAGTTTTTGAGTGGAGGACATGAGCAGGCTCTTTGGGACATGGTCATATGGTCTCTGTTGAGTTGTCTGCCTGTTTGCAGGTTTCAACCTTGTGTCTTGCCCTAGAACTCTGATCTCTGATGCATCAGAAATTTCTAGGGTCCTTTGTGCTTTTAGCAGTGCCTTTCTTTTTGGGGATACTGTGCTCTTGTCTTTAGTAGCATTGGAAATAAGAGGGAGCTGTTTTAGGCCTTCAGTACTGACCGTGTGGACAGTAAGGCACCATGGGAGAACTGCCTTGCTACAGAACAGTTATTAAGACGCTGTCAGACTCAGGAGAGGTAGGAGAGGTGCCTGATGTTTTTCTCACCCACTTAAACATAGAGACCCATAGACAGACAAGAACCCTGGAGCTAGGTTCAGGGACTGAAGCTGGAGGGACAGGCACCTGAAGCCTCTGTAGTAAGCAATAGTGTGTGAGGGCTGGAGTCACTGGGGTGGGGCAGGGTAAGAACACTTTCCACTGAGCTAAGACCTCCAAGCAAGTCTGAAGTCACCTGAAATTCATGGCATTGCCAAGCCCGTGGCTGCCAGAGGAAAGCATTCTAGTTTCATATTGAAGTTGTGCCATGAGCTCAGGGTTAAAGTTGAACTTGTGGGAGGGAGGGCAAGCACTCACTTGTGTGAGCATGCACAGCACTGGAAGCAGTCTACTAAAAGCTTGACAGCTCCTGAAGACAGGAACTCGATGACTGTAGGATGGCCAGCAGCACAGGTGTTTAAGGAAAAAAGATGCAAGCTGTGTATTATTAGACTTTTATGGTTTTGGAAGGAAATTGTAACTTATAGAACTAATTTGAAAAGTTGACAATAGAATAAAGACTGATTAACCATGTCTGCCACATTGCAGAGTGTGGCATTAGGAAACTGCATTGCAGATGTGCCAGACTGTCCATTTTTAGGGTACCTGAGTGAGACTTTCTTCTGCAGCTGTGGACACATGCAGGGATATTTAATAGTCATGCATGTTTGTGATGGCCAAAAGCTGGGAGCAGACATTGACAGGAGGATAGATACCTAAATTGTGACTTTGCTGGGATTATGCATCATGCAATAGTAAGTTTACAGATGTGGCAAACTAAAAAGCTAGTCTTAGATGCATGGCTTTGCATGGTATACTCTGTAACTTAGGTTCACTTCACTGGCAAGTCTGTATTCAGGGTGGGAGAAATACACAGGAGGAAGTAAAGGAATGAGCCCAGGCACTCATCTTCACGGGATCTTTAATTTAGCTCAGATCAAATAAATCCACAAATTACTTGCCAATACCAGGCAGTTTGAAGAGTATGCACATTTATAGAATAGATAAATCACTTAGTTGCTAAGAAAATATTTAGGACCGAGCCATCAAAAAGGGCTTTGTTCTCTAGGGGAGGCTTTGAGGCTGGCCTTAAAGGGCAGATAGGGGTTGTAGGTGCTGTATGGTAGAGGCAGCGGGTGGGAACTGTAAGTTCAAGGGCAGCTCTTAGGCCACACCAGTAGCTCATCCAGGGCAGCAGGCGGGTTAAGGGAAAGTAGGCCAGGCAGACCTGAAGTGTTCCCACAGCAGAGACAGAGGTTTGGACTGCTGTTCCCTTTCCCTGGAGTAACTTACTGCCTAGTCTAGGAGTTTTAAACTTACTGTCTTTTGGTACTAGCTTAAAATAAACAGTCTTTTAAGTAGATCATTTAAAGTGGGGTGATAAGTCTGCTTTTCATACATTTCTTTGTTCTCTGTGTTCATGGTCAGCCCGACCTGTGTGGGCAGCATCCTTTTGCCGTAACGTGGCCAAATAATCGTGTGCCCAGCCAAGAGAGCTCAGAGCTTGATTTACCTGTGGAAAAAGAAGCAGCTGTCTGAAAGCTCCTTTGTGTCCAAAGGACAAACTGCCTGTCTGTTGAATGAAGGTCTTGGTGACCTTGGAAGGTTAGTCAAAATGTGCAGTTAGAAGAGTAAAAAGGAATTTTATTTTCAATAGAAACAGTATCCTAGATCCTCTCTGATGGTGTTAAAATTCTTGTTGCTTGTCTCAGACTTGAGAGCAGTGTTGCAGGTGGTAGGAGATTGTTAGCTGAATAAAGTAAGTGTGCGTGTGTCCTATCCACAACATGTCAGCACCACCATCATCGTCTTGCTTTGGGTTATATTGCTGGGAAGAGACACCATGACACAAGTAACTCTTATAAAATGAAACGTTTAATTGGGGCTGGCTTACAGTTTTAGAGGTTTAGTCCATTATTGTCATGATAGGATGCGTGGCAGTGTGCAGGCAGACACAATGCTGGAGTAGTGAAGAGTTCTACATCTTGAGCCAAAGGCAGCAAAGGGGATACTGGGCAGAGCTTGAGCATAGGAGGAGAGCTCAAAGCACACCAACACAGTGGCACACTTCAACAAGGCCATACCTCTTAATAGTGCCACTTCTCATGGGCTGAGTGTTCAAATATATGATTCTAGGGGACCAAACCTATTCAAACCACCACTGTCATCTTCATCACCATCATCCTCATTGTGTGTGTGTGTGTGTGTGTGTGTGTGTGTGTGTGTGTGTGTGTGTGTGTGTCTATGCACCTGCGCATATGCCTGCTTGGAGCCAGAGGACAGCTTTGAGGAGACATTTCTCTCTCTCCATTGTGGGTCTGGGGACCTCAGGCTGTGAGGCCCTCACAGAAGTCTCTTTTCCTTGTGGAGCCATGTCTCCTGCCTCTCACTGACCTTCATTTGTGGAGCCTGCACTTTGGCTCAACAGGAGTAAGCAGTCTCCGGAGGCAGAATCCTCCCGTCAGCTGCAGTGAATGCTCCCTTCTGTTCTCAGAGTTCTGTGTACTTCTTGTCAAAGATCGTGGAAGTGAATTCGTCGCTACCGTTGTGAGTATAAATAGTCAGGGCTCTAGCTTGTTGGTGGGAACTTGCCCAGCATGTTTGAGCCCTAGGATTTGATCCTTCCCATACCCCACAAAAGACAACCAACCCAAAACAAACACATTGTACACACAAATAAAAGAGATCACTAGCATTTACTTCAATATTCACAAAAATAAAAATATTAGAGCTTCTGAAAAATAATACACATTCTAAAGCCTATTGGCCCAATAAATCACTTTTTGAAGATTTTGGTCAGTGTAAATTGAGAATGAGAGAGAGCATGTATCTTAACATAGCATACATGTGTTGTTACTCCATGCAAGTAGTTTCTGTTTCCTTTTTATAAGCAAAAGTGGTGGAAATCCCAGCTCATATATATGTATGGGGTTGCAAACAGACTAAGGTTCGTGTGTGTCTGTTCTCTAATTCTTTCTAAAAGTGAGGTTTGTTAGATACAGAATCGCTCAATGTGTTTGAGACTACATTTGGATTTTCAGCAGTAATTTAGTGTGGTGGTATATTGTCAGACTGCTAGAGTAAGGTTTATTTTTTACATTCCTGGCTTTTTCTAAGATCACATTTGCAGCTGCTTCATACCATGAGCTGCCTTATGTACCAAGAGTGGTTGGTCAGGTTCCCAGGAACAAGAAGGATGCTGGTTTCTCAGCCTCAGAAGTGGGAGCTGGTGCTTAATGGTATAGATTAGAGTTGCACGTGAGAAAATTCTGGAGATTGCACAGCAGAGTGAATGTAAAGGGAATGTACTTAGCATTACTGAACTGTGTGTTTAAAACTGGTTTGGTGATGTATTTTATGTTCTGTGTATTTTTTTTTTACCATAATTAAAAAAGTAAGTAGACGAAAAGATGCTATTTGCAGTAGTGTCAAAATCCATCATATTTCTAGAAATTATATTTATCATTAATCATATATAATATCATTATCATTGTATTATATTGATAAGATTAGAACATTCTGAGAAAATAATGAGGACCTAAATACCAGGAGATGCACATGTGTTCATGGATGATTCCAGCCCCTCCAAACTAGTCTGCTTCGGTCAGTGTACTTCTGACAAAATTCCAGCAGTTTGATTTTGCTGTTTTTTATTTTTTGTTTTTGTTTTATTTTATTTTTTAATGTGTGTGGTAGACCTAAAGTCGATTTTCAGTTCATACAGAAAGACAATGATGAAGAATTTCTCAGGCAGTCAGGAAGAGAGCTGGAAGATCCACACTGTGTGAAGCTGTCTGACCCACAGTGCTTATGAAAGTGGGGCACTTGAGTGGCAACCGGAGCAGCAGCTGCCAGCCCTGAGATGTAGAGTCTTCTTGGCTCCATCCTGAACCAGACTGATGGAGAGCTCTGGGGCTGAGGCCAACGAGTGCGGGTTCCAGCACACCCTCTGGTCATTTTTATGTGCTTGAAAGCCTGGGAAACATTGAATTAAGATGTTTGGACACAAGGAGACAGAAAGCTGCCAGCGGGGCAGATGGTTCTGAAGAGAGCCATTCGGATGTGGTTCACCAGATTTATGACAGAGCAGGTATTGCAGCACAGTAGACTGTCCAGTCAGTGGCTCTGGATAATTTATATGTCCATATGGAGAACAGGGATCTAACCTCAGATCATGCCGCATAAAAAAATCAATTCAGACAGATCTACTATATAAAAATAGAAGGCTAAACAATAAAGTCAGAGAAGTTAAACATAGAAGAGACGTTAGGAGAGTTGAGCAGGCTAATAAAGTTCCAAGCATAAAAATGATAAACTGGGCTATATTAATAACGAGCATGTGTTTCAGTAGTAGGGATGGTTCCAAGCCTCAGGCATTATGTCATAAGCCACAGAGCGCCACTGCAGCCCGAGTCTCCTCTGGGCCCTGAGCAAGCTTTTCTCAGCTCTTTTCTGCCACCTCCATTGAATAGTAAAGAACTGTGAGATAGTCAGTAAATATGAAATCTAAAGTAATTGAGTTCAAGATACAAGTAATTAACGTTCAACAAAGGAAAGAATGGGCCCAAGATGTTATTGGCATTTGGAAGTGGAATTAGCATAAAGTCAGTTAAATTTTGTCCATTTGCCCCTGCTTATGAGTATGACATATTAGTCTTTGATTCCATTTATTTTTTTTTTCTTTTTTTCGGAGCTGGGGACTGAACCCAGGGCCTTGCGCTTGCTAGACAAGCGCTCTACCGCTGAGCTAAATCCCCAACCCTTCGATTCCATTTATTTATGGTGCATAAGATGTGGCTGGAAAACCAGGGGGACTCAGGCTAGTTTAGGAAAGAATTTGCTTTTGAGATAAAGAGTCTCAGGCTGGCCTTGAACTCCTAAACCTTCTGCTCCTCCTAAGTGCTAGGACTGCAGGTGTGTGCTGTTTCTCTTTGTTTAGGTGATACTGGAGCTCAAGCCTCCAGTATCATTATAGATGCTAGGCCAGCACTCTGCCAACTGGTCCCCTTACAAAGGAGCTTAAATTAGTTGGAACCTTTTTATATGTCATTTGCTGCAGAACAAATGGAATTTTATAAAAAATACATTTTTTAAAAAAATAGCTGAAAGCATTCTCAGATCAGCTCCTCTCATTTAGGTGAGAAAAATGAGGTCTCAAAGTGGCAGATATCTTTCTCAAGGGAGCTGTCTTCAGAGCTTGGACTGGTAGCTTGTGAAGCCTCCCTATCTACATTGACATGTCAGTTGGTGTGTTCATCATGTAGGGCTTGTTAATGTATCATATTGTTGAGATTTGGGGGGCATATATACCTGTCACATTTAGAAGATACTCTCTCTGGGTTGGGGATTTAGCTCAGTGGTAGAGCGCTTGCTGCGCAAGGCCCTGGGTTCAGTCCCCAGCTCCGAAGAAAAGAAAAAAGAAAAAAAAAAAAAGATACTCTCTCAGTTAGCTAGTGTCCTGGGCCTTAGGTAGAGGGGTAGGTAGTGTTTTAGATGTTCTAGTTGGGGCTGGTTTCCCCATGATAATTGATTCTCTGCATGTCGACTTGTACTGGGTGTCTACACTAGCCTCCTGCTGCAAAAGTGAACTTGTTTGGTGAGGGTGAGAGCTACGCTTGTCTGTGAGTATAAGGATAAGTTTTTAGAGCACAGTTAGAAACTATATTGGTTTAGGAAAATGGCACTAGTAGGTTCTCTAGGGTCTGTGACCTCTCTAGGTACATGTAGTTGGCTAGATTTATAGTACCAGACATGAATTCCTACCTGCTAACTGGGCTATAGTCTTAGAAACACCACCATCGTTAAATTACACCCGTGTATACTTCAGCCTTCGCCAAAGAAGTCGAGCAGTGCCCCTTTGTCCCTTCACTCTTCCATGTGTACCTGTACTGTGCCAGGCAGGCTGTAAGGCACAGGGGGGTCACATGACTGGAATTCTTCTCTGCACCAGCCTGGGTGCAGCAGCAGAGACTCCGGTGTGAGGATGGAGTCACTTAGATAGGGCGATCCAGAGTTGCTGACAGGGAGCTGGGAAGCTGAGGCTGATCACAGGTAGACAGTGGGTTGTGGCTTCTAAGGTTCTCAGTGAGGAGTTCTAAGGACTTTGGTGTCATTAATGAACATTGTGAATTATGGATAAATTTGCTCGGAGACAAACTTGTGTTATTTTAATTTAATAGTTCTTAGGCTGTGCTTAACCATTACCTATGGAGTACTTTAAAAAAAAATATGGCTGCCCAGATCCTCCTTTCCTGGAAGTCTACTTCCTTGTAAAGTTGTAAACACTCCCAGGTGCTTCTACTGTGCGGTCGGCTGAAGATGACTAACTGGACTTTGGCTGGGGTGCTCCACACAGCTGCCCTCTAGAGACAAGAAATGCTAGTTTAGAAGCAGCCAACACACAGCTGAGGAGGATGGCATCAGCTGTCAGATAAACAAGCCCCTTTGCTTGTAATGAGCTTTAGTGAAGGTTGGTGTTGGGCTGACCACCCAGGGACAGCTGTGCATTCCCCACCACTGTCTGAGGGACTGTAAAGTGTGCCCAAGCAGCCCCCATTTCCCACCGTACACTTGGTGTCCCTCAGAACTTTTCCTTTTCCTTTTTTTTTTTTTAGCACTGATGGTTTTACTTAAAGTTTCTTCCCGAGTTCTGTTTGAGGGTTGGCATGGCTTTCTCTGGGTTAGGTTTCAGTATGTGCATATTTTAACTTCCATTAGAGATGCCCTCTTTAGGAAAGCATTTTGTCTGAAGTTAGGGCCTCTAACCTTTGGGACTCCCTACTCTAACCACAGCTAAAAGGATTCTCCTACATTAAAAATAGTGCACTATATATAAGTTGAGAAAGAGAAAAGCCCTTTGCCTGTCTGCTTGGGGAGTCAAATCTGCATTTCCCCGCATTTTGCTGCATTGTGGTTTTGGGGGTTGGCACCTCTAAGAGCTGCCTCTGACTGACCCCTTCTTTCTCTGCCCTCTCCTTTCTTCCATCAGTGTTTACTTTCACAACCAAAGTTCTGGGCCATTCAGACCTCAGCCTTGATCCTCCGGACAAAACTTGAGAGAGGAAGCACACGGCGAGTGGAGCGGGCAATGAGGCAGACCCAGGTAATGTGACTGACATTCCCTTCCTCTGTTGCTGGAATCCATGTTTACATGTGGCACTTGATGTGCTTATAAAAAGATATAGAGAGAGGGGATATGCTTTGGTGGATGTGTGGTGAGGTGTGGGGGAAGGGGTGCCTCCGCAGGCCCTTGTTGGTGCGTCCCTTCCCCTGAGGGACCAGCCACACAACAGTGTAGTATAGAATAGTTTATTCAGGGCATGGGGAACAGAGTTAAGAGGGTAGTAAAGGCAGAGGCAGAGAGAAAGGTAGAGAGAGGGAGAGGGAGGGAGAAGAAGAAAAAGAAGGAGAAGGAGAAGAAGAAGAGAAGTAGAGGCTAGCCATGAGCACGTGGGGAGAGAAAGGGAAAGGGAATGGGGAGTGAGGAAGGGATGAGGGGACAGAGCTGGAGCAGGAAGGCAAGAGCAAGAGAGAGGAAGGGGCAAGCAGCCCCTTTTAGAGTGAGTCAGGCAGCCTGGCTGTTGCCAGGCAACTGTGGGGGCGGAGCTAACAGCACTTGGAAGAGCAGGCTGGCCTGTATCTGCTCACAGTTTGCTGTTATTTAGGTTACAGGTTTTAGAATTTGGCCACAATGTGCAGCTTTGTCCCTTTCATCTGTAGCTTTGTGACCTTAGCAATTCTCCTCTGTAATCCCAAATCTTGTCATGTATCCATGCTGGCCTCCAACTCACTGTACAGCCAAGAGTAAACTCTTAGTCCTCCCACTTCTGCGCACAGCTTGGGCTCTGTCTTTGGTGTGAGAGGCTGAGAACATGCTCTGAGTGGGGACATGGAGCCAAAAGGCCAGAGATGTCACTCTGCTGCACGGAATGTTTTACCTCCTCACCTTCTCGTGCTGTGCCGCCTCACCAGGAGAGGCGTGTGTGTCTACTTGAGGAACAGAGTTAGAGTTGTCATTTCTGCCTCAGCAAGGCAGCACTTGAGGAGAAAGAAAAACCCTTATTTCCCCCACTCCCAGGTTTTGGAAATTAGCCAGCCCATGTGACAGGATGATTCTGTGGTCTGTCTAATTTGCTGCTTTTGTTGAGCCACTTAGCTCATGTACTGAACCTTTGCCAGTTCCTCTGATTCACAGCGTAGTGCTTCGGTGTTTGTTGAAATTACTACATCTCTCAAGAGTGAGGAAATGGTTTAAAATAACAAGTGTATGTATAAAACAATGGTTTCTATATAAAACATGTTTTAATTTCTGCAGCAATTGGTGTCCTGCCAACACTGTATAGCACTAAATGATGAACTGTTAAGGTTGAGGGATACTGAAGGGTTAGGAAGGGGCTCTAAGGGAAACGTTCAATCATGCCCTATTCCTGTTAGAAGAAATGCAGGTGTGCTGAAGTCGGGCGGCTTGCTCAGATTTGTCTGGCTGCTTACTGACAGTTTGTATGGGCCGTACTTTAGTTATAAGCAGTTATACTGGGGGCTCCAACGACAGGTCCTAAATCATAGAGCACCTTAAGTGACATATGCCATAATTAAGAAGAAAATGTAGCATCATATATTAAGGTAAATTACCAAAGATTCTAAAAGCCATAAGGGAGAGAGAATTACAAACTCAAGACAAGCTGTTAAAAACACTCCATCCCGGGAGGGGATGGGGGTTTGTGGATAGGAAACCGGGAAAGGGAATAACATTTGAAATGTAAGTAAAGAAATATATCTAATAAAAAAAAATATATATATATATATATAAAATTAAAAAAAAAAGAAAAAAGAAAAACCAGTCTATCCCATGAAATCTTCTAGGTTTAGTTCTGTAACTGTTGTTGTCTCTTCGGGATAAGAGCGTATGTGAGCATCAAGACAGTGCTGTGGTCTTTAGCTGAGTACATTACAGTGGGGTCACAGTTGGCAGTAGCTCTGGTGGTTTGAATAAGAAATGACCCTCAGAGGCTCATATATTTGAAGCTTAGTCTCCATAGCTTAGCACTATTTGGAAGGATTAGAAGGATTAAGAGGGATGGCTTTATTGGAGTAAATATGTCACTGGAGTGAACTTTAATGTTTCAAAGCCCAGGTTGAGCCAGCCTCTCCCTCTGCCTCTGATTCAAGCTGTAGTCGTTGTCAGCTGCTGCTTCAGATCTGCGTGCATACTGCCATGCCTCCCGCCATGAGGGTGATGGGCTAAGCCTCTGAAAGTGTACGCCAGCTCCCAGAAACGCTTTCCTTTAGCGTAGTTGCCCAGTCATGGGTCTTATTGCTCTAGAACAGTCACTAAGACAGTAGTCATTCTCTACTCTTCTTTTTTTTTTTTTTTTTTTTTTGGTTCTTTTTTTCGGAGCTGGGGACCGAACCCAGGGCCTTGCGCCTCCTAGGTAAGCGCTCTACCACTGAGCTAAATCCCCAGCCCCTCTACTCTTCTTTTTTAAAGTATAGCCTTTTCTATTGTTATTCAGCGTTCTCTTCCTCATGAGAATAGAGTTTTTGATGAATATTTCTTACCTATTGTTGTTTTCTTTTGAGAACTTTATTCAGATCCCAATTTTTTCTGCTTTTCAAATAGGTCATTTGCTTTTTAAGTTTTTGATGTTTTTGTTTTGTTTTACGTATCTGGGTATTGATTCTCTGTCAGATGATAGCTGGCAGATTTCTCCCTCCTTGTGGGTTTCCTCTTTGCCTCTTATTGGTATGGAGGAATTTTAGTTTTACAAGGTCCCATTTGTTAGTTGTTGGCTCAGTTCCTGGGCAAATGGAGTCCTATTCAGAAAAGTCCTTTCCTAACCCCATATCCTGTAGGGATGTCATTGTTTCCCTCTAGCAGGTTCAGGTTTCAGATTTAGGTCTTTGGTCCATTTTGAGTTAGTTTCCATACAAAGTGATAGATAGAGGGTAATTTCACTCTTCATGTAGATGTCCATTTCTCCCAGCACCATTTGTTGAAGACGAAGTTAGGGGAACTCATGCATGGGTCTTCACTCTTGTTCCATCCAGCTTAATGTGGAGATTACAGTTCATGAAAACAAAATTGCTTTGCAGTCTCTCAGGAATTTTGAAAAGTCAAGGGACTTGAAGTCAGAAGTCTGAAGAGTACTGACCCAAGGCGTGGCTAAGGAAGTGTGTATCAGTATGGTCCCCCGGCTTCCTCAAGCTCCTCTCCTGTCTTTGCTGTGAAGCTGTAGCTTTTCCAGCTCCCATTAACAACAGCAGCTAAACAACTTAGTGACGTTGGGTCCTGATTTCTGTGTTGTGGGATTTGAGTGCAGGAAAGAATGGTCTGACGCAGTTCCCAGTGTTCTTCCAGCAAGAAACTGCTTTTCATTTCGCAGTCTGGTCATTGTCCAAGTAGAGATGAGACAAGGCTTAGAAGAAGCTGTCACTTGCCTGCTGCGGAGTCCTAGGAGTTTTACCTGGCGTTCTGTTTCTCTCAGGTGCCGCTCTCAAATTATTATGTACTACTGGCTTGGCATAGGTTTAAGGATGAGGTTGGAACTTAGTAGATCTTAATTCTAATTCTCCTTCCCACAGAGGATTATTTTCCTTAGGAGTCTACTCGATTCCTCCATTTGTAAATTACTGTTGAGTTCAGGCCCCTGTCAAAAAAATCACCTGACTGTTGATATATTTGGTTAAGTACATACTTTTAGATTTTTAAAGTAAGTTTGGTCCTGCATACACACATATTTACAAAGATTGCACAACAAAGCAAATCAAAGGTGACCTGGCATGTGATCAGACCTTTTAGATCATCAGCTAGTCGCTCTCGGCGCTTCAGCGAGTCCAGATACTTTGATATCCTTCTAGTGAGAATGTCTTGCTTTCAGTGACAGGGAAGGCCCTTGGGGATCAGCTCTGCTCCTTTGAAGATGTGCGCCCATACTCTTGCACACGATTTAAATCATACCAGGCCTTGTACAGAATTGGCTTACATACTAAATCATTCTCTGTGCTAACTTTACGTTTTAGTCTTGATCTTCCGTAGGTTTTTCTGGGAATTATTTTTTACTGAGAACAGCAGCAAAAGGAAGAGACATAGCTTTCATTCACTCTGACCCTCATGGGTCAACCTTTCATTCACTCTGACCCTCATGGGTCAACCTTTCATTCACTCTGACCCATGAGACTGCAGCTCCTGGAGATGTGGGCATTGTTATTATTGGTATGTGGTTGGGACTCCATCTATGGTTTGATGGACCAACAACTTCGGTTTTAGAAGGAGTTTAGGAGAAATGCCCTTAAAATTGAAACCAAGCAGGTACTGTTGCAGTACAATAATAATAATAATAATAATAATAATAATAGTAAAAAAAAGTCACGATCAGTTTTAGTGCTGGCACCAGAGCGCCATATAGAACTAACATTAATTTATCTCAGTGGCAGCTGGTTCCAGTGAGGCACCAAACCATGTTAGCCTAGCTGTCTTCTCACCCCAGCGGTCTCTCCGCTCCCATGGCTGGTCACCCTGGCCAGCCCTGGCCAGCAGGGAACTCTAGTCCCAGCTACTCGGTAATAACAACAATAACTCAACAACCAGATTTATATGTTAAATACTCAATGTACAATAAATCCACACAAGAAACTTACAACCAATTGATAAGGATATAAACTGCCCACCTAGATAAGATGAATTTGCCTACAGAAATCCATCCCAGCTTGTCCCTTGGCAATTCAGGACCACCTGGATCTGGGTCATCTTTCTCAGTCTCCATTTTGATTCTCCCTCTTCCTTCTTTCCCTCCCTACAAAAACTTTGTTCCTGCCTTATTCTTTTACTGTCCAATCATGGACTTGATCTAACTGGTGCCAGCCGTCAACTGCATAGTGACATCAACCTACAAGGTAACAGTGGTGTGTGTCTGTAGCCCAGCATTTGGGAAGGCTGACAAGAGGATTTTGGAAAGTTTGAGATCTGCTGGGTTACCTCTGGTCTTGCTCCCAGTGAATACATGTGATACTTGGGATTAGTAACTGGTACTAACAACCATCAGTGCATCTTAAGTGTCTGAAATAAAAAGCTGTCGGGCATGGAGATGGGACTGAGCGTTTAAGAGCACTTGTTGCTCTTGCAGACGACCTTGCACATGGTGGCTCACAACCGTCTGTAACCCAGTTACATAGGATCTGATGCCCCCGAGCTCTGCAGACACGAGACACACAAGCAGTATCCAGGAAAGGCAAAACACTCTTATTAAACAGAAGTAAAATAAATGAAGCTACAGAAATGAAGAAAGATGTGAAACAACACAAAACTACAAAGCTTTCATGAGGAAGCCTTCCTTGTAGATTTGCTGAGGGGGCAAGAACTATTTATAAAATCCTTTCATAGGTGAATGTCACTGAGGTTGAATGATGCTTTCTTTGTGGGTAGACCTGGAAGGGAATTAGGTCATTGGTAATGTCAGCTCTGCTTTTCCTATTGACTGTGTCTGTAAGGATCCCAGTTTATTTGAGTATGGTAGAATTACCTGAGAAATTGCTAAAAATTAACTGGCTCTGAAAACCCTAGTAACCCGCTGTTGCCGGCCAGGGCCTTTGGCTCAGAGACTCCACACCCACCCTGTGTAATACCACAGCTGGAGATTAAGTGTGCAAACTCGTGAGCCTCTGCAGGACATGTCACTCAAACAATGGCAAATTAGTGAATTAGCAAATCCTAAAAAGGTCTTTGGAACTCAGTGGAGGGACTGGCAGTATACTGCCACCCTTTTTGTCTGCTAGTTTAATGTTCTTAGTTTTAGTGGTAGCTAAACATTGTCTAGGTGATGGTCAGGCGTGAGATAGCAAAAAGTCTTCTGTGCAGGAGAGCAGGACCTAGTGCCACATTAATCTTTATTACAAGTGGAGCCAGTTCAGCCCTTGTAGGGAAGTCACACGAGTGTTCTCACCTGTGCAGGGGTTGCCTGCCAGGTCTTTACATTGTGTTCATAACAGTAGCAAGGTCACAGTTGTGAAGTAACAGCAACAATGATTTTATGGCTGGGGTCACTACAACATGAGGAACTGTATTAAAGGGTCTCGGCACTAGGAGTTGAGAAGCACAGTTGGTACTGTTCTATTTGGGGGGTCTTTGCTGCTTCAGAGAGCATCCAGTACATCAGACATAAATACCTGTAGGTCATCCATAAGTATCTGAAATGCACAAAAAGGGGGCTGGAGAGATGGCTCAGCGGTTAAGAGCACAGTCTGGGGGCTGGGGATTTAGCTCAGTGGTAGAGCGTTTACCTAGGACGCGCAAGGTCCTGGGTTCGGTCCCCAGCTCCGAAAAAAAAAGAACCAAAAAAAAAAAAAAAAAAAAAAAAAAAAAAGAGCACAGTCTGCTCTTCCAGAGGTTCTGAGTTCAATTTCCAGCAACCACATGGTGGCTCACAACCATCTGTAATGAGATCTGATGCCCTCTTCTGGTGTGTCTGAAGACAGCTACAGTGTACTCACATACATAAAATAAATCTTTAAAAAAAAAAAAGAAATGCACAAAAAAGCGATTGTTAATAAACCATGAACTGCTTACTGAGTAGTTTATAGTACTTCATCATATCATCAAACAACATGGATTTTGTTTGAAAATAAAGTTCTACACACAACTAGGACTTGGTAACTTGTATATGTTACTTTTAGATTTTAGGTTTATTAAGTAAAAGCTATTTTTTTTTCCTTTTGAAAAAAGTGGTATGTTGGTTTAAAAAAAAAGGCCTGTGTTTTGACATGAAGGAATCCTGTGATATTTATTTATGTATTGTGGCCATATGTCTTTAGCCAGAGTTGCTGTTCTTTGCTCTCCGGCCCTCCCTTCCTCCCTGGGTCCCGCCCTCCCTCAGTGAGACAGCCTGGGTAGAGCATGCATCCTTTTTGCTATTAAGTTTCTCTGAGGCATGGCCAGGGAGCTTTGTCCAAGATGGTTGAGGAGTGTGGTTATGTCTCAGTTTGTTCTGACTGACTCTATTGAGTAGACTCTCGGGCTGCCCAGAAGGGATGTGTCCTGCTGCATTTGTTCTGACACACGAACTCATTCTGTGAGACACGGAACTAATGAGTGGATGTCCTCTCTTGCACGCTGCGGAGAGCCATGGTTTTGGAGCTGCTGTGCCACTTAGGGACTGGTGTGTGCTCTGCTCTGTGGTTCTTACTGTTCTCCTCATCTCTAATAAAATACCCAGTAAAGGCAGCCAAGGGATTGACTTTGTCTCCAGGTTTCAGGAGATGTTAGTTCATTGTGGCAGGGAAGGTTTTGTGAGAACAACTCAGTTTGTTGGTGGAAGCTTCGGGCACCATGGCAATTCTCACTGGCCAATCACGAAGCCGAGAGTCCTGAGATCAGAACTAAAGGCAGACATATCCATCCATCCGTCACTCCTGTTGTGCTGCCTGTTAGCACTCTTGGTGCAAAGGTTCTGCAGCCTCCCCGTATTGTCCCCTCCACAGTTGGGACCAAGTGCTCACACACATCAGCCTTTGGGGGACATTTCATATCAAATCACAGCAGGTTTTGTCAGGATGTTTTAGATTCCTGTCCTTATCTTTCTTCTAAGGAGGCTCATTATTGATTCTTAACTTTATTTTTAAATTTTAAATTGATATTTGTAAATATTTGTATAATACAGCATTACTTCCGTCCGAGGATGTGTGCCAGCTGTCACATGGTGCTCTGCCATCTTTAAATGCAAGGGCATCACCCTATATAACAGCTTTGTGTGTGTCAGGAAAACAAAGGTATGTTAATGTTAACCCCAGTGTGGTGACACATGCCTTTAGCCCTATTACTCAGAGGCAGAAGCAGGTAGATCTACATAAGTTTGAGGCCAGTCTGGTCTACAAAGCAAGCTCTAGGATAGCCAGGGCTATACAGAGAAACCTTGTCTCCCCCCCCAAAAAAAGTTACTAATAACTCAATCATTGTGGGAAAAAAGTCACAGTAACTCAGTTGTACACCCTGTTAATTCTAGCACTCAGAACGTAGAGGCAGAAGGATCTCCGAGTTTGAGGCCAGCCTGGTCTACAGAGTGAGTTCCAGGACAGCCAGGGCTACACAGAGAAACCCTGTCTTGAGGTGTTCTCCCAACTCCTGCCCGCCTCCAAAAAGAAGGTTCGATACTAGAAAAAGCCTGTGTAGTACAAACCTGAGGACGACTGAGGTAACAGAGCTGCCGTCCGTGTGTTTGTCTCAGATTCAAACTATGTCTGTATTCAAGGTGACATTCGTGGGGAGCTTTCGATGGCCAGCCACATGGCTACTCTGTGGTGCCAGCTTTGCCTCTGCAGTTGGCCTGGGTTCCTGCTTCCAAAGAGCCATCTCAGTCATCTCATCTGCTACTCGGTGTAGTCTGGGAGCTGCTTTTCATTAGCAGGTCGGGAATTTTAGGACATCACAGGAATTCTTCAGTTACATAGCTTGCAGCTGCCCGCTGCACACACAGATGGTCTTGCCTGAATGGATGCCCACCCTGACATCTCTTGCTGAAGAATGAAAGTACTTGTGTGTAATTGGATAGACCTGCCTTTTCTCATTACTTAATTCCTGAGCGGGGGAGACCCAAACTCTTTATATAGTTACTCTGTCTTTGACGTTGGGAGTGACATTGTCAAAATGCCACTATGTTGGAGATAAATACAGTAGAGAACAATTTTCTTAGATAAAATGAAAACTTTTAGTAATGATGGTAGTTCTTTGAAAGATTTATTATAAGAAATTTAGTTAAAAATTTTCCTGGAAGTATTTAAATGTGCATGTTTATAGATGTTTTGATTAAATTTCAAGATTTTAAAATACTTAAAAGAAACTTCATAAATCTCTAACCTTGACAAAATGACTGTTGTTTACATTAAAAATTATGCATACAGACTATGATGATTTTATGTATTCTTTAGGCTCTTGCAGACCAATTTGAAGATAAAACCACATCTGTACTGGAGCGTCTGAAGATTTTCTACTGCTGTCAAGTGCCCCCTCACTGGGCTGTCGAGGTACTTCTGTTTGTAGTTGATAGGAAAAATACCCTAAGTTAGAAAAGAAAATGCATCGGAAAGGGATGACTTAAACGTATTTTTTGAATCTTTAAAATTTTCAGTGAAATTAATAAAAGCAGTTGGGGATTGCAATTGTTTCAGATTCTGTTTTGATTAAGATGATTTATAAATGTTTAGAATAGTTTTAACTTGATAGTAGATAGAATCCTAGAAATTAAGATAGGAGAATCATAAATGCTTTGTTTTCCTTTTTGTGCGTTGGAGTTTATTAAGAGAAGGTTGTAATAGAGATGCAAGCGTAGGTCGGTGTCCAGGGGAAGGCACTGGGAAGAGGGAAAGAGAGCGTTAGCTAAGGAAAGAGTGGCTTTTGCCTCTCAGGAGATTTGCCTGCCTGCTTCCATTTCCAAAAGGACATTTTATATTAGCTTTTTAAAGATTTACTTTTATTTTTTTATTATGTACAAGTTTGAGTGTATTGTGTGTGAGGTTGTGTGAGTATGAAAACATGATTTTAAGTTTGTGAGTGTTTGTGCATGTGAGTGTGTGAGGAAGTGTGTGCGTGTGCGTGTGTGTGTGTGTGTGTGTGTGTGTGTGTGTGTGTGCAGGTCACCATGGAGGACAGAAGACAGTGTCCTGGAGCTGGAGTTGCAGGTGGTTGTGAGCCATTGACATGATTCAGGGAACTGAACTCTGGTCTTGGAAGAGTAGGAAGTGTTCTTCATGGCAGAACCATCTCTTGAGCCCCAGCACTGTATATTTAAATGTCTTTAAGGACTTTATACCAAACAATAAACCTTTGAACCTTTTAACGATGTTGTTTCCAAAAACAAAAATAAATAAATAAATAAATAAATAAATAAATAAATAAATACATAAACTAACTCCAAACCAAGGCATTTATTTAGCACTTCATGTTTTGGAATATGTCCAATTGTTTTTCTTCTCCTAAAGCCACACAGAGCTGGTGTGTGGCCCTTGTCCCCGTGCTCCTCCTGGATGATGGATATGCCCCCTTAAGTTGTTTCTAAACTTTATGGAGTAGAGAATTGAGCCCCAGAGCAGTGACCTTTGCACAGGAACTAGCTCCCAGTGTCTTCATATTTAGTGCACTTTACTTTCTCTTACCGCCCCCAAACACATTTCAGACTGAGTCTTACTGTGTACCCTGGCAAACCTGAAACTCACAGAGCTCCGCCTGCTTCCCCAGTGCTGAGATTAATGGCACACTTAGCAGGATGCATACGTGTTGTTCTGCAGTTTCCACATGACCTTATTTTATCACACTGATTTTATAGATGAGGCTCTATGGTACAAATTAAATAATATCAGTCAGAGGTTTCTAGATGATTTAGTGACTTGCCTTTTATTCAGCTTCCTGTCCCATCACCTGTGTATTATATACACAGGTAGATATGGAGAATTAGAAAACTGCCTACTATCCAGTGGCCCAGAAGTCCTGTTATGAGAATTCTTAGAGGGGTCAGGATTTTAAACTAGGTTAAGTTATTATTACACTTTGGAAGCCACCTTCCTTATACATTTAACAAAAAGCACAGGGAGCAGAATGTGAGGCTCTAACCTCAGGAGCAGCGTCTTCATCCAGGAGGAGTCAGCAGCTGACACCTTTGGTGTGCATGGTCCCTGTCTGTGTTGCTAATGAAGCGCATTGTCCTGTGTGGTTTGTGGTTGGTCAGCAGTTGGGATTCTGAGCTATTGTTATAAGACAACATGTCTGTTAAGTGTGAAGCTTCTGCTCTTTGGTTGTGAGCCTAAGCCTGCTCTCCAGCTATGTAGCTATTTCTGTACAGACAGGAAATCCAAATTTAGATGATTGTCTGTCTCCTTAGGAAGCTATGGTTTTAGAGTCCTTAGGCAGTTGATAAAATGTGGGTCATTTTTCATTAAATTAAAATGCCCTTTTGCTTTCATCATAGTAGCTAACTGTATCTTTATGTATTATTTGAAAGGTAAGTGCCAAAAGAAATTTAAGAAAAGTCTTTACGACTGACTGGTCAACCATATCATCCCGAGTTTCTTCACCTTTTAATCAACCATACTTCTTGCATGAGCAGCAAATTGTGTCTGCTCCTGTAGCTTGTATGTAATTCAATGCTGTGAAATTGCCAGATGCTCCTATATGTTATGGTATTTTATAGAGATACCGTTAAGCCTTATCCCCTTTTCTTTTTGAGACAAAGTCTCAATGTACATCCCTGGCTATCCTGGAACTCACTACGTAGACCAGGCTGGCCTTCAGCACGCAGAGATCCACTTGCGTCTGCCTCCCAGTATTGAGATAAAGGTGCATGCCCCATGCCTAAGCGTCCACTAGCTTTTTAGTCCTTAAATGTGACCTGGATTTGCAGAGAGCAGTAAGACACAGACAAACAGCACAGTTTACTCCCCAGCAGCATCTCCGCTATGTGTTCCGTACCTGTACGACGGGCCACCTAAAACAGTCTGCTTATGGTTGAACTTAAGTTTTACTGCCCTAGCCTAGTCTGCTCATTGTGATCTTCCTGGAACTGTGACAGTAAGTGACTAGATCACTAGAATGTGTCTGAATTAGCAGGGGTGCGGAGATTGCCAGAGATGCCTCATGTTAGGCAAAGAGCTTTAAGCTGTCTGCATTGCTTCTGTGAAGCTTTAAACACTGATTTATTGGACATGACCTTTATAGATCAGAGGTTCTCATGGAAGGACTCCTTAGATAAGAAGGAAATAATTGATGTGGTTTTCTGCATTAAAAATGAAAGGCATTGAGTATTTTGATCAGTTTCTCTTTTGTTTTTAGTATTTCATCCCCCGTAGAAAAGTTTACTAAAGTAAAAACGTGGTCCTCACAAACTCCTAGATAGTAGAGTTGAGTTCAGTAGGAGATGTATGTATTACAGTGCATGGCCTTTTAACAGGTGGTTTGGAGTACAGGAAGGAAAACGGGATTTCCTTCATAGCAGGGATGTGATGTCTCGCTGCTCCTGTTTCCCCAGCGCCAGCTCGCAGGTTTGCTGTTTGAGTTGGGATGCACCAGCTCAGCCCTGCAGATATTTGAGAAGCTGGAGATGTGGGAGGACGTAGTCATCTGCCATGAAAGGGCTGGGCAGCACGGGAAGGTAGGTGACTGACAGTTATGTGAGCGTCGTTTTCCTCCACTGTCTCCCTTGCTCTTTAGAGAGACCCTTCTGATAGCATTTGCTTGCATTCCTTGTTTAACTTAAGACTTTTTAGTGTTTTCTCTGATTTATGTTATGCAACATGTTTTCTGTGTTCATAAAAGAGAAAAGCAGCCTGGAGTTGATACGATATTTGGCATTTGAGAAAGAATAATAAAAATTTTGAAGGCACTGTACATTTTGATTTGTTTTTCTATTGACTCTTCTGTAGCACAACTTTGAAGTAAAATATGAGAAATTTATTTTCATTATCTTTGGGGTACCTGGTGATCAGAGACTGTGGACATTAGAGAGATTATCTAGGAGTCTGAATCTGTGTGAGAAAGTCTGTGTGGCCCCTGCCGAGGCAGAAGCATTATTAGGTGTGTGATACATATTTAATTCCACTCTTAAATCGAGTCAACAGAGAAAATGTTGTAATATTTGCATCTGTTATTAATCTGTTGTTTCTTCTCCTTATAAGTGGACCATATTTTAACGCTTGTGTCTCTACATTGTGAGTAGTCATTAAACTGAACACATTGAAATCATATATTAATTAAAACTATTTTTATTTTATGTGCATGGGCGTCTTGCCTGTATCTATGTGTGTGCACCATATGTGTGCTTCATGCCCGCAGAGGCCAGAGCGGGTGTCAGGTGGTCAGGAACTGGAGTTCCGAATGGCTGGGTCACTTGGTGGTGCTGGGAACTGAACTGCGGCTCCCTGCACCAGCGCTTTCAACTGCTGAGTGAGTGCTGCAGCCCCAGCCTGGGGGTTCTCACCGTGACGAGATATGTGACGAGATAGAGAGCGTGCGGCACAGTAAAACCCTCAGGTGGGTTTTACTCCCACTTTTACCTTTTCCATTGTTATGAGGATGTCTCTTCTGGTGTGTCTGAGGACAGTGTTCTCATATACATAAAGTAAATAATTCTTTTTTAAAAAAGAACTGTGACAGTTGTATGTCTTTCGTGAATTGGTCAATGGTAGTGAAGTTCTTTGAGTTGTCTAGGGCAGAACCAGCAGTGTCACCACAGGATTCATGGTGCCTTTCACACGTTTTAAAATGGCAGATGAAACAGTTTAAGATGGAGCCGCCGCACCGGCCCTGTGTGTATGACACTTGCTCTTCCTTAGGGGACTAATGCAAACACATGCAGAGAACCACAGCCAAACATTAGGCAGGGCTTGGAGAAGCCTTCAGAAGAGGGGGAAGGACTGTAGGAGGCAGAGGGGTCAAGAAAGCACACAGAACCTAGCCTGGGTCCACAGTAGCTCACGAGACTGAACCTCCAACAGGGAGCCCACACCGGACTGAGCTAGGCCCTCTGCACATGTGTGCAGTTGTATAGCTTGTCTTCTCTGGGACTCCCAACAGTGGGAGCAGGGACTTTCCGGTTCTGTGGCCTGCCTTTCCTTCTACTGGGTTGCCTTGTCTAACCTTAATAAAAGAGGAGGTGCTCAGTCTTACTGCCACTTGATATGCCATGGCTCCTTGATCTCTAAGGAAGAGAAAAGGAGGAGTGGATGGGGGACAGGAGGGACAGAGAGGAGAGGAGGTATTTAAAAAACAAATAAGAAGCAACAACAACAAAACCACCATTCAGCCTGGCAGTATGGGGTCCACCGTTGAACCCAGGTGAGCTTGTGGGAGAGAGCTAATGCCATAAAGTTGCCCTTTGACCTCCTCATGCATACTCATGCACACATGTAATGTAGGCTTGGATTTTTCATTACCTACTTTAATTAGGGTTCTTTGGCGAGTTTATGAACCTCCCTCCTAGCCCACCTACCAGAGGTAGGGGCAGAAGAAAGGTTAACAGGAATTAGGGATTGTGGGCCTGTTTAGAAGTAGTGCTTTGGGGAGATCCACTCTTTGTCGTCAGAATATCAGCAGCCCTGTCCAAAACATAGGACACTTAGTAGTGGCTGGATCCAGAAGATGCCGCAAGGCTCTGCCGAATCAGCACGAGTCCAAGGGGGCAACAAGAAGATGCTGTGATATCAAGGGCTCTCTGGCAAGTTCATGGCAAGCAAAGAACAGTGCAAGGAGAACCAGTGCAAGAGCATCATCCGCAAAGACTAGCAGAGTGGGGCAGGGGGACCAGTGCAAGAGCTTTGTCACATTGTCTGTGGGGTTTACATTCTCTCTAATCATCATGCACCCTTTCACATGTCTGCTCCAGCAAAACGTCTTCTCACCTGTGTCTGTTTCACCTATGTCTGCTCAGCTTCAGTGAGACAGCCTCCCACCCGTGTCTACCTCAGCAAAACATCCTCTCTTCTGTGTCTGCTCAGCAAGAAACCAGAAATTTCCACTTCAATGTACAGTAACTAAATATCAACAAAGAATTTAAAATAGGCTTGGAGGAATACTAAAGGACAAGTTTATTGGAGTTTGAGAAGAAAAACAACGGGAGAGGTTGTGTTGGGGGAAATGTAAGAGAAAAAATTGGGCTTTTTGAGTTAGAGGTCAAGAAGACAGACGGGCTTAGGAATTGAAGTCGACTACCAGCTGCAGATGGGGTGGTGGAAAGGGGTTCAGAGAGAGATGGACTGCCTGCAGGGTCAGGACAGAGGGAAATAAAAAGGGAAATGGGAAATAAAAAGTTATACTTAGAACTTAGAACAACAGTGGACTTAGCTGGGAGTTGGCAAGCAGCCACATTGGCTTTGTGTGTGCGCGTGTGCGTGCAGTGGTGCAGTGGTGGGGTGGAGGGCTTCTGGACTATACACCTAACAATCTCATTAAGGCACTCAGTACTCATTGTGCCAGTGCTCCCTCAGTGTGTCACATTTGTTCTCATCTGCTGACTCCAGGCTGTCCTCTTGAGCTCATAAAGCAACATGTTCTCCCTAGACGTTAATGGCAAGCTGCCATTGTCTACTTCAAAGGTGTAGACCATGATATTTGTGTCAGATCATGTCACCATGTTTGTACATGTGACACCCACTCTCGGGCAAAGGCAATGTTATGCCAGGAAGTTGACATAGATCTGCATCCTGTCCCAAATGGTGTCTGTGAAGCAACTAGCTGCAAATGGCCTTTTGCATTCCTCTTCCCAGCACAGCCTCCTTTTACAGCAGGATTGAGGATTTGCTGTAAAGACTATATAATATTTTGATCCCGGGAAAGAATTCCATTGCTATCCACTCACTCCCTTCTTTTGTACATCAGCAGAAGTCTCCCCTTTCTTTCTGATTCACCCCAGATCACAGAGTCTATCACTGGTCACTCAAGCAGCGTGATTTGACTAAGGGCTTCTTCTCTGGACAGCTGCCTGGACCCACATGCTCCCTTGCTTTCATGTATTTTGTGACGTGGGGCATGTTATTCTATCTACCCTGCCTCAGTCTCCTTATTGAGAAACACGAGATCTGCTTGGCTTCTAGGTTTTCCCATGGTAATGTGTGCTTCCAGAATGGGGCTTACTTTGTGCCACATGCATGTTTGCTGTGGTTCTAAGACATGTGCCTGCTCAAGGTTTGGTAGCTTTGAAATGGGAACTTCAGCTAACAGTGATATCTTCCGGTCTCAATCAGGTGACCAATACTGGAGTCTGTGCATGCTGGTTATAGCGGATACCATGTTGCCCCCTCAACACTGTCAGCATGACATTTGTAGGATTTAATTGGCACTTAAAATGAAAAGCTCTTGTATTTGGTATTGAATCAAAAAACAAAGCAAAATAAAAGACATAACCTAAGTAGAGAAATAAGTTGGGAAATCATGAAATAAACATTTCTATTGGTAAAACTGTCATAATTTCACTAACATTTCTTTAAAAGTAACAACCAAGTGTTTCGTGAAAGCTGCAAAGGAAAGATACTCAAAAAGTAGATACCAGCCCTTGAGAGGGAGAGGCAGGTGGATCTCTGTGAGTTCAAGGCCAGCCTGGGCTACATAGTTTAAGACCTTGTTTCAAAAAAAATAAAACAAGCAAAGTTGTTTAAGCCTTGTTTTGTTCTAAGCTATGTAAAGAGAGGTTGCCATAGGAAATGCCCAACAGTGTATTTAAGGCAGAAAGAATCAATCAAACTTTACTGAATAGAAAAAACAATTGAAGCATTGTCCTCTATCACTAAGAATTTGCCTTATGGTTGATAGCATCTCAAATTTGATCAAATATAGAACTGTGTTTCTTCATTTTAGCATCTATTGTCGCAATAGATGCTAAATGTCTGTTTAAAGAAGGAATGAACGGAGAATGAGTATCTTGGTTTCTAATCTCATCTTTCCTTACTGTGCGATTCTTTCACATTGGTTAACAAATAAATAGCAGTGGCTATAGGAAATATGGCCACTTTTGAAATGGTGGTGGGTTTGTTAAAAATTATGTTGATTACTTTATGTGTTTTTCCTGCATGTGTATCTGTGTGCCGGGTACATATCCAGAGTCTGTAGAGGCCAGAAGCGGGCAGCAGATCCCATCGGGCAGCAGATCCCATCGGGCAGCAGATCCCATCGACCTGCAGGTAGAGACAGTTGGAAGGCGCTGTGTGGGTGCTGGGAATCACCCAGATTTTCCAGACAGTGAAGCAGTGGTTTTTTTAGAAGACTTCTTGAGGTTTTTGTTTTTGTTTTAAGAAGATTAAGCAAGTTGGTGAATCGCAAATACCCAAGGCATGCGTTGAAATTAATTTAATTATTTCCAGAAAGCGTGGAAAGCTGCGATGCCCCAGCTGGAAGAAAAGCCCTTAGAGAAGGAGTCGATGCTTCCCCACCAGCTGTATATTAGAGAGGGAGTCGATGCTTCCCCACCAGCCGTATATTAGAGAGGGAGTCGATGCTTCCCCACCAGCCGTATATTAGAGAGGGAGTCGATGCTTCCCCACCAGCCGTATATTAGAGAGGGAGTCGATGCTTCCCCACCAGCCGTATATTATATAAGATTTCTTTATGTTCTCCTAAGAATTACCTTAGAGTAAGGACAGACGCCTGTGTCTAAATATTACTGGAAATGTTCATAGTTTTAGAAATGTAGTTATTTATTTAGTTGTAAAGTTTTGTGACTTATAGCTTCCCCCCAAAAAATCTTGATTTTTTTTTTAAAGGTTGAGTTTAACAAAGAAATCCTCTTTCTTTTCTTTCTATTTTTTAAGAAGAGTTATTTACTGTGCCTTTATATGAATGCATGTTTTGCTTGCATATGTGTGTGTGTGTGTGCACCGTGAGAAGAGTATTTGGTCCCTGGGAGCTGAGTCACAGATTGTTGTTGGCCTCTTTGTGGGTGTTGGGCACCGAAACCACGTCCTCTGCACGGACAGCAAGTGTCCTGATCTGCTGATCCGTCCCTTCAGGTTCGGCACCGCCCATCTTTCTAAGTTATGTTTTCAGATAATTTTAACCAAAGCCCTAAAAAGTACTGCTTCAAGTTGGGAGCAAATGTTTTATGTCTGGAGCAGCTGAGCTTCTGGTGCTTGGCCCTGTGCCAGTGGTTTGCACTGCCTTTGATTTCACTGGATGTTTGAAATTTTAATCCTGGCATCTGATGCTTAATGGAATAATTTATTTTTAAAAGGCTAATTTAGAGATAGATATGCCTGAGTCTAATGATTGTTGCAATGGTCACGTTCACACCTTGCCCTGGTACGTTCACAGACTTTTTTTTAGTTTAGAGTACTGCTTGTAGCCATTCTTACAATTTAATGGCCATTGGCAAAGCACCTAAGATTAATTTTGGTTGACCCTGGGACCAGCACTGGCTCTCATCTGTTAGCATTAATTGTTCAGTTATTTGGCTGGCTTGTCAGACTTTTCTCTAGTTGATGGCAAAATCTCGTTTTGTTGAATAGACCTAGTTTGCTCTCTAAACAGCAGCAGAGGCTGAGGCCTCTTCCATATCATTCCCAGGTCTCCAGGAAGACGAAACTCCAGTAGTTACCTGACTTGATGGCGTGGCTTTAGTTCAGGTCCCACATTTGTGTTCTTGTCTCTAGAATTCTTGTCACTCTTCGCTAACTCTTGCTTACTCTTTGGGTCTCCGTCCAGGGTGTATAGTGTGTGGACTACTCTGATACCCCTCTAGCTGACTCATTTCCTCTGTGCTGTTTAATCTATGTTATTTAGAGCTGTGTCCCCTGACACCATACCACCCACGTGACAAATAGTTGAAAATGTGCTGGGAAGCAAATACCCAGTAGAAGCCTCCTTATGGAAGACTGGCCAGATGGCAAAACACCTGCTACCATCCTGTTTTATTCCCAGCAGTCATCCTTGCTCCCACTTTCATGGGAACTTTAGAGTCTCTGGTTTTCACCCAGTAACTATAAGAACACTATAATTTGTTGTTGATGATGCAGTTTCTAAGCGTGTCTCATGAATTGTTCTTTACATGGTCAGTTTGTTATCATTACATGCTACTCATAAGAAACGACAAAATCTGTGCTTGCTTCGGCAGCACATATACTAAAATTGGAACGATACAGAGAAGATTAGCATGGCCCCTGGGCAAGGATGACACGCAAATTCCTGAAGCGTTCCATATTTTTCATAGGTAGCAATGAATATCCTAGTAAGAGCACCAGTGGAAGGGGAAGCCCTGGGTCCTGCTAAGACTGAACCCCCGGTGAACTAGATTGTTGGGGGGAGGGCGGCAATGGGGGGAGGATGGGGAGGGGAATACCTATAAAGAAGGGGAGGGGGAGGGATTAGGGGGGTGTTTGCCCGGAAACCGGGAAAGGGAATAACACTCGAAGTGTATATAAGAAATACTCAAGTTAATAAAAAAAAAAAAACAAAAAACAAAAAAAGACAAAATCTGAATCGTGAATCGCCTTTGTCATTTTACTGGTTAGCATTGGTAAGTGGCAGATTTTGTCTTCCAGGAGCTGATTTTGCTCCCTATAAAGCCTGTCCTGTCCCCACACCTGCCTGCCTTCACGGTTGCTGTAGCGTTCATAAAACTTGGAGATTAGATGTTTGAGTTAAACCCCTCCGAGGCACAGTAATTGAAACTGCGCCACACACAGCTGGGTAATGCAAATAGGAGGTGACCAGCTAATCGGATAACTAGGCCTGCTTTAGATTACTCTGTTTTAGCTTGCACTTGGAGTGTTTGTGTTGGCAAGTACACTTTGAGAAATCCCAAGCCAGAGCTTGCTGTTGTCACACACATAAATGCAAGAAGCAGTTAGTGAGGAGCTGGCTCTGAGCACATGGCTCAGAAGCACCACACAGGTCGTGAGGCTAGGAGGGTCCAGCCAGACATGGGGCCTTTGCACTTTGCACCTCTTAGCTGTTGCTCTTGGGACATGACTACCAGGAGGAAGCTGTTCTGCTAGGAGTATCGTCCCTGGGAAGAGGAGAAGGTGCTTCAGTGCTATCCTAGCCCTGCCCTAGGCATCCTTCTTGCTTTTGTTAGGGGTGTAGAGCACCTTCCCACCAGGTAGGACCTCTGTCTGAGAGCTAACCTCTCCTCAGTGAAATCAGCCTACGCTTGTTCTCTCTCTGCTTGGGGTTGGGGAAAGCCTGTGGTTAAGGAAACCCATTGTGTGAGACCCTTCACATGTATATTGTGAGGTCTGGACATGTGCTTGGTTCTTTTTAACTCAGGCCTGTTGCCAGAAGGCCAGATCTTTTTATTTTCATTTTTAGTTAAAAAACTTGCTCATTTATGTGTATCTGGTGGGTTCCTGTGTGTGCTCACATGAATGTGCATGGAGGGCAGAAGAGGGTCAGATCCCCTGGACTACAGGCAGTTGTGAGCTGCCTATGGGTGCTGGGAGCCATACTCCATCCTCTGTAAGAGCAGAGGATCCTAACTGAGCCTCCTCTGCAGCTCCTAGGAGCACCATTTTAAGTTCTTGGCCTGTCTTTTCCACCTGCTTGGAGTGAACTGGCTTGGTTGTTAGGCCTGCCTGTCAGTTTGATAGTTAGTCCTCAGGGTACCCTTTCCACTCAGAACCACTGAGTCCACCTGCTCGTCTCTGCCTTCTCATTTTGGGTTGGGAGGACCGGCCATAGTTGTTTGTTTGTCTGTTCCTTTTTTTGTGTGTGTATGCTGACCAGATGAGGACTGCTCCTGTCACACATTAGAACTTTAATTCCTTCCATTAATCCAAAATAATCAACATGCAACTCACAGCCAAGAAGTACAGTTTGGGAATTACTTCAGACTAAAATCCCCTCCTTTGAAGATGGAACTTTCACTCAAGGCTGACAGAGTGCTGTCTGTGATTGAAGTAGTAGGGTGGGGTCTCTCCCCCTCTGTCTGGTTTCCATTTAACACCACAGAGCACCATACTGTTACAAATGGAAGTGCTTACTGGTCCCATCATGTGCTGCCCCATTTGCCACAGTTCTACCTGAACTGCACGGAATGGGGGGATTGGTTCCCACAAAGTACTAGGAGTTTCTACCCTGAGTTTGAAGTTGCAAGTTGAGTGTAGGCCAGTAAGGCATTTTGTCTGTCTTTTGCAGTGTTTGGGGAAAAAAAATCATAGTAAAAATTTTCAGATTCATCTTTTAAAAACTCCAGATTTCCTGGTTTCTTGTAGAGATCCAAAAGATGAAAACCAACCAAACAGCAAAACAAAAGAACCCCTAAACCAGGAGTCAAACAAAACCCAAACAGCCAGATGGAAACTAGGCCCAAATCCTTCATGGTGTACTGACTGGCTGCTGAGGGGCCAGGCCCTGCATGCTCTTTCCCTTCACTCTCCAACGCTGTCAACTCTCTGGGCCACGCAGTGTCGTCTCCCTGTATTCTTTTAACTGTAATTATAGGTGCTGCTTAAGTCCTAGCTCTAAGTTTATACTGAGACTCACTACTCATGTGATTTCATTAAGAAAAGTAATTGTGCAAGTAATTGTGTAAAAAATAAAATAGATTAATAAAGCTGATAAATGTCCTTTGCATATGTGGGAGTACAATGATATGTAATAGACACTTAGTGACAAGCTTCCCTGTGTCTTTATAAAGTTGTGTGTCTGAGCTGTGGTCATTCCAAGATTCCACAGGCTGAGGCAGGAGGAGGCCAGCTGTGAGTTTGAGACAGGCCTGGAAAGCAGAGTGAGACCCTGTTTCACCCTCTACCCCCATATTGCATTTTCCCACAGGGAAGAGCCGCATGCAGCCAGCTACAAAGTTTCTGCACTCTGAAGACCCTGGTCCTGCAAACTGCTGTTGCAGGGCTGCACATGGTATCCCAATGGTGTATTCTTGTAAGCTGGGTACATCTTCTGTAAAGTAATAAATTGTACAAATTTAGTGGATAAGTAGAAGAGGAAGGATAAAACTGGGACATGTTGGAGAAAATGAAAAGGCCAAGGAATGCAGTGTGACGAATTGAAGCAAGGAAATCTGTTGCCTCGAGCACTGCCCTGGAGAGAGAAGTCTGCTGGCAGGAGGAGGAGGTGTAAGATCTCAAGGAGAAAGAATTAACTTATCTAACATAAAAATGCACAGTGGGGAGAGGTCAGTCTGGACCAGGCAGGGCCACTGCTCTGCTGTACCCCCCTTCTCCAGGTAGCTTCGTCCCTCTGACCCTCCACACCCATCTTCCAGATGATAACGCACCCACAGCTGATAGAGTTTGCCAGGGGCAAGTTACACGCCACCCACTCTGTTCCTGGTTCCTAAAGAGTTATGGGGTTGGGAGTTAGAGGCTGAAGTAAGATACCCAGGTGAAGCCCTTTACCCCTCAGCATTTCTCAGTGTGGACATTTTCCTGGTTTCTGCTCACTAACTTCGCTGTGTTCGTTAATTTGTCTTCTTTGCAAAGGTTAGAAACTCTGAGTCTTGGACTCCAGCAAATCTTCAAGTCTAAAATGCGATGAGTCTAGTCAGAAATAGAATTTATTTGGTCATGTTTTTAATCAAATAGATATGTTAGGGTATGATTTGATGTGCTGAGCTTTGGATCCTACTTTAATGTGGGATGTCTAATGTACGGTCTCTTACTTGCTTTTATTTCTTTAAGAGTAATGAGTATTTCCTCATTCTTCTCTTTTTTAAACCTTTTTTGAAAAAGTGTGTGTGCGTGTGCGTGTGTGTGTGTGTGTGTGTGTGTGTGCGCGTGTGTGTGTGCGCGAGTGTGTGTGCGCGTGTGTGTGTGCGTGTATGTGCGTGTGTGTGTGCGTGTATGTGCGTGTGTCTGTGTGTGTGCGTGTGTGTGTGCGTGCGTGTATGTGCATGTGTGTGCGCGTGTGTGTGTGTGCGTGTATGTGCATGTGTGTGTGTGCGTGTGTGTGTGTGCGTGTATGTGTGTGTGTGTGTGTGTGTGTGTGTGTGTGTGTGTGTGTGTACAGGTGTGGGTTTGTGTTTGGAGGCCTATGTCTTACTCAGTTTCTTCTCACCCTGTCTTCTGAAGCTGTCTGGTGTGTTGAACTGGGAGCCGTGGGTCCTGATGTTTAGCTGTGATAGCCAGCTTGCTCCAGAGATCCTGGGTCCACCTCTGAGAGCCGGGATTGCAGCGGCCTGGCCTGTCTTACTTGTGTTCTGGGGGTCCAAACTCTGGCCGACACGTTTGTATGTCAAGTTCCTCACCCGCTGAACCGTCGCCCTAGCTCCCCGAGTCTCACTTCAGTGACTTCAGTCTTGGACCTTCCGGTTCGGTGTTCTCTCTGCTGTGTCTTTATCTTTGATGTTTGTTTCTTTCTGCATCTTTGGGTTCAGCCTGCTCCTCGTTTTGATTCTTGCGGGGAAGTGGAGGTTCCTGATTAATATTTTCTCTTTTTCCACATAGGCATCTAGAGCCATAAATGTTCCTCTGCACATACTTCTGCTCTGTCCTATAATTTCTGGAACGTCTCTGCTTTGCTTCATCTTAACATGCTTTTAGTTTTGTGGTGATTTCCTCTTTGACTCCTGGCTGCTCAGGAGTGCATGCTTAACTTTTTCCTGTTCACGATGCCCTTAGTCCATTCACTGCACGGCTGTGGTCCTTTCAGGTTTATTGGGCTGGTATCATGAGCCGCCATTCAGTACATCCTGGAGCATGTCTGTGCATCCCTGAGGAGAACCCATGCTCTGCGCTGCTTGGCTGCAGTGTCCTTAGGTGTATTCTCAGTCAGCACATCTGTGGGATTGCTCATGTCCTCCCTTTCTGAGGGCCGTTTAGTCTTCTGCCCATCCCTGCAAGCTAGCGTGATGGCTCCACGGAGCATTGCGTACAGTGCCCATCTCTTGCCGGCACTGTCAGTTCTGCTCTTCCTCTTTGGACATGTGTTGTAGATGCACGCGTTTATAACCATTGCCTCTTCTTGATGAGTGAACATTCTGGCATAAATGTGACCCCCCCCCCCCATTAACAGTTTTTTCTGGAGCTCTGACCCTACAGCGACCCCAGCTCTCTCGGTTACTGCTCACCCCGCCCCTGACACTTTCACTTTCACCGTATTCTTGTGCTCACCCTACTCGAGTGCTCACATCTAAAGTGTGTTTCCTGAAGACAGCATCTTAGTTGGACAACCTTTTCATTCTGTCTGTCCCTGTCTTTGAATCGATTAAAATATTTAGTTCCTTTACACTTAATCACTGATAATATAGGCTTATGTCAATCATTTTTAGTGACTTTTTTTTTAGTGGTTACGATGTAATGCATTAGTGGATTTTACTTTTAATGACTTAATGACACCCCTTTCTTCACTTTTGTTGTCCCTCTCAGTCACAGACTCATGCCGCTGTGAACTTAGCATTTGTCTCTGATTGCTTCGGAGGGGTCTCCCTGACAAGCTCACAGGGGATGAGGTGTGGGTGGGCTCTCCAAGCCTTCAGCAGATGGGCGCATAGCACATTTTTGAGAACAGAGCCTTAAGGAACCAAATCCAGGGAGCTCTTCTGGTGGCTGCCAGACCAGCTCTCACTGAGGCTGTAGCTCTTAAAAGACACACAGAGTTAGAGGAGAGGGAGTAGGCATGGCCGAGTTACTGTGCCGTGAAGCCAGCCGCCCTCCTTAAGGTCTGGCCACTTCTTTTGAGCTAATGTGCCTTGCATTACTGCATGCTCTTGGTAACTTTGGGAGTGCTAAAAAAGCTGGCTCTCCTTCTGTGTGCTTTTATGGTGGATTTTGATACATCTTGCCACCTGTCCACCCCCACCTCAACCCCCACCCATTCATTCATCAACCTGTGGAATAGTGTTAAGCCTGGAAAAAGGCTTTGCTTTTCAGCTCTGTGGCTTCTGGTTGGAGACTGACCACTTGGTTGAAAAGTCTAAGTCTAACTTTGTCTCACATAGTTAATACCTACTTCTCAGAATTATGATAGGGACTGAGGTAACGACTGAAAATGAACCTATGAGTCACCATGTAATGGGAATATACAAAAGGTAAGGGTGACATTGATGTAAAAGGTAAAATGTGGACAAGGTTGTACCCAGGCTTGCTTTGTTTATGGAAGAAGTAGATGCTCTGAATCCTTTTGAGAATAAGGGCTCTCCTGGAGTTAGGGCTTGTATAAAAGGGCAAGTTAAGTTGTGAAGCAGAGGCCAAGGAATGGGGAAGAGGTCTCCAGCAGGCTGCTATAGGTGGGGAGGTCAGACCCTGAAGGGGAATCTGTGAAGGTTCTGCCATAGAGATGAGACTGTGAAGGGAAGTTTAAGCAGGTTCGTGGAAATCTCTGGGAACTTTGTAGCTAGCCGCCCTGTGAGTTCAGTGCAAGATTTTCACAGAGGGATGGAGTTGCTTTGATCAGCAGGGTTGGCTCACAGCTGGGAAGATCAGCCGCACACACAAGCCAAGAGCCAGCCGGGCTCCCCAAGCTGCTCTGGGTCTTGCTTGGCACTGTGTTTGCCCATGACCGTGTTGGCATGCAAAGACTGTTGGTTCATTCTGCCTTGCAGTTCCCTCTGGCCAGTGCTGCCACGGAAGCAGAAGCACAGGGGATTTCAGGAAGCCTCATTCCTAGGGCAAGCACACTGACATGACACAGTGTAAGGCAAGGGCTTCCCTTGGACTTGGGAACTTGGCTATCTGGAAGACAGCTAACTACCAGCAAATTCTTTGTAGATTATGTACACAGTTAAAGAAGAATTCTGATATAGAAGAGCTTAAAACATTATTTCTATAGCAGAGTTTAGAGTATATAAGACTATGCTGGGCATTGTGATCAGTACCCAACAGAAGCAACTCGAGGTGGGGAGGATTTCCTTTCAGTTAGCTTCAGAGGGATTCTAACTGTGCATAGAGGAACTTGGGTAGTGTGGGCGTGTGGCAGACACAGAAGTACCTCATCTGGACACAGAATGAAGCTCAAATTGAGCTGGGTATCCCCTGCAAAGGCCCCATTTGCTAAAGGTTCTGAAATAGTGCTGATAGCTGTGACCAAGGGTTGAAAAGAAGCTTCTGTGTAACCTGTAACATTTTAGATTAAAGCCATAACCACTTTAGTTAAGAAATGAATTGTTTGGTGGTAAATTATGAAGATAATTTTTATAAACTGACTGTTTTCTCATAATAAGCTATGGTATAAAGCAGATAATTTTCAGTTGGTTTTTGGTTGACATTGAAACAATTTCTTATCTTGGTTTCTTGAATTCTACCAGTAGAGTATCAGCGAGGCCATTGACTGATGAGGTCTGATGGGCTGATAAGATAACCAAAGCATAAAGTTCTTAATGTTCTCAGGCAAGATAAGACACACATGCTTTCACTGTGCTCTGATCTGACAGTGTGTAGCTCTTGGATAGAGAGGAACATTTTTCTTTATCCATACCCATTTCTCAAGGGCCAGGGCTTCAGAAAAAAGGTCATGTCCTGGACAGTAGCTATACTTGGTTCCACCGCTATGTCATTTATAAGAATTCTTGGTGCTTTCCAGGACCCATGCGTATTGTCAGTGTAAATGGGTGGGCTAACTAGAACCTACACATTTGCTGCCTTTGAGGTTTAGGTGGACCTTCCTGTGGCTTATGTAGACACGCAGTGCTGGAAAGGTGAGGCTGGGGACCACTGCTTGGCTCTCTGTACTGCTGCTTACTTGTTATATCTACTGTGCTGTGTTCAGGCGCTAGGGAAATTATCATTGTTGACTTCAGAGATCTGTAAGGCTACTCTGGAATGGACTAGGTTCCAAAGCATTAGCATTAACCAGAAATTAACTCTGAAAGAAGCCTTTTCTCCAGGACACAAGCACCTAGTAAATGGCTACGTTTACTTTTTTAAAGCTGAATAGAAAAAAAAGAATTTTGCTATGCACTTGGCACATTGTCATACGGTCCTTTCAAAGTGGTATTTGTCCTCTTAATTGTGTTTAAGAGACTGATCTTTGAAGATATTCAGGGATAGGAACTGGGTGAGAGATGGCATCTTAGAATAGAGACTCAGACATTTACACTCTTTAGACCAAGATTGACCTTGATTGGCTGCCTGCCTGCGTGGGTTGTGATCAGTCAGCTACCACTTTATAACCCATGCTGGTCCCAAGTGCTCTAGCATGACTTTGACCAGCTGCGTGTGAGCAAATCATCATGCCCATTTGTCTCACAGTGCAGTGGCAGGTGTCTGCCACCTTGGGTGTCATCCTCTTCATTGAAATCCGGAAGCTCATGATGGCAGAAGTGCTCCCCTATTACATGGCATATTTATAACAACCCCTTTTCAAATATGCTTCTTCTCCCATGCAAACTGTGTTTCTCAAAGCCAGGATGGAGGGAACAACCCCTAGGTTCTCTGGGTGACAAAGTTGGAGTGGGCGAGCAGGTTCCAAGTGCTAAATTAACAAGTCCCTCCATCCTGAGTGTTGGATTCCTTCCTCCACATTAAGTGAGGAATTTCTGGTATCTCTGCTTAGTTTTTTGGCCACATTGGAGTCCAAGTTTCGTCATATACTTGAGCACATTATTTAGAACTGTCCCCAGCTGTTTGAGTTAGCATTGTGAATCCAAACTCTTCTAGGGGATCGCAGTTCAGCCTGATTTCAATTATGATCACATTTGTCTCTGGTTTAACACCTCTAGAATCTTTTTGATCCCAAGATTTTCTCTCTATAAATTAAAATCTTTCAGTGCCTTCTATGTGTAAATTTATGTGTCTAGAGGCCGTGACCGATAGGACGCATGGTGCAGGCATGAGTCTTATGGTGAGGTGATGTTGATCCTGGATGGAGAGGTCTGCTGTGTCTGCTGCTGTGGGGCCAGAAGAAGTTGGGAGTTCTGTTCTTTGACTAATCCAAAAGTTCTTGAGTCTGGTCTTTTGTGACCATTGGCCTCTTCTGCTCTCTGGCCACAATGGAGCAACTAGTTGGTGGCTCACTCTCCTACATACCCTGTGCCCGAAGCATAGCGCCTTAAACCCCGCAACTCCCTGTGTGTTGTTTGTTTCTCCTGTGTCTCTGCAACAGGAATCTGGGGAGGGCTGAATTGGGCTTTGGGTTTTCTCAGAAGTTACAATTAGGTGACGGTGAAATAGGGACTTCATGGGGCTTAGGACACTCCTACCAACACAAGTCCTCCACACTTAGGATAGCATGAGGCCAGCAGGGATTCTTGACCTCATCTCAAGGCTTCTCTAGGCTGCTTCTCCTCATGAATCAGCTGAGGGACAACAGGACTGCTTACAAGGCAGCACAGGGCTCCAACCCAGTGTCTAGGAAAAGCCCCCAGCTTTGAAAGTCACTCAGTGTTATTTTTGCCATAGTCCCAAACCCACCCACAGCATTTGCTAAAGAATAAAAAGACAAAAACAATGTGTAGCTAAAAGTCCATTGAGAATAGTGAAACATATTTTACTCGCTCCAACGTTACACGGAGGTAATGCTTCAGTCTGCCCTAGCTGTGCTTCAGCGGTCCTGAGCTGGTAGGAGGCACTGGCGGACAGCCACAAGGACAGCAAGCCCTCTGAGATCATCAGAAATCCCCTGGTTCTCCACCTTGAGGACTGAAAACACCAAGGGCCGTTTCCTTCCCTTCCCTTCCTTCAGCTGTCTGAGTGGGTCTGGAAGCAGCTAGCATGTCTCTCCCTGTGTTCCTTCATGGTGCCCTGTCACTCAGCATACAGAGCCCTGAGCTTGTACGTGCTTTCGTCTAAGGCACCAGGAAGGCAATTCCAGAATTGTGTGTCATGGACTTGTCAGTGTTTGTTCCCCTCACAATCGTGGCATCTTCCAACTCAACAGAAAGGTTCAGCCCCAGGTTTCCAGGAGACGGTGCATGTAGTCACATCTGTACTGAGTGGCGGCTGGCGTGTATTGCAGACCACAGAATCCTCTGTAACAGGATAGAACAGAAAGGAATTTTAAGTGAGTCAGCTTTGGAATTTGTGGAATGGTGTGGTACAAAGTTTAACTGTCTTCCTGTCAAGAGATGCTTTGAACCACACTGTAAACTTCCTGGTGTGGCGCTGTCATAGGACATTTTGGTTAAATGTCTGTCTTTATGGGTCACAGAGTTTTGCTCATACATTAAAAGCCGCTATATTTATATTTAGAGGGAACGTGTGTTCCAAAACATTGAATTATAAAACTGTACTTGTTTTGGCTTTCGTGGACTTACGATTCTTTTCCCTTGGGAATTGTTTCATAATTTTGATTCCATGTCCAGAGTACACCTGGCAGTCTGTATTACTGTGTCACAAATGCAAAAGTGCCAGCACCCAAAAGACACTTGAGATGTGCATCCCTTATTTGAAAGAGGTCACAAAACGTAGACACCTTATAGATACATCTTAACTTAAACTAAGTCTAATATACAGCCTTCAGATTGCTGATGTATCAGAGACAGGACGCAGACGTGGGCGAGCTGAGTTGAGGGTTCCTAGTAGTAATAAGCACAGAGTCGCATAATCGGGCAGCCTTGTATTATGGGCATCAAGGAATGATGCTTACACATAAGCCTTGTATTGACGGAGATCTTTAAGTTGGCCTTTAAGCTGACTGACTGGAACCACATATGCCTGGTGTTGGTGTTACCAAGCAGGCTGCCCCTCCTGGATGGGAATCATGGGTAAACAAGGAGAAGTCAGATCCAGCTAAAGCCTTGGGATTCAGGCCCCCTGGCTCTGCAACTCAGTATAGACCAGAGAGCCAGGAGTCCTTAGCCTTTGATAAGTTCCAGCCCCAGGCCTTTTGAACTTACAGTTAGGACTCTGAGATCCTTGGTTCTAAAGGATGGACAACTTCCTGAGCCTGTCCAGAGACTAGTGCCTGCTCTTTCTCTTCTGCCTCTTTCTAACCTGGCTTCTACCTCCTTCTCTGTCCTTTCTACTTCCATTGTCTCTGTTACTGCGATGCTGCTTTTGTAGCTCAGCCTGCTCACTGCCCAGATGCCGCTACCCTGGTCCTCTACCACTCCTGTCACAGCACTTTCTTCTTCTTGTTAACAGCCCTGCCCACAGTCCTAGAGGCAGGCAAGACAGAAGGGACCACTAAAGAGAGTCCTTTGGAGGGAGTGCGTGTGCATGTGCATGTGTGTTTGTGGATATGTGTAGCAGGCAACACAGAGAGTCTCTTAGCTCACTCATTAAATGAGGGTGCACAGCCTACTTGTATGGACCACACAGCACACCTCACATGCAAGTGAAGGCTTTTGTTTTGCCCTAGTCACAGACCCCATGTGAGGCTAGCTGGGGAATGCTTACAGTGATCACCAAGCCTTATGAAAGCAAAAAGTCCTGACTGAGGCCATACTTAACAGAGGCAGAACATGAGTGTGACTGTTGTTCACTTGTCCCAAGGTATCTGTGGAGTGTTCCAGATGGCAGCAAGAGAGTCCAGTTTGGTAGATTACTCCCCTCCCCCACCTCAGCTTATTTTCAATGAATTCAAGGAAGTTGTTATTGACACTAATGGTGACTTCAGCAGACTTACCAGGGCTTAGCAGCTGCCCAGAGGAGGAGGAGAGATGGCTCTTCTTCTCAGTGGAGTTTCATCTGCAGGTGAGAGGTGGCCTAGTTAAACAGTAGGTTTTTAGCAGTGGCTTTTAAATTATATCTCTTTTAAATAAAATTTTAACAACTTAAATAGAGAACACATAAAAACAAACAAAACCATCTTCATGCCATGGGGCAAGGTGAGGTAAAGACACTTCTCTTACAGCAGCAGTGGGCAAGCGAAGCAGGAAATGCTGTGGAGTGGTGGAGTGGGTGGCCTTCAGGCTCCCTGGGCCCTTTGAATAGTTCCTGCCTCTCCTGCTTCCTTTTCACTTGGGCCATAACTGTCTTCCCGTGGGCCTTTCTCAGCAGCCTGTGCTCTTGAGTTATGAAATGAGCAAGTCATTGGAAAATACACAGACTCTGAAATAAAAGTACACATCCTAAAAATAGCAGCTAGTCACCATTAAGTGATTTTGCTATTTTTGTTGCTGTTCACAGGCAGAAGAAATTCTTAGGCAAGAACTGGAGAAGAAGGAAACACCAAATTTATATTGCTTGCTTGGAGATGTCCTGCAAGATCACTCCTGCTATGACAAGGCCTGGGAGCTGTCCCGACACCGCAGTGCCCGTGCCCAGCGGTCCAAAGCTCTCCTCCATCTTCGGAACAAGGAGTTTCGGGAGTGTGTGGAGTGCTTTGAACGCTCAGTGAAGATTAATCCCATGCAGGTAAGGCCTCATAAAGCCTTCGGTTCTTGGCTTGGGGTCTTCTTTTCATAAATACAGTAACATGTAGGATGGGTCATTGATTTTAGACTTTTATACACACAAACATTTAAAATACTTTTTCTGTATGTATGTATGTATGTATGTATGTATGTATGTATGTATGTATGTATGTATGTATGTATGCAGGTGCACGTGTAGGGCAGAGGACAACAGGTGCCAGCCCTCAGGAGCTGTCCACCTTGGTTTCTGGGATGATCTCTCAATGTCATTGATCCAGAGCTCACTAGTAGGCTGTGTTGACTGCAGTGAGCCTCAGGGTCCTGCTGTCTGGTCCCCAGTGTTGGCAGTGAAAAGGCATGCTAACACTTGGGCTTTTGTATATACTGGGTGTCGGAATCAGGCCGCTGTGCTCGGGCTCTGTTCTGATGGAGCCATCCTCCAGCTCCATTTAAACAACCTCAGAAAATTTGAAAAATTACTGCAAAAGGTATCTAGATCCCTAAAGCCATGACAGGTCTATAGGAGAGGACCTACTGTAAGGGGAGATTACCTTTCTTGGTACATAATGATACTCAGTTGGTAAAATGATTTTGAGACGTCTTTTCTTTCTCTGTCAGACTTTATAATTTCTTTTTCAATTCACCAGTCATGGCTCCTGCACATGCACATAATTCATCTGGTAGAAACTTGGGTTGCCTCCACCCTTTGCCTGTTACAAAGAATGGTGCAAAGAGGAAGGGTACGTGCAAATAGTAGACTCGCAAAGTGTCTTTTACACTGAAAAAAGTCAGTTTGCTTAGTGTCGAACACTTTGGTTCCTCAGGGTCACAGTAGATGGTGAAGAACTGTCCTAGACACACATTAAATCCAAAAGCGGTAATGAAAGCTTATGAGAAAATGTCTGTATAGTCTTTGATATTTGCTACTCAGAGAAGCAAAAGATCTTCACATAGTAATCCTGATCATGTGGCCAACCTTCAGAGGTCTTTTAAGATTGTTGAGCAGATCCTGAGTTTATGATCAATAATAAAGAAAATGAACCTATCCAGTAACAAAACTCATCGTTTTTAAATATATAGTTGTAAAAGTAACATAAGACTTTTTTACCTGACATTGCATTTGAAAACTGGATGCATGAGTATCTAGTTTAATAAAAGCCACTGCAATTCTCAGTGAGCTCTCAAAGCGCCCATCAGATAGCTCCGTTCTGATTTTACTGTGAGCTTCATTGAAAATAGTTGCTCATATGGGCTGGAGAGTTGGCTCAGTGGTTAGGAGCACTTTACTCTTGCCAGGGACTGGAATTTGGTTCCTAGCAAGCATCTGTAACTCCAGTTCCAAGGGTTCTGGCACCTTCTTCTGATCTCCTCAGGCTCCAGGCACACATGGTAAACATACATACATGTAGGCAAAGACTCATACACATGAAATAAATACATGTAAAAAAATGTAAATCAGTTGCTCACAAATCTAGGTGTTAGCAGGAAGCAAAGGCATGAGTAGTGCAGGACGTTTATCTGTGAAGATGGGACCCAGGAAAAGTCTGGGAAAGACAAGTGATCACAGTTTGCTTTAAATTAAATGTTAGATTGCAGCTTTATGCATCCACTTGTAAGTTGGCAGGTAGCATAGATGTATGTCAGTTGAAGGGGAGTCATGAGTATACCAAAGCACTGTCTTCATGGAAATCCTGGAATCTGTTTCTAAACTCTGTCACATTGAGAAGCAAACCTACATATTTTGTTCATAGGACAATACTTAGCCAGTGTCAAGATGCATAAAAATTGTTTGCCTTAGTCTAAGTTTGCCATAATTGCAGCTTACACATTGGTTTTTACCTCAAAGAAATATGTGTAACTCTTTTAAGTGAGTGGTTAAATCCATTAAAAATGCTAAATCTATAAGCCAGATTTTGTCTTCAAGTCTTGGCACAACTGCTGTGTGATAACTACAAGCAACATGACGGAGTGTTGAAAATCATAAAGTCTTACTGACGGTGGCCCTTGGCTTCACCTTCTTACTCCTGAAAAGTAGTGATGTCACTGGAGTTAGATAGCCTAGACTCCTTTCCATCCCTCTCCTCCCTCCCCTTCCTCCTCTCCTCTCCCTCCCTTCCTCTATTCTCCTCCTTCTTAACAAAGAGCCTGAACAGTTTTTAGGAATTCCTGTAAATGATGATGATTTAATATCTAGCCCCTTATGAAATTCAATCTTGACAATTTGTGTGATGTCCCCATTTTTAATATTTTTTACTAGATATTTTCTTTATTTACATTTCAACTGTTATCCTCTTTCCCAGTTTCCCCTTTGAAAACCCCCCATCCCATACCCTATGCCCTGCCTCCATGAGGGTGCTCCTCCACCTACTCTCTCCTGCCTCCCTGCCCTGGCATTCCCCTATACTGGGGCATTGAGCCTTCACAGGACTGAAGACCTCCCTACCCACTGATGCCCGACAAGGCCATCCTCTGATACATATGCTGATGGAGCCATGGATTGCTCCATGTCTACTCTTTGGTTCGTGGTTTAGTCCCTGGGAGCTCTGGGGTGTCTGGTTGGTTGATATTGTAGTTCTTTCTATGGGGTTGCAAACCTCTTCTGCTCCTTCAGTCCTTTCACTAACTTCTCCGTTGGGGACCGTATTCTCATTCTAATGGTTGGCTGCAAGCATCCGCCTCTTTATTTGTCAGGCTCTGGCAGAGCCTCTTAGGAGACAGCTATATCATACTCCTGTCAACATGTAATTCTGGGCATCCCCAATAGTGTCTGTGTTTGGTGATGTGGGATGGATCCCCAGGTGTGGGGGTCTCTGGATGGCCTTTCCTTCAGTCTCTGCTCCACACTTTGTCTCCATATTTCCTCCTGTGAGTATTTTATTCTCCCTTCTAAGAAGGACTAAAGTATCCACACTTTGGTCTTCCTTCTTTGAGGTTCATGTGGTCTGTGGATTGTATCTTGGGTATTCCGAGCTATTGGGCTAATAGCCACTTATCAATGAGTGCATACCATGTATGTCTTTCTGTGAGTGGGTTAGCTCACTCAGGATGATATTTTCCAGTTCCAACCATTTGCCTACGAATTTCATAAACTCGTTGTTTTTGATAGCTGAGTAATATTCCATTGTGTAGATGTACCACATTTTCTGTATCCATTCCTCTGTTGAAGGGCATCTGGGTTCTTTCCATTTTCTGGCTATTATAAATAAGGCTGCGATGAACATAGTGGAGCACGTGTCTCTTTTATATGTTGAGGCATCTTTTGGGTATATGCCCAAGAGAGGTATAGCTGGGTCCTCAGGCAGTTCAATGTCCAATTTTCTAAGGAACCTCCAGACTGATTTCCAGAGTGACTATTCCAGCTTTCAATCCCACCAACAATGGAGGAGTGTTCCTCTTTCTCCACATCCTCACCAGCATCTGCTGTTTTTGATCTTAGCCATTCTGACTGGTGTGAGGTGAAATCTCAGGGTTGTTTTGATTTGCATTTCCCTTATGACTAAAGATGTTGAACATTTCTTTAGGTGTTTCTCAGCCATTTGATATGGATATTCCTCGGTTGAGAATTCTTTGTTTAGCTCTGTACCCCATTTTTTAATAGGGTTACTTGATTCTCTGGAGTCTAATTTCTTGAGTTCTTTGTATATATTGGATATTAGCCCTCTATCAGATGTAGGATTGGTAAAGATCTTTTCCCAATCTGTTGGTTGCTGTTTTGTCCTAGTGACAGTGTCCTTTGCCTTACAGCTTTGCAATTTTATGAGATCCCATTTGTCAATTCCTGATCTTACAGCATAAGCCATTGGTGTTCTGTTCAGGAAATTTTCCCCAGTGCTGATGTGTTGGAGGCTCTTCCCCACTTTCTCTTCCCATTTTTAATATTTTTGACTATATGTTTTCTTGATGCACTGTGCAGTGTGACATCACTGAACTTGAGTTTTGAGCAGTGATTGTGTCATCTTCCTTTGATTTTATGAAACCTTGGTTTTTACCTACCGTCTCCACAGCACCCCAAGATACTGTAATGTGATTTAAATTTTCTGTAGTTAACAATTAATGCTGGAAATTAATATGGCTGCAGTTATTCCTTAACCAGCTAGTTCCCCAAGGAGACCTTTTAATATTTCAAAGCTTAGGCCTTAGCTGGGCAGACTCAACCAGCTCATCTGAGTTAACCTGACCCGTCTACCCCTTCCAGCCACGTGACTAGCTATACCTTCCAGACCCATAGTCATGTCTCTCTCCTCATTTTTTTCTAGAGTTTCTTTCTTCTTCCCGGGCAATCCTGCCTTCCTCTTTCTACTGCCCAACCACAGACTTTAGCCTTTTATTGACCAATTGAGTTGGGGAGCAAGGTTTGCACAACAAAAGCTGATATATGTGAGAAATTGCTTGTCTTGGGGCAACCAGATCTTGAGGCACAGAATTTAGCATTTGAATGCATATCTACACCAGAGCAGCCTCACCATACACACTGAGAGTGGACAAAGAAAATCACTGTAACATAATTCTTTTTACTGTTTTGTATACATTTCTTTAGCTGTGCCTTTAAATGGCACTAAAGAAGCCATCTCCTCAGTGGCATCATCGGTCATTGGTACCGATGGCAAGTGGAGCCGTATGTGTGGCGTGAGTATCGCCATCTACCCAATGAGGAAGGGCGTGGTTACACTTGCTTCATGTCCTGCTGCAGTGCAAGTTGGTGAGCCACAAAGTTCACACTCAAGAACTGGGTAATCCAAACACATTAACAAAAATCACAGTGTTTTTTTTTTTTTTTTTTTTTTTGGTTTTTTTTTCGGAGCTGGGGACTGAACCCAGGGCCTTGCACTTCCTAGGCAAGCGCTCTACCACTGAGCTAAATCCCCAACCCCAAATTACAGTGTTTTGTTTTTTTTTTCTTTTTCTTTTTCTTTTTTTCCAGAGCTGGGGACCGAACCCAGGGCCTTGCTCTTGCTAGGCAAGCACTCTCCCACTGAGCCAAATCCCCAACTCCCAAATCACAGTGTTTTAAGTAAGCATTTCATCTTTGTATTGTGCCACCTTCCTAGCTGTCCTGGAGCCCATACAGCTCATAGGCTGCTGGTTGGGTCCCCCTGAATTAAAGTTTGCTACTGATATTTTCATGGCTACCGGAAGCCAGGCAGCTCTTTGGGGATACTGCTGGCATTGAAGTTCAGATGATTGGATGTGGAGCCAACAGGTTTTGTCCGTAGTTGAGGTTAAGGAATACGTATGTAACTTGTAATTTATCGTTTCTGAGCATGCAGTTGAGTAATAGGAAGTAGCTTCACACTGTTGGGCACCTGTGAAACTCAAACTAAATCTGTTAGGCGAGTCCTCATTTCCCCTCTCTAAACCTCTGGCAGCCACTGTTTTCCACGTCTACTTACTTCATAAATGCAGACCATACAGTATTATTCTATTTCCTTACATGTATGAGTACTTGGCTTGCATGTGTGTAAGTATACACACCATGTGTGTAGTGCCCGCAGAGGCCAGGAGAGGACAGTGGATCCTATGGAACTGGAATCACATTTGTGAGATACCCTGTAGGTACTGGGAACCTAATCCTGGTCATCCCCTGGACCAGCCAGTGCTCTTAACCTCTGAGCCATCTTTCCAGCCCTCCGTATTCTTCTTTGATGACTACTTCATTTCACTTAGTGTAGTGTCCTTGGGACTCATCCATGCTACGGTACCTGTGCGAACCTTTTCCTTACAAGGCTGGATAGTATCCCACTGAGCCCCATTCTGACTGCCTGCTCATCGGGTGGAGGTGTGGATTGCTCCACATCCTAACTGCTATGGATAGTGCTGAAATGATGTGGAAATGGGTGGAGAGAAAGGTAGACCTGGTAGTCCTTACACTGAGGAAGATGTGATGCTTTCAAAGAGTCAAGTTTCATTAGAGTATTCTTCAAACAAAATTTAAAGTAGGAGAGAGAGAGAGAGAGAGAGAGAGAGAGAGAGAGAGAGAGAGAGAGAGAGAGAGTGTGTGTGTGTGTGTGTGTGTGTGTGTTGTAATGAGAATAACATATGGTATCCTCCAAAGCTGGTGACAAGTAGCAGGCTGGGGAAGAGGGAGACGTTCACATACAGTGTCTGCTGAAGGTCATGGGCAGCAGAGATGCTTTACGTCTAGTTTGGAGTGGTTTTCATTGGCAGCTGTACCAACTCAGTGATTCTTACTTCATGTGATTATACAACTTCTGGACGTAATTTTGACTTTCATAGTGGGGAAGTGAGGGCATCTGCTATTGGCTTGTGCAAGAAGAGATACCAGAGATGTTGGGGAACAAAATCCCACGGTGAAATATCCCAGCACACAGCACAGCTGTCTGTAGTAGCTTTTCTGGTTTGTTACGTCAGTAACTCTGTGGTTAGATCAGTCTTTCCTCCTCTCACAGACAGGAGAATGGAATGGACTCAGCTTTGAGAGACAAGTCGTATTGATAGGGTAGGGTGGGTTAGTTAGACTGCAGAGCTTTGGGAACAAAAGCTGAGCTGTGTGCTGAAGGGATGGAGGTGCTGGTAAACAGGCTGGTCTTTCAGAGCAGAGAAAATAGGGCCTTTACAATGGGAGTGCTAGATCGCACCCAGGCTATCAAATATCGTACATGTGAGGCTACTCTGACATTTTTGTTCAGTTGTTAGGAACCACTAAAGTTGATTTATGCCATGCTTCGCCTTCAGTGCAGGAATGAGGTGTGACAGAGGACTCAGGACCATCGTTTTGTGCCCACAGCTATGGAGGGGGACACTAGATAGCCTGGGTAGGAAGCTGGTAGCAAGCTCTGTTTTGCAGGAGGGACACTGGAACAAAAGAATGACTGAGGGAAGACTTGACAGGCTTGATGGCTTTGTTATACAATTTAGAACTAATTACTGAGACAAAGAAGTGACAGTTTGCTCAAAGCAGAGTCACAATACAGACAGATATTATGTGAGGATACTTTGCAGCCTGCCATGTGTCTTCAATTCAGGCAGACTGAAAGAAATGCCAAAATACACAGGCATTTGGAGCTCCAGTGTGTACAACTGCTACAAGCTATAACTCAAACACTGTACACGTAGTAACTTGTGACCCAAATTGGGTCTCTGAAGAAAGAGCTGTCATTACCCTGTGCTGTCTCTTTAAGTGCCACAAGAAAAAGGCTAGAATTAAAAAAAAAAAATGTCGTCCAAAAGATTAGTTTTAATGTGAGATCTAGGTGAACGGAGAGAGGCATTTGCAGAGCATTGATGTAAAAACAGCACTGTTTGGCTTTGTGTCAAGGGATGGGCTGCAACATTAACATACTGTTTATGGTGCACTTCTCAGAGAGCCAGAAGACACATACCACTTACATTCGTGCTTTTGAAATTGCTAACTACCACCCACTCATACCCACCCGTTTTTTTACCCCATGACACTCAAGAAACTAGTAAAATTTAATCTTGGGCTTCAGGGACTTGAGTACTAAAAGCTGAGGTAAGCAGGGGAGAAATCTACCCAAATCTCCAAGGCGGGATTTGTTGACACATGGACCTGTGTAAAGCTTGAGTTCTTATTTCTGTTAGTCATTCTTCCCCTTGTCCTGACTTTTATGCAAAAGGTAAAAGTGAATTGCTTAGATACCAAACCAGTTCATGTAGCACGGAGAAAGGAAAATGTTTATTCCTGTCAAGTGTTCCAACCTGGCACAACACATGTTTTTCCTTTTCTGTTCCTCTCTCTTTTAAAAAGCTTCTTTTCTCCTTAAGTCCTGTCCTTGGTTAGCAGATACTTCTCTTTTGTAAGGTCATGCGATGTCACTGTAATAAGGACTTGAGACTCATAATCAAGAGGACTGGAGAGGGAGTAGTTCCCCTGCCGGATGGGGAAGGGGAGGCATAGTGCTGATGTGAGGGGAGGCAGTTGTTGAATGAGGGATGAGGAGTGCAAGAATGTTTAGAGGGAGCTGGTTTCGCAGCTGGAGAGAGCTTGAGGAAAGGCTGGGTCCCAGAGTTCATATTGGCTGTTCCAGTGTATGCTTGCTATTTAGGTGGCCCATCCAGGGAGTGTTTGGTTTCAGTATGTAAGAATTAACGGACTGTGGGATGATGTCACAGGTGAGGCAGGTACAAGATAGAAGGAGGCCTGTCATTGGGCAAGAAGGAAGGATGGGCGGGAGAAAAGTTTGAAGGAAGAGGAGGAGACTGGAATGGAAAGGAGGAAGAGACAGGAGGGAGAGGGAGAGGGAGAGAAGTGGTGGCAGGAGAATATGGCGGCTGACGTTAAGATTCCATGCTGTACCTTCACAGGTTGTTATGAATGTTCTTAAGGGATGGATGGCACTGGGCTTTGTATGTTTAGGTGGGCAATTATATCTTATCAATTGGGCCAGAGGTTATTGTGTGTTCTTTCATGTGTAGATTTAAGTGTAATGGAGTGTGGGACAGCTGATCTGGGCCACCACAGAGTTGGGATGTGTGTTTCTGGCATGGAAACCTGACGTGGGAACGAGATAGGTAGAGAGATGGCTGCCAGGCTCAGAGAGAGGCCTTTGGCGGTGTGATATGGGATGGAGCAGAGTGGGTGAGACACTTTGCTGACTGAGAATTAAGATATCTAGCAGCTATCTTGGGGCGCCGCAGTGCCGGACCTAGTGGGGGACAAAAGACTTTTATTTTTTATATTTTTACAACAACAGACAAGCTCACAACTGCCTATAGCTCCTGCGCCCTCAGATTAGTGCCCTCTTCTGGCTTCCAGCAGCACCTGCATGTGATAAACCTATACTCAGATACACATACACAGAACCTAAAACATAAAAATAAATCTTAGGAAGAAAGGAAGGCTATATCCAAATGTAACGTGAAGCTTTGAGGTGAATATTTTTTCTTTCTTGTCATTCTTTAAAATTTTACTTTTTATGTAGAGCAAATGAAAATGAGCAAAATTAGTTTTAATAGACTAATTTCTTGGAATAGCTTACCTTTTTCATCTATTAATGCATTCTGGATAAAAGGTATTAAAATTCTGAATAAAATTCCATCTGTCATGGGGCACGTCTAGCATTTCTAAATGCTGCTATAAATTCATGTATGCTAACCAGACATTGACAACAAAGCTACCTGTTTGGAGGACACATATTACACAAATAAGATGCAGTTTTGCTTTATGCTTTCCTGGTAGGGGCTTCTGTGTTGTTGCTAATAAGTGGTATTTGAGATACTGACTCACTTTGTAGCCCAAAATGGCCCAGCGGTCACAGTCGCCCTGAGTCCTGGAATTGTACTTGGTAATTATACTTGAACCAACATACCTGATACGTTTTTGATTTGGGGTTTTTAAATACAGTGGTCTTTAAATCCCCCAACATGGTAAAGTCAACAGTTGCTAATCAGTTAATAGATGGCGCTTTTTAAAATCACCTATTTTAAATTGTTTTAGTATTCTCTGTGTTCTGAAGGGGCTGTTGTTTGGACAGGATGTTATGTAGTCACGTGACTAAACAGTCTCTCATGCCTGCCATATAGCACATGCAGATGTGACATGCATTGTGCCGTGCCAACCCATGCGCAGAGAGCAAAGAGTTTGTGCTGGAAAATAATAAAGGGAGAACCAGTTTGTGACCCACTTAAGGCCCTGCTTTAGGGTTATCTAACTGGACAGGGGACTATTGTGGTTTTGTGTAAATGACTGGTACTGCTGATAGTTGCTAAGAATGAATGTCATAGGTGAGCACCGTGACTTTAGCTGTAAGCATGAGCAGGAATAGGATGAAGTTTGCTACAAAAGAAAATTTTCTGAGAGTACCCTTGGCTCGATGGGATTGAAGGAAGCCTTAGAACTAGTGTGGATGCCAGATGCCGTGCGTGCGTGCGTGCGTGCGTGCGTGCGTGCGTGCGTGCGTGCGTGCGTGCGTGTGTGTGTGTGTGTGTGTGTGTGGTATAGGAGATTGAGCCCAGGTGCTGGCACATGCTAACTATACATTATCCACTTGGCAACATCTCCAGACCCAGATACCTCTTAAATTAGCCATAGGACGTTCAGGAAGAAGGGAACATGCCTTTTTGCAGGAGAGGTGATTATGGTTTTGGATGTTGAGTACGAGGTGATGGTGCTGTGTTAAAGCAAAGAAAACTGATGGTCCCTTAGAGCTAGAAGCCTGGGTGAAGAGCCATTGTGAGGCAGAGTGGAGCACGCAGATGCAGTTCCTCTGATGTGAGCTGGAATTACAATAGTAACTGTTTCTTAGAGAACATTTTACCAGCTGAGAACATTAGACAGACTCCTGTACTCTGGGCATCTCCAGGGACTGGAGGAAGGTAGAGGAAGGACACTATCAGAAGTGCAAATTGAATGGAACATACTAGGTTCAGCACTGCACATTGGCCAGAGGGGAAAGAGCTAAGGAGAGGGATCATAGAAGTTAAAACCTCAGGGAGTGATGCCAGATGCCATGACATTCATAGAGAGCCAAGAACAGGTCCCTGACTTTGAAGCCCACTGGTGACCATCAGACTCTGAGGCCTGAAGAGTGAGTGGTGGGTGAGGCAGCAGATTACCATCAATAAACTGCTTACTAAGTAGATAGATGCTCAAATGGAGTGCTGAACTGGAACAGACAGTTAAGTAAAGAGATACTAGACGCCAGCAGAAATGAAATATTCTGGTGGGCAGAGGTGGAGTGAAGCCAGTGGCAGTGCTGAGTGTTAGAGGGGCAGCCACTAGGAAACAGAGGGATGAGAAGAGATGAAATATTAGCTCGCAACAAGGAATAGTGCTTTCCTGAGACTGCAGCTTGTTAAAGCACTGATGACCTAAGCGAATGTGTAATGTGGATTCCTTTGGACCATTTAGCAGTATTGAGAGATACGAATGATTATGTTAAGATGCAGACTTGCAATCCTTTGTTTTATGTGTGTTGAATGGGAAGAGAAGAGGCATGAGTCCCCTGTAGCCAGTGGTAGAATAAATGGGCAATGTGGTTTTGCTGCCAAGAAGTGAACGAGGTGGCAATGGTCAGAAAAGACCTGATGGAGAGGTGAGTTTTGATGTGGATTAAAGAGGGTTAGATTTGGATGGAAGTGAAACTGGGAACATGGATTCTGGGAATAATATATTCTGCATGTGTAAACACCAGTCATTTAGACAGCAAAGATTCTTGGTGACTGTAGAGTTTTGATTTATTCTGTCCTAATAGTGACACAGCAAGGAGTATTGCATATGACCAGGCTTCAGGGACTGATTTATAAGCGCTCTGTGGGTATTCTTAGCCAGCAGCACAATCAGCAAGGTTCTTGATGTTTTCACTCACTTTATAGATGAAGAAATAGCAGCGTTAGTTTGTGCCAGCTGCCGTCGTGCATGAGGACGAGAGCTGACATCAGCCTGCTATTTGCCCTAGCTCCAGAGCTCAACTTCTCAGCTTTGCCTCTAGAGGAGATCATGGAGGACACAATGCCATATTGTCCAAGGCCAAGTTCCAGAGAGTCCTGAATACCTTAATCCGTTAGCACAGAAATCGTTTCCCTTTAGTGAAGAGTCACTGGGCTATTGGAAGAAGCAAAATAAAGTTGTAAGACTGATTTTCGGGAGCCGTCTGGCACATGATGCCTGGTGCATCTCTAGAGCTCTCCCTGCCAACCAGACCTTTGTATCGTGGTGCGTCCAAAGCTGGGGCCACACTGACCCTTTGTGTACAGGGCAAATGTTGTCTGTCACTCTGGTGGTTTTTGTTTTGAGGCAGGATCTTACTAGGTAGGCTAGGTTGGCTTCGAATTTGTCATTTTTCTGTCTCAGCCTCCCCAACACTGGGTTTATGGCATGTGGCACTGTGCCTGACTCATTTTAGGTTTCGAAAGGATAAAATATCTCCATTTGAAGTGTGATGCCATAATTTCTGTCGTAAATTTGTATTACTTGTAGAAAATTCAAGGAGGGTGAATCTCCCTTTCCAAAGAGCGACAGGATGGACATATGTGAATAATATGTTCAGAAAAGCCTTTCTTTCTGTTTTCCTTTCTCATATTCGTAAGCAGTTTAAAAGCAACTTAAAGAGAGAAAGAAAGAAAGAAAGAAAGAAAAGGAAAGAAAAAGACTCCTAAGGCTTAATGTTACAACTGCCAAGAGACTTGAGCCCTGTGATAGCATCTGGGCTGTAACTGAGACTAAGTACAGTGGGGAAGGCAAAGCCACTGCCTGATACCTGATGCTGAGTTCTAGGACCCCCAGGAGCATAGCACAGGCCGCCTGTTGTGTGCTTGCATATGGTGGTCTGTGCACCACTCCACTGCTGGGAAAAACACAGCCAGCATGTGTGTGGGGCTGGCTCAGTTCTGGTGCAGCCAGCTCTCTCTCTCCTGCCTATTGCTCTGCATGAGTAATGGAGGAAATCACTGTTGTGCATTGTCTGAAGCCCAACAGGAAGATTAACCTCTAGGAGGGACTCAGACACATGACCTATGCACTGTAAGTTTTCAAGAAAGAGTGGGCAAATAACAGAATAACTGTAAACATCCAAACCAGAAATGAAGCAGCATCAAACAACTGTAAAAGAAAAATGGAGGAAACTATCCCCTAGGGAGACGGTGAGGAGAATATAAGGTCTAAGTATGTCAGTGCACACGTTTAAGAAGTGAGCATTGGAGCGTCTCCTGGGGAAAGCGCTACCAGACACTGGTTGCAGTGGTCTTGATTTGGCCTAAGGGCATCTTCTGTCTGTTGACCTACAGTCAGCAGCTTGTTTCCCTTTGTGCCATGGGACAGAGGTCAGGAAGAAGGCACAGAATGTTAACCTTCAGCTCATGTGACACACCAGTTGGTCCTGAAGGGACTTAGCAAAAAGTGTGAACCTCGTTTATTCATGTGGAGATACCCCCCTGCCTTCCTTAGGAAGAAGGAAGTCAGGGCAGCATGTCATAAAACTGGCCAGGCAATGGTGGCACACGCCTTTAATCCCAGCACTCAGGAGGCAGAGGTGGGTGATCTCTGAGTTCAAGGCCAGCCTGGTCTACAGAGTGAGTTCCAGGAAAGTCAGGGCTACACAGAGAAACCCTGTCTTGAAAACAAAACAAAAAGAAATTGTGATATCCAAGTAGGTGGTGTCTCTGTCTATCTCTCCTTTGTGTTGTAAAGTTATCTTTTCAGTCATAAAAGTAATTTTACTCATTCTCTATCTCAGGGGTTGATGTTTATGAAGTGCTGTAGTTGCTCTCCTCCAGGAGCTAATAATCATGAAGCTTTGAGAAAACTATTTTCTCCATAGACCATGATTTTCTCTTGGCTTCTTTTGAATTGAACAGACTCCCTTTTAGCTCTTCAGACCTGCAGATTCTGAACAGTTTTGTATGACTAGTGTATTTGTCCCACCACTAGATGGCATCATTGTACCTCTCAACCCTATCACTTCTGGGGAGTCCCAGAGCCTGGGAATTATAACCTGGTTGACACCCCCACACACACCCCTTAACATCCAGGGACTGAGACGCAGAGGTTGAGTATTACAGCTGAAGCTACACAGGTGCTCAGAACCTCCTGAGTCAGCCATCGTCTGCTCACTTCTGTTCTCTGTGTGACCTGAGGGGTGGGGATGGAGTTCTAACAGGCCATGTTCTAGCCACTTGTGTCTTTATTTCTTTTTTAATTATTTATAACATTTAAGCAGTCATTATTTAAATACAGGCATTATATCACTCAAAATAAACAGTTGGTTTACTTTTGTCTATCGACATTGGCTGCCATACACTGGACTCTGGCTTCTATAGGTCATGGCCAGCCATAGCAATGGCCTTGTGGCTTGCCCCAGATGTGTGAGCTCTGTAGAAATCTCAACAGAGACTTCCTGCCAAGTGCTTGTTTCCTTTCTTGGCCGGACCCTTTTAACATTCCCCTCCATCTCAACGTGCCCACCCCCTGCTGCTGCTTCTCTGCCCATCTGCATGGGCCTGTCAAGGCAGCCTTTGGGGAAGGAGTCATTTGTGTTCTGAATGTAAACAGGCAAACAAATGTTACAGCCTATGTTACTGCACTATTCCCCCCGCCCCCCACTTCTTTCTTTACTGGTGACTAGGGCAGTGTGATGATTTATATGTGCTTGGACTAGGGAGTGGCACTATTAGGTGTGGCCTTGTTGAAGTAGGTGTGTCACTGTGGGGGTGGGCTTTAATACCCTAGTCCTAGCTGCCTGGGACTCAGTCTTCCACTAGCAGCCTTCAGATAAAGATGTAGAACTCTCAGCTCCTCCTGCACCATGCCTGCCTGGATGCTGCCATGCTCTTGCCTTGATGCTAATGTACTGAACCTCTGAACCTGTAAGCCAGCCATTTAAGGGTAAATGTCCTTATGAGAGTTGCCTTGGTCATGGTGTTTGCTCACAGCAGTAAAACCCTGACTAAGACAGGTGGTATTGTCATAAACCATAGCTCGTGTGTGGGTAGGATGGTATATTGAGAGGCAGTATGGTGAGGTGGAAAGGATGTGGCTTTGGAGTGACACTAATGTCATTGAATACCTATGTTCTGCATTTCCTTAATGAGGGTGACTTTCATTCCCTAGCAGTTTTTGTGAGAATGAATGCAGTTATAAGTGGAAAGCTCACAGTGCAGTGCCTTGCATATTAGTAGATCTTGTTAGGTGAGAATTATTTTGGTGACTAGAGAGAGAGCAGGAAGGATTATAGTATATGAAAGGTTGGACTGAGATATGGCTAGGCAAAATTAGTACATACTGTTGTTAACAGAAGTTTTGGGGGCTATTACCAGAGTCATGGTATAATACTAAGACACTCTTGAGGTTCTTAGTCCTATTAATAACGTAATTTTAGAATAGACTTGAATGGAAAATTATGTATAGTTTTATTGGTATTTAAAAGAAAAATTCCCAGAGCAGGCAAGCTGTACATCCCAGCAGCTGCCTGGAGGAGGAAAATGGAGAGATAAGGAATAACCTTATCCTTTGAGTTAAGCTGGCGTGGAGGTGAGACACATGGTGACAGATAGTGGGTTGGAGAAGGTGTTTAGAGAGAAAAAGTAAGAGAGCCAGCCAAGCGCACCAGAAAGGGCATATTTAGGATTTGGCCAGCACACTAAAGAGAGAAAAGAGGGAAAAGAAGAGCTGCACATTTGTACTGAGAAGGGCGGGCATGCCTCCAGAGCTCACTGCGGCTCTTGACTGCTAGGAGGCCGGACGGAAGTTCTGTATTTCATTAAAGGGCTCGTTAATTTTGCTGTTTCTTTAGCATGGTTTAAGATGAGCTCGCCTTCCTGGGGGTAATCCTGCCTTCCTGAGGGGTAGTTTGTAGGCTTAGATTTTTCAAAATCTACTTTAGTTAGGGTTCTTAAATGCTTCAACCTCCCTTCTAACCCACTGATCAGAGTAGGGGAGAAAGAAGGGTAATAGGAAAAGGGGATTGTGGACCTATTTAGTAGTTCCTTGGGGCAATTCCACTCTTTGTTGTCAGGATACCAGCAGTCTAGTTCAATGGCAAACACCAAACACAAGTCAGTAATGGTGGCTCCATCCCACAGAAACAGCAAGGCTTGGCGTAATGGGCACAAGTCAGGGAGAGTGCACAAGGCAGCGGGAATACCATGAGAATTCTTTGGTGTGTTCTCTCTGAAGTGAAGACTAGGGAAGAAGCGTGCCAGAGTGTCCTCCCACAGTTTGTGAGGGTCCATTTATAGTCTTTCTAAACATCACGCACCCTCTCAAGTGTCTGTCTTCAGCAAACATCACACAAGCATCACATGCCCTCGTACAAAGACAACCTCCAAAACACAAGTGACACCACAGAGTCGTTTAAAGAAACCAGAAGTTTCCACTTCATATTCTGCTTCGTTTTTATAAAACATTGTCTTTTTCTGTTGTTAACAACCTACATGCAGTAGAATAATTATTAGAACCATAAAACTAGAACTTTACATCATATTTTAAGTAAGCTACTTGTATACAACATATCAAACAATAGTCCAGCAAAACAATCTTAAAATTTTATCATTATTCAAATAAAACCTTAAATTTCATCAAAATACAGTAATCAAATAAAGCAACCTTAAATTTCTATCATTAAACAATAGTCAAACAAAACCTTAAATTTCTATCACACATCAATCTATGCCAAAGTAAAATATTTAAGACTAGTAGATTGATTGATTATTGATTGATTGTTATGTGATTTCCCCCACCCCCCGTTAGCTGGAAGAGAGATCCCTGATTTAACGTTATTTTGTTTCTTCCCTGACCATAACCAGTGACAACTGACCAACCACTGCAGACCATAAACAACCATTACATGTCAGACAACCCACGACATCCATCCCTCCTTTTGGGAATAGAGGAGTCGTGTTCTTAAAATCACTTGTCTGGAGGCAAAGGGTATCTTTTGGGTACCCTGTGAAATTTTGGATATTGGACAAATCCTGGGACAGCTAGCTATAGTTTTTTGTCCAGTCTCTGTGTTGTCTGTCTGGTCTTTCTATAAGTTTTGTTGGTATCCATATTTTTTCAGTCTTTGTAGATACATAAGCATAACTATGCCACCAACTTAAAAGCTATTACAGGTTTCCATTTTAATGTCAACTTATCCTTATAGTATATGGGTTGGCTTAGCTCCTCAGTTTTATTGATAACCCAGTGTCTCTCAGCTGCTATTGTTCCTTTTCCACCAACATAAGAAAATTTAGACTTAGCAAAGCATTATTTAGTCTGTCCCTGGGGGTTTTTACTCTTCCTTTTTGTTTAATAAGATATCTCTTTCAAAGTATAATTGGCTCTTTCTACAACTGCTTGTCCTGTAGAATTGTGTGGTATACCAGAAATATGTTTTATATTGTGATACGCACAAAATTTCTTCATCTTATTGGAAACATGTGCAAGCATTATCAGTCTTAATTCATGCAGGTATCCCCATAGTTGCCAATTATAAAACATGAAATTTTGAGGCTTCTAACACATTTCCTATCGTCAATTTCCTTATTTCCTTGAGCTAATGGACTTAGCAAACCTGTATGAGACTGAATTTGAATAATATATAATCGATAGTTTCTGATGGCCTATTGTAAGTGTATAAATAACAAAGCTAATTCTGAGTTATCAGAAACAAATTCAGCATTCTATATGCCAAACAACTCCTTCTGCATATAAAGAAATAGTAGTTATATTAAGAGATTCAGGATAATCTAACAATACCATAGGGATTGCCTACAATTCTGATTTTTGAATTGAGGTATATGGACTTTTGATCACCTTGCTTATTTTGTGTGACTTATAACCTTCCATCCCCATCTGGTTTGTGTCAGTATAGAATGTTGATGCCTCTGGAATTGGTGCTCTATTTACAATATTTGAAAGAATCCAATTAGTTCTTTTTATAAACTGTATGTGTTTGCTTTTTGAATATTTGTTATTAATTTCTACCAAGTAGTTAGTACAAGCTCTTGCCAATCTTCATTGATTACCCACAATGACATAATCGCAACACTAGACAGAGGTACTGCAATTTCAGCTGAATCTGTTCCTAACAATTGATGTAGTCTTATTCTACCTTTTACAATTAATTAATTTTACAATTAATCTTTTCTACATATGTCTTCAACTTTTAACTTTGCTTATGAGCTTAGATAATCTATTATAGAATACTATCTTACCTTTGCATAATGAGCCCAGTATGAGAATGAGTTGAAGGAAAAATGACCAAAATACAATCAAGTTTGGGATCAATTCTATCTACATTTGCCTCTTGCAGTCTTTGTTCTCCAAAAGTTAACTCTTTTTCTGCTTCAGCTATTAGACATCTTAGACTGATTAAATTTGAATCTCCTTTTAACGTTTGAAACAAGTTACTTAATTCATAAGTACTTAATCTAATTGTAGGCCTCAGCCAGTTAATATCTCCCATTAATTTTTGAAAATTGTTAAGAACTTGCAGTTTGTTCCTACTGATCTGTATCTTTTATGGTCAATTTTGTTGTTGATTAATTTTATAACTAAGTGAATCTCCTCTTTGTATTTATTCTGTAACCCCCTGCCACCCCCAGCGTGGCTCAGTCCCTGTGATGTCCTGTGTTTGGACAGAGTGCAAAGCTTGTTTCCAATTACCTGTATTAGTACGTTCCCCAGGAACATCCACCTTATCACCCCTAATTTCCTCATTTGATGTCCCCAAATTGCAGGAATATTAATTTGAGGAACTCATTGTTATAAAAGATCCCTTCCCCACAAATTTATGCCTATATCAGCCACATAAGGACTTACTTTCCTGTTTGCTGTTCTGGTTCCACACAGGTAATCCATTAGACACTTTGTCTTGTTTGTGGTAAGTTACCAGGTCCAATAAACTATGTGTAAACCTGAAGTGGCAACTCTGGATTCTAAGACTTTTAGGAAAGTATACTACTGTTAGCTTCCGTATCCACCAAATCTTGTATTTCAACACCATCCATTTGTACCATTAATTTGAGTCTCTGATCATTAACCTCTATTTGCCAGAATACACATTTTCCAGTCCTCCCCAAAGCTGCTGTTCTTTCTACAGGAGTGGCCTTGCCCTTTATGTAAGGGAATGATAACAGCTGAGCAATTTTATTCCCCAAATTAATTTGCATCTCCTTTTTCATATATACCTTAATTTTTTTATCTTCCTTGCTATTTCCATTTATAATATCTGGATGCACAATAAATCTCCCCAAGACTATTCCCACTATTCCCTGAAGGTAAAGGATCATAAACAACCAGTGATTAACTTGTAACATTCAACTTTTGGGGATAGTGTAAGACATGTATCTGTCTTCTGTAGCAGCTATAAGATCAGAAATAACTTAGTTTTGATCTTGTCCACTTGGTACTTCCTGGCTGACCAAGGGAAGATGGCTTATATTGTTTGCTATAGGTTCTCGAACTGAAAGACCCCTTGGTTCATTTCCCAATGGCAAGAGGTTACAACCTCTTATGAATCTCATGGACCTACAATCTTTAGACCAATGTTTGCCCTTTCCACAGTGGCTACAATACCCTGGAAGCCTTTGTGTTTCATAGCAGCCAGAACCTGCTTGTTCTTATCTATGAATGCCATATTCTTCAAGATTTAATGCACTTGCTATTTCAAGCCCTGAATCTTTTATTCATATAATTTCTTCAGAAATGATCAAATTCCTCACAAAGCATTGGGCATTTTAATTCCTGAGACTTCTAGTTATGGCTTGCCCTATGATATTGGCTTGTTGCTCCTGAAGGCAAGTACCACTTCTCTCCCTTATCTATTTTTCTATCAGAGCTCCTTGTACTTTCAATGGACTGATTGTTCTCTTATGTTCAATATTTGCATTTTCAAATGCCAAGATTTCTATCAATGTACTGTCTGGTTTCAGGGTCTGATATGGTTCTATTTACAGCTGAACCCAATCTGTAAGAAGTCAGTAAAGGCCTCTGCAGGGCCATGTATTACCTTAGTAAATGAGGTGGATTTTTTTTCTCCCGGCTCCTGAACTATATCTTTCTCGGTTTCCAGGCCAACATCCCCCTAACCCGCCCTCCCCTTCTATGTGGGTGTTCTTCTCCCCATCCTCCCCCCCATTACCGCCCTCCCCCCAACAATCCTGTTCACTGGGGCTCCAGCCTTGGCAGGGCCAAAGGCTTCCCCTTCCACTGGTGCCCCTAGTAGGCTATTCATTGCTACCTATGCAGTTGGAGCCTAGGGTCAATCCATGGGTAGTGGCTTGTCCCTGGAAGCTCTGGTTGGTTGGCATTGTTGTTCATATGGGGTATCAAGCCCTTTCAAGCTCTTTCAGTCCTTTCTCTGATTCCTTCAATGGGGGTCCCGTTCTCAGTTCAGTGGTTGTTGCTGGCATTCGCCTATGTATTTGCCATATTCTGGTTGTGTCTCTCAGGAAAGATAAACATCCAGTTCCTGTCAGCCTGCACCTCTTTGCTTCATCCATTTTATCTAGTTTGGTGGCTGTATATGTATGGGTCACATGTGGGGCAGGCTCTGAATGGGTGTTCCTTCTGCCTCTGTTCTAAACTTTGCTTCCCTGTCCCCTCCTAAGGGTATTCTTGTTTCCCTTTTAAAGAAGGAGTGAAGCATCTGCATTTTGGTCATCCTTCTTGAGTTTCATGTGTTCTGTGCATCTTGGGTAATTTGAGCATTTGGGCTAATATCCACTTATCAATGAGTGCATACCATGTGTGTTTTTCTGTGATTGGGTTATCTTACTCAGGATGATATTTTCCAGTTCCCTCCATTTGCCTATGAATTTCATAAAGTCATAGTTTTTGATAGCTGAGTAATATTCCATTGGGTAGACGTACCACATTTTCTGTATCATTCCTCTGTTGAAGAGCATCTGGGTTCTTTCCAGCTTCTGGCTATTATAAATAAGGCTGCTATGAACATAGTGGAGCATGTGTCTTTGTTGTATGTTGGAGCATCTTTTGGGTGTATGCCCAAGAGAGGTATAGCTGGGTCCTCAGGTAGTTCAATGTCCAATTTTCTGAGGAACCTCCAGACTGATTTCCAGAATGAGTGTACCAGTCTGCAATCCCACCAACAATGGAGGAGTGTTCCTCTTTCTCCACATCCTGGCCAGGGTCTGCTGTCGCCGGAGTTTTTGATCTTAGCCATTCTGACTGGTGTGAGGTGAAATCTCAGGGTTGTTTTGATTTGCATTTCCCTTATGATTAAAGATATTGAACATTTCTTTAGGTGTTTCTCAGCCATTTGGCATTCCTCAGCTGTGAATTCTTTGTTTAGCTCTGAACCCCATTTTTTAATAGGGTTATTTGTTTCCCTGCGGTCTACCTTCTTGAGTTCTTTGTATATTTTGGATATAAGGCCTCTATCTGTTGTAGGATTGGTAAAGATCTTTTCCCAATCTGTTGGTTGCTGTTTTGTCCTAACAACAGTGTCCTTTGCCTTACAGAAGCTTTGTAGTGCCTTACAGAAGCTATGAGATCCCATTTGTCGATTCTTGATCTTAGAGCATAAGCCATTGGTATTTTGTTCAGGAAATTTTCTCCAGTGCCCATGTGTTCGAAATGCTTCCCCACTTTTTCTTCTATTAGTTTGAGTATATCTGTTTTGATGTGGAGGTCCTTGATCCACTTGGACTTAAGCTTTGTACAGGGTGATAAGCATGGATCGATCTTCATTCTTCTACATGTTGACCTCCAGTTGAACCAGCACCATTTGGTAAAAATGCTGTCTTTTATCCTAAGTTCTTAAAGCAGCAATACAACATCGTTCAATTATGATATCATCAGATAGGATTTGTAGAAAGACTGGAAAAGCGGAAAGTGCTCTGGCAGTGCACTTGGCTGAATACGAACCTATCCCTGTAGTGCCTCCTGCTTTTCCTGGCCCCTTGTCTCACAGAGGTGCCTAGGGCATGTTGGGTGCCACCTGTAGGCTTAGATTTTCCAAACCTACTTTAGTCAGGGTTCTCAAATGTTTCAGCCTCCCTTCTAGGTCATTGATCAGAGTAGGGGATAAAGAAGGGTAATAGGAAAAAGGGGTTGTGGACCTGTTTAGTAGTTCCTTGGGGCGAGTCCACTCTTCGTTGTCAGGATACCAGTCATCTAGTTCAGTAGCAAACACCAAACACAAGTCAGTGGTGGTGGCTCCATCCCACAGAAACAGCAAGGCTTGGCTGAATTGGGACAAGTTAGGGTATGTGGCCAGAAAGCTCCAGAGAAGACCAGTGAAGAAGCGAAGGTGAAGTGTCGAACAAATAGCAGTGCAAGAGCATCACTCTCTCACTGTCTGTGGGGTTCCACTGTTATTCTTTCAAAACATCCCGCACCCTCTCAAGGGTCTGTCTTCAGCAAAACATCACATGCCCTCTCCTAAGACAGCTTTCAGAAAAGCATCATGTTACACAACTGAGTTGTTAAACCAGAAATTTCTACTTCAGTGGTCCCTTAGATTAAATAAGATAACAATTAATAAATTAATTAGTGGTCTAGATTAACTTTAAAGGGAGGAGACAGTGGCACGTCTCCTAGAGGCAATACTGCAAGTCCTGTATACACATCAGATTTAAGACTTGGCAGTGGAAAAGTGGAGGTACAACTTCTCAAGCGGTTCATACTAACATGTTGAAGCAATCTCATTTCGGTATGTAGAGTTAAACATTGTTAAACTTAAAAAATAAATTTAGCCACCAGAACAGGTAATGAAGCTATGCTCTTACCCACCTGACAGTTCTAGGCTAAGTCATAGTGATCTTGGAGCTTAAAGAATTCAGATGTATTTTGAGGACTTGTGTGAAAGTTTTGAGGCTTCTTGACTTATTACATATATATTGTATTGGTGCATATGTGTGCGTATGTGTTGTACATGTGTACTTGCATGCATATGCATGTGTGACTGACTTAGCATGCATGTGGAGATCAGCAGACAACTTGCAGGAATTGGTTTTCTCCTTTCAGCTTTAGGTACATCTCTTGTCAATGAGTACCTGGATGGCTAGCTTCCCGGCTGCACGTCTCATAGTTGTCTCACAGGTGTCTCATAGGCGTCTCTCAGGCATGTAGACCTTACATGTGTGCCTGCACAGTTGGCTTTTTTTTTGGACATGGGTCCTGGCCATCATTAGGTTGTCAGGTTTGTGCAATAAATGCTATTACTTGCTGAGCCATTTTGCTGGCTCCATCAGTCATTATTGATAATGGTAGTTTAAGTAATAATTTAAAAACAAAGTAAAAGAGATGCCAAGCATTGTTGGCAGTTTTCAAATTCTAAAGACCTCCTTGAGAAATAAAAAATAATGATATTGCACAGAATCATCCGATAGCAACTGGGAGACCCTGGAGTTTAAAGCTGAGAACTTTCAATGAGTCCAGGGCCACGATGCTTAAAGGTCTCTTACTGCCTGGTTACCTAGTATTGATAGCTGCAAACTAATAGTTAAGCGATCTTGAGATTTTCATTGCATGTGAATTATTATAACTGCAAAAAATAACCAAAGACTACAAAAACCTATTAATACTTTATATTAGATTAAATCATATGTCTAAATTTTTATTAAAAATTTAATGTACTGAATGTAAAACACTGGCTGGTTTTCAAAGCTTAGAAGTAAATAAGAGCTTCATTTGTCCAGGGTGGCCTAGACCACAGGTGCTGCTGTCTACATTATTTGTTAATCTTGTCTCGTGGATTAAAACGTAATGTTTTCCATTCATATCTTGATTTCCTACCCCCCCCCCCCAAATATCAATCTGTGGGGAAGAATATTTGCTTTTGTTTGATTTTTTTTTTTTCCTGTTGAGGCCCATATAGGAGTTTGCAGTATTCCTAATTTAGTCCTAGAAATCAATGAGATAGTCTTCATTCCAAGTGAGTTAAAATTCATTGCCTCTAACCTACCATCTTGGAAGGGACTCCTGCATTATAAGTACCACTTTGTATAGAAAAAACTGTTGCTGGCTATGCTAATGCATGGCTGTGATCCTGACACTTGAGAGGCTGGGGCAGGAGGATCCATGAGTTTGTGTCCAGTTTGGGCCGCAGAATGGAACCTTGTCGCGCGCCCAACGTCTCCCCAGTAAGAACGACACGCGGCAACAGGATTCTTCTGCGAACAAGCCTTTACTGTACAGCTCTCTTGAACAGGGACGGGGACCCCGAGCGGCAAAGTCGCTCACCTTATATACACAACAGTATGCTAATAATCTCTCAGGGATTGATGGGGCATGGGTCACCCCACTATCACCCCACTACTTGCCCTCCAGGGATTGGCGGAGAATGAATCACCCCACCAGCATGGTACCGCCCCCTCATTAGCATATTACTGGCCAACCCACACCAGGTGCAAAACCTGCGCATGCGCAGTACCGTTGTTCACCACTGGACGGCGCCCTACAGAACCTTTGTAACCAAAGCCAAGAAAACAAGTAAAACCCAGATTTGTCTTTGTTTCAGAGACATTAAAAACAAGAGTGTACCCTAGAACTGATGAAATGCAGCTTGAAAGTTTCAAAATTGAACTCGTTTGGGAGGCAGGAGCTCGTTTTACACATTGTCACACAAGTCGGGATTGGACTTGGGTCTCCTGAGACTGTCACTTCAGGGAATGTGTTTTGGTGCCTTGAGCTGTTCTTTTCATTCATTCTCTTCAATAGCCAGGAGAAAGCTAAGTGGTGAGCTGTCTTTGTGGCAGTCCCATTCTTCAGGACCACAAACTAGTTTCTAGCAAGTCTCTCTCTGCTCCTCTTCCCACCAGGTGCACTCCACCCCATGCAGCCTTCACCCAGCCTCTACCAAATCTGTTCTGCATAAAGGAAGCTTGGTGGTTATTTATAGCCTCCTGTGAATTGAGAGGAGTGTTAAGTTGCCCTAGGATATTTGCCTTGAAAGCCTTATCTCTATCAGCTAAAAATTGTTTTCTGCTTAAGAACTTTCAGGTCTCTGCCCTTTCTATGGAGCAGGTTTTTGTGGTGCAGGTTGGTGTGTGTGTGTGTGTGTGTGTGTGTGTGTGTCCTCTGCCTGTGAGGAAGGTGGAGACAGATGTTGGGCATATCATTTCCTTTCTCACTACTCTCCTGCCTATGTGTTCAGTCTGTAAGAAAATACATTTCCATCCACCGCTGGCTTTGTGACTGGAAGGAAAACAAGCTTCACTCATAATAGATGCCTTTCTGACTAATGCCATTGAATTTTTACCAGTTATAGCTCCTTTTGATAGGGTCTATTGACTTTTAAGGAAACCCCGTGATGTAAAGAATGTTTTTGTAGTTACCCATTTTTCCAAATCTCAGCCAGTTTCTGACCCTATGTTTTCCAAGTTTTTTGCAGGTCTGCCTACACAGATACGTGCCTAGGAGGTTGTTCTTGGTTAAATAGTGGAGGTTGTCTGCAGGTCTGAGGATGAAAGCAGACTCTGTCCTATGTTTGTGGTACATTGATCAGTTGTGAGTCTGCTGATGCTTTGTATAGGTTTTCTTTTTACATCATTAATTCCAGGTTTAGATTAATTCATTACTTTACTATGCGTTGGTCCTTTGCCTGCATGTTTGTTTGAAGGTGCTATATCCCCTGGAATTGGACCTACAGAGAGCTGCGATGTGGGTGCTAGGATTGAACCCTGGTCCTTTGGAAGGGCAGCCAGTGCTCTCAACCCCTGAGCCATCTCTCCAGCCCTGATTCAGGTTTAGAATACTAGACGAAAATATAAAGACCTATAAACAAAGATTACCTTTAACATGGAGTATATTAATAATATTAATGTAGCAATGCTTTCATTATTAAATAGCTTTGAAATTTTCATGGAAAGTTTTATCTCCACTAAATTTCCTACAGTTAAACTCAACACAAAGCAAACGTTATATATATTTATGAATTCTGCATAGAAGTGTATTTTTCGGTAATATCTTAACATGTTCAGATTGTATCTTTTAAATGTGTGTACGTGTTTGAATAACTCTGACTTTTGATCTTTGCAGCTTGGGGTCTGGTTTTCTCTAGGCTGTGCCTACTTGGCCTTGGAAGACTATGGTGGCTCAGCGAAGGCATTTCAGCGTTGTGTGACCCTAGAGCCCGACGTAAGTTTGCTTTGTCCCCTTTCCTTATTTCATCTTTATCTGAATTGTGCTGTATTAGAGGAGCTGGGCTAAGTTCCTCTACTGAGTGTTTTACAGCCCTCTACGCTGTGATCTGTGTTTGCTCCATTAAGGTATTGACACGTGACTCCGTTGTCAGGGCAGATCACACGGATCTGACCCTCAGTCCGTGACATTTGCGTCTTTTCTGACATTGCTGCGTTCCTGAAATATGTCTGCCACTAACATTTGTTTGCCAGATTTTGGCACACTTGCGTTTCCATTTCTCCTGAGTATATACTAGTGGTAGAGCTGCTGGATCATGTGGTCAGATGTTAGGGGAACTGGCAGCCTTTTCCAGAGGACCTTTTTTTTTTCCCTCCATCTTTATATACTTGGGAATTTCTTATGTACATTTCAATTGTTATTACCTTTCCCGGTTTCCAGGCCAACATCCCCCTAACCCCTTCCCCTCCCCTTCTCGATGGGTGTTCCCCTCCCCATCCTCCCCCCATTACCATCCCCCCCAACAATCATGCTCACTGGGGGTTCAGTCTTGGCAGGACCAAGGGCTTCCCCTTCCACTGGTGCTCTTACTAGGCTATTCATTGCTACCTATGAGGTCAGAGTCCAGGGTCAGTCCATGTATAGTCTTTGGGTAGTGGCTTAGTCCCTGGAAGCTCTGGTTGCTTGGCATTGTTGTACATATGGGGTCTCGAGCCCCTTCAAGCAATTCCAGTCCTTTCTCTGATTCCTTCAACGGGGGTCCTATTCTCAATTCAGTGGTTTGCTGCTGGCATACGCCTCTGTATTTGCTGTATTCTGGCTGTGTCTCTTAGGAGAGATCTACATCCGGTTCCTGTCAGCCTGTACTTCTTTACTTCATCCATCTTATCTAGTTTGGTGGCTGTGTATGTGTGGGTCACATGTGGGGCAGGCTCTGAATGAGTGTTCCTCCAGCCTCTGTTCTAAACTTTGCCTCCCTACTCCCTGCCAAGGGTATTCTTGTTCCCCCTTTAAAGAAGGAGTGAAGCATTTTTAATGTACTTGCCAGCAGTGAGCAAGGATTCCAGTTTCTCAGCGTCTCTGCCATCACTTGCTACCTTCTCTTGGGTGGTATTTCATGGCTTCAGTGGCTTCTTCATGGATAATATGCTGGACATTTTTACATGTTTATTGGCTGATCTAATGTCTTCTTTTGGGAGTGTTTATTCACATCTTTTGCCCATGTAAACAGTTGTTAGCTATTGTTGAGTTGTAAGGATTCTTTGTGTATTCTAACTATAAGTCACCTTATGAAAGGTAGGTATTGCCCTCCATTTTTTGTGTTTTTACTTTGCCTGCATGTATGTATGTGCACTGCGTATGCGTCTGGTGCTTGCATGCAGAAGAGGTCAGAAGAAGGTATCAGGTCTCTGGCACTGGAGTTACACATGCTGTGAACCCATGTGGATTATGGAAATCAAACCTAAGCCTCTGCAAGAGCAATACATGTTCTTACCTGCTGAGCTATCCCTTCAGCCCCTTCTCTCTTTCTTCATAATGCCTTTTAAAGTAACAACAATTATAAATTTTATTTTATGTATATGGATGTTTTGCCGGCACATATATCTGTGCCTTTCATGAGTGCTTAGTGCCCATGGAGGCCAGCAGAGGCCATCAGATCCTCTGGAACTGGCATTAGAAACAGTGGTGAGCTGCCATATTGGTGTTAGATTGAACCTGGGTCCTCTGTAAGAGCATCAAGTGCTCTCAACTGCTGAGCCACCTCCCCGGCCCCTCTCTTACTTTGTTTTTAGGATCAACTTACTGCGTGAGCATCTCTGTGTGTGCATGTATGTGCCTGTGTGTGTGTGTGTGTGTGTGTGTGTGTGTGTGTGTGTGCATGCTTGAGTGTAAGTGCCACAACACCCGTGTGCAGGTCACGTGACAGCTTGTTGAAGCAAGTTCTCTGCTTCCGTCATGTGTATCCAGGGAACTGAGGCTGTCAGGCATGGCATCAGATGCCTTTACCTGCTGAGACAGCTTTCTGACCCTTATTTTATTATTTATTGATGTGTGTGTGTGTGTGTGTGTGTGTGTGTGTCTGTGTGCCTGTGTGTGTGTGTGTCTGTGTGCCTGTGTGTGTGTGCGTGTGTATGTATATGTGTGTATATGTGTGTGTGCGCATGTGTGTGCGTATGTATGTGTGTATGTATATGTGCGTGTGTATATGTGTGTATGTGTGTGCCTGTGTGCCTGTGTGTGTGTGTGTATGTATATGTGTGTGTATATGTGTGTGTGCATGTGTGTGTATGTATGTATGTGTGTATGTATATGTGCGTGTGTATATGTGTGTATGTGTGTGTGCATGTGTGTGTGTACCTGTGTGTGTGCATGTGTGTGTGTATGTGTGTGTACCTGTGTGTGTGTATGTATGTGTGTGTATGTATGTTTGTGTGTATGTATATGTGTGTGTGTATGTATGTGTGTGTGTGTGCATGTGTGTGTGTGTGTGTGTGTGTGTGTGTGTGTGTGTTATGTGTGGCGTGCGTGAAGAGATCAGAGGACAGCTCTCTGGAGCTGGTTCACTCCTATGAGTTCTGGGGATCCAGCTCAGGACCTCAGGCTTTAACCTACTGAGCCATCTTGCTGACCCAAAAACTTAACATTATTTTTTTTTTGTATTTGTTTGGTTCGAATTTTTGGAGACCAGGTCTTGTTATTGCCTGTGCCATTCTGGATCTCCCTATGCAGCTCAGGCTGGCTGGCCTTGAACTCATGGTTCACTGACATCTTACTCATCTGTTCTTTCTCTTTATTTCTTTCTTTTTTTTCTTTCTTTTTTTTTTTTTTTTCCGGAGCTGGGGACCGAACCCAGGGCCTTGCACTTCCTAGGCAAGTGCTCTACCACTGAGCTAAATCCCCAACCCCTTTCTCTTTATTTCTGATCCATCGCCAAAGCTAAGATCTCATGACTGACCTCTGCCCCCTTTTCTTTCGTTATTGGAGCTTGAACTCAGGGTTTGGGGGGCTAGGCAACTGCTTGACCACTGAGCTATAATCTCAGTACTGTTTCTACCATTTCTTCTAAGAGTTCGTGTAGTTTCAGTGCTAGACTACTTAAGTTTTGTTTTTAACATAAGGAAGGGTTCAGTGTCATTCTTTTACATATAGATATCAGTTAGATTTCATCAGCTGTTGTCTCTGTGTGCTGAGCACCACTCACAGAAGCTTTGAGGGGAGGTTTAAGAATGGGGAGTGCACGACTTTAATCTTAGCACTCGAAGGCAGAGGCAGGCGGATTTCTGAGTATGAGGTCTGCCTGGTCTACAGGACACCCGGGGCTACACAGAGATACCCTGTCTTGAGAGAAACCAGAGAGAGAGAGAGAGAGAGAGAGAGAGACAGAGACAGAGACAGAGAGAGACAGAGAGAGACAGACAGAGAGAGACAGAGAGAGACAGAGAGAGACAGAGACAGAGACAGAGAGAGAATGAATATATGGTGAGTGTGAACACCCAGACTCTTTCACGGTTCCTTTGGCTGTTCAGGGCCCCTTAGTTTTCCATGTTGAATTTTAATGTCAACTTCTGATAAAAAAAAAGGTATCTGAGATATTACTAAGGGTGTCATTTAATCTTCACAGTAGCATTGTTACCATGAACGTGGAGAACCTAAATCTCTATGCTCGCTCTTCTTTTTTCTAAGATTAACTCCCAGCCAGATGTCTGCCTCCCTCCCTCCCTCCCCTCCCTCCCTCCCTCCATCTGTGTTTTTGTGTGTTGGGGGATATTGTGCATGGCAGGGCATGGCATGGCATGTCAGGGCATGGCATGGCAGGGCAGGGCAGGGCAGGGCAGGGCAGGGCAGGGCAGGGCAGGGCATGCATGTGGAGGTCAGAGGACAGCCTTCATGTGGGGTTGATTTTTCTCCTCCTGCCTCGTGGGTGGCAATGATGAACACAAGTTATTAGGCCTGGCAGTGAGCGCCGTGGTCTGCTGAAGCACCATGCCAGGCTCCTGCTTCCTCTCCCTCCTCTTCATTTCCCGCCTCTCTCCCCTCTTCTGTCCTACAACAAGGGATGCAGATAGTCTGTGACAGACGAATTAGCCACACAGGCCCTTGTGCATCTGACCATAATTCTTCTCTCATTCTGTAGAGCATTATTGTCAATAGGGCACAAAAAACTTACTTGCAAATTATGAACAAAAAAGAAAGATTATGGTGTTAGACTATGTTTCAGATGTTTGACGCCATCCAAAATGGACCCTGTTGTCAGCTTTCTAAGTCATCACATTTAGTCCTTTCAGTGTGCATATACCCGTCTATGGTTGGTTAGATCTCTCCCTCTCACTGTGTGTGTTGGGGAGCATCACATTTGAATGTGTATGTACCTGTGCATGAGTATCTGGAGGCCATAAATTGGCATCATTTGTTTCCTTGAGTCAAGGTCTTTCCCTGAGCCTGGCACAGCAGCTCTGGAGACCCCCTTGCTAATTCCCAGTGCAGGGTTAAAGGTACAGATCACCACACTATGCCCTCTCTGCACATGGGCTCTGGGCTTCCGAACCCAGGTTCTCTTGCATGTGCAATGAGGACTTTACTCAACCAGCCATCTTTGCAGGCCTTGCATTAGCTTTTATAAATGTTTGAAACACTAACCTAACTTTTCTGGGTCTAATGAGGATGAAGAAGATCATATTGATAAGAGGCGTTTGTTTAATGCACTTCTGCCTTTCAGAGTCCATCCTTCATCTCAGAAGCACAGTAAACTGTATGTGTGAAATAGGAACCAGATAGCACCTCCGTCACCTTCTTCCTTGGCCTTTTAGCACAGTGTAACTTTAAGGCTGCACACAGTCAAGAGAACAGTCTGGACAGTTTTTAAACATAAGGTGTTGAAAACTCCATTGCCCCCAGCAGCTCCCTGATGCCCTCCCTCCTGTCATCCTGAACTCCTTCTGTGTCCCTTAGTAGCTGTGCTATAAAGTTTTTCTTTATATGTTATTTTGTATCTTCACATTAATAAAATTGTACATTAGGAATTTGTTCAGATAATACAGAATTTTTTAATGCCTTGTGGTGTCTACAGTGCATGCCTCATCCTGTTGAAGGGTCTTTGCATCATTTTTACAGTAGTATGCAGAACCATTCTGTTGTGGAGATTTTACCCAAGTCTTTATGTGGGCATAGTTTGTGAAAACCTGAATTGAGATCGCTTGATCCTGTTATAAGTATTGCTGGGTTTAAATCTTATTTTGTAATATATTAGCAGAACTTAGAAATTGTAGTATATTAGCAGAACTTAGAAAAATAATTGCTTTTTATATGTTAACTGTGTATTTTGGACACATTTCCCCTCTCGTGTATAGTATCTCTTTATTATATCTGCCTCTATGATTGTTTTTTTTAACCTTTTGAAAAAGGTACTTTTTTTTCTTTGTATCTGCCTTTCTTGGGGACTTTTAAATATTTTAGGTTTATGGACACTAATAAGTTTCATCAAATTGGAGAATCTTTGACCATTGTTTCTTCAGTGTACTGATGATGATGGTTGGACTTGGGCCTCATACCTACTGAGTGAGACTCTGAGTGAGTTGCCCTGGCCTCTCCCCTCTCTCTCTGCACTCTGATTGTAAGAATCTTACACTACTGAGCTGTCCGGCCTCTTTCCCGTCATACTTCCCTTTGCTCATCCTTCAGCGTAAGAGGTGCTCCTCCTGTAATTTCCCGCAGGCCATGCAGCGTCCCTTGAGCTAATTACAGATGTGGGGTTGAAGCATTTCCTTTCCCTTTGGTCCTTTCAGCAGCTGTCCTGCTCTCAGTCCTGCCCTGTCATTGTCTTCAAGACTTCTGAGTCTTTGAATATACTTTAATAAGCATTATCAAGTCTTTTTATGTGTATGTCAGCAGCTCTTGCATTTTTTCTTCTATTTTTATTAATCTTTCCTTTGGTTATGGATGGAATTTTCCTGCTTCTTGGCATCTTTACCAATTTATTTGGCCCTCCCTCTCTTCTTCCTTCAGTTCTATCTTCTCCTTTGAGACAGCATCTTCCCTACATAGGTCATTTGGGTAACCCAGGCTGACCTGAAACTTCCTGCCTCCAGCCTCTGCTTCCTCAGTGCTGGGATTTGCCTCCTGCTTGGCTACATTGGGTGTGGCTGTTAAGTCTCTGTATCTCCTCATTTTCCCTTGGGGAGACAGTTTTATTTTGACATTCAGTTAAGGTACTTGTGGATTATCTTGAGTTAAGCTTTGTTAGGATAGGTTCTGGGCTGTTGTTTCCTAATTATGACAGCCCTTCTGTTCGGAGGTAAGCTCTTTTAGATTGAGCTGAGTCATGGTTAGACAGTCAGAACTCTTACTCCTGCTTGGTCAGACCTTGAAACTCCTAGCACTGTGTGGCCTCCAGTATTTTCAGCACAAAGCATTTTTGACAGTCAATTTTTTTTTTTTTTCAGATCTCAGAAAATTTTGCCATGTAGTAAAGCTCTTGGCCCAGCCTTGGATTGGGGGGTGGGGGTGGGGAGTATTTACTGAACTTTCTAGAACTTGCTCTTGTACCTCTCTCCCATGGTGCTTAGCTGCAGATTCCAGCTGCCTTCTCAGCCCTGCAGCCTTTCTTCATCCCAGTGGGCTTACTTGCTGTGATCATGTCTGCCTGTCTGTGTGTGAGCCCTGAGTGGTCTGTGGACAGAGGCCGTGCTGACTGCTGACACACCTTAGTGCTTTCTCCTCCAGGGTCACTCCTGGGCCACTGCTGTCTGACTCCCCAAACAGTTCTTATTTTGTCTACTTTGTAGAATTTTATGGTGAGAAGGCTAGCCAGTTACTAGCTTTGCCACATCTGGAAAGGGCAGTCAGTACCATTTAACTTTAAAATCCTATGTGCGGCAGTTAGGAACTATATTTTATTAAAACATAGAATAAAGTAAGATTCATAACATTCTTATTAGAATCAGTATTTATGTAAGTCTTGATTTTACTTGAATACATAAAATGGACATATTAGTTAAATTATATTGTGAATTTCCAACAATTTTGTATGTCAAAACTTCAAAATAAAAATTTAACTGAACTCTGAGTTAGTGCTGTGATGGCTATGCCATTGGTTTAGGTTTTAAAATTTTTTCTGTGAGGTATAAAAATAAAGTTTAATTTAGCTTTATGCCTTTTTCACTTTTACATACATTATTAAAAATTGCAATTTTTTTTCGGGGTACATAACAGACTAGGAAAGTGGGCTATATTTTGGTTTTAGCAAGTGTCTTACCTAAGAACATTCTCTAACTGGATTGTCTATTATTTTAGAATGCTGAGGCTTGGAACAATTTATCCACTTCCTATATTCGACTGAAACAAAAGTAAGTACACAAAACAAATGCGAAGAACTTGATTTTCTTCAACTGAATACGTAAATCTGTGTCTGACCCTCTTTTCTATCCTTGTACATAAGTTAGAGTAACTTAATGAACCTTTGAATCTAATTGTATAGTTATTTCTCGAAAACATTTAATGTATGATGAAGTGTACACTATAAATAATAAGATAAATCTCTTGAAATTGGTATTTGTTGCCCAAGTGTTTCACCCTGAATTTCTTTACATGATTAAACCCACACAGACCTGTAGTTGGTCAACTCAACAGGTAGTTTTCTCATTAACTGCTTGTCTTAGACATTTTTATAAAATGTGAATGTGACCCATTTTTTTCTGGAGATGTAGATTTAAGAAATAAAACAATCTGCAATATTATTGTAAAATTTGATTAGCAATATAAGCCATGTGTGGTGACATAAGACCAGAATGCAAAGGGAGTTGTGGTTGAGCAGGCGTCTGTCTGCAGAGAGAGCTGTGGTAAAGTAGGCGTCCATGTGTGTCGGGAACTGACTTAGCCCTGAAGATCTCAGAAGAGAAGACTTGTGATCCTGGTTCAAGGATGCTTGCCTCAGACTGAAGCTAGGTTGGAAGGACGTGTGGAAAGGGCAGAAGGATGCCTTTTGGGCAAAGGAAGTCATGTGGCCAAATGAAGTGATATAAGTGAGTAGATTATTTTAGGAGGTGACAGTAAAGTAATAGTCCAGCTGTGGAGTAGTGTGAGCTCTAATGAAAAGGAAGGAATGAAAAGTAGGTAACTGGAGTGGAATCAGAAAGGACAGGCGCCAGTGGCAGCCCAGTGGCTGTGGACTGGCTGTGAGAATGAAGGATGTGCAGAGAAAAGTGTTGCTGCTGCAGAGCTTTAGTGTAATGGGGGCGAGCTTTCCAGTTTTGTGTAGCCTTGTTCTCAGACTTGGTCACGAGATATTCCTGAAGATATAAAGGCCAGTTCACACTGAGATCATGGAATGCCTCCTCTGCTCTCGGATGTCAGTTCATTCTACCATTCTCTTAAACATCACATTGTTCTTGATTACAGTGGGCTGTGTTCATGCTTACTGGATACCTGCTGCTCTAGGGCAACGGGGCTTGGTTATAGTGGGATCTGGTCAGTTTTCTGTAAGATAATCCTGTATGTAGTGTAGTGAGACTCTTTTTTTTTTTTTTAAGATTCATTTGTTTTTATTCTATGTGTATGAGTCTTCGCTTGTATGTATACGTATCATGTTCATGCCTGGTGCCCACAAAGGCCAGAAGAGGGCATTGGAAGCCCCTGGAACTGGACTTACAGATGGTCATGAATGCCACAGGAATGCTGATAAGAGAACCTAGGTCTTCTTCTAGAGTAGCCTGAATTGTCTGCTTTCATTTGTTTACTGTGACTCTAGACATAAGTAATGTTTGATTTGGGAAATTATTTCAGAGAAAATTACTGTTCTCCTCAAAACAATATTTATATCCCCAAATGGTCTCATCTGTTCTGTTGTGATCACTACTGTGTCCTTTACTCCTTTCCGTCTGCTCGCCCCAGATATCAGGACCCTTGGAAATATTTCCCACATGTATAACTGTCATAGTCTAACTTCTCAGTCATGCAGTGTGCTGGATCAGGGACTCCAAGGGATGAAACTTCTTATGAAAAAGCTATTCCTACCAAAAGAGAAATGCAAACAATTCAGTGCATGTGTGTGCACATGTGTGTAGAGGATGGATGACAACTCTGGGTGTCATGTTCAGAAACAGCCATCCACCCACTTTGAAACAGGGTTTCTCATTGGCCCAGAGCTCACAAATCAGGCCAAACCGACTGGCCAACGAATCCCAGGGATCCTCTGAGCCCCACTTCCTCCAGTTGAGATTATAAGTAGACATCACCATACCCATTATTTTTATGTGGGTCTGGGGATCAAACACAGATTCTTATGCTTGCAAGAAGATGCTTTGTAGACAAAGCCAGCTCCCTACTTCCCCCTCATTAAAAGTATTGAACTGGGGAACCTGTGATTGGAGGCATACAGATATCCTGCATCATTGATCATTGCCAGTTGAATTGTTCTTCAAGAAGATGACTTGATGCTCACTACTTTGTAAGCAGGAGAGCAGAGGAGTCTCAATACCTGCTGTTACAAGGGAAACAGTGGTACAAGATGGCGAAAGGAGACAGTCTGTAGCAACAGTCCATCTGAATTTTGAAAACTACTTTTTTTCATTTTTGAGATTTCTTTTTATTTTTACAAGGAAGGATCCTTTAGTAGTTCTTTAAATTAGGATCAGTCAATACTACCTTAGTCTTTGTACATTTAAATGTGTTTGATTTTACATTTCTTTTTGAGTGGCAAGTTTATCAGGTTACAAAAGTTTAGGCTAACTTAATTTCACTCGGTGTGTTAGCAGAATTACGTGTTTTATTGCTTTCTATCGTCTCGCTGGTGAAATACCTACTGTTTCCCAGTTGTTATTCCTCTCTAAATATTAGGATATCTTCATGTTTTATAATTTTACTTTATATATCTGTATTGCTTAGAATCTTCTGTATACTTTTTTGACCAAAGCATTAGGATCTTTGTTTGGTTCTGAAAAATGTTCAGCCACCATCTTTGATACATAGCATCCTGGCACTTACTTGCATTCCTATATTCTGGAATTTCTATCGGATTTATATTTAAGTCTTATTCCTTCCTCTGTTTCCTTTCTCTTTTTATTTATTTTTTTTTTAAATTTGGATTTTGGCAAACTCAGCATTCTTTTCCAATTCACCAGTGTTCTCTTGAGTTACATATAATGTGGTATTAGACACATGCTGAGTGCTGTTTCTTCTGTTCTTTTCCAGGGTATACCCTTGCCTTGTCCCTGGGCATATTTTGAAACAAATATGTTCAAGGCTTAATAGATTTCTCCTCCTCCTCCTCTTCTTCCTCTTCCTCCTCCTCTTCCTCCCCTGCTTCTTAAAAAAAAATACAAAGAATAAAGTTTCGTTATGGAACTTTTCAAACCAAATTAGTTTTTGTTGTTCCTCCCTCCACTCCTCCCTTCCCTCTCTGTCTGTCCATATCACCTTCATGCTTGTATGTCATGTATGTCCTTTTGCACACATCCCCCACTCTACCTACCTAACACCTCTTGTTCCCCTCTGATGGGCTCCTGGTTTTGATAGATTACTTAATAGTAGCTCAGGGTCAGTGGTTAAGGATGTGCTGGCTGCTCTTCCAGAGGACCTGGATTCAATTTCTGGTGCTCACAAGCAGCCCACAGCCATCTGCAACTCCAGCTTCAGGAGATCTGATCCCTTCTTCTGGCCTCCACACCCTTCAGATGTCTTCATGGAGCACAGACATACAGATAGGCAGAACCGCCCATACACATAACAAAAAAATTATTTTAAAAATTGGCCTTAAATTTAATAATTTTATGTCCTGTTGGGTGATTTTTTTCACTGTCCTATCTCCTGTTGGGTGATTTTGTTCACTGTCCTATCTTTGTATAGACCCTCCCCTCGCCCCCAAAGTTGTAGAATTTGTTTGGTAGATTTATTTAGAGTGTGAGGAGATTTTTATTCTGACCTCACGTTCACCCTGACCACTGGCCTGCTTCCTACTATTTGTGTCGACGGATTGCAGCCTTACTGGGTGGTTTACTCTAGGTTGGAGTCTGGACTTGAATTTATCGTTTCTTGGGGCAATGTTGAGGTTGTGAGTAGTAAATAAGTCAGGGAGGACATATTCCCAGAGAGTGCGATGTGTGCCTCAGATCCTTACTGGACTGTATTGGTGATTTTGTGTATTTAGACATCTGAGTCCCAAGTGATATAGTAACACAAGATATCCACATTCATGTTCTTATGTACTTAGCCATGATTTATCCTAACTGAAAAGACTTGGCTGTTCATTTCTTTGAAATTTGACCTTCCACAGAGTCAAAGCTTTTAGAACGTTACAAGAAGCTCTCAAGTGTAACTATGAACACTGGCAAATCTGGGAAAACTACATCCTCACCAGCACTGACGTCGGGGAGTTTGGGGAGGCCATCAAAGCTTACCACCGGCTCCTGGACCTGCGAGACAAATACAAAGATGTTCAGGTAGGAGTCACACTTGGTTGTTTTAGTTTGGGTTCTGGACTGAACCTCTATGGTGTATGTTGTTTTCTTTCCTATGAAGCACATGAAGTATATATAAACAGCATTTTAGTTCTTTAGTTAGTCTTTCCAGTTACACATCTGGCGTTTTGATGTTGAGTGTCCTGATGCCATCACACACAGTATTGCTGCCGCTCAGCTGTGCCGATCTGACGTACCGTTTACATGCATACTGTCCGTGTGCAGACATGAAATAGAAAGGGCTTTGCATTACTCACTACTTTGGGATATCCCTGCCCTCTGGTTTGTAGTAGTGGGAGTAGATTCTGTATGAATTCATGCAGTGTTTGCTGCGTGCTTTCCGAGGGTTGTTTATAACACTTAAAGAGATGGTCAGGCTGGAGGGACGGCTCAGCGGTTAGAGCGCCGGCTGCTCTTCCAGAGTCCTGAGTTCAATTCCCAGCACCACATGGTGGCTCACAACCATCTGTAATGGGATCTGATGCCCTCTTCTGGTGTGTCTGAAGACAGCTACAGTGAACTTACATACATGAAATAAATAAATAAATCTTTAAAAAAAAAAAGAGATGGTCATTTTGGTTAGATGAAGTTATTATTAAAGAGAGTATTGGAGATTGCATCGCCATGTTTGCTGTCTAATAGAATTGAATAAACAAGACCTTTGGGGCTGAATTATAATAGAAGATGGTGTACAAAAGAGAAAATTCTCAAGGGTTTATGGCTTATGAAGTGAGAAGTCTGGAAAACTACTTAACTCTTCAGGTCTTGTAACAGTTAACATATGCTATTTAAAATGATTGATTAGAAATTATAAAGACAATATAGAACACACACAAATGCCACATCAACATATGATAATGCCTTGCAGATCTCATGAGGTACATACCTCAGTTCCAAACAGAGCTTATCACAGTCCTGTGTTAATGCCCTGTTTGGCTCATATATGTGTCTTGAAAGCACAGCTGTGTCACTGGCCAAGTTAACTTTAAGTCTTGGGTTTACTGGGAAAATGGATAACTTCAAGTTAAACTACCCACATGGTGGAAGAGAGGTCTGAACTTTCTGTTGGTTCTCCTTCTCTTTCTCTTCCTCCACCATCTTTTCTTTGTAAATGTCCATTGTAGAAAGAAGGGATTGCATTTTAGATATAGTAGTTGCTTTAAATGCAAGGCTGTGTGAAGTCAGTCTGACCCCATTTTTCTGCCGTCGTTTGTTTCTCTTCTGTCATTCATCCACGTTCTTTCTGGTGTGAGTGGGATTGCTCTTCTAGTCTGTCTGTCCCCTCAACCCTCAGTGATCCATCTATCCACGAAGGACTGTTAACATTGGCTCTATGGCTTGATTTTGAGGATCCAGGAAAAGCCCTGATCATCCATTCATGCTTGACACTGAGTGGTTAGTTCTATAAAGAGAATCTAGCCCAGTCTAGAGCTTTCTCTTGTAATAGAGTAGGAGCTGGACTTGTGTGGCGGGTGGTATGTAAGCACAAAAGGTGGGAACCTTTTCTGTGTTCTCTGCCACTCACCCTTCCCTGCTTTCTAAGGAGCATGGTGGGCAGGTTAGATGGAATGTGGTAAAGTAATGACTGAAAGCTGGCTGTGTTAGATACTATTTTGGTCCTTTGCATGTATTAGCTCATTTAATAATTCTCACCACAGCTGTGTGGCATACATTTGTGCTATTGTAGGATATATGTGACACTGGAATGTATGTGTATATATGTCTCCACTCCCTGTCACTTAATTTGAAAGGAACTGATGGTTTAGATAAAATAGCCTTCTAAAGGTTATTTTGAAAAGGCATGTCTTTTGTGTTATAAGAGTTATGGAGTCACTGTGGTAATGCTGGTCTCCATTGACTGTGCTCTACTAATTATGCTAATTAACTAATTAAACAGAGATAAGGATTGCAGAAAAAGGCAAGAAAATACAGAACTGGTGTTCAGAAAGAAGCAGGTTCTGTCTGGATGGCTCCTGTCTCTTGCCAGTGTAGTATCTGAGTAGGATTGGCGGGCTTGTATTTCTTTCTAACCTGTCACAGGGCTGGGGCCTCCTCCCTCTCCCACAGGAAGAAACAACTTGTTATTGGTGTGTGTGAGTGTTGGTGTGCCGTGGTTGTGAGTGTGTGGGTGAGAGGAAACGGGAGTCACAGTGTCAGGATTTAACAAAAGCACTCTTGAGAGTAGTTATTGGATTCTAAAGATAAAACTCCTGAGTTGTTTACTTGGCATGTTCTATATCAAATCAAAATCCCTGAAATTATAAAAACATTTACTTAGACATACTTCCGGAACCTTTCTCAAGCAGCAGTAAAAGGACTCAAGAAGCATATTTAGGGGCATCTTTAAGCATGTTTCAGAAAAAGAACAAAAATCCTAACCATAACCATTCGTGTTTCCCAGCACAAACTGATGTGCTTTAACTCATCCTGTGGTGCTGAGGACTGAACCCGGGACAGGAACTCAGCCACTCAGCCACATCTCAGCTTTTATCTCCAGTGGGGTTTTCAAGCACGTTTTAGTGGTCATATTAATAACTTTTCACTGCTCTAGTCATAGAGGTTTCTTTCTTTTCATGGGGGTTAGGGTGGGAGTCTACATAGCTCTGGCTGTCCTGTAACTCACTATGTAGACCAGGCTAGCCTTGAACCAGCCTCCTGAGTGTTGGGCAGCTGAATTGTGTTGGTTTCTGTTTACAATTTTCTAATCCTATGTGTGTCTTAGCTCATTGTCTTATGTGAGCTTCTTTGAAAGTTTAGTTTGCTGTCTAAATAAAATTATTATACTTTATTTACACTCATGGCCAGTTAACGTTTTAAATTCTTTTTTCTCATTATTCCTTTCTTCCTTTGTGTAAAACAAACTTTCTCTCATACAGTGACTTTTTCCTAAGTATGAATATTTTAAAATTTATTTTTATTGTATGGTATTTTGCTTGCATGTATGTCTGGGTACACGTATGCAGTCCCATGTAGGCTAGAAGATGGCATTGGATCCCCTGGAACTGGAGTTTCAGAGAGCAGTTAGTCTCCATGTGGCTTCTGGGAATTGAGCTTGGGTCCTCTGGAAGAGCAACCAGTGCGCTTAATCACTAAGCCCTCTCTCCAATCCATAAGCATGAATATTTTAATACCTTTAAATTAGTTTCACCCCAAGTTGAATGATTTTTAGAGTAGCCAAGGGTAGCCTTTGGGTTTTTAAGATAGCCCTCCTGCAGTCCCACTAAGTGCTCTGGAGACAAAGCGGTTCTGTGAAATGTGCATGAAGCATGTTGAGAACTGCCATGCTCTGCAGGTGTCACAGGTGAGATATGTTGGCTTGATATGCACATTTGGACCACTGGAGAGACAGTCGTTTCTGATAAGCTGTACTTTAGGACACTTGGAGAGTGTCATTTCTAGATAGCCAGCAACTGCTTAGTCCAGGCTGCCCTCATGAGCATCTTAGAGAGTCTCAGACATTCAGCTGCAGAAATAATGTGAGACGACCCTGTCTCTTTTTGCATCTTGGGGAAGCCCTGTGAAGGAATGGCGCTCTGTAGAATATCATGCCACTCTCATGCTCTGGTGAGTTTCTGCAGCCGTGGCAGGGTCACTTTGCAGTGCCTGAGTTATCTCGGGCACAGAGTCCTTGTGAGTAGCAGTGGCTGTGTAGCCCAGGACACACTGCCAGCATGCACGGCAGCAGCCAGTGTCTGTTCCTCCCTGTGTCCTCTTGGTAGCCTTGTAGATATGGCTTATAGTGACTTAATTTTTTCACATAGTGAGTATATAAAGTGTATACATTTATATTTATTTTAATATAGACAATGATATAAACTAGAGAGAGATTATCTTGTTTTTTTTTTTTTTTTTTTTTGGTTCTTTTTTTTCGGAGCTGGGGACCGAACCCAGGGCCTTGTGCTTCCTAGGTAAGCACTCTACCACTGAGCTAAATCCCCAGCCCCGTTTTTTTTTGTTTTTTTTTTTTTTTCCTCCTGGTTTTTGTAAATGGAATAAGTGGATGGGTGTATTAGCTGTATGAATTGTTGTTTTCTTCATTCTTAATTTTGAGTGAAGTATAGATTGGTAAAACCTGGGAACAGCATTCTATAATGACACTACTTTTCTAACCTCTGTACTTTATATCATCTGTGTTGACATACATACTCTTACTTAGTGGTCATTGAGCCTGATTTTGTGCTCACAACTAGTCTTCATTCAGTTTCCAGGTTTCTGTTGTAGTGAAGTGAGCAGCACAAATCCTTGTGCAGATGCTGCTGCCCTCGGGCACGTTCTGTGGTCTGCATTTCTTCCTGGTCTCTTGTTTTTAGTCTTAGTCTGGTAAGATGACAATGGCTTGGAAGAGGAACTTGAGTTTTATATAGTAACATCTTATTTGTTTGGGGGAGGAACACATATTGAGTGCTCTTGCCACTTAACACAGATTATCTTCACAGAGCACGCAGTCCTAGGAGTGGACACTGAAGATTGTCCAAGGTGCAGGCTATTGCAGTGAGGGCCAGAAAATGGATATCGTTAGTGGGAATTGAAGGATAGAGTCACGTGGACATGTGCCTTGGTGTCTGAGGGAAGACTTATGTGAAGTATGTTTCCTCATTAGATTGAGATGCATGTGAATTGTTTCTAATAAAGTTTTCTTAGTTGAGGTATAAGTTACTTGTAATAAAACATGGAGACTTTTTAGCATCATACATCGACTGTCATATATTCTATATAACCCGACTGCCTTTTTTTTTTTCTTTTTTTTGTAAATGAGGACCGAACCCAGGGCCTTGCGCTTGCTAGGCAAGCGCTGTACCTCTGAGCTAAATCCCCAACCCCCCGACTGCCATTTTTGTCACTGCAAAGTCCTCTTATGTCTCATTTTAGTCAGCTGAGCTACCATGCTTTCCCCAACTAAGAAACAACCTTGAGATTTCTGTCACCACAGTTCATGTCACCTTTCTCGAGTATCCCATAGCTATCCTGTAGCTGCGTGTCAATGGTATTCTTTGTGTAGATTTCTATTTGATATTTTCTTTGGAATCATGAAAAGGTACTATTGATGGGCAGCAGGGCAGGTTGCCAACCAAATTAAAGTCTGAGAATAAATGATGATTGAGTATTATCTGAGAGAAAGAGAGAGGAAACAGATCCACTTTGTATAAATTACAGCTTTGGAAAATAGATGCTATCTCTGTTTTACTGGAGGAGCCTGAAGCTCAGCAGGGCGAGCTAATAAAGTTGATGCGTTTTAGCTGACAGGCAGTAGAGGGCAGGAAGCTGGGGCTGGAGATCTGGGATGTGTGTGTGTGCGTGTGTGTGTGTGTGTGTGTGTGTGTGTGTGTGTGTGTCTGTGTCTGTGTCTGTGTGTGCGCGTGCGTGTGTGTGTATGCATGCATATGCATGTGCGCGTGTGTTTGTGTGTGTATGCATGTGTGTATGCATGTGTGTGTATGCATGCATGTGTGTATGTGTATGCATGTGTGTGCATGGGCGTGTGTGCGTGCATGAGTGCATGTGTGTGTGTGTATGTGAATGTGTGTGTGTATGCATGTGTGTGTGTGCACGTGTGTGTCCACATAGATGTATGCACACACGTGCCTGTGGAGGCCAAGGGTCCTGTGTTAGTTGTCTCCTTCAGTGGTTTATCACCTTATTTTCTGAGAGGTCTCTCACTGAACTGGAACCCGTGTACTTGGCAAGCATAGACAGCCAGTGAGCCCCAGCCATCCTCCTGTCTCTGCCTCCCTGGTGCTAGGATTATAGGCCCACACCAGCACTCCTGGTACGAGGGTGCTGCAGATCAAACTGAGGGCTTCATGCTTTCAAGCAAGCGAATCATTGACTGAGCCGTCTTCCTAGCACTGCTCCATCCCAACTTGTTAGAGTTTTGCTGTTATTGAGAAGGAATACAAAGCAGTTTCTGTCTTTTCTTCCTAAGGAGGCTTTGGAAGCCAAGAGTTAGGTTATCAGTACAGGAAAAAGCATCTTACTTGGAGATCTCCAAGTAGAGCAGAGTTGGGCAAACAGTGGGGTGGGAAATTCCTTCATCTCTGGCCTGAAGCCCTCCTGGAAGTTTTTGTAACAGGACCCAAGGTAGTCCTATTCCTTCCTGCTCTGAAGACCTCCAGCATTCAGAGGGCTGAACTCTGTGCAGCGGGCCAAGACTGTGATGAGATTTGGCTGAGGACTTCAAGGTTAGTGTGTTAGAGGAGGAGATGGAAATGCTCTTTTGCCAAGACTGGCCAGCATTTGTTTATGTTAGAATTGCTTCTCTGTTATGTGTGAGGCCTTATCTCTTCCAGGATCAGTGTGGTTCCCACAGTCATGCACTTAGTACGTTCCTCAAGCGTGGTCTGGGATAGAGGTGTGACATAAACATCGAGGATTAAACTGAAAACCAGCCCTTCTGCCAGCCAAGAAGCCTACATCTGCAAAACTGAGCAGCTGGGAATGGGGTGCGGCCCTGTATTCCAAGTACTGAGGAGGCTGAGGCAGACGGATCACAGTGTGAGGCCAGCCCAAGCCATTTAACACAACCTAACAAAATGCACACAGATGAGGGGCAAATTATGACATTCTCAGGATTTAAACTCCAGGGATTTGTCACCACAAGCCTACCCTGCAGGAGGTTCTGACAGGAGTGTTGAGTGTTTGGATGAAATCAAAATGTACTGAATACAGTACATCTGTACAGTACAGTACAGATGGCTCAGCCTGGATATAGGCTACATGCCACACTAGGCACTGTGCATAAGCATTGTTCTAGTAAGTTTGTAGCACTACTCTTTGTTTTCCACATGGTTTATCTACAGTTGGTTTGTCTGTACAGTTTGTAATTAGTGTGTTTGAAGAATTTGGTCTGCATGTCAGGCACACGGTATGTAAAGACAGCCTGTTGACAGAAACATTAGGAAGAGGCACACGTGCAGTTACGGCAGCAAATGTCAGATGCCCGAGGTACTGTGTAAACCTGAACTGTGCCTTCCGTGTTTTCCTCCAGTGCACTTTCTAGATGAGCTTAAGTCTCAAATTAGTCTCAACAGATTTGAAAGGAATATTTTATAAGTATCTTCTCTGAACACCACAGGGTGAAATTAGAAATAGAAGCAAAACAAAACAAACAAACAACAACAACCAAAAAAAACCACCCAAAAGTAAATCCCAGATTTACAGAACTGTGAAAAGTCAAGAACATGCTCTTAAATACTCGGCTGTGGTGGTTTGAATGAGAATGGCCTTTTAGGTTTGACTGCTTGACACCAGGGAATGCCAGCCCTTGGAAGGATTAGGAGGTGTGGCTTTGTTGAAGGATGAACATTTCAAGCTCATGCCAGACCCAGTATCTATCTCTTTCTCTCCCTGGTGTCTATGGGTCTGGATGTAGAACTCTCGGCTACTACTTCAGCACCATGCCTGCCTGAGTGCTGCCATGTTCCCCACCATGAGAACTGAGTAAACCTCTGAAAGCTGTCAGCGGGCCCCAGTTAATTGCTTTTTTTTATAAGAGTTGCCGTGGTCATGGTGTCTCTTCATAGCCATAGAACACTTTGTAAGATTAAGGAAAAAATCAGAAAGTATTCAAAGACAAAATGGAAACACATTAGGTCTTAGGAGATACTTAGAAGCCCTGATAAGTTGGACATTTATGGCTACCTGGATATTCATTTTAAAACAGAGGAAAGATTTCAGGTCAGCACCTGATTGTTTTGTTTGCTCTTTGGAGACAGAGTCTCTCCATGTATCCTTGACTGTTCTGGAACTTACTATTTAGAATAGTCTAGCCTAAGGTCACAGAAGTCCACCAGCCTCTGCTTCCCCAGTCATGTGCCTTATCAGCTGTCTTATACCTTAAGAAATTACTCGATAAAGAAAAGCAAACAAAACCAAGGCTAGCAGAACCAGGGAAACAATGACTTTTAGAAAAGGTGAGTGAGACAGAGAGTGGAAACGGTAGTTTATTTTAATAACAGCAGTGTCAAAGATTTAGGTGGAGAAACTAAGGCAGGGAAATGGGAGCACTGTTAGCAATCGTAGAAGTAACCCAGCTGTGAGAGAGCACTGGGGCCAGTGTTTGCCAGCAGGTAAGTTAACCTAAACGAATGACTATGAAGACAGGTCACAAAAGAGAAAAGATGTGACTACATCCGTAACTAGTATGCACAGAATCAACAATATCAGATGTCATCTCTCACTGGAACCTAGAACCTAGTGCCTTCAAACCTCTAAACATCTAAACAAACTGAGCTTTTATAAGGGCAGCATAATCTTGATATCAAAGCTAGACATAGGAAAGAAAAATGTAGACCTAAATGTCTTCTGAACAGTTCTGTAAAAAATACTTAATAAAATATTGCCAAGCCAATTTCATATCATATTATAGTGGTAGAGAACACTACCAAGTGAGACTTAATCCTGAAATGTAAGCATCACTTAGCATATGTAAATTGATGTAATACATTAATAGAACAAGCATCAAATACGTGCAGAATCATCCAACTGCTACAGAAAAGGTTTTTCAATGAAATTCAAGGCCGTTTCTTAGTAAAAGTGTCCAACAAATGAGAACCAGAAGGAAACCGCACCAGTTCAGCAAAGGCACATGAGGGAAAGCCACAGTGATCGGTGTTCTTAGTGGTGAGGTCTAGACACTGCTTCCTAAGATCAGATGCCCACTGCCACTTTCTCATAATAGCCAGGGTTGTTTTCAGCATAATTAGACAAGAAAAGCAAACAAATGAATCCATAGAAAGGGACAAAGTCAAAGTATATATTCACCAATTACAAGATCTTGCTTACAGAATTACATAAAGATTACATAAAAGCCATTAGAACTAACTAAATTAAGGAAAGTAACAATACAAAGTTAACCATGCCTTAAATATACAGTATCCTATTTTCCTGATTTTTTTTTTTTTTAATGTCAACTCCATAGGACCAACAGCCATTGGAAAGAAGAAACATGCAGTCCTAGCTTTCCTTGGAGCTAGCTATGTAGATCAGACTGGCCTCAAACTCACAGAGATGAATGAAACGTAACACTTAGGCTTTTTCTTTTGTGCTTTCCTATCTTTGCCTCCCCCCACTGCCTCCCCAGTTCTTCCTCCTCTGCTTACTTGTCACATGAGTGCATTGCATTGCTTAGGAGAGTGTCCTTTCTACTTTTGTATTGTAGTAAAAACTCGCGTTTGCCATCTCAAGTGTTCTTAGGTGTAGAGTGGTATGAGGTGCCTCAGTCAATTTGATCAATCTCCACCACCTTGGGAACCCCTTCATCATCATATGAAAGTGGAGTTCCAGTCTGTGAAATAGCCCCTTCTCAGCTCAGCTGTCCTCTCTGTGCTGCTAGCTCTGGCTCTCAGGACCTGTCCTCTTTCTCACAGTGTGCTCAAGACTCACTGAGGTTGGGTAGTGTTGTCATCGTCTCCTATCTTATTTTTTAAAGATTTATTTATTTATTATATATGATGAGTACATTGTAGCTGTCTTCAGTCACACCAGAAGAGGGCATTGGATTCCATTACAGATAGATGTGAGCCACCATGCGGTTGCTGGGATTTGAACTCAGGACCCCTGGAAGAGCAGTCAGTGCTCTTAACCACTGAGCCATCTCTCCAGCCCCCATTTCCAGTCTTAGGGCTGGACGATTCCATCACACAACATTCTGCATTTCTGTTCACACAACATTCTGCATTTCTGTTCATCCCACGTGTGCACCGTGTTTTTTCTCTTCAAGGCTGACTCAGTGGTCAGGGAAACAAGATGGTGGCACAGTGGTCAACCTTGTTTCTCCTGGGAGCACTCTGGATAGGGCACTTGATCTCTGTCAAGAGCCTCAGCACCTTGTGCTGGAGGGCGGGTACCGGGGTCTCAGAACTGCCTACTTGGCTTTTGAGCTTCATAGCTACATGGCTTTAGCCATGGGACGGCAGGAACGCCCTTCTTCACTTTAATGACAACTTGGAAAAAAATTGAATGTGATATGATTGATTTAGATAATTTTATTTCTCTGTCCCATATTTATCACAATAAGCAACATTATTGTCGTTTTAATTTTTAAAGCATCCAGGCTTCAAATTTTTATTTACATTGCTTAACGATGCACCAAATGAACTCCAAACGGACTAAGTGTATGCCAAACACTGTGTCTTCTAGAAAATTAGGAATAGAAGAGAGTGCTGACTAAAGTTCTTGAACCCTGAGGCAGTAAAGGAAAACCAGAAGGAATCTTTATGACCGTATTAAAAAAACATGTGACAAATATTTGTTACAAATAAGAAAGGCAAAAAGCTAAAAATGTCTTTATGATATAAAGAGTTAACATCTGTTATAAGAATGAAGGGAACGGAAAGTGGAATTCACAAACAGGTTCCAGTAAACATGAAAATTTAGTACAGGAGAATGACACATTTTAAAATCTGTAGGATAAGAATAGAACATTCTATATGTTCAAAGTAGTTGGCCAGACATTAAGCCTGAAAACTTAAGTTCTGCCTCACTCTATAAGCCAGGATAAGTTCTGATGGGTAAAATGTTTAAATTGGAATTCGAAGGAGAATAATGATGTTGTGTGTGAGTGTGGACTTGGGGGTTAGGCAGCCTGAGTGTGGCTCCTGTCTGTCCGTAAGTCTCTGGCTTCATGACCTTGGGCAGGCTTAATTAACCATTCATGCCTCAGCTTCCTACTCTATAGATGACAAAGCCTCTTCCTGTCATGAGGGTTAAATGAATTGATACATGCAGTGGGTGTGGCCTGGTGCACACAAGTGCATCTAAGTGTGGTTGTTTTCGTGGTCGTCATCAGAGAGGTAAAACTGTAAAAGCATTACAGGAAAATGTGATGGATACTTTTATGAGTTTGGGGGTGGACGAAATACAATCATGAGATCATGACAGATTAATAGATTCGCTCTTTGCACCTTCACACAGGGAAGTACTTCTGAACAATGGGTGAAGTATGGGGTCACCAGCCATATGGGAGGACAGCTGGGGAGGCTGACATTGTTTCCTTGCCTCCTGCACTAACGCCAGGCCTGCCCAGTGCCTGGGAAGAGCTTATTTGAACATTTTCCACACTGTCTGGTTCTCCTTAGAGCGACTGTGTGAGTTCTCCTGGGCTGATGGAACAAATTTTCATAAATTTGGTGTCTTATATAGAAATGTATTCTCTTGACCCGCGGATCCCGGCCCGCAGCAGCTCTCTGCTCCCAGACCCCGTGAGAGAGAGACCCAACCGCCTGGTCAGGTGGGCACTCCTGAGGCTGCAGAGCGGAAGAGACCACCAACACTGCTCACCCCTGCCCACATCCCTGGCCCAAGAGGAAACTGTATAAGGCCTCTGGGCTCCCGTGGGGGAGGGCCCAGGAGCGGTAGGACCCCTGCCTGAGACACCGCCGGAACCTGAAGGAAACAGACCGGATAAACAGTTCTCTGCACCCAAATCCCGTGGGAGGGAGAGCTAAACCTTCAGAGAGGCAGACAAGCCTGGGAAACCAGAAGAGACTGCTCTCTGCACACACATCTCGGACGCCAGAGGAAAACACCAAAGACCATCTGGAACCCTGGTGCACTGAAGCTCCCGGAAAGGGCGGCACAGGTCTTCCTGGTTGCTGCCGCTGCAGAGAGCCCCTGGGCAGCACCCCACGAGCGAACTTGAGCCTCAGGACCACAGGTAAGACCAACTTTTCTGCTGCAAGAAAGCTGCCTGGTGAACTCAAGACACAGGCCCACAGGAACAGCTGAAGACCTGTAGAGAGGAAAAACTACACGCCCGAAAGCAGAACACTCTGTCCCCATAACTGACTGAAAGAAAACAGGAAAACAGGTCTACAGCACTCCTGACACACAGGCTTATAGGACAGTCTAGCCACTGTCAGAAATAGCAGAACAAAGTAACACTAGAGATAATCTAATGGCGAGAGGCAAGCGTAGGAACCCAAGCAACAGAAACCAAGACTACATGGCATCATCGGAGCCCAATTCTCCCACCAAAACAAACATGGAATATCCAAACACACCAGAAAAGCAAGATCTAGTTTCAAAATCATATTTTTTTTTTTTGGTTCTTTTTTTCGGAGCTGGGGACGGAACCCAGGGCCTTGCGCTTCCTAGGTAAGCGCTCTACCACTGAACTAAATTCCCAGCCCCTCAAAATCATATTTGATCATGATGCTGGAGGACTTCAAGAAAGACGTGAAGAACTCCCTTAGGGAAACACAGGAAAACATTGATAAACAAGTAGAAGCCTACAGAGAGGAATCGCAAAAATCCCTGAAAGAATCGCAAAAATCCCTGAAAGAATTCCAGGAAAACACAATCAAACAGTTGAAGGAATTAAAAATGGAAATAGAAGCAATCAAGAAAGAACACATGGAAACAACCCTGGATATAGAAAACCAAAAGAAGAGACAAGGAGCTGGAGATACAAGCTTCACCAACAGAATACAAGAGATGGAAGAGAGAATCTCAGGAGCAGAAGATTCCATAGAAATCATTGACTCAACTGTCAAAGATAATGTAAAGCAGAAAAAGCTACTGGTCCAAAACATACAGGAAATCCAGGACTCAATGAGAAGATCAAACCTAAGGATAATAGGTATAGAAGAGAGTGAAGACTCCCAGCTCAAAGGACCAGTAAATATCTTCAACAAAATCATAGAAGAAAACTTCCCTAACCTAAAAAAAGAGATACCCATAGGCATACAAGAAGCCTACAGAACTCCAAATAGACTGGACCAGAAAAGAAACACCTCCCGTCACATAATAGTCAAAACACCAAACGCACAAAATAAAGAAAGAATATTAAAAGCAGTAAGGGAAAAAGGTCAAGTAACATATAAAGGCAGACCTATCAGAATCACACCAGACTTCTCGCCAGAAACTATGAAGGCCAGAAGATCCTGGACTGATGTCATACAGACCCTAAGAGAACACAAATGCCAGCCCAGGTTACTGTATCCTGCAAAACTCTCAATTAACATAGATGGAGGGTTGGGGATTTGGCTCAGTGGCAGAGCACTTACCTAGGAAGCGCAAGGCCCTGGGTTTGGTCCCCAGCTCCGAAAAAAAGAACCAAAAAAAAAAAAAAAAAAAAAAAAAAAACATAGATGGAGAAACCAAGATATTCCATGACAAAACCAAATTTACACAATATCTTTCTACAAATCCAGCACTACAAAGGATAATAAATGGTAAAGCCCAACATAAGGAGGCAAGCTATACCCTAGAAGAAGCAAGAAACTAATCGTCTTGGCAACAAAACAAAGAGAGTGAAAGCACACAAACATAACCTCACATCCAAATATGAATATAACGGGAAGCAATAATCACTATTCCTTAATATCTCTCAACATCAATGGCCTCAACTCCCCAATAAAAAGACATAGACTAACAAACTGGATACGCAACGAGGACCCTGCATTCTGCTGCCTACAGGAAAGACACCTTAGAGACAAAGACAGACACTACCTCAGAGTGAAAGGCTAGAAAACAACTTTTCAAGCAAATGGTCAGAAGAAGCAAGCTGGAGTAGCCATTCTAATATCAAATAAAATCAATTTTCAACTAAAAGTCATCAAAAAAGATAAGGAAGGACACCTCATATTCATCAAAGGAAAAATCCACCAAGATGAACTCTCAATCCTAAATATCTATGCCCCAAATACAAGGGCACCTACATACGTAAAAGAAACCTTACTAAAGCTCAAAACACACATTGCACCTCACACAAAAATAGTGGGAGATTTCAACACCCCACTCTCATCAATGGACAGATCATGGAAACAGAAATTAAACAGAGACGTAGACAGACTAAGAGAAGTCATGAGCCAAATGGACTTAACAGATATTTATAGAACATTCTATCCTAAAGCAAAAGGATATACCTTCTTCTCAGCTCCTCATGGTACGTTCTCCAAAATTGACCAGATAATTGGTCAAAAAACGGGCCTCAACAGGTACAGAAAGATAGAAATAATCCCATGCGTGCTATCGGACCACCACGGCCTAAAACTGGTCTTCAATAACAATAAGGGAAGAATGCCCACATATACGTGGAAATTGAACAATGCTCTACTCAATGATAACCTGGTCAAGGAAGAAATAAAGAAAGAAATTAAAGACTTTTTAGAATTTAATGAAAATGAAGGTACAACATACCCAAACTTATGGGACACAATGAAAGCTGTGCTAAGAGGAAAACTCATAGCGCTGAGTGCCTGCAGAAAGAAACAGGAAAGAGTATATGTCAGCAGCTTGACAGCACACCTAAAAGCTCTAGAACAAAAAGAAGCAAATACACCCAGGAGGAGTAGAAGGCAGGAAATAATCAAACTCAGAGCTGAAATCAACCAAGTAGAAACAAAAAGGACCATAGAGAGAATCAACAGAACCAAAAGTTGGTTCTTTGAGAAAATCAACAAGATAGATAAACCCTTAGCCAGACTAACGAGAGGACACAGAGAGTGTGTCCAAATTAACAAAATCAGAAATGAAAAGGGAGACATAACTACAGATTCAGAGGAAATTCAAAAAATCATCAGATCTTACTATAAAAACCTATATTCAAAAATGGGGAGGGGAACACCCATAAAGAAGGGGAGGGGGGGAGGGGGATGTTTGTCCGGAAACCAGGAAAGGGAATAACACTCGAAATGTATATAAGAAATACTCAAGTTAATAAAAAAAACAAAAACAAAAAACTGCAGCGGCTGCAGGATTGGCTCTGCACCTGTGCGTGCAGTGACTCCTGTGATGTAAGGAGAGCACCTGCCCTCGTTGCTGCTGCCTGGCACCTCCCAGACACTCTCACATGTACATGGAGGATGACCCATCTCCTGCTCTGGATCCAGTTGCTCTTGATTGGTACTGGAAAATGATGCCTTACTGTTCAAAGTGTAGTCTGCAGTCCCTAAATATCACCCACCGCCTGAGAGCTTGTTGGGAATGTAAACTCCCATTCTCCCAAAGCTGGGCAAGCACTTGCATATAGGAATCTGTATTTCCAACAAGTTCCCAGTGCTGGCAGCTCGTGGACCACAGTAAGCAGTAGGGTTCTAGAGTCTTCTCAGGCTGGTTCTTTAGATGGTTCTGTGTGCCCCCAGTTCAAGGAGTAGAAGATTAAGGATGCCTTTTACAGGTTCCCAGGGACTCTGCCTTAAGATACACAGCCTAATGTAACCATGGCAGAGGGTTCTTGTTGTGTTATAACCTATTTAACCACCATCCAGTGTTCTAAACTCTGTGGTACAATTTGAGAACATGGTATTCCAGAAAGTTGCTAAGTGGACTTGGAGAGGGAGGGGGGAGAGATTTGATGCCAGCATCTTAGTAGCTTATCATTGGGCATTGAGCAATGATAGAATGATGTCACCACAGTGCAGAGGACAGTTTATGAGTGCTAAAGTAAGATAGCAGAGGCTGGACGAAGGATTCATGGGGAATCAAATCTGCTGCACTTGGCAGAACAGTGCGAGAGAGGAGGGGAGGGGGAGAGGGAGAGAGAGAGAAGTAGGCTGATGCTCACATTACTAACTGCAAACAGGAGTCACCGTGAGACTACAAGGAAGGAAAGGCTGTGGGACCTGCTTCCCACTTCAAGGTGGTGTGAGGTGTTGATGGAACTGCCTACCAGGAAGTGTCCTGGGTTCCAGAGAGAATGCTAGCTGAAGCTTGTAAAGCTTGTCTTTGAAGCTCTGAGTGGGGGTCAGCTCTTCAGAGAGAGTCTGCCAAGTGAGAAGAGACGAGCTGCAGACAAAAAGAGCCCTCTGAGGGGCCTGACAGAGAACATCTAGTCAGCATGTGATTCTAGAGTGTCAGGGGTGGCTTGACTTATTCCACTCTGAATATTTGTAATAATAGCAGCCAAATACAGCCACGTTATTCAGTATCTGATGGCAGAGTGGGGCCCTGGGTTTCTTGTTACTATTTGATGGCTGCTAGCTCACTATGTTCTTTTGTGCATTTTTAAAGGTCCTTAAAATTCTGGTCAGGGCAGTGGTTAATGGTATGGCTGACCGGAGTGGAGATATTGCCTCCAGCCTCAAAGGCAAGCTGCAGGAGTTGTTCGGCAGAGTCACTTCAAGGGTGACGAATGACGGAGAAGTCTGGAGACTGTATGCCCAAGTACATGGGAATGGGCAGAGTGAGAAGCCTGCTGAGAATGACAAGGTCAGTGCTGGGCCTCTGTCTGTCCTGGGCCTCTGTCTTTGCTACCACAGGTAAAGTAGATCTGCTTTTTTGAGTGAAGAATAAGATCAATAATCTGAAACATAAAACGAATATGCTTAAATTCTGTCTCTGTGTGTGTGTGTGTGTGTGTGTGTGTGTGTGTGTGTGTGTACATACATGTGAACACGTGTATGAGAGAGCAGCCTCAGGTGATGTTTCTCAGGCACCATCTACCTTCTTTGGGTACTGGTTTGTAATTTATCAAGAGAGCCCAGGGGACCCCAAGGATTCTCTACCTCCCCAGTACTGGAGTTACAAGCACATGCTATGACAGTTTTTGGGTTTTTGTTTTGGTTTGGTTTTTTAAACACGTGGTTCTAGGGATTGAACACAGGTCCTTGTGCTAACAAGGCACTTACTTTATTGACTGAACCATCTTCCAGCCTTCAAATTCAGTATTCAGCACTTTGAATTATGGCCATGCTAAGACTTACAACAATCATCATTTTACATATCATGAGTTTCCTGCTGCCGTCATTCTGTTTCCTGCAGGAGGGTCTCTGTATCATGGGAGGGATTTGCACTGATATGAGGCTACAAAAGGGAAACCCTAACCAGGAGGATGGGAGCAGGAAACTGCAAGTGCTTGACACTGCAGAGACACCGCCCTTCCTGCAAGGCAATAGGTTGTCAGTCCCACTCGATGTGTGCTGTTAGCCTCTTGTTTTCAAGCTCAGAGGAGCCCAGAATATACAAAGTCGGAATCGTTACTTTGTGTTCTTTTCAAAATATCAATCGCAAATCAAATGTACTTGTGTGGGTTTGGAATTAGTCATGGTACAGCTAATCTGTGGGATTCTTAGTTCTCCTGTCCTTCTGTCTGCACAGCTGGCTTCTACTGTGGCCTTGTCAGCCCTCAGAACACAAATTTCACACACGTTCGCGCGCGCGCGCACGCGCGCGCGCACACACACACACACACACACACACACACACACACACACACACACACACTCCTGCTTTCCATCACACACGTACACATGTGCACACTCCTGCTTTATATCCCCCCATTGCTTCCTGACTTTGTGCTCTTCTGAAAATAAGAACACTGTTACCTGTGAGCTCTCTATCGAGACGTAAGATGTCTGTGAAGTTCTATACTGTTAGCCAGTCCATACGGTTCCCCAAGCTCACACGTCTCAACGGCATCTCTCAGCCTGATGATCGAGGAACTCTTCACACTTCCTGCAGGTTTCCAAGCCTGGCCTTCATAGTTTCCTAGTTCTGGGAAAGGTGGTCCAGATACATCCTTGGTTTTTTTCTAAAGACTTATTTATTGTATGTGAGTACACTGTTGCTCTCTTCAGACACACCAGAAGAGGGCATCAGGTCTCATTACAGATGGTCGTGAGCCACCATGTGGTTGCTGGGAATTGAACTCAGGACCTCTGGAAGAGCAACCAGTGCTCTTAACCGCTGAGCCATGTCTCCAGCCCCACCTTGGGTTCTTGAGGTTGTTTGTTGCTTTTGGATGTGCGTCCTCCCCGTCTTTGATGATGATTACGGAGACTCGGCCTCACAGCGCACGCAGATGCTGTTTTGAGTTTGGAATTAGTTCCATATGACTTCCAGGAAACGGTTTGAAATGTGAATGCTCCTTGTTGTTCTGAACGCTGTTCTTTTTTGTTTCCTAGGCATTCCAGTATCTCTCAAAGGCGTACAAGTGCGACACACAGTCCGGTTGTTGGGAGAAAGATGCTACAGCATTTAAGGAAGTTGTTCAAAGAGCCATAGGACTGGCGCATGGTACTTGACACCCATATGTATTCAATGCATTCTTCACTGATAAATAGCATTGGTCAGAAGTCAGGTTCCCGTGCAGGTACTTCCTGACTCCGTCAGCACATGGGCTTTGCTGTGTCTCATCCGGAAGCATTTGCAGAACACTTCAGTGCAGGGCAGTGAGACAGGTCAGCGGCTTAAACACTGCCTGACCGGTGACAGAGCTAACAGGACGTTAGACAGTGGAGCATTTTCTTTTTTCTCGGAGCTGGGGACCGAACCCAGGGCCTTGCGCTTCCTAGGTAAGCACTCTACCACTGAGCTAAATCCCCAGCCCCAAGTGGAGCATTTTCTACTGAGAAACCTTTACTCCACACAGTTCTTGTTGATTATGTTGTTGTATTAAGGAAAATCATGAACGTCTCCTTAACTCATCTCCTAAAGATAGGCATTATATTTTGTATTTTTGTATATGTCATAGCTTTTCATACAATGCTAAATATCCAGAGGTCTACATGTTTCCATGATTTTTTTTGCACTTCTGTTTATAAATTAAGACTATCTTTAGGTAATTTAGAGTCTATAATTTGAACCTTACCATATAATAAAACCTTACCTCCAGTGAAATTTGTTCACTTGTTAGATAAACATAGTGCAGGCATAGACCACTCTTGCATTATCAGAAACACTAAACTCAGTGGTGCATTGTTATGTGACATTTGAATGTGGGTGTGTTATGCCCCGGGAGTAGAATCCCAGTGAATTAATAAAGGGCATAGAGTCACAAATCTGTCAGCCCCCTGTTCTCAGCCTAACCTTTACTGCCCAGATGGGGACAGCAAATAGAAGCCAGCAAGCGACAGTGAGAAGGGCAGAGCTCTGGGACCAGGGACACTAAAACTCCAGGACCACCTTTACCAAGTGCTTGCTGGGTGACACTGGCTCCGTGATTTAATGTCTCTGGGCCTCTGTTTGTTTGTAGTCAAAATTGAGAGAATACCTGCCTGTTGTGTTAGGAAGTGTCCACAAGAGCCCTTCACTAACAGGATTTTACATGTCCCACCCCCACCCTGTTCCTTTTGAACTAGAGGATCTGGTCCATATGATAAGGGACTCAAGGAGAGACATGTGAGAGATGGGGATAAAGTTTAACTGCCTGTAAAGAAGTCATAGAACATTCAGCTTGTTCAGAATGGGCTTAGGAGTTAATAATTCTTCTCGTGGCCTTTCAGATCTTTGACTGGAAGAATGTTAGGGTCCAGTTTCCTGGACCACCGAGGGCTTACAGAGAAGGTGGAAGGCTGAACCCAGGGGCTGGAAGGTAGAAAGAAAGCCTGGAGTAGTTACACGAGAAGGCTGTTTGGGGGGCTTGCTGCAATTCTGTGCTCTGTGCTAGCCAAAGGGGCTTCAGTCCCTTGGCCTTTATGGGTGTGGTATTATGTGTGGGGAGCCCCCACAGATGTGCACAAGTATGTGTGCATACTTAGCAGGGTGGGACTTACTCTGAAGAATGTCTTATCTACTTCAGTTTGCCCTCTGTAAACATCTCTGAACCCAGCTCTGTGATGGTCAGACAGACCCAGATAGTTCCTGCATTACTGAGTGTTGGCTTTAAACCTGTCTGCCAAAACTGCAGGCTGGAGAAATACTCCAGAAAACCATCGTCTGGCACAGATCTTATGTCACTTCCTCCCCTTTTTTGTCTTTCTCCCTGACACTGTGTCTTTACCCTATCCTTTGAAAAGGAAACATGGTGCTTTAGAAATCCTGGTGCCAGTTGTAATGCCAGGGGAAGCCTTGCCAGGGGCTGAGACAGCAGGGCAGTGCTGGACTACAGACCTCTGCCTAGGTGCTGTGCCCTTGTGCTACTCCCAGCCTCAGGAGCGCAGCCTCTCCAGTCTCTGCCACTCTCTCCTCTCTCTCCCAACCACCCCAACCGCTGTCTCTGATGTGCTTTGGAAGTGAGATTGGGATGGGGGCCAGAAGAAAATGTGTCCTTTTTGCTTTATTCTTGTTTTCTTCTGCAAGATGAAAATTATTTATTTCTTTTTTTAAGATGAATTTTATTTATTTATTCATTTATTTATTTATTTTACTTACTTACTTACTTACTTACTTACTTACTTACTTACTTACTTACTTACTGAAGACAGGGTCTTTCCTTGTAGTCTTGTCTGACCTGAAACTCAGTCACTGTGTAGACCAGGCTGGCCTCAAACCCAGAGAGATCCTCCTGGGATCTGCCTCTCCAGTTCTGGGATTAAAGACCACCACACCTGGCTTTAAAAATAGATGAATTTTTAAAATAGAGGAACTACAGATATTTCTAGAATAAGTTACTAGGCATTAAGCAAACTGTGTAACTCTTCTGTGGTGACAGCAACGCCTCCCTACTGAGAAAGAGTTCCAGTAGCTGAGTGACTGGGTCCTAGTGTGCATCCAGTGTGAGGCTTGGTGAAGTGTAATTGTTATTCTGAGATAGAAACATCAAACCTGGTTCTTGCCGGCCACAGGCATCCATTAGGATCAAAGCTGTTGGCCAGGCCACAGGTTGTTTCTTCTGATTGCCTAGAGTGTGCAGTTGTGGTCTGTGACACTGTAGTTTTAGAACAGGATCTGCAGTTTAGTGGACATAATTTTAAAACAATCTATTGTTTTATGTGTATGAGTGTTTTTCTTGTGTGTATGTCATGCACATGTGTGGAGCGCCTGCAGTCTAGACGAGGGCATTGGATCCCCTGGGACTGGGTTCTAGATAGTGTGAACTACCGTCTGGGTACTGGGAATTGAACTCAGGTCCTCTAGAACATCATTAAGTGCTCTTAATCTCTGAATCATCTCTTTGGGTCATGAACATAGTTTTTTCTTTCTTTTTTCCCCTCTTTTATTGAATTTTTAAATTTACATTTCAAATGTTATCCCCTTTCCTGGTTTCCCCTCCAGAAACCTTCTATCTCCCCCTGCTTCTATGAGGGTGCTCTCCCCCGCCCACCTCCCTACCTTAACATTCCCCCACTGGGGCATTGAGCCTTCACAGAACCTAGGACTTCTCTTCCCACTGATGCCTAACAAGGCCATCCTCATGAACATAATTTTAAGAAACAGAGATCTAAAACAATGTGCAGAGAGCTACAGTTGTTCTTATAAGACATCAACAGCCAGTCCTCCTCCAGAGAGGAATAGGCTCCCTTCAGAATTCTGTCTCAGAGAAACAGGGTCCCAGAATGCCAGAGGCAGAGTCTGTAGGGATGAGCGATGCCCTCAGTGCTGATGCCAGAGGTGGGTCTCGATCCCGGGTGCCTGGCCATGGTTATACTCCCTGATGAAGACATGCAGACTGTTGGAGCCAGTTCTCCTACAATGCTATAAAATTTGGGTATTAAAAATGCAGCAAGCTTGTGAGCTTGGCACCTGTGTTGTGCCACTTTACTGAGCCAGTCCGATCAGCAGCCACAAGTCCTCCTTAGTGACTTGGGACCATGGACAGCCCTCTGAGATGTCTGTTTTTGTCCTCTGTGTGCCTTGCTTTCAGTGAGGCTTTGTTTATTTGCTTGCCTAATTCACTAGTGTGTGTGCATGTATATGTGTGGGTATGTGTATGTACATGTGTGTGGGATCCCTGCTGATGTAAATCATCCGACTGCACCCGCATTTTTCAGAATTCTCCTCAGCAGTGCTCTACATAGGATGAAGGATGAAGGACTGAGTGTAACACAGTGGTAGATGAGTGTTTGCTCAGCATGCACAGCCTGGGCTTGATTTCCCAGTACTGCCAAGGAGAAGAAAGTGAAGGGGAAGGAGTCAGGAGTACAAACTTCTAAAACTGATTATTGTAACTTCTTCTTAGTAAACAGCTGCTTTTTGATCTTGTAGATGACCAGTTCTAATGCTTTCCCTATGTTTACCTTGCAGTGGCTATAAAATGCAGTGAGAGCAAGTCCAGTCCCCAGGAAGCTATACAAGCACTTTCTTCAGTCCGGCTCAATTTACGTGGCTTGTTATCCAAAGCAAAGGTAAGAAGGACCTGCGGGCTCACTGGAACCGTGTGGTGAGGTCATCAGCCGCAGGTCACTGCTGCTGAAGAAAATAAATACGTAAAAGGCAACTGAATTGCACTTTACAAAGTGAAAGTGAGCAGAGATCACTGTTAGAGCCAGCCAGGCCCAGTCAGCACAGGCTTGCCTTCTGTCGCCTGCCTAGAGATGTCAGGAAATGAGCTCCTAGAGCTGTTCCCCCACCTCCCATTGCCCAGGAAAACAGTCAGTACAAGCATGTGCTCAAAGACTGTGCATCTCTAGGAAATTAAGCAGCCTCCACTCGTAGGTCGTTCAGGGCAGCCCCTCTCAGACGCAGCAGCATCTCTGCCCTCAGCACCTCACGTGTACAGGTCACAGCCAAGCGTGGCCTGAGGGCTGCACGGGGAGCACACTGATGCTCGGCAGATCACCCCTTCTTTCTGGGCCTCGGTTTCCTCTGCTCCTGCTCGCTTCACCGAGAAGGAATGCAGGATGCTGGGAGTTGTAAGCACTGGGTGATGCCTGGTTCAGAAATCTGCCATGTGTCTTCAGGTTCTTGGCCTAAACGATGTCCTCTCTACTCAGCACATGCCGCGATGTTTCCGTCAGTCTGTTAGGATGTGTTATTGAACAATACAAATCTACTCAATTTGGATGAAAAGGATGTATAACAAGCCAAATAAATTATATGCCACAGTGAGACAGATGTCTACTGTATGTGCGTGTGTGCAAATTGCCCATTTATGCTCATAAAATCTTGAAGCTGGTTTTCCTGACTCACCAGGCATGCACAGTAAATAGAATTCATTGAAACACTATTGTATAATACTGACAAAAGCAGTCAACATTTAAGTACAGAGCAGAGATTTGAACCCAAGGCCCTGGGTCCTCTGGGCAAGTGCTCTACCAGTGAACTGTAGGTGGAGACTCTTGAGTCTGTAAGTTCTGGCACACGGTTAGGAACTGTACCTTGCTGGGGTCTGAGCGGACGCTGCATTGCTGCTGCACAGCTGCAGGGGCATCGTGCAGAGAGCACTGGGATTCCAGACTGCTGTCCTGACTCAATCGTGTCTGTGTTGCTTGGAAGAAATTCTCACTGTGGATGGCCGTACTGTTTTTGCATTGCAGCAGAATTTTACGGACGTAGTGAGTGGAGACGTCTCGGGAGAGCTAGCCAGTGAGATAGCAGCTATGAGAGCTCTGGAGGCCGAGCTGCAGGACCTCAGCAACCAGCTTCGAAACCGGTACTGACTGAGAATCAGCTTGTGGCCGTCACTTATGTCGTCTCCAATTCCTCCAGTACCTGTAGATGAAACACCAGATGCCAATTTTTAAAATAAATTTGTTTGCCGGCAAACGTATTTATTTTGTGACATTCTCGGATGTTTGGACTTGAGAAAATCATTCAACCGAAAGATTGTTGTATCTTTGTCTGGTCATTGGAGAGTTCAGGGTTGCACTCTTGAAGGATCTGGCACGAGGCGGCCAGCACAGGCTCACCCTTGCTCAGCCTCACGTGAGCGAGTCATTCTTTGGAAAAACTTCATATAAATGAGGTGGGGGGAGGGCGCCAGATAGCACAAGCTTGTGGACTCATTAGCTTGTCTCCATTATGGTCCAAAAATGATAAAGAGTGGACTTGGCACTGGGATCTTGTGTTTGTGTCACAGACACGGGCTTAGCTAAGTTGGAAGTGTTCGTGTGGTTTAACTTCCAAATCGAGAAACGGCAAGAAAAGGAGGGATACGCCCACATTACGACTCTACCATTAACCACTAGGAAACTGGCTGTTAGCTCCTCATGGTATAACTGCCAGGCCCAAAGACGTTGTTTAATAAGCTTGTTGTGGGTAAGGACAGCTAGAAATGATGCCATATAACAAGATGCCGACTGAGACGCATGCTTAGTAATGTCAGTGGGAACGTATGCTGAGGGCAGCCGCCAAGCTTAGTCATCTCGCTACAAAAGTCAGAGGAATTGTTGGGTTTCTGGCCTGAGTTGCTCAGCTTTGGGTCCCATGCATAGTGTTAATCACTTGTCCCTTGATCTTTCCATGTTCTTATTTATAATTGGGAATAGTTTCTACTCCTATTAGAAACTTATAGTTTCTTTCTGGTTTTAGCCGTCTTTGGAATTTAACATTTCATGATCCATCAATGTAAAGTAGTCTCAACACTTAAAAGGGTCTTTAAAAATTCTTTCCTAATTGAACTTTGCTTATGAATGCTTACCAGGTCCAATGCTCTAGTCCCTGAACCATCCACTTCTCTTTTCCATTATCATACTAGCTTTCAAGGGGAAAAATATTTCCTAAAGTTTCTGCTCTAAGAGTCAATACTACTGAAAAAAATTTCAGTAATGTGAGATGGCAACAGGAATTATGATTTAGGGTCTATTTACATGGTTTAGGGAAGCCTTAGAGGAGTGGGGGTGAGTGGATGAATAGTGGGCGATAGGAAGTGAGTGTGCATGCCGGGTGGCAGTGGGTGGAGCAAGATTCTAATGAGTGTTTTGTCAGCACCAGGCTGAGAGAACCCTAGCAGGTAAAAGAGAAACTGGAAGAAAAGACATACTCAAAAGAACACAAGTTTCTGATAGCAAGTGAGCAAATGATCCATTTATTCCCCTTTTAGTTCAAGGTTGGATGGCCACTGCGGTTATAGCAGTCACAAGCCACATTGCAAAGAAGTCACCTCTGTTCTGTTGGCTTCTCCATAGCTGTGCTGGGTCAGAGGCTCTCTTTTGTCATGGGCTGTTTGCTCGAAAGAGAGCTACTGATGGCTTCCTTTAGAGGTGTAGACCAAAAACAAAAAAGGGAGTGATGTGCATGGTGGGTGTGGCCCGGTGGGTGTGGCATGTACATCTATTTTGGCTAAATACTGTATTTCCACCTGTCTTAGTTTTTGTAGTTTCAACTTTGGTTTTCTAGTATTGATGTCTTTTTTTTTTCAGAATCATTCTTTTACTTTGTCAACTACAAGGAGGGGAGGGATATGATTCCAAAGCATGGCTAGCAGCAGTCAGTCGATCCGCATTATTGGCTAGACATCACGCCTCAGTCTCTGAGCCTTCAGCTCAGTTTGTGATATTTCTAGGCTACTCTGGGGTACAAGCTCTGGAAAGTGAGGAAGTAGGCAGATTCGAGTTTTCCCTGCCACTTGTACAGGATCTCCAAATGGTTGGCTGATTTGTCTTCTCTCCTGATCAGCGGGACACATTGACAGTTTGCCTCTCTTCACTCAGACTTCCCCAAGAAATTCTGTGAGGTTGCAGTTAATAAATAGCCTATGGTTTGTTAGGATCATTAATTAATAAATCCCTTGTCAGCCTTTTCTCAGAGACGATGTGCGTTTAGCTAGGATCCTGAGTGTGGCTGAGCGAAAACGAACACAGAGCCCTGTAGATTGTTCTAGCCCATACACCACTGGGCCCTACGTTACGTGAGGCTTCACCATGTAGCGAGGGACCCAAATACTGGGAAATGCACCGCCTTTGTTTTCATTGGTGTTACCCACTCGCTCACAGAAGTGGGGACAGTGGTGAGCAGGTGCTGCAGTCCACTCCCTCGCAGACCCAGGTCGAGGCCTGGGATGGACCCACAAGTACGGGCCATGCAGGATTGCTTGTCCAGTTTATACAGCCAGTTGTAGTTCGGCCAGCTCAGAGCTGTCCTTGTGCCTGATGAAAAGGGTTTGGTTGTCCTCTTTCCATTTTGTTTTTACGACATGCGTGTCGGTCTAAATTGCTGTTTGGATAGGCAACTCTGCTGGCCAAGAGGGAGGAATAAAATCGGCTAACTAGATGCCACACACTTCCTGTCTGCCTGAGGCCAAGACCCTCCATTCTGATGGAAGGGCGCCGTGCTGTGGAAATACTGCCGGATTTCTCACAACACGCAGAAGTGCTTATAAATAGATAGGTTTCCACCAACATGTAGCTTGCTCAGGCATACGCTCAAATATAGTAGCTGCATTCATTAGATAGACATTTCCAATAAAGCCAAGGCTATACTAATAAAAGCCTAATCCATGCAGGCTGAAGGTAGCCTTTCACTTGGTCGTTCACAGCCAAGGCCTAATAATAATCATGGCTCGTTTGCTCTTCACCGACAGAACTTAAAAGCTGAGCTTAATCTTGAAATGTTTCCTCTGTGCTCTCAGTTTGCAGGAGCTGAGATGTGTGGCTTGCAGCAAAGGCCATTTAAAACCTGTGCTGTGTGGCCGTATGTGCGGTCCTGCTACTTGGCATGGCGCACTTTCTCTTCTTCCTGCTCGACAGTGTTTGTACCCATAGGCTGTTTTATTTTTTTCCTTTGACCTTAGGATAAACAACCAGTTAATCCCTTCCATGACTCCTTTCGTAGTTTGACTTTCTATGGGCGACTTTTTTGCCGCTACCTTGGGCTTGGCTTTGTTCAGCCAGCACTGTCCTCCTCCCACGTTCTTCAGAGCTGGCTGTAATTAGTTCGCTTAACACAACACCAAAACATTTTCCTTGCCAGTGATGTCAGATCTGCCTTCCCTTTTATTATTCTGACTTATAAACTGCAGTGACCCGTGAGTCACCCTCACCATCTCCTGGCCCTGTGCCCACATTGTGATCTATGAAAAGGGAGTCCTGCCAAGGGCTACAAGGCGGAAAACTGATATTATGGTCTTCTGAATGGTAACTCCGAGCCATTTTTTAATCTTTTGTGATGTTCTTGCCAGAAAGGGGGCGGGGATGGTAAATCATAGCAAAGCGAAGGAGCTAACCCACGCATTGCTAACTTTCTCCAGACTGGGCTCAAGCGGCTATCAGTACCTATGGATATACAGAATTATTACACAGTGCTGCTTACACACCAAGGTGTGCATTCTGGAGACTCTCGTTACCACAAGGCTCAGAGACGCATAACCTCTCAGGCCTGTGTCTTCATCCATAGCCTTGTATAGCAGTAATGCAATACCATCAGTCGAGAAGATGCCTCAGGGCTTTGGAGATGAAAATATGCAACAGTAAAAAGGTGTAAGTAAGAAACCGTTTGATGGTAGTCCCCAGAACAGTCCTAGCTGTGGACTCCTAGGGCTCCCCATGACGTGTAGCGATGCAAAGCCCTGCGTTCTCCAGGTTTCCGTCTGTAGCAAGCTTTCCCTTGTTCCTGGGCTGAGGGTGAGGCTAAGGGAAGGGGCAGTGGAGAATGATGGTTTTTTATTAGGTAAAGGAAGAAAGGAACCAAGTTAGAAAAGGAAAGGGAAAAGCGGGTAGGGATGGATGACCGGAAGGGAGAAGGGACTACGGATGGGGAGGGGGTCATGAGGGGAGGCTATGGGTAGGACTGGAGAGGTGGGTGTCAAAGCCTGGTATTGCATGTGGGGCAGTGCCATGGATACAGAGAGTTTGTACAGCTAATGTGTAGCAGGTTTCTATAAGGTGAAGTAGGTAATTGACTGCCAGGATTAACTAGACTGAAAGCTCGGCTTTTACCACTTCCTCGCTGTGGCCACAGTCGAGCCCCTGAACCTCCCCGAGCCTCAGTCTCCTCAACTGTGAAACACAAATCTCCCCGTTTGCTGGCCAGACAGAGTTATCAGATGACTTATGTGACGTTTTCTATGAGCAAGTGAGACAAGTAACTCTTGGTGTAATTGAGACAGGATTGTTGGTGACCTGCCAGTTCTCAGGGCCCGGGAAGTCCCTGGATGGGGGCAACCAGCAGTGTGGCTCCAGTTTCCATAATCCCTGGTGTGTGTTGGGGGTGTGGCGGGTCAGTCATAGCCCTGTATTTTGAGGAACAATGGTGCAGAATATCTCAGTTGTCTGTGTGGCTTCAACACCACTTATTGAAATCATTGGCCTCTAGGAAGTCTGGTGCCGGGGCTGATAAAGCAATCTTAGTAATTCTATAGCTGCTTGGCCAGAGACTGGCTTTATGTCTCAGCGGTGCTTCCCTTCCCTTTCTTCTTCTCTTCCTCTCTCTCTCTCTCCCTCTCTCTCTCTCCTCTTCCACTCCCTCTCCCTCTTTCTAGACCCCTCCCCCTAACAAGACCCCCCAACTTTTATGTTTGTTTAACAACCCGCTGAATTTAACTAGGGTTCCTTACAGTCACGTTGGTATGAGGTTACTGAGCATAGGTAACTTACCATTGCTGTGTCACTGAAGGAAACGACCTCCAGTCTGTCTCTCAGCAGCTGTTAGCTGTCCGTTGCTCCGCAGAGAAGGTGGGGCCTCTGAGCCCCTCCACTACACATGCTGGTTGTTGACACAAACGATTGTTTAAGAGATTGGACTACATTCAAGTTAGAAGTTGTTTAAAGACAGACAAGGAGCCAGGTGTGGTGGCCCATCCCTGCAATTCCAGCTCCTGGGAGGTTGAATGAAGCCAGGGGGATTAGACATTTGAAGTCAGCCTGGGCTACCTGGGCCAGATGTTTACCGCCAAAAAGAGGGCGAGGTGTTTGTGTTTGCCTGACAATTATAAGCCAATAAAAAGAAAGAAAACCAAACAACCCAACTAAAAAATTGATCACAATGCTAAACGAAATAGCCAAATAAAAATACAAAACAAGTGCTTAGACTGGATTTTAGTGAAATTAAAATCAGAGGTGACCATAGCCTCCATCAGTGACTGATGGTTAACTGGAAGCACCTACTAAGTGCTCCTGAGGATGACAGCATGATTCAAACACTCTTAGAAAACCCTTGTGGGGAGGGTTCTAAGAACCCTGCTGATTTTCCCAAGATACGCATACCCTATAGCCCACTGGTTTTATTCTAGATGCACACAAGCGCAGATGTGTCTGTATGTGCACCCTGGCTCTCACAGAGGCATGTCTGCAGCGCATTGTCTGTCAGAGGCCCCGGGCAGAAGCTCTTCACCCGTCTACCAGTGGTAGAATTGGAGCAGACATGTAGTAGAGTAGTCTGTGTCAATGAAAATGAATTCCCGACAGCCACAGCAGCATCGGTGGAGTTCTCAGACACGTTGAGCAAAGGATAGTAGACATGGGGATAGAAAAATGCATGCAGGGTGTTTTCTGTGGACGTAACAGAAGCTCAAAGAGCGGTGGGACTAAGCTACATTAATTCTTGGTGTTGAGTCAGTAAGAAGAGGCAGGGATTACCACAGGGTGAGACCGATTGCTCTTGTGGGTTCAAGCGGGTGTTGGTCGGAAGGTACGTAAAGGGCTCTGGGGAGTAGCAGAGTCACCTTCATTAGCTGGGGTGGTGGTTAATGTGGTTCTTGTGCTGTGAGTCACTGAGCTGACTGGTTTTGTTCTGCGCCTTGTTCCAAATGTGTGTCGTATTCACAGTGGAAAACTCCAAACGTGTGTGGCAGTGCGGCTACACTTAGGATGATCTCTGGAGTGTGCTACACACAGCCCCACCCCTTCTGTCTGTCTGTCTGCTTGTCTTGTTTTTCTGTCTCTGTGAATCTGTCTTCCCCTCCCCTCCCACCATTCTTTTAGAGACAGTGTATGGCTTTTTGAAGTGAGATTTGACAATAAAAACCCAAACCGTACTGCATATAACTTTAATGCCCATTCACCGCTACCACCAGCCACCTTCTTAGAAAGTACAGTGCTGTACAACTCTAAGTTGGTTACTCCTAGGCACAGCTTGTATTGTTTGACACTGTACTCTAAATTCGTCACTTCTCCTGTGTCTTTCAGTCCAGAGCCTCTGCCTTTCCACATTAGTGTCTGGGGAGGCTGGGGTCTGGCCTCGGGGAGGCTGGGCCTTACTCACTGACTGAGCATGCTCATCTTAGTGACCTGAGCCAACTTCTCGTGTTTCTTGAAAAGTGTGGTGTTGATATGTTTAATATCCTGTGGCGTTTCCACCGGGTTCTGTAGTGTGATGGAGAAAGTCAGTGATAACAACCAAAGGCCAAGTCGACCGGCAAGGCCACAAGACACCCTGCTTCACAGCTCTGTCTGGGTGGTAATGTTTGTCCGAGCTGTTTGAGAAGTTACTGATAGGGGTATCTAGCAGGATCCACACAGCACCAGTTACAGGGACGGCGCTTATGGGTGCCTGGATCTTGAACAACAACAAAAAAGGTGAAATTTTACCCCCAACCACATAGGGGATGATAAATCAAAGACCAGTCAGTGCACTACACAAAGGGAAGAGATAACCCCAAGGTTTGAGGCTTTTCTGGAAGAATTCCAAGAATGTATATGGCAAGGGAATGTCTCAGGCAGGGCAACTCCCCAATAAGCTGCTGACCTGTAGATCAAAGGGTTTTATGACTCATCATCATGCTCAACCCACTGCCCTGTTGTGCTGTCCCCCTTCCCTCCGTCCTAACGATTTTCCTCCAAGAATCCCACATCAGTCCCGACAGCATTTGCTTTCCCATCTTCAGGAATGTAGCTGGCACATTCTTTGTGTGAAGGAAGCACTCCCGGGAGGGATATGAACCAGACGGAGTGAAGAGTGTCTTATTTCATCCATACAGAGCTGCAGTGTCCAGGCCCTGAGCAGGCCTGAGGACTGGAATAGAAGCAGACTGGAAGAGCTTCGTTCTGCAAACAGCCATGCCTGCCGCTGGGGATGCAGGGGATGGGTGTTCCCTGTGAGGAGGTCCTCCACTGTGAGGAGGTCCTCCGCTGTGAGGAGGAGCTCTGTGGTTGACCGTGCAATAGGACCCCATCTCTCTAAAGCAGTACTCATGCACACAGTTTTTAATCCTCCACTATGAGGTTCCATGGAGTAAACTGCCTCCCTGCATGGATCCTAAGATCTATCAGTTCACTTGGCCTTAATTATTGGAAAATTCCTCATCACTTCCCTGGGAATTTTGTGAAATTCACTAGGATGGCACCAAGAGACCACTGTCTCGCACATTTACAGTCCGGTGAAAACCCCTCTCCTTGAGGACATCAGTTTTACAATAAAATCCTGGCAATGCCGAGAGAGAAGATGCTCCTCCCAAAGTGATGGCTCAGCAGCCCCCTGTCTGCCTTTGATAAATCAAGGCATCATGGTGGAGAGGCATGTAGGGCCAGCAACCTCCAAAGCCCAGAAGGAGGCAAGGAACCGAGTCCTATGGTGCATCAGCCAAATCCTGCCAGCAAGCACTTGATCAAATCTACCCCAAGTTGAGCCTTCCATCAAGACCCTAGCCCTGACTGATACCTCGATAGCAGCTTTGTGAGACCCTCTCAAATAAGAGTCGCCTCACCTGGCCTCAAAAACAGAGGTAATAAACGTGTGTTGTTTTAAGTCGCTTAGCAGTGTGTTATAAAGCAATAGGGAGCTAATTGTGGATCCTGTCACCTTTGCCCCCTATAATATATTTCTTAATAGTCATTAGCAACCACAGGGGTATAGTTTACAATTTCAACTACGGTGCAGACTAGACGTCGTGTGGCCTATTGCATTGCAATCTGTCATCTTTTGGGTTACAGGAGAACTGACTGGCAGCATTAAGATCTTGTGTAGGGCTGGCTCAGCGGTTAAGAGCACTGACTGCTCTTCCAGAGGTCCTGAGTTCAGTGCCCAGCAACCACAATGGTGGCTCACAGCCATCTGTAATGGGATCTGATGCCCTCTTCTGGTGTGTCTCTCATGTATTTAAAAGAAAAAGAAAAAAAGTGGGGGCTCTTTGTTGTTTTGTTAAAGAATCTTGTGTTGAGCATTGCTCTCTTTGGTTACACTATGTCTCTGCTTCAGGACTGTCTGAAGTTCCCTGAGGCTCAGACTTTTGTGTACATGTGTAATATGACTCTGAGCCACCGCCCTGAGCTCTTTCCCCATCACTGCTGGTACATCCAGGTTCTCCTGAAGAGACTGCCCAGCACTTGCCTGTTTCTTCATCTATCTTCTCTCCCACCGTCTATGAAAACTGTGAAAGTTGCCAGCCAGAAAGGCAGTGAGTGCTTGGGTCAGCCCTGACAGCAGCAACAACCACCACAAGTAAGATAGGGAAGAAAGCTGAGAGTGGGGAGACCATGAAGGAACACTCTCCCTCACGCTTGCCTTACAGTAACCCCCCCACCCCCAACCCTCCAACGACTGAAGAATCCATCTTGCACCCAGGCCATTACAACTGCAAACAAAAGTATATCTTCAAGGACATCTGCCCAGCAACTGCCTGTTGTTCATTGTGGCCAAAGATTATTGTTTCAAAATAACCGCTCATTTTTGTCTCTGAAAACCCTCCCTGACCTTGCCTCCTTGAATATGCCCATTGTTTACTGTGGCCTGCACACTCCCATGGCTTAGCTCTCCGCGAGTAAGTGTCAGTGTTTTTGATAAGCTTCCTGATTGTGTTTCTTCATTTTCTAAAATGCCACGGCCTTCACCGTGCTCTCTCTTCCCTTTGCCACTTCGTGTGTGCAGTGGAGAACCTACTTCTTCAAGATCACCCCTCCCGGTTTCTCCAGAACCCCTAAGCTGGATGTTGTGTCCTCTCTTTCTAACTCTCCTGCATCACTTTTGTCTTTGCTCTGAGTGGTATCTTATTCTGACCATCCTCCTGAATAGCTTCCCACCCTGTCTCTGGTTCTGCCTCTTCTGGTCACTCAAGTGGGAGTAAATGCTCTCTGAGGAGAGGAACTGTTGTTCCTCATTCCCTGGGTGAAACAGTTTACAGTCAGAATTCAAAGATGCCAGATGTTAGAGACTCAGCAGCCTTTGGCAGATAACACTGTCACTTAATGGATGCTAAAGAGCGTCCTCTGTGGGTCAGACCCTGTGCTTTGTGCTTAGGGCACAAAACTCGACTATAAAGTGTTCTTGCCCTGAAGAACGTTTAGGTCTAATGTGACTCCAAGCACTATAAAGTCCAATATCATGAGTGCAGAGATCCTGGTACCCACTGTCTACAAGCCATTCACAGACCCCATTACCTACTATCTTATTTGACATAGCCTAGAGAGTAAGGGATGAGTTATCTCAAAATGCTGTTATCCAGGATCTAAGGTATAAAAATCCAATCTAGCCTACGTGTGTGTGTGTGTGTGTGTGTGTGTGTGTGTGTGTGTGTGTGTGTGTGTGTGTTTCTTTTCTTTTTCCCCCTCTGCCCTGCCTAGCCAGCAGCCATCTTTGCTAGGTCTTACCGTGAGTGAGGCACACTCCCTTCCTTCCAGGCATTTAGCAGAGGGTGGCAAGACAAAGGTCAGATGCAGCTCCTGGGAGCTGGTTAATAAAACAGAATCAAAGAGTGTGATGAGTTCCAAATGTAGACAAACTTCCCATCTTAATACCTTAATTTAATAATAATTTTTACCTTAAAAACCTTTCTCTATCCTCCCTACCCCTGCCAAGAGTTGACATCATTCCTCTGGGTATTTTTCTTTTAATGGTGTGCATGCGTGCATGTGTGTCTGTGTGTAGGCTCATGTCACTGTGTGTATGTTGAGGTCAGAGGACAAGCTTAGATGCTAGCTCTCATCTTTCAACTTCTTTAAGGCAAAATCAGTGGACCGCAGATGTACTACGGTGCCTAGGTTTTCCAGGGACTCTTGTCTTGCTGGGTTTTCTATTACTACAATTAAACACCATGACCATTTACTTGGTTTACACTTCCACATCACAATGATCATTGGAGGAAGTCAGGACAGGAATACAAACAGGGTGGGAACCATGGAGAAATGCTGCTTATTGGCTCACTTCTCACGGCTTGCTCAGCCTGTTTTCTTATAGATCCCAGGACCACCAGCCCAGGGATGGCACCATCCACAATGGACTGGGCCCTCCCCATCGATCACTAATTAAGAAAATGCCCTACAGGCTTGCCTACAGCCCAGTCCTATGGAGGCATTTTCTCAACTGAGGCTCTCTCCTCTCACATGACTCCAACTTGTGTCAAGTTGATAGAAAACCAGCCAGCACAGTTCTAAAGATTCAAACTTGGGTACTTAACACTCGCATGACAAATGCCCTACCCATTGAGCCATCTGCACAGCCCCCCTCTCTCTGTTTGTTAACTGAACTTCAGAGCTGTGTGCTCATTGGTCCCCCAGTTCAGAGAGAAAGGAGAAAGGACAGGACAAGAGGCAGTAGCTACCTCTGGGTCCTGTGTCTACAGCTGAAGGAGTCTGCCGTCCACACACCCAGGGATCATACTGTGCCCTGGCTGGTCTTTCAAGCTGCTTCAGCAGTAAGATGAGGTAAGCATCTATCATTCCTGGAGCTATATACAGATAGGTGTTCACACGCTGGGCTACGATAGTGGCGTGGGAAGCTTCAATTCCTTTCCTCTGTTCTTTAAGCCGGAGAAAGTGTACTCACAAATTGCAAGTCTTTAAGAACTGTTTATTTCTAGCTCACACAGTCAACCATCGCAACACATTTACTACAGCTTTTAAAGGTCAATTTTAGAACAGAAATGGGGAAGCATACCCAGAGCCCCAGCACTCAGAACTCTGCACAGGAGGATCTTGGTTTCTAAGTCATTTGGGCCTCTTCAGTGAGACCCCGTCTCGCAGGGGAAAACAAAAGGCTAGATTCTTCTCCATTGGTCCTGGCTGTGTGGTGTGGTTTCTTTGTCCTTGTGGGGATGGTGGAGAACATTCGTTCATTATATCTGTACTTAAAGGGGTTCTCTGGAATCTTCTCATTTTCTCCAGATTACCTCGAGAAAGACAAGGGTATTTGTGTTGGCACACATAGCCAAGAGAGAACATGGGTATGGGCGGAACATATATCCAGTCATTGATGGAAACGGGAAAAGTTTTGGCTTACAAATTGATTTTCCTTTGCTATTATTCTCAGGCCAAGGAAACCCCAATTACTTCAGGACTTTCCTGGAGTAATTAATTCACCTGGATGGTTTTCCTCTCCTCCCTTCCTGCAGGTCCCTCGTCAGGAACTCGTTCTTCATTATCCAGAGATTGGTAAGCCAGGGAGTGCCTGCTCCGGAAAGGGGCTGTGTCAGGGGCACACAAAGATTCAGGGACTGAAGGAAATGGAGAACACGCCCAATGCTCTCACTCTCTCTGATTCTTGTCTAAGAGATGCTCTGTCCCAGGAAGAGGTAAGAAGGGCACAGGACCTCAGTATAGCTGTACCCTGAGAGGCTGGCAGAGCCTGACCAACACAGATTCCGATGTAAGCAGCCAAACACTGGACTGAGCGGATTGAGCGTGGGGACCCCAATGGAAGATCGAGGGGAACAACTGAAGGACCTAAAGGGGTTTGCAACTCCATAGGAAGAACAACAGTATCAATCAACCAGACTCCCTCCCCCCAAAGCTCCCAGGGACTATACCACCAACTAAAGAGTACACATGGTGGTGACGGTGGTGGGGTACCCACAGCTCCAGCTGGATATGTAGCAGCAGATGGCCTTATTGGGCATCACTGGGAGGGGAGGCCCTTGGTCCTGTGGAGGCTTGATGACCCAGGGTGGGGGAATGCTAGGGTGCTGAGGCAGGAATGGGTGAATGGGTGGGCGAGCACCCTCATAGAGGCAGGGGGAGGGGGAAGAAGATAGGGAGTTTATAGAGGGGAAACCGGCAAGGGGGATAACATTTGAAATGTAAATAAATAAAATAACCAATAAAAAATGAAAAAAAAAAAAAAACAGACACACACAAAGAAGGGCACTGGGAAGGAGAGGGTCCACAGAGCCTTGAGTGGACAAAGGCCTCACAATTAGATTGCTTTAAAGACCAAAAGGCACAGCCAGAATGAGTCGGTGGTACTGAGGACTTGGAAGCGTTTAGAGAGGCAGCCTAGGTCAATGGACGTGACAGCTAATAGTGGATGGGAACCCCAGCGGAAGAATTGCTGTACCGGGTGGGCATGTGAGACTGACTTGGCACTTTCTTGATTGTTAGTTGATATAGCAGAGAGCACCTCTCTGTGGGCAGTACCATTCTTACACAGGTGAGTCTGGGATGCATAAGAAGGTTAGTGACTCCGGAGTCTGGGAGCAAGCCGGTGAGTAGCTTTCCTTTGTGGTCTCTGCTTCCGGTCCTGCCTTGCAGTTCCTCCCCTGCATTTCTTCAGTGATGAATTATCACCTTAAAGCATACATAAGCTAAAATTCGTCCCTCCCCAGCTTGTTTTTGTCTATGGTGTTGATAAAGCGTCATGCAAACAGACAAAGCAAACGGTAACAGAAAGGCAATGCAGACAGTGCCTGACAGTCAGATATCTGGTGCTGAGCCGGTGTCTTTGTCTCACAGATTGGGAGAGGCCAGAGCTGACCCCATTCTCAGACATCTTTTAACAGAAAGTTTTCCCTAAGGCTGGGAGGGTCGCTTTGTTTTGTTTTTCGTTTTTAAATAAATGACCTTCATACTCTCGCCTATTTTTGCACGTTGACTTATTCTCAGGCCGAAATAGACAGGCTCGGCAGCGGCCTCCGACCTGGAGGGTTTATTTTTTAAGGGGGCCAGGAAATGGATCCTTGCCTGGCATGGAAAGAGGGGAGTTAAGAACTTTAAAAAGCTACCCCATTAAGATCTTAGCCAAGGCCATGGGGACTTCCAAATATGTCACATTGTGGCAGCAGCGACTGTGGAGAGTCTGAGGAATTTATGTCGCATGGAAAATCCCAGTAGTGAGGAACGGTTCCTAAAATGGTGCAAACAGCGGTGGACTCAACAGACACGTAACTACTGCCTGCCGTGCAGGCTGTGGATCATGAGGAAAGGGGAGATTTCCAAGTTACTGGGTCTGTCTTTCCATACCTCTGGTATTTGTTGGGATAAACAGTTAGGTAAAAAGCTGGCTGTGTCATGGAAAAATCCCCATGGAAGAGCTTTTTGAGGTAGAACTTTCCTTTAGGTTTGGGATTTGGGCAGCTCAGACTGCCAGGTATGGTAACCAGCGCTGCTGTGGTGTGTCTGCAGAGTCCTGTGATGAATGCTTAGTCCTCACCACAATGCGGTCAATCGGGAGGTGAGACCTGTGATGGGCTGTGAGGGCTCTGTCCTCACAAACGCCATTATCCTGCAGGGGTCAGTTATCCCAAGAGCGGACTCAAGATGAGTTCAGTCTCCTTCCTTTTCTTGCCCACACATGCTCTCCCACCCTTCTGTTGTGGAGTGATGCAGCAAAATGTCCTTTCCAGATGCTGCACTCCCCACCTTAGATTTCCCAGGCTCCAGAACAACGGTGTAACACAAACTTCCCTTCTTCCTAAGTGAACCAGGCTCTGGCGTTCTGTTTCAGCAGCACAGCGATTGAAGACAAATACCAGCTCTGATCACCACACTCAGACTTTTCAGTTTCTGTTCTATTCTGATTCCCATCTGGATATTTCCACACAGGATGTCAAGTGGTACATTATTTTCTTTCTGAACAATAGGTATTGATCTGCTTTTTATTGTTGTCGTAATGAAATATTCTTTTCTCATGCCCATTGCTCCCCTATCCCTCCGGGATCTCCCCAACACGCAGTGCCCTATTCTAGTTTCTTGGTGTCCATTGGCGCTCCAGATTAAACAAATCTGAAGAGTTAGTGCTAGAATCCATACTTGAGTGAGAACGTGACGTTAGTCTTTCTGGGTCTGGGTCACTCACTCAGTATAATTCTTTAACAGCCCCACCCATTTAGCTGCATACTTCATAATTCTAATTTTTTACAGTTGGCCAAAATGTCATTATTAGTAGGCACCACATTGTCGTTAGCCACCACTTGCTGGGTGTTCTGACTGGTTCCCTGTCCCTAGCTGTTGTGGTTAGATCGTCAGTGGACATGGATGAGCTTCTATAGCAATACTGAAGCAATCAAGCCCTTCAGGTGTGTGCCCAGGAATGGCCTCATGGGTCGGTTTAGTTCTGGAGATGTTTGTTTGCTTGTTTGAGGACCGGCCTCAGTGACTTCCACAGTGCCTGTGCCAGTTTACACGCTCGCCAGAAATGAATGAGGGTCTCTGTTCTCTCTGTCACTTGTCACCCTAATCTCAGCCATTCTCACTGGGATGAGACAGCATCTCAAAGTAGTTTTAGTTCCCATTTCCTCTGCAGTAAAGATGTTGAACACTATTTGAAGTACTCCTTAGCCATTTGTATTTCTCCTTTTTGAGAAGCATACATTTTGTTCTGTAGCCCATTTTTAAATTGGGTTGTTTATTTGTTTGTTTGTCTCCTGTGTTTAGTGTTAGACTTGAAACTCCAAAACTTTTGAGGAAAAAGACAGGTGTGCATTCCACGATGCAGGCTTGGTGAACACTCTCCAGGATGCAGGATCAGTAAACACTTTCTGACCAGGGTCTAGGTCTGGCAGAATATTCGACCAATAATCAACAAGTGGGAACACATGAGAACTGTTAGACTGAAGAGGGAGACAGACCACAGGATGGGAGAAGAGCTTCACCAACTGTCCCTCAGACAGAGGATTAATGTCTATGATGACCCCTTGTCAAGCTGTTCTCCCCACTCTCCGTGCTCCCATCCCCAGAGTTTGGCTCTAGAGTCAGTCTTGTCTGCTGAGGTGAGGCAGCTATGCTATGATGGCTATGCTATGATGCTTGCCCTTTGTGTAGAACCGGAGTCTTGTGACTGTTGAGGTGCGATAGAATTCTCCAGTTCACAAACTCACTCGGGGATTTCTAGTGAGATGAGCCATGCTGGGGGCTCAGGGTATCAGAACCATGATGTAAGGGGGAAAGGAAGGCAACTTGTGTGAGCGCACAGCCAGTGGCAGGATGTACAGGCAGGAGCGGGCAAATTCACTGAGCAGAATTCCCAGAAAAATGCAGCCCAGTGGGTTACCAAACCGTCATCAGCATTTGGGAACTTGTTGGGGTGCACAGCCTCTGGGCCCTACCCTGACCTGGCAAAGAGGGGGCCCCAGAAGCTCCTGGACTTGTATAGCCAGTCCTGCTTTAACGAGGCCATGGCCTGACAATTCTTACATGTCTCTACCCACTGACTGGGATGAGCTCAAAGGCACATCCACGGGTTGGAGCATCATATCATATAGTGACTACATATAGTGATCAAATGTGGTTGGGGTCTGTCCTTGAGCTTGCTCTGCAGCCCAGGCTGGCGTCTAACTCACAATTCCCCTGAGTACTAAGATTATCCCCTTGACTGACTGTCAAGATGGCTTCAGGAGGAAGGACAGGAGCCTGCTCCTATTGGCTGAAGCAGAGAAGACACTTAGCTCAAATCTCTCAGAAAGTACTAACCCGCCCTGACATGGCCTGCCAAAAGCCACCACAAGCGACCTGAGAGAGATTCACCAGGGACCCGAACTCCGTACCTGGGTTCCTCTCTATGCCTCTCTGGTTCCCTGGCATCCTAGACGAACTTGTCAACCACGGAACTTTGCATGTCCAATGAAAGAGCGTGAAAGAAACTGCGTGGCTTAGAGTCTGGTGGCTAGTGGCTTTCTAAGTGTGTCGACATTCCCCCTAAAGTGCTGACAAGATAGAGGAGGTGTATAATGACGGGGGGGGGGGTTCGGGGCCCTGGTGGCAGCAGGATTGGAGTGCGTCCGAGTGAGAAAGGAGGGGCCCCAGCCTGACTCCTGAGCTGCCCTTCTTACAGCTGCTTCACAGACGCGACACCGACCCCGAGGTTCTTCAGGTACATGGAAGCGTCCAAGCAGGAAGGCCAACCTAGTGCTTGTTTTTAAAGTGGCAGTCAAGCCCCTTAGAATAAATTGCATTTCTCCCGGCTTCTCTGGACTAGGCCGTTGGGAGGTAGAGTATGTCACCAGCCATACTGTTTTTGTGTCTCTAAAGAAGCTCAGTCGTGGTTCGTTGGCAGTTGTTAAATACGCACCTCTGGCACTTTTACAGGAACCCCACCACCACCACCACACACACTGGGTGACCGCAGACCCGTTGGACCCAAGGAACAAACTGAAACTGGCCTCTATAACCTAGGCTTCACTGAGTGTGATTCAGGCCTCTGGTTGTCAGGCTGCTCTGTAAGCTGAAGGTGGCTTCCCAGCCTCCCTGCCAAGCCATCCTTAGCTTCTCATCAGGTGTGAGACCCTCATCTCAGTGGGTGAAGGGAACAGGCTGGGGTGCAGGAGATGGGAGGCCTTGGGAATCTGCATTTCTGTATTTTCAAGATGTACTTGATTTTTATTTATATGTGTGTGTGTCTTTGTGAGTGTATAACACATGTGTGTGGGTGCCTACAGAAGCCATGTGAGAGCATCAGATCCCTGTGAGCTGGACTGATAGACAGTTATGGACTGTCTCATGTGGGTCCTTTGGAAGAGCAGCAAGTGTCCCTAACTGTGGCACCATCTCTCCAACTCTCAAATCTGCATCTCTACAATGCTCCCCTCACATCCTCCTCAATCAGGCAAAGCACGACCTGGATTTGGCCCAGAAAGGAAACTCTACAACAGACTAAAAATGCCCAGTCGGATGGAAATTATGAGCTAATGGCTTCAAGACCTGACTACTAAAAGGGTGGATTCCAGTTCTGGTTAGATTGGGCTTGGGAGTTGTCCCATCTTATGACCTTAAAAATCCTCAGAGGTCTCAGAGGAGCCCAGAGCCTTAGGAGGGCCTCCAGAACAATGGCAGGATCTCTGTCAATCAGCAGAGACACTTGGGAACTGTGTTAGGTGTGACTAGTGATGATGATGTCTTATATTGCTCCTTGATTTATCAAGAGAGGGGCACTCATCTTTTGAAAAACCACCAAGGAACTCTGGGTATTTTAATTTGGAAAGTCCTGGAAGAGCAGAGGAAAAGGTCTTCATGTTATCTTAAATTCAAACTTCATGTGTGTGTGTGTGTGTGTGTGTGTGTGTGTGTGTGTGTGTGTGTGTGTGTGTGTATCCCTTTGAACTTTGGGTTCTACATAGTTTATAGTAACACACCAAAAGGAAGGATAAAACGCTAGCAGCAGAAAGGATGGGAATTAGACCTGTGCAGCATGGCAGCATGGTGTGATCCCATAGCCCGAGAAGAAAGCAATCCACAGGACAGTGACGTCAGTGTGTGGGTGGAGGGTTGACTATTTGAGGGTTGCTGATCTATATTCTCTTAGCAGCCAGTGTGGGGCCTTTCATGCCACTCCCAACTTCTTAAAGATCTGCCTCCAGCAGTATAAACATCAAATATGAACAATAAGAAGACCCTAAGGGTTCGGTTCTGAGTGGGAGCGGGAGGGTTGGATCCAGCCCACCATGGTCCGTGTAAACAGGGCCCTTCGTGTTTCAGTGGTGCCTGCTTGGGTGTACCTGGTGATGCAGCATCCTTCTCATACCAGAGCCTCTTGGCAGACATGCTGGCTGAGGGAAGCATGGAAGAAACGCTTCCAGTTTAGGGTATCTGGCTACTGAATAAGACTCCTTGGGGAGTCTTAAGATTGATAGCCACCTTCATGTTTGAGAATGTGCTGGCCTAGAGACTGAAGGCACGTCCTCCCGGTGACTCGCTTCCTTGTGTATCTAGAATGCATTAAAACTCTGAGGACAGAGGTGTACCTGCGCCTAGTTTGGGGTCAAAGGATCAAGGTTGCCGTAGACGACCTCCAAGCAATTGAAGATATAGGTTGTCTGGGGATCCCTGGAGACAGAGGGTGATGCTATGCTGTGCATAGTCTCTCTACCTCTTTGTTTCTGTGCACATTGGCTTCAGGATATTCTTAAACATCTCAGAAGGCAAAGCAAACAACAGAGCAGGCGTTACATCTCTCTTCATTAACCAGGAGTCTCCTCACTTTCCTTAGTTTCAAGCCAAAACAGTTCAGAAATGGGCTGGGTCAAGCACATACCTCTAAAGGCAGAAGGCCTGCCCCCCATCCCCCACTGGATCTGTGTGGTTGAAGGAGGAGAATCTGATTCCAGGAAGGACTGATTGGCATGCTGTTTGTGTCCAGCATGGCACCTCATGGGACAGGTGAGGTAGATAGTGGAAACCGAGGTGCAAAGAGAGAGCGACAGGAAAGAGTGTGGAACCAGAGGTGGCGTAGGACTGAGAAGGATGAGGAATAGGGTCATTGTGTAGCATAAGCAAGCTAACTGAAAGGACATTTAGTTCTGCTCTTCAACGAAGGTGCCCCGGGCTATGTATTTCTTGCCAGCTTCCTTTCAACCTTAACTAATAACTTTTCCTCTTTAGATTCTGTCTGAGCCAGTTGGCCAAGTGTAGCAACACTTGCTGTTTATTTGTGCTTGGTATAGCTGGAATGATTCCTGGAAAGGTTCCCCTCACCACCACCAACCTTCATGTCCATAAAGTTCTACTCAGCATAAACCATCTTTTTTTTTTTTTCTTTTTTTTTTTCCGGGGCTGGGGACTGAACCCAGGACCTTGCGCTTCCTATGTAAGCGCTCTACCACTGAGCCAAATCCCCAACCCCATAAACCATCTCTTAATAGGCGAGTTGTAGTAATAGCTGCTGGTAGTATCTGTGTCTTGGCGAGATGTATCCTTCCACTGTGGATGCCAGTTGTGAGCATAAGGGAAGACATTTGCCATTAGCCGTCTCAGAAGGGAGCCTTGGGGATGTGTAGTGGAGATGATCAGAGGGGCTGCAGACCTGGAGGGGTGACGAAGGCTGCAATACACCACGGCTCCCTTGTCTGTCAAGGGTTTGACGCTGGAATCCCCAAACCAAGTCCCTTCATGGGCACTGTCTTACTTGAAGTTGCATTTCTCCCAAGAGTGGCCTGGAATAGTTGGGGGTTAAAGGTCCAGCAGTCTCACCTCAACCTGACCTTGAGCTCCATCAATAGTTGGTGTTATAGAAACCACTCCCAGAGAGTGCCTGTTTCTCATTGAATGAATTTCCTCTACCTCAGCACCTACCGTGTAGGACATGTGGGGTTTTTTTCTATCAGGACAAAAGCCAGTAAGCAAGGGGGTCAATAGGCCAGTCTTCATATAGTTCAGTTCTAGAGTTAAGATACAATGAAGGGGAATAGCCTGTTTAAGCAGGGATACTTAAAAATAACTGAACTCAACTTATTTTATCAGGGTCACAATTTGTTATTATGAATTTACAGAAAAGCCACGTGGCTTTTTTTTTTTCCTTTGAGAAAAGTGTAGCCCATACAGCCAGTGAGGCAAGTTCAGGAACCTGTAGGTTCGGGGTGAGCTTGGATGCAGACCCACACTGAGAGGATCGTAGCTACAGCCAGCGGCAGCAGAGGCTTCCCCGTCTCTCCTCCCCATGGGGTGGCAGTGTACTAATCACTGCTACATACAACATTCATGTGATGTGGCATTCCAACGTTTGACTTATAGGTCCCCGTGTGTCCCTTCTAATGCCCTCTACACTAGGGTTTTCCAGGAAGCTGGGGTCAATAGGATATTTCTTATTAACACACAGTTACAGAGCCTGGGAAATCCCAAGACCTGCAGTTAGTGAGGTGGAGACCCAGGAAGGACAAAGCTGAGACTCCCATCTGATACCTAGAGTATCAATCAAGTGCCTTCCAGTCCAAAGTCAGTGGATGCAAGACTCAGGAAGAGCTGATGCTTCTGCTCAGTCCAAAGCCATGAAAATTAGCACTGTCCCAGCACAAGCACCCAGGCGGAAGGAGTCTGCCTCTCAGTAGATTGTCTATCCCCTAAATTGTAGAGAGTAGAATGACTAGGAAGAAGCCAGAATAGAAATAAAAGAATTATAAACTCACTAGACCGACTGAATGTACACCTCTAGGGGCCTCCACCTGAACACATTCTTTCCAAGTACTCATGGAACATTCTTTAGGGTAAATCACACAATAGCCCATAAAAGAAGCCCAACTAAGTTAAAAGAATTACCGGGGGGTGTGGGGGGCTGGGGATTTAGCTCAGTGGTAGAGCGCTTACCTAGGAAGCTCAAGGCCCTGGGTTCGGTCCCCAGCTCCGAAAAAAAGAACCAAAAAAAAAAAAAAAAAAAAAAAAAAAAAAAGAATTACCGGACAGTGGGATTTCTAATCACAATCAATGACTTTAGAAAGAAAGCATTTAGAAAACTCAGAAACATTTGGAAATCAAGCAGTGTACTTCTAAATGACCAAAGGGTCAAAAATAAATAAAAAAAAGGAATGAGAAAATAGTTGGAGAGAAACAGAAATGAAGACTCAACGTAACAAAACGAATGGGGCGCAGTTAGGGAAAAAATAGCATTAACACATACATTTTAAAATGAAAAATATCAAACTTAGGACATTGTTAAAAGGATATAGACAAAAACAAGCCAAAAGTAAGAGGAAATTGAAGCATTATTAGGAGACCAGGGACCCAGAGAGATAGCTCAGTGGTTAGGACCGAGTGCTGCTTCTCCAGGACTTGAGCTGGCACCCTGACCCCCATGTTAGGCTCCACCTAGAGTTCCAGCTCAGAAGAGGTGCCCTGGCCTTTTCGGGCACCTGTGCTCACATGCATATACCCTCATTTGCATAATTAAAATTATGCTCAAAGTAGAAAATCAGCATAGCCAGAAACTGGTTCTTAGAAAACATTGACAAAATTAACAGTTTTTTTTTTAAAGCTAAATTGACCAAGGGGGGAAAAATAACAAAAAATGCTACAATTAATAAAATCAGGAATTAAACCAGAAATACTACCATCAATTTTACATAAGTTACAAGAAGGAAATCCAGGAGCAGGCACATGCTAATAAATTCTATAACTTGGGCAACAGGGACAAAGTCCTAGAAAAACACCACTTGTAGCCGTAACGAGATTGAATAATCTTTTCATGTCTAGATGGCTTCACAGATTCTCATAAGTCATGGGCTACCCATATATACAAAACTAAGGAGATAGGAGCTCACTGGGAGTGGTTTTGGACACCTGGGGCTGGAGTCAAACTGCTTGCAAGATAGGGACCAGTCAGAGGGCAGAGCAAGGCCCAAGGGGGCTAGTGAGAAAGAGCAGAAGCAAAGTAAATGGCACGCGTGTGAAAACGTGACAACCAAGGCCATTATTTTCCATGCTAACTAAAATTTAAAAAAAAAGTGAGAAAAAAAAATCTGCTCATAGACCATAAAACAGAGTTTGGGGCACGAAACCAGCTATTTCCTGAAAGCCCCTTAGCCGGATACTTTTCCATTCAGGCTCTGTGTCTTGATCTAATACGGAGGGTTTTTGAAGAACTAACATGCTAAGTATGGGTTAGTCATTTATGTCTTTGTAAAACCCATGACGCTGAGAATGTGGTCTTGAGTGGTGTGGTAGAGAAAGGAGATATTTCAGAGTTGAAACTCAAGGATGTGTGGGCTTAGCTGGATGATAAGATCAGATTTAGGATCGGAACTCGGCCACTTCTGTAGTTTCCGTAGTGCCAGGCTTGCTTGGTAGATAGTAACAGCCAAGTGTCCGCGAGGAGAGCTTTAATATCAGCCCCAGCATAAGGCCATGGAGCTGTGCAAACTGAGCTTTGGACGGGAGTCATCAGAATGGGAATGGGTTAAGGGATAGCAGTCTTCCCAGAGCCCACAAATCACCGATCGGCCCTGCAGTGTAATCTGCTGACTGACTCCTAATGGATACCCAGGCTACAGTTACTGGAAGACTTTGTCCATTTCCATAAACATTATGCTTCTTGGTGCAGGAGCGACGGCGGCTTGTTGGTTACGTACAAAATGCTCGCTGTTCTTGTAGAGAGCCCCAGTTCAGGTCCCACATCAGATGCTCACAGGGGCCTGTAACTTAAGTTTCAGGGGATCTGGCGCCCTCTTCTGGTCTCTGAGGGCTACTGCACACACATGGGGCACGGACTCAGGCACACATACATAGGCATATACTTAAAAATGCAAATCTTACAGAAAGATTCTATGTCTCTAGGAGATTAGAGTGCATAAGAGTCTTTGGATATTGGCATGACAGGTATTTTGACCTCGGTGACATAAAGCTGCTACCAATGGCAGAGGAGCCTGAGGCCAGTCTGATAGTATAGTATCAACTTTCACCATCAGTTGGGAATGGACCCCATAAACAGACAGATTGCTTTCCTTGTGTGGACGTCTCTCAGCTCAGCCTCACGTTTCAAGTCTTAGCTATACCTGGCTGCAGCCTAGGCCTGAAATTCTCCCTTGAGTCCAGTGGTAAGTTCATGTCTACTTCTCCACACACACTCATTTGGCTGGATCTATTATCAAAGGCTGTCGCTGGTTTAAGAAAAATGGAAGGTGTTCATCTCTGGCAAAGATTCCCAACTTGTGAAGTTGATGGTTACCAAGCTGATGTTTCCAACTTAATTGAGAACAGTCGAGTGGGATCCCTATGTGGCTGTTAATTTAGTAGACTTGAATTCCTTTGGTTTAATGGAAACAATCTCAGACTAATTAGCCAGTTCCTCCAGGGGCTAGCCTTGGTTTTGAGTTGGATCTTCTGGGTGCATCCTTTGCCCAAGCTTCTTAGAGCAAGCTCTACAAAGCACCGGGCTCTCTGTCTGCCTAAATTTCACATCTAGACTTCAAACCAGACCCTCAAAGTTGCTAATGTTTATAATCAAAACCAGAGTCTAGCCAGTGCCTGAACGCTGAGACTGGGTTTTGTTTTTCTAGCTGCATTTTCAATGACAAAATGCTGAAGGCGTTTGTTTCCTGGCTGTCCCCAGGAGACACGCTAAGACAAGAGGAGAGACTCACATTGGAGTGGCAGGAAAAAGTCAGCCCCCTCAGAATGGCTCTCAACAAATCAAATCGCACACTTCCCATTGAGCATTTTTATAAGACTAGTGATTTTAAATTTTTAAAACTTGCTTTTTTTTTTTTTTTTTTTTTTTTTGTCTGCCTGTTCTTGAGGTTGGCTGTGGGTTTAACTAAGTTTCTGCAGGTTCGTGTTTTCCAAGTTTTCTACGTGTTCCAAAATATTACAAGGCACAGATAAGGGCCGATCTCAGTTGCGTCACATCTTAGTTAAAATTCCCATTGCAGTGGTGAAACACCATGAGCAAAAGCATGTTGGGGAGGGAAGGTTTATTTTGTTTGTGCTTCTACATCCCAGTCCACCGCTGAAGGGAGTCAGGACAGGGAACGCAAAGAAAGCAGGAACCTGGAGGCAGGAGCTGATGCAGAGGCCATGGAGGGGTGCTGCTTACTGGCTTGCTCCTCATGGCTTGCTCAGCTTGCTTTCTTATAGAACCCTGGACCTCCAAGCCCAGGGATGGCACCACCCAAAGTGGACTGTGTCCTCTCTCATCAACCACTAATTAGGAAAATGCCTCACAGCTCAATCTTATGGAGGCTTATTTTTTTCTTTCAATCAGGGCTCCCTCCACTCTGGTGACTTTAACTTGTATCAAACTGACACACCCCTAGCCAGCACATGTCCCAAGGCACCTGCAGCCATCCGCTTCATCTTCATAGACCTGCGTCCCTGTGATCGGAGTTTTAGCCAGTTGTGGCACGGCCCTTCCACCTTGCGCCTGAAGCTGCATGTCCTCCCACAAAAGCTTCCTCGACAGACAGAGCCGTGGTAAAAACAGGGCTTGGTTTTGGGATGCAAATCAAATTTGGCCAGTTTGGCTTGACTCTCAGGGTTTTTAATGTCCAAGTTCAAGCTCATGGCTCAGAAGCCCCAGCACGTTGGTCTCTGAGTTGATGCCAGACAGTGGAGGCCTGGCATTAGCGCTGAGGTCAGAGACACACATCCTGCCTCCCTTAATCTTATAATGAGTCCCTTCTGCTTAGGGAGTCCCTTGGGGTTCATTGTGAAGCCAGTACCAGTTATTGTAATAATTAAAAGGCTGGTGTAACACGTGCAGCTTCTGGACTCAAACAGCAAGGCATCAGATCCCAGTTCCCCCCGATCAGGGGATACACAGATCTTTGTCTTCTCTTTGTGAGACCTTGGGCGGGTTGTGCACGCAGGATAGCCTGGGTTCTTCAGCCATGAAGCACAGACAGGGCTGCAGTGTGCGGTGAGCTGTGAAAGGCGAAGGGAGCACCCCACACTGTGTGTGGCCATTGGGAGGCACCCGATACATACAGGCGATCACTACACAATGATACTTATTTAACAAGTAAGGAGTTGGGGGGGTTTATTGGAAGCAAAGTAAACAGGTCTGCTTCTTAGTCCCCTGTCCCTCTGGGAAGCCAGACCAAGTTCACAAATGCCGTGCCCCACATCCTCCTGGTGGCCACATCCCCAGATATCTCTTCAAGAACCTGGAGGAAATAAAAAGGCTTGTAATTCATACACTGAGGCTCCTTGAGGGGGGCCGGGGGAGGGCAGGAGTGGGCAAGCACACACTTGGGGGTGTTACACGGGCGACTCAAAAACAAAGCAGGACTTTGTCCTGTGGCTTGGCTTGGCTTTTTGTCATAATGTTGAGTTAATTTTGAAGTTTCTAATAAAACAATAGAGAAAAGTGTGAACCGTTTGCATCGACGGCAGCGTGCGCATGCATTGAAGAGGCTTCGAGAGCATCCGTGCTCATTAAAATGTAGCCAAGGTCTCAGGAACCTGACAGGTACAGGGGGCCATCCCCCGGCACCCTTTACCAACCCTGTTGACACCCAGCCATCCTCAAAGTGGCAGTGGCAGTGGCAGTGGCAGGTGGAGCCTTAAATGTCTGCCTAGTTGGAAAAAGCTGGCTCTTGCACAGGGCTCTCTGTGCTCCGAATTCTTTCTTTTTACTTTATAATGCTAATGAATGAACCCCCAGCAACCGATCGCTAAGCTCAACGACAGAAACAAGAGATGCCTCTTTATCTTTCCGCTTTCACCATTAACTGCACTTGTCCTACAGGACATGAGGCATGAACTCATCTTGAGAAGTCCTCTTGCCTCTCTGGCTCAAGAAAACTCCCTGGCGAATCTTTCTTCCTACTTTAAATGTTTCTGCTCCTAAATAGAATTTGAGAAGTCAATAAAAGCGAAAACACACACGTTAGAACAGTGCCCCGGTGTCTGGCTTACTGAATAGTTATGGGCCGGATCTAAACAATTACAGGGCAGAACATCACCGCCTCTACGAAAGGTCTCCATCCTCCTTCCTTGTACTGAGCCACCCCCACGTGTGCTCAGGGAGGCTTCCCACATGCCTGGCTTTTCCCAGTCCTGAATTGTATTGATTTTGAACTTTCTATATGGACTTGGAGAGGGTGACATCTTGACTGGATGGAGATGGGCCTAGGCTGGTGAGACGCATCTCTGCGGAGGCCTGTGGGGACATTTCCAGTGAGGATTGATGAATGGTGAAGGCTTCCCCTGAATGTGGATGGTACCATCTAATAATCTAGGACCCTAGGCAGAATAAAGGGTGGGGTGGGGCAGGGAGCCAGCCAGCCCAGGATTGGGTTTCCATGCTTCCTGGCTACCTTGATGTGAAATGTTCTGTTCTGCTCTGCCACCCCCTCCCCACCATGAGGACCTGACAGGATTGGTCCCAGGGATAGGCATATGACGTAGGCCAGCAAGTTGGTATTTCCCAACGGGAAAGGCAGTACGTATCTCTCTCCCTCATGGGCAGCAATATGTCATAGCAGATTCCTGAGTCAGTCTGTTGACTACTCAGCCCTTGTCATATTGCCAGCCAGTTGTAATATCCATCATGGGTTATTTCATTTCCCCATCTCTTATCCTCTGTTCCTCATGTGTAAGTGGGAATTGTTCCATCAGGTCATTTCAGACACTGAATGAGCCCCTGGAACCATGCCGGGAGCCACTGCATAAATGTACTTTTATTCCCGACTCTGAGCTATGAAGGCGTCAGGCTAGGCTGAGGTGCCCCGTACACTGCTTGCAAGAAGAGCATTGATGTTGCTTGGGCATGCTACCTCCCAGATGTCCATCATGCCTCTGAGTCTTTGCCATCCCGCTGTCTAACCTGTCATCTACCCTTTCATTCCAACAGAAAGTATCTATTTCTCCTTCACGGAAAGATGGGCTGATGTCCTTTGAGGTGGCCTTCCCACACTTTCCCAAGTAGACACATCCTCATCCCACCATCTTGTAGAGCTGCCCCTGAACAGTGTGTTTGTACGTATATATATGTGTGTGTGAGTGTGTGTGTGTACGTGAGTGTGTGAGTGTGTGTGTATGTGTGTGTATGTGTGTTTGTGTGTGTGTATGTGTGAGTGTGTGTGTATGTATGTATGTATATGTGTGTGTGAGTGTGTGTGTGTGTGTTTGTGTGTGTGTATGTGTGTGTATGTATGTATGTATGTATATGTGTGTGTGAGTGTGTGTTTGTGTGTTTGTGCTTGTGTGTGTGAGTGTGTGTATGAGTGTGTGTGTACGTGAGTGTGTATGTGAGTGTGTGTGTATGTGTGTGAGTGTGAGTGTGTGTGTGAGTGTGTGTGTATGTATGTATGTATATGTGTGTGTGAGCGTGTGTTTGTGCTTGTGTGTGTACGTGTGTGTGTACGTGAGTGTGTATGAGTGTGTGTACGTGAGTGTGTATATGAGTATGAGTGTGTGTGTGAGTGTGAGTGTGTGTGAGTGTGTGTGTATGTGTGAGTGTGTGTGTGTATGTATGTATGTATATGTGTGTGTGTGTGTGTGTGTGTGTGTGTGATTGCAGTGTAACAGTTTCCTCCTTCCATCCTGCACGGAAGCTTCCTTAAGCAGAGGTAAACAAATCCAAAGAGCTTTAGGACACTGACCAGATTAGACCCCTCTCTGCAAGAGTAAGTGGAATCAAGCTCCAAAGAAGACTCTCAGAAGAACAAAAGCTGCAAAGAGGACTCAGAGAGCAGACTGGCGGCCTGGAAGAAGCAGAAACCAGCACAGCTGCCTGCCTGCCTCTGACACCAGGAAAAGACACCCTCCGACCTGCTGAGCGGCCTGCAGGCTGCAGTGGGCCCCAGGTCCTCACTCATGTTGGGGTGGGCTTCGGTGATGCAGCTCCTGTGGGTCATTTCTGCTCCTGTAAGGAACCCCTCACCCATACTCCTACATGTAACCCCAACAAAACTCATCGGTTTACCAAGCTAGACTTTGATGGTATCTGTAATTTTGGTCTGTTGTGGATTCCCTATCTGGGGTGAGTATATGTGAGTGTTGTTATCTCACCAGGAACAGTTTTGACATGAGAGTTATCTGCAAAACTCCTAGGGCAGCCTCCTAAGACGTCATGTGCCCTGTCTGTTCTGGTGCCATTTAGAGCTTAGGTGCAAAAGCCTGAGATGTACTGGGAGATGTAGTTGAGGGGAGGAGGAGGAGAGTGGGAAAGGAGGAGAGAGAGGGAGAGAGAGAGAGAGAGGGAAAAGAGGAAGAGGAAGAAGAAAACGACTAAGACAAAGAAGAGGAAGATAAAGAAAAGAAAGAGAGAGGAAGAGGAGGAAGAGGAAGAGAAAGATGAAGAAGAAAAACAAGAAGAAGAGGAAGAAGAAGAAGAAGAGGAAGAAGAAGAAGAAGAAGAAGAAGAAGAAGAAGAAGAAGAAGAAGAAGAAGAAGAAGAAGAAGAAGAAGAAGGAGAAGAAGAAGAACAAGAACAAGAACAAGAAGAACAAGAAGAAGAAGAACAAGAATAATGAAGGACTGGTTCCACTTAGTTGAGGAGGTGAAAATTGTTAACTGTTGACCCATAAATGCATGCACATGTATTTCAAAAATTTTACATGTGATAAAATAAAAAACATACACAACCCCCTGGCAATGGGCAAAGAGACATCTTGTTGGTGGTGGTGTCCTTCTGTCAGTCAGGGGCATAGCACATGGCAGTCCTTTGTTCGTCCTAGCTTGATGCCTGGCTTGGTGGCCAAAGCTGTCTTATGCCAAGGACTCATAAAAATCAAATCGAATCAAACCCTGGCGACACAGTAAAAAGGAAGAAGACAGACAGACTTGTGATCTGCCATGCCACGCAGTGTGGGCTAGGAAAGGTACCACAGACCTGCCCTCCGTCTCTCAGCACTAGTGGGCCATAGACACACATGTGCCCCACCTACTGCCATGTACCATAGTAGAGGGAGGAAGAGACAGATAGAGACCTGCGGACCACTATGCTATCCACAGTCCTGTGCTAACGGAGGACGCCATTCAGGGGCCCACCTGTCAGCCACATGGCCAGCCTACAGCCTACAGTGCGCAAGTATGTTGTGGTCAGATGCGAGAGTCTGGATCCATGACTTCACAGGAGCAGGGGTTGGTGTCTATGCCTGTGGCCACATGGATGTCCAGGGCTGTGCAGAACTGGCCCTGTCCTCTCTGGCTGTGGCAATTCTGGAAAGCTGAGCCCATCTGCCACAGGTATTAACACTCAGGGGAAGGGGCCCTGTACCTTGCCCAGATAGCACAGTGGAGCTGACCCTGGTGGTGGGGGTGCAGGTTAGCTAACCCAAGGGTGAAGGCAGGACAGAGCTAGTCTTACCACTTGTCTGCTGTGAGGTGGTTTGGGGGTGAGAATGATGTACCCCACCACCACCTGTGGTAGTTGGGAGAGCTAGCCTTGTCCCCTCACTGGCTATAGCACTCTGGAGAGCAAGTCCTGTTCCTTGCCTGGGTGATAGGTGCAGCTGGCCCTGATGTTAAGGCCCCAGTGGTGGGGGAGCAGGAGAGTTCTCCCCGCCCCTCAAGAGCTGTAGCACTTGAGAGAATGAACCCTGAGCCTTGACTGAGCAGCATAGTGAGTTGGCTCAGAAGGTATGGGTGTGAGTGACCACGTCAGAGGGCGTGATTGCAGGAGAGCTGACCCTGACTCCTGCCAGTGGTGGTGGTGGGTGGCTTAGCTGGAGCAGTGCCTGAGAGCTCTCCCTGGAGATCCAGATAAGGGAGAGCCAGCACTCTGACCAACTTTGCTACGACCCAGACCCAGATTCAGGGCTCTGAGATGGATCATCTGCAAATGGGATACATGGTCCTGCTGACCCAAAGCTGGAGGAGCTCCATGACACAGGAACAACAGGAAAACTGGGAGGAGTCCCAGTGAGGAGGATTCAAGGTTGATGCTGTCACAGAAGCCAGAGCCTCGAACCAGGCCAATGACTCATTGCAATAAACATTTGCAAGTGAAGATGTGTGGACAGAGGGGTGTACTGTGGGACACTGTGACACACTACAGCTTTCACGATAAGATGTTTCTATGTTGTTTGTTTGGTTTTCATTTGGGGTGTGTATTGTGGGGGGGTTGCAAGGGAGAAAGGCAGATATGAGGGGACCAGGAGATGAGAGGGACTGGAGTGCATGATGTGAAACTCACAATGAATCAATAAAAAGCAAACAACTAAAACAGGAAAAGAAAAAACAAGAAATATATATGTATGTGCATATTTATATGTATGTGTATGTATATATTTGTTTTTTCACATAGGGTTTCTCTTTGTAGTCGTGGCTGTCCTGGAACTCACTCTGTAGACCAGGCTAGTCTTGAACTACAGAATGCATCTGACTTTGCCTCCCAAGTACTGGGATTAAAAGTGTGCATCACCACTGCAGGGCAAGAAGTATATACTAAGGCTGTCTCTGACTTGCTAAATGTTGTCATTTGGATCTTAATGCCTCACAGACCCATGTGTTGAGGGGTGAGACCCCAGCTTACACCTTCCAGAAGTGAAGCTGCTGGGAGCTCTCTGGTTGTTCTCAGGGGGTACAGTGGCACCCCACCATCCACTCCTTTCTTCTTTAGAATACCTGCTGTGAGGTAAATGGATTTGTTCTGCCTTGTGCCTTGTGTGGAGGGATCCATGGTACACTTCCCCTCCCCAGAGGTCTCAAAGCAATATGTCCTCCTGAACAGGGGCCAGAATCCCCAAACCACTGTGTGACAAAGTAAACCTTTGCGTTTTGTAAGTCGATTTGTCTCGGTTATTTGCTATAGTAACGGAAAAAAGCAAGCACGCTGAGGTGGATGGCTGTCTCAAAGAGGAGCCCCTTTGTGAACCAGCTGTAAGCTGGATTAGCTGCTTTATAGTTGATGAAACAAGAGGGCATCAGACTCTGGTTATTCAGACGCGCGCGCGTATTTGGCAGAAACCTTCTAGAAAACGAACATGGGGAGCCTGTTACGGCAAGGAACGTGACAGAGAGTACTTGGAAAGATAAAACTGAAGCTTTCAAGTCCCGGTTAGATTATTGAGAAATAAGAATGCATGCTGCCATTTTTGCTGAGTGGTGATATTTGCATATGTGACAGAGCCAGTGTTTCTAAGTAATTATAGACTAATAATATCATGCTGTGATATCCAACGGGTACATACACTGCAGAAATATTAAATTGAGGTGATTATCCCTTCCTCCTAACCTACTAATAGTGAGAGCACTGGGAATCGTTTGCAATCTGGAAACCTACAGTGACTGGGTCATGTGACAGGACAGTGTGTATTATTATTTATTACCGTGGTCATGTGACAGGGTAGCTCACGGACGTGCACTCCCCTCGTCTGACACTTGTTCCTTTTTACCAGGGCTGTTCCTTCTGCAGTGCTGCCCGTGCCTCTCCCAACCACTTTTCTATTCCGTTGCCGTGAGATCCTTATTTCAGACCCCACGTGAAAGTGAGGCCACACAGCATGCATTTCTCTGTGTCTGCCTTATTTTCCTTATCATAATTTTCTCCAGTTTCACAGATGGTGTCACAAATAACAGGTTTTCATCCATTTAAAAGGCTGGGTAGTTCTCAGATGTGTGTAGACGCCGTGTTATTCATCTCCCCTCTGTGGGGAATTAGGTTGTTTCCATATCCTGGGTTGACAGAAATGGATGCAGGTATCTCCTCAGGACCAGTTTCAACTCCCCTGGATGCATTCGCTCAGTACTGAGTTTGCTAGGTACCACGGTAAATTTAATCTTAGAGGTCTTTGCAGAACCTTTAATAGTTTTTTTTTCAAAGTGACTGTTGACCACAGTGTCTTTGGTTCCTTTTACTTCTGCATTCTTACATACTCAAACTCATCTTTTGATAATATGTTATTTTTGTTTGACTAAAACAAAATGAGAACTGTATTATCCCATAGTTCTGTGGGCGAGAGTCCAGAGCTGAGCTATTACCCGGCCCATGCTCCCTCTAAAATCACAGCGGCAAAGCCTTCTTTCCCCTTTGCTTGCTTCTGCTGGTAATCTTTGAGCTACATATTTTAAAATAATTTTTAATGGTTTTCACACTTATTCACTATCCTTTGTTTCTATTAGCCCCTCGTTGTCCTACTCCCTCGTCCCATCCTCTCCCACTGGTCCCCTATCCTCCAAATAGTTTACCTTCTGTTTTGATGTCGTATGTAACAGGTCAGGCATGAGAGAGAAGAGGTAGTGTTTGTCTTCCCGACTGAGTTATTTCCCCCAACACGATGATTCTCGGATCATTTTCTTGAGAATGAAACAACTTCGTTCCCCATACGGCTGAGTAAATGCTCGTTGTGTGTCCCACGTTTCCTTGTCTATGAATCTCCTGATGGGTCTCCAGGCTGCTTTCATGTCTTGGCTATGTGATCGGTGCAGCAACAGATGGACGGGCAAGTACCTCAGGCATTCGCTGGCTTAGGTCCCTTTGGCTATGGTCTTGGTTAGGTTTTCCTCACTGTGAACAGACACCGCGTCCAAGGCAACTCTTGCACATAAAACATTTAATTAGAGTTGGCTTACAGTTTCAGAGGTTCAGACTATTATCATCATGGCAGGAAGCATGGCAGCCTGCAGGCAGACATGGTGCTGGAGAAGGAGCCAAGAGTTCCACATCTGGAGCCAAAGCAGCTAGAAGACTGCTCTCTGCAGGTAGCCGAGAGGAGACTGTTTTCCGCAACGGGTGGAGCTTGAGTATAGGACTACGGAGCCCACCCCCACAGTGACGTACTTCCTCCAACAAGGCCACACCTACTCCAATAAGGCCACACCTCCTATTTGTGCCTCTCCTTGGGCTAAGCATATTCGGACCACCATAGTATGCACCAGGAATGGAATGGCTTGGTCTGTTTTTAGTGTTTTGAGGAACATTCATACTGGTTTAAATAGTGGCTGAAGTAGTTTATAATCCAACCCAATAGAGATTCGCTTTTCTCCATGTCCACATCAGCATCTTTTTCATATTTCAATGCTTTAAAGTTAAGATATCTTTGGAGTAGTTGGTTTCATTTACACACACACACACACACACACACACACACACACACACACACACACACACGTGCACACTCACGCACACACACCCACACCCACACGTGCACACTCACGCACACACACCCACGCGCGCACACACACACGCACACACGCACGCATGCACACACACGAACAATGCACGCATGCAAATCCACACACATCTGTGCACAGGCACACACGTACATGCATACATGCATGTGCTTGCTTAGATTTTTTTTTCAAAACCTATTTTATAAGGGTTCTCAAACACTTCGGACCACCCCCCCCACCCCCACAGCCCACTGTCCAAAGGTAGGGGAGAAAAGATGGGAAATAGGACAGTGGGGATGAGGACCTGGTTAGAAGTAGTTCCTTGGGGCGATTCCAACTGTTTGTCAGGATACCACCAGTCCAGTTCAATAGTGTCGGGATACCAAACACAAATCAGCACCAGCGTCACGATCCGGTAGAAACCACCAAAACGGGCACGAGTCAGTAGGAGTGTCCAGACCGAGCTGGGATGCCAGGTGAATTCTCTGCCATGTCTCTCTCCACTGCAGCGAAGATCAGTGAAGACTGGAGACCGACAAGGCATTGCAAGGCTAGCTATGCAAGCGCCCGTCACTGTCTATTGAGTCCTATTCATACTCTCTCCAGACATCGTGTCCTCCCACAGGTCCGCCTCAGCAAAACAGCAAATGGGTCTGCATCACCTGACACAACCAGAAACTTCCACTTACACACACACACACACACACACACACACACACACACACACACACACACCATTCTACATATTGACTCTTCCCACTGTTTGGACAAAGATGGAGTTTTGGTGTAGTTTTTATTTGCATTTCCTTTATGACTAAGAATGTGGAGCACTTTTTCTTATATATTAATTGGCCATTTTTATTTCTTCTTTTGAGAATTCTTTTTTTTTTTTTTTCCGGAGCTGGGGACCGAACCCAGGGCCTTGCGCTTGCTAGGCAAGTGCTCTACCACTGAGCTAAATCCCCAACCCCTTCTTTTGAGATTTCTATGTTCAGTTTATTTTCTCCTTTACTGTTTAGGTGATTAGGGTTTTATTTATAATAGAAAGTGTGGTGCCACACACTTGTAATCTGAGTGCTCAGATTACAGGCAGAGGAGTGAGGATCTCCTGGCCATCCTTGGCCACATAGTGAGTACCAGGCCATCCTTGGCTACATATGAGTCAGAGGCCATCCTTGGCTACATAGTGAGTCAGAGGCCATCCTTGGCTACATATGAGTCAGAGGCCATCCTTGGCTACATATGAGTCAGAGGCCACTCTTGGCTACATGAAACCTTGTGTCCAAACAATAGTTTTTTTTGGTCTAGATATAATCCCCTGTGAGGCTGGCATATTTCCCCCAGTCTATAGACATCTCTTGGCTATGGTGATTATTTTCTTTGTGTAAATGTATAAATATTTGCTGAGTTTTAAATTCTTTCTTGAACGGTTGGTGCTCCTTTAAAGAACTTCTTGACTATACTTATGTCTTAAAGTTGTCACTTGAAGTTGTGTGTGTGTGTGTTTATGTGTATATGTATATATATAGTGTGTGCATGTATATGTGTGTGTGCATGTGCATCTGCATGTGTGCGTGTGTTTGTGTGTATAGGTTTTTAGACAGGTACCTAGCCTCAGTCTCTACATTTTATATTTACAGCATCACTCTTAGAAGTAAGCTTTTCTCCAATTTCTGCTGTGATGCCTTTATTGAAGGTCATGTGACTGTAGGCACATGCATTTATTACTTGGTCTGCAGTTCTTTTTGTCTCATGTGCCTGTTTTTCTATGTTGCCGCCATGCTGCCTTAGATTACTATGGCTCTGTAGTATAATTTGGGGTCAGATATTGTGATACTTTTAGCACTGGTCTTCAGCCTAAGATTTGGCTATTTGAGGTTTTCTTTGTTTTATGAATTTTAGGATTTTTCACATTTCTGTGAAGAGTTTCACTGGAATTTTGATAAGGGTTATGTTGAATTTCAAGGTAGTATACCTATTTTCACAATATTAATTCTGCCAGTCAATGAACACTGGTGGTCTTCTTATCTTCTAGTGTTTTCTTTAATCTTTTTCTCATAGTGTTATAATTTTTATTTCCCATTGGTTATTTTAGTGTGCCATTGAATTTGGTTTGCAGATAGTTCGTTGAGTAGTTTTGTATCTATGCTCGCCAAGGAAATGGGTTTAAAGTTTCCTAGTTTGCTGTATTCTTACCTGGTTTGGGTATCAGGGTAATGCTGACTTCACAGGATTAATCTGCCATTGTTTCTTCGATTTCATGCAGTAACTTGAAGAACATTAGTATTAGCTCTCCTTGAGAGACCTGATGGAATTCAGCTGTAAGTCCGTCTATCTTTCGCTGTGTTGTTATTTTTGCTGTTAGGAGACTATTACTGCTTTAGTCTCATTGCTCATTATAGATATTTTTTTTTCAAAGTTTTTTTTTTTTTTTTGGTTCTTTTTTTCGGAGCTGGGGACCGAACCCAGGGCCTTGCGCTTCCTAGGCAAGCGCTCTACCACTGAGCTAAATCCCCAGCCCTATTATAGATATTTTTAAGTTGTCATTTCCATCTTAGCTTAATTTTGCATAATATATGTGTCTAGAGGTTCATCCATTTCCTCTTGATTCTCTGCCTATTTGGAATTTGACGTCTTTTCTTTGAAATGCTACTGTGATCAAATACTCGGCCGAAACCAACTCAAGGGGCTAAGTGTTTATTTTGACTCACAGTTTGAGGGAACAGGCCATTACCGTGTACAGGTCACAGCAGCAGAAGTCTGAAGCAACTGGTCAAAGAGTATCCACAAAGAAGAGGCAAAGAGGAATGGATTCTGTATTCATCCCACTTTCTTCGTTTAGACTGTCCAGGACCCCAGCCTAGAGAATGATGCCGGCCACAGTGGGCTGGTCTTCCCACTTCACTTCACTTAATCAAGACAATCCCTCACAGGCATGACCAGAGGGCCTTCCAGGAGAGTCTAGATCTCATCAAGTTGACAGTAGAAATAACGACACGGCACCTGTTGTCATTGTCCCCCCTTTATCTCTAATTTTATTTACTTTAATCTTCTCTTTCTTTTGGTTCATTTGTCTAAACTTTAGACTCTAACTGTTTCCTCTCACTACCGTTTCTTTTCAAAGAGCCAACTCTTCACTGACTTGTTGCACTATTCTTTTTGTGCCCATGTCACTGATTTCTGCTTCGATTGTCATGATTTTTCCTTTGTGCTTTTTGAGCTTTGCTTGTTCTTTGTCTTGAGATATTGAGGTATATCATTAAGTTATTACTTCGATATCTCCCTAAATTTTTAGAACATGTAACATTGATAACTATAAACTTTCATCACTGTCTTGGCTGCATGTAAAGTTTCTGAATTTTTTGTGATTACGTTTTCTTTTTAATCAAGGAATTAAAAAACATTCTTCCCTGTTTCATCAGTGGACCACTGGCCATTAAATAGTGTTTTATACAACCTTCCCAGATTTGTATGGTTTCTGTATTATCTCTTCCTATTTATTGTATACACTATGATCAGATGGGATAAAGGAAATTTTTGATTCTTTTGTATCTGTTCCTTCTTAATGGATGGGCTTGGATGGATCTATTTTAGACAAAGCTTCACGGGCCGCTAGAAGAATGTGCAATTTGCAGCTGTTGGGTAGAATCATCCGTACGTGCCCCTTAAGTCCGTTTGATCTTGGTGAGGTTTAACTTCAAAGTTTCTTTGTTGCATTTTAGCTTGGGCGATTTATCTGTAGAGATAGTAGGATGTCTGTCTTACTCACTGTTCTATTGCTGTGAAGAGTCAGGGTGATAAGGCAAACTTATAACACAAGGCATTTAATTGGAGGCTTGCCGAGTTTCCCAGGGTTATCCCATGACCACCGTGGCAGGGAGCATGGTAGGCAGGTAGTCATGGTGCTGGAGTAGCAGCTGAGAGTTTACACGTGATCCACAAGAGGAGGCAAAGAGAGAGACTGTGCCTGAGGTGGGCTTTTGAAATCTCAACGCCTTCCCCGAGTGACTTACCTTTTCCAACAAAGCCATAACTCCTAGTCCTTTCTAAATAGTCCACCACAAAAATATGAACTTTGGCGGGGCGTTTTAATTCAAACCACCACATTCCACTCCCCGGGCGCCATAGGCTTGTAGCCATATTACAATGCAAATGTGTTCATTTCAAACCCAAAGTCCCCAGTCTCTCATGGTCTCTTCTAAGACCCAAGACAAACAAGAAATCAACTAATCAAGGAATTGCATATTTCTCTTTTTAAAATTTTTTTATTGATTCTTTGTGAATTTCACATCATGCACCTCAGTCCCTTGCATTTCCCTAATTCCCTCATATCTGCCCTTTGTTCTTGTAACCTCCTCCCAAAATAAAAACCACACGCGCACATACACACACACACACACACACACACACACACACACACACACACACACACGGCATAGAAAACATCTCATTCTGGAAACTGCAGTGTGTTACAGTGTCCCACAGTACATCCCTCTGTTTACCTCTTCACGTGTAGATGTTCATTGCAGTGAGTCATTGGTCTGGTTTGAGGTCTCTGGCTTTTGTGACATCATCAATATTGGATCTTCATTGGGACTCCTCTCAGTTTACCTGTTGGTGAGGTGTTTCACTGAGATCGTGTCGCTTTGGATCAGTAGGACTGTCCCTTTCATGTGTCCCAATCATTTGCAAGTGGTATAGATGTTGGGGTGGGCCAACTCAGAGCCTTGGATCTGGGCCTGGATGGTAGCTGAGCTGATCGGCGGGCTGTCTGTCCCTGATCTACACCATCAGTGTGTTCTTCCCAGCACTGCTCCCACTAGGCCACCCAGTGTTGCCATTGGCAGGAGGCAGGGTCAGCTTTCCTGTTCTCTTGCCCTTGGGCTGGCTCGTTTGCACTTACACTTCCAGAACCAGCACCACTGTCTTGCGCAGCCAAAGCATAGGGGCTCTCCCAAATACCACAGGTGGTGCTGGGAGAGGGTATCCCTCCACACACATGGCAGACAAGTGGTTGGGCCAGCTCTCTCTCTCTCTCTCTCTCTCTCTCTCTCTCTCTCTCTCTCTCTCTCTCTCCTCTCTCCCCCTTGGGGCCAACTCACTTGCACTTCTAACACTGGGGTCAGTCAGGCGAGGTGCAGAGACTGCTGTCCCGAGTGCTGCAGCTGGTGAGGGGCAGGGCTAGCTCTCCCACACTCAAGACCCCATGGGAAGCTTTCCTGACTCCTGGAGATGGTGTGCCCATGCCAACCATGGTAGACAAATGGCAGGGTCAGTCTTCAGGCTAGGTCACCCCAACACACACACACACACAACATCACCAGGGACAGCTCCACTGTGCTGCCTAGACAGCACAGGCTTGCTCTCCAGAGTGCCGCTGCCAATGAGAAATGGGGTTAACTCTCCAGAATGCTGCAGCCGGTGAGGGGCAGGGCCAGTTCTGCATACCCCCAGGGACATCGATATGATCCCTGGTGGCTGCTCCAACTAGGGATGTCTCCATGTTGTCTAGTGGTAATCTGAGCCACTGACTTCAACACTAATCACCGTGGCTTCATAGCCACAGACTCAGACGTGGCCCTCAGTGGCAGCTCAGGTTGGGACATCACTATGACCTCAAGTGGCGGGGCTGGACACTCACAACAAGCTCCTCCTCTCACCCTCAAGTTCCATCTCTCTTTACAATGCCCAGGCTGCTCCACCTTTTTTCTCCTCCCTCGTGTCCACCACTTGCACACACATTGCGGCCCCTCCTGTTCCAGGCTGACTTCGAGGCTGGCAGTACCCTGGGTCATATTCTCCATCAGTGCTGCATGGCCTGCCTGTGCTGTGGCTAGATGGCAGGTCTGTGGATAACATGGTGGTCTGCTGGCCTATGTCCATCTTCCTCCTCCTGCACTGCACTGCCATAAGACAGCTGTGGCCACCACGCCAGGCACAAAGCTGGGATGAGCAAGGGGCTGCCGTCTGCTCTGCCCCGCCCCTGATGTATGCTACCACCCACATGAGGGTGGGGGCTCCCGTGTCTCACCTCAATTAACCGAATCTTGATAATCCCTTGGAGGGAGTAGGTTCCTTCGGAATCTTACTATTTCAGTGATTCTAGATCCTGTCAAGATGACAATTGACAATAGTCATCAAAACTTCTCCCCTCGAGTCCAGGGTGGGGTCGTGGATCGGAGGTTGGCAGTGCATGACTTTAACCCAGTGCCGGGAGGCAGAGACAGGCAGATCTCTGTGAGTTTAAGGCCAGCCTGGTCTACAGATCGAGTTCCAGATTCACCATGGTCACACAGACAGACTCTGTCTCAAAACAAAACAAGGATAACCCCCTTACCCGGCCAACGTGGTGTTCAAACACTGCTCTTCAGTTACAGCCTTCTGCTTTATCTCCCTGTAAGATCTTGGCCATCTCCTAATGCAAAAATCTACCGAGTTAAACTTGAGTCGATTTAAGCCCCCATAGTCCTAAAAGTTTAAACACTAGCCAGAAGTGAAAACGCAGAGTGGGTCTTTTCTGAGACATCAAAACAAGCTACAGGTTTCCAGAACACAATGGCACGTAGTAAATGCTCCCTTTCAAAAGGCAAGAACCGGCCATAGCAAAGGAAGGTTGGACCAAAGCAAGACTGAAACCCAGGAAACTTCAGGAAAACAACCAATCCTGCAGTCTGGCACCAGAGCTTAGGCTGAATCACCGGGGCCCCTGCAGGCTTTGATAGCCCGGTTCTGTTCTGTTACCTCCAGCACATCCAGTCCGTTCTCGGAGCTGGTTCCACTTCGAGCCTGCTACTTCCCTCAGGGAACATCTCATGGCCCTGGCATTTCCAACACTCGGGGGTCTCCATTGTGACTTAGACGACTCCACGAAGTGACTCCCGGAGCCTCCTTGCTCTAAGAACTTCCTTAGCCAAACAAATGAGCTCATCATTCCTGTATCCGACCTCACTCAAGGTCTCAGGACACGGGCAGCTGCACCTAGATTATTTTCCCCGGTCGCACAAATGCTCCCTAGCGGGTTTCTGAGGCAGGTGGGTCCTCTCTGAAACTACCCGGCTAGGCTTCATTGTTAATGGTTTTTCTTGCCAAGCCCCCACTGCAAGATCCTATTCAGTGCTACCTGCAACACTCTATGTCTTTTAATGGCCCCCAAATTCTAGTCTCTTCCATATTTCTCCTACTCACCAGCCCCAAAGGCCTATGACCCACTTGGTTGGATCTATCACAGCGACAGTGTTGGTGCTAATTTTCTGTATTCGTTACTTTTCTAGTTGGTGTCACAAGACACCCATCAAAAGCAAGTGAGGGTGCAGTCCTTCACAGCTGACAGAGTAGCAAGAACGTGGGTAGTCACGTTGCACCCACAGTCATAAAGCAGACAGGGGGATGCTGGCCTCAGCTAGCTCTCTCTTTTCATACAGTCTGGAGCCCCAGCCTGTTTAATGATGCTGGTTCTGGGTTTCACTGCCAGGGTGTCTGTCTTAAAAATTGGTTCCTTTTCAATATGGTGCCTGGTCACAACTCCCTCTAAGGCATGGCGAGAGACAACACGAATCTCCTTTTCAACACCGACCCTTCTTACCTGTTAGAGTTACTGCCTCACTAAAACCACCAACCCAAGACTCCCAACTGCCTTCGAAGGTTTGAGCACTGTCGACTTGTGGCAGAAGGAGGAGGAAGAGGAACATTGATTCTACTTTCTTTTTTAGAGAGAAGAAGATGGGGTCATTTTCAGCTTGTTTGTTTGTTTGATACAGGGTTTCTCTGTGTAATAGCCCTGGCTGTCCTGGAACTCACTCTGTAGACCAGGCTGGCCTCAAACTCACAGAGATCTATCTGCCTCTGCCTCCAAGTGCTGGGATTAAATGTGTGAACCACCACTCCTAACTCAGCTTTTTATAAAAGATTATTTTATTTTTAATTATGTGTATGTGTGTGCACACATGTGTGCCAATGGCTGTGGATGCCAGAGGGGTCAGGTCCCTCTGGAGCTGGCGTCACAGGTGGCTGTCTCTGCAAGGTGTGTGTGCTGGGGACTGAACCTGGGTCCTCTGCAGTAGCAGTGTGTACTGTTAGCCACTGATCCATTTCTCCAGTAACATTTTAAAAAAGTATAAATATTAGACACTTAGACCCTACAATTCTGGGGGTTAGGAAGTCTAGAACTGAGCTATTTGGTGTTCGGTAAGAGTTTTTGGTTTTGCGTTTTGTTTTTCAAGAACATTTTTATCTGTCGTATGACAGTTCATATGTACAGTGCCTCTTGATCATATCTAACCTGATTCCCCATCCCGTTCTCCCAACAGTCCTCTTCCCACCGTCATGTCTTCTTTGTTACCCACCAAGTCCAATTAGCGCCACCCACATATGCCTCAGTGTGGGACTGTCCTCAGGAATATGGACAACTTATTAGTTATTACCCTGGGAAGAAACACGACTCCCCTTCCCAACAGCGATTGACAGCCAATAGCCCCTCAGCTAGGGGCGGAGCCTCATAAGCCCTGTCCTAGCCATACCCAGTGCGCTCATTTGAAGCTGTAGTAATCGCGGCTTTGAGCCTGTCTTAGTCTCTCATCCTTGACATGCAAAGGAAAGAAGCGCCAGTCCTCAGCAAATCATGAAAATGTTTGTTTTAGGTTCTTACTGAGAGCTAATATTATTCTTCAGCTGTCTGAGTCAGTGATCTATCGCTGTGAAGAGACGCTATGAACCATAGCAACGTTTATAAAAGAAAGCATTCACTTGGGGCTTACTTGTGTTCCCAGAGGTTTAGTTCATTATCACCACGGCAGGAAGCATGGCTGCATGCAGGCATGGTGCTGGCGAGGTTGAAGTAGGAAGAGAGACATTGGATCTGGCTCGACCCACTCCCAGTGACAGACTTCTTCCAACAAGGCCACACCTATTCCAAAAAATTGTGCCACTCTTAAATATATTAAAAACTTAGAAATATATGAGCCTATGGTAGCCATTCTTATTCAAATCACCACATTTAGCAAATGAAAAACATCGATTACTCTGCTCCATCCCCTCTCCCTCCTTCCTTTTTCCTTCTTCCTCCCTTTCTTCTCCTCCTTTTCCTCTTCCTTTTCTTCCTCTTCTTTGTCTACTTTTTCTTCCTCTCCTCTCCCCATTCCCTCATATTTAGTTTTTTGAGACAGGGTCTCCCTGTGTAGCCTTCGCTAGCCTGGAACTCAGAGACCCATCTGTGTCTGCCTCCCAAGTGCTAGGATTAAAGGTGTATGCCACCCGATCTGTCCCTACATTCCCCATGCAAAGATTGTTTTTCTTAAAAGAGCAATCTCGTATGTTTCATTCTTTTGTTTTTAAGAAAAATTTAAACATTATTTTGAAATATAATTTTATTTTCAAACGGTATGAGTAAGTTTCCTTGTTCCTGTCACCATGCTTCCCCCAGTAACACCAACTGGATAATTTTACACTTTATCAAAACCAGGAAAATAAGATTTGTCTAATATGAACTAAGCCACGAACCTCATTTTATTGCTACAAAGAAGAGATTTCCTTCACCTACCTTTTTGTTTGCTTGTTTGTTTGTTTTTAGAACAGGGTTTCTCTGTGTAGCCCTGGCTGTCCTAGAACTCACTGTGTAGACCAGGCTGGCCTTGAACTCACTGTGATCTGCCTTCCTCTGCCTCCCAAGCACTGAGATTGAAGGTGTGCATCATTGCACCCGACTGTCCTCCCTTCTTATAGGCGACCTCTGTTCAGCTTTAAAATCAAACGCTTATTTGAATGCACGGTACAGCTCATGAGAATGCCTGTAAGCAGCATCCCTAGAGTCCAGTGCCTGCAGATGTAAACCTTGGTTACAAGAGCACAGAACTAAAGAGGACCTTTTCGCTCTTTTGTCTTAGGCAAGGGACACGAGTTTCAGGTATACCTGCAAAATGCAATTTCTTGTAGGGATACTGCAACCATTAGATGCATATTGGAGTGCTTGGTGCATCACAAATGCTTGGCTCAGGTTACCTTGGGAGTCCAGTCTGCAATGAAGATGAATATGAAGGTAGTTTATTCGGGGAATACTCATGGGATCAACAACAACTGGGAGTTGAGTGGGGTTCAGGACCAGACAGGCAGAGGAGTTGGAACTGTGTTACAGTTGCAGCATGATACTCCTCCAGAGAGGTGGGATGGCTCCCTAGAGCTTCTACCCCACAGCCAGTTACTGAGTGGGGGTTTTTCTCAGGCAAGGGCACATTATCAGAGGACAGCCCAAGGACAGACTCAATTGTGAGTCTTAGTATCTAATGCACTAACAGCTGGGAGTCTGGGGCCCCCGTGTTGAAGGGGAATCTGGGCAGTACATCACAGCATTGAACCTAGCCACCATTATTATGATGGCTTTGAGGAAGGGGGACATCAAAAGGGGAGGCAATTAATCACGAGCTTTTGTCCTCTCCACATTGGCCACATTAAGCCATGGCATATGGGAAAGGCATGATAGTCCAGGAAAGATGTTTTTCTTTTTTTTTTTTGTTCTCTGGCATTTGGGGGCAGGGGGATGGATCTATTTACATCCTCAAGAAAAGCTAATTGAGGGGACAGAAATAGAAAAAAAAATAGATCCTGCTTTTCGTTATAGCTGAGAAGAATTCCCTAAGTTCCCTTGGCTAACTTTACAAAGGACCTTCATCCAATACGTTCCTGCCCAATATGAAGGTTCCCTTGAAGTGAGCTGTGCTGTCAGACTTTGAATGAATTTCAAGAAAGTCTTTCTTGGGCTGCCAAGATGTGTTGGTATCAGCCACAGAAAGTGGTTGTCTAGTAATAGCTGTAAGTCTCCTGGGAAGTTGTGGAGCCCAGCCCATGCTGGATGGCAAAGAAGAGGTGTTGACTTTTCCCCTAGAAGTATTTACTCATGCCATTTCTATGCACAGCCAGCCACCTAAGCACCAGAGTATCACTCCACACATGTCATAGGTTCTTGCAGACCCTAGAGGCTCCTATGTGTAATTCTGTATTTGATTTAGAAGTGTCACAGCTTCATGTCCCCCTTCACAAGGAAAAGACATTGAGGTAAGAATGGCCCTGGTTTCATGTCTGTGACTGTGACTGTGAAAACACACACACACACACACACACACACACACACACACACACAAAGAGAGAGAGAGAGAGAGAGAGAGAGAGAGAGAGAGAGAGAGAGAGAGAGAGCGCTAGCTCAGGCCTAGGGTCTGGTATCATTCATGGTAGGTTTGGTTTTCCCCATATCCATGAACTTAATTAAGACAGCACCTCTACAAGGTACGACCACAAGCCAACCCAATGTAGCCAACTCCTTCCTAACTTTCTTCTTAGACAATCTGAGGCTGTGTCAAATTGACCCTTAAACTATTTGTTATGTGCACTGTTGTTAATTTAGGGATAAAATAGGTTTTCCTGACTTGATGGTCTCTTTGCAGCAAGCTTCCTTGGTCAGTTATCTAAGCAACCATTGGATTTTGTTTGTAAATGTAGATGCAGCCCATGGCATGGAACAGAAATAGCAGTATCAAATGTTCTCTTAAGTTGGGATTTTTCTGCCAGGAAGCTTACTAAACACCCTTGGTATTTCTGAAATATCTATGTTGGGTGTTTGGGTGCCAGTGTCCTCACCAACACACAGTACTGCATCTGGGACAGAGGCACAGGCTGTTCCATTCCTCAGACTTGGGAAGCTTTGAACCCAAGCCTGCAGGTCACTTTCTGCCACCCTCCCTCTCTTCCTTCTCTGCCTCTTCCCCTCTGTCCGTCAGAGGAGCACCTCTGCTGGTCTGAGCAAAGTAACGGCCTTTCCTTTGGGGACTTAGTGAGTGTCCCTTCTTGCCCCTACACTCACAAGGAAGTCTGGGGAGCAAGAGCCGTGTCCAGTTTCCCTGGTGTCCCTGCAGGACCGTGAACAGCATGGTGTGTGATCCAGCGATTGTTGGAACAGGAATGGACTTTTCCGTTACCCCTAATTAAAGGCTTCACGAAGTGGCGCTGTAAGCTAATTATCTGTGACAAGCAGCACAAATTAGGCAGCAGTGTTTTGATGGTTGCATCAGAGATCTGGGCTCATTCCTAGAAACATTATTGAGCAATTTGTCTTTTAAATCGGAATCTCTTGTGAATTCACCTAAGTGCATGACTGAAAATGTGCTGGTCTGGGAGCCATTTAAGGTCTGAGTTTGGAGGCTTTTGAAGTCAGGTGACATCAGAGGTGTGGCTGCATCACTGGAAAGCACAATGTCCTCCTCGGTGACTTTGGTGGTCAACTAACACTGCCTCTTTCCATGGTCTTGCTTTATGGTCTGATAAACATGCTGGCAGTGTTGGGCTCACAGCAAGTGTTTCTTACCAAGGATCCTTGACTTCATGATGGGTGATATCCCGTTTGAGCTGTTAGAGGCTGAAAGCAACATAAGTGAAAACGAGCTGAACGCATATAGCCTATGAGCACTAGATCAGCTACATCGTGCTTAGCAGTGCTGGTTGCCCATCTCACAGGGGCTGTCTGGTTGGGAGCTGTGGTTGCTGTAGTTACCCAGAACTCAGGGGAGACGGGACTCAATATCCAGGCTGGAATGATGGCCAGTTGACTTGGTTTGGAAACATGTGGTAGACACACCTCAGAGTGCATCTGTGGGCCTTTCCCCTGGAGGAAAGAGCCACCCTCAGTGTTGGGGACACCGTTCCACAGAGGAGGGTCCCAGATTGAATAAATTGGGAAAGGATTGTAGCCTACAGAATAGTAGCATTCACTGCTCACTGCTTCTCTACAGTGCACACAATGTAACCAGCTGCCTCGTGTTCCTGCTTTTCTGCCATAATGGACTGGCTCCCTTCAAACTGTGAGCCAAAATAAATCCTTCCTTCCTCGCATTGTTTCTTGCCAGGTATTTGTTATTGGCAATGTGAAAGGTAACCCACCAGTGAATCAAACTAAAAGGTGTGGCTGCCTCTCAACACAGACCAGCTCCACTCTGTCATAAAGGCAACCTGTCATAAACTGGGGACTGTTTGAAAATAATGATTACTGGGATGTCTAGGGTGCTCTCTAATAAGACATCCAAATCAAGATACTGAAGAAGTGAAGGAGACAGTACGAATGGTAACTTACCTGTTGACCAGAATATTGACTTCTGTATTACTTGACTTGTATTACAGAGACATTAAAAAAAGGATTTAACCTCAAAACTGTTTTCAATGATAGTTATTTTTAAAAATTATTAATTATTAATTTTTATGTATGTAGGTATTTTCCCTTAATGTATGTAGAGAGCGGCGCGGCGAAACAAAGATGGCGCCGACATCCAGCCTTGTCTGGATATAAACGACTTACTGCGCATGTGCAGGCTTGTCCCCTTGCTAGGGCTCCCTCTAGTGGTGAACAGCAGTACTGCACATGTGCGGTTTATGCACCAGGTGTTAGTTGACCGTTAATATGCTAATGAGGTGATTCATTCTCCGCCAATCCCTGGAGGACAAGTAGTGGGGTGATCCAAGCCCCACCAATCCCTGAGAGATAATTAGCATACTGTTGTCTATATAAGCCGAGCGATTTTGCTGCTCGGGGTCCCTGTTCAAGAGAGCTGTAACACTAAGAGAGCTGTAACACTAAGAAGAGCTGTAACACAGTAAAGGCTTGCTCGCAGAAGAATCCTGTTGCCACGCGTCGTTCTTGCTGGCGGGACATTGGGCGCGCGACAAGTGGTGCCGAGACCCGGGAACCAACATCGCCGGTGCCAGGGGACCCTTCAGTGTGCTGAAGAGGATTCAGAACTGCGAGAAGGTAAATTAAAAGGTAAGCTTCGAGAGGCATGCCCCTTTTTGGATTTAAGAGAGCATGTCAGAAACGGAGCAGAGGCAGAAACGGAGCAGAGTGAGAAATTAGGAGCTCAAATTAGGAGCTCGCAAAAAGAAAAAGGTTACTAAAACAAAAGTGAAAGAGATACAAAAGGCAGAAGAAATGCGCTGGAGGAAAAAATAAGAGTGCCCCGGAGGACGAAGTACAAGTCATCCGGAGAGGATACTTTGTATCCATTAAAAGAATTAGAAGCCTTAGAACTGGCTGGCAGTGACTCTGAGCAAGAGTTGTCAGAGTCCGAGGAGGAGGAATTAGAGGAAGAGGCAGCCATATATGAGGAAGAAAGATATGGGCCTAGGTGGAGAGCCACTGTGAAGAAACCTAAAGTTATGGATCCTTTGTGGGCAAGGCTGGTAATTTTGTTTCTTTTTTTCTTTGTGTGGGATAGAGAAGCCACAGACAGCAAGCTTAAGCCCGGACCAAAACCTCTTTGGCAAATGGTCCCTGCCTGCTTAGAGGATAAACGATGTGAGGAAGCTGTTAGGACAGGTCAGAGGGTCCTTGCAGAGCAACAAGAAAGTATGTCAGAGGGAGAAAAGGTCTCGAAAGAAAAAAAGAAAAGAAAAGGAGATAAAAGGAACAGAGAGAAGGCAAAGATAAAAAATGGGGTCAGTGCAGCTTTTGTTGTGGCTCAAGTTGAGGTTATTGCTAGGTATGTGATTAGGCTCTGGAAACCTCACAGAGTCATACTGATCAGATTTGATAGAGGTAGACCGCCTGAAAATTTATTCAGGAGAATCAAACAAAAAGATAAATTTGAGTGTGCCTACTTGGATTCCTGGTCTCAAGGAGATTTAGCAAGTGACAAGGTGCTTCTCTTAAAAAAGCAGTTTCAATCAGCCCTTGGAGCCTTGCACCTGTAGCTAAGATATGTGTAGCCACTTCAATTTTGTTTTCTGACTGGTTTTAAATGTATAAATATTCTCTACATGCCTTAGTTATGGACTATTGGCTTTTAAGTTATTGGATATGGTTTAAAAAAATGTAACATTGATAACAGAAAGTTGACATAAAACTGGTAAAATTTAAAATATGCTCATGTTTCTGTTGATACCTGTTCCGGTATTATACACGCTACTCTGATGACTGGTGAAAAGGCTTGTAATGCCATTAGCCATTGCTTAGAGGCATGGGCAGCCTGGGGAAAGCCTGATAGTCTCAAGACAGACAATGGGCCTGTCTACACTGCAAAGTTCTTTCAGGCATTTTGCCAGACAATGCAGGTCGGTCATACTACAGGCTTACCATACAATCCCCAAGGACAAGGAATTGTGGAAAGGGTACATCGTACCTTAAAAGAGCTTATAAAAAAAAAAAAACAAAACAAAAAGAGGGAATTGCCAGCAGCCGAACACCAAAAGAACAACTTTCTTTAGCTCTATTTACTCTAAATTTCTTAATTTTGGATGCGCATGGCCGCTCTGCTGCGGATCGCCATGCTGCTACTACACCTATAACTAATGCAGAAGTAAAGTGGAAGGATGTCTTAACTGATGAATGGCATGGCCCAGATCCTGTGATTTCGAGATCTAGGGGAGCGATTTGTGTTTTTCCGCAGAATCAAGAAAATCCAATTTGGGTACCTGAGCGTTTGACATGAAAATTGCCTTCTGCTCTTCCTGAAGATGAGACTATGAACCCTACTATTATTACTGGGAATGGTAATACAGGTTAATTCGCTCACCCTGTGGGCTATTGCCAGATCCTGGCCAGTACCCATGCCAGTTCATAGCAATTCTGTTTTGAGAATAAGACTGGCAAGCATAATCTCTGGCCTTGGTTTCAATGGGTGCTGTCCAATGAGCAAGGGTCATATACATCCCTGACCCCCTTTGCTAGGTTGATGGGAGAGAACTTCGTGCTGTATAATGTTTCAGCTACCAGAAAAAGGTGATACCAAGTTGATCGATATTCAATATAATAACCTCTTGGTAAATAATACTGCCACTAGTACTTCAGTATGTGCTATATCACCTTTTTTCTGATAAGCACTAATGTAAGCAGTGGTGCTTTAAATTGTAATAGCTCTGATGTAGTCTGCTATTTAGCTGAATGCTGGGATGGCACTAATGACACCGCAGTAATGGTTAAGATTCCCTCCTTTTGTGCCAATCCCAGTGGAGGCAAACCCAGATAGCTTTCCTATTCTTAATTTGCTGAGAGCCAAAAGAGATTTTGGAATTACGGCAGCCATAATTTCAGCCATTGTGCTGTCTGCTGCCACAGCTACCACAGCTGAAATCGCTATGACCAATCAAATACAGACGGCTGAGACTGTCAATCAGATTGTAGAAAGAACTGCAGTGGTGCTAGAGATACAAGAAGAATTTAATACCCATTTGGCATCTGGCCTTCTATTAGCCAATCAAAGGATAGATTTAGTTCAAGAACAAATTGAAGCACTGTATCATATGACACAGCTGTCTTGTGTTTCCTCCCTTAGAGGTTTATGCATTATTCCTTTGTGAGCTAACTTTTCTCAGAATTTTCAACAGAGCAAAGAAATCTCGAATTATCTGAAAGGAAACTGGTCCATGAAAGCAGAGCAACTATCAAGACAATTGCTGATGCAGATTGCTGTCCTCAACAGCACTAGGCTGGACCCCATCACAGTTGAAGACTTTACCTCATGGATTACCAATGCTTTCTCCCTTTTCAAGGAGTGGGCGGGCATGTTTGTCCCGGGGAGCTATTGTCCTCCTGGGATGCGGAGTAGGTCTCTGGCTTATTGGCTGTTTAAAAAGAGAACATGCCAGACACAAAATGGTTGTTTACCAGGCTATGACCACCATTAAAAAGGGTGCTTCTCCCAACATATGGCTGGCCTCTTTGAAAGATCAAGAGTTCGCCCTAGATCATTTTTGTCACAGTCATGTGGAGTCATTGTATCCAGGGACGGGCAACTTTCCTCGAACTCGGACCAACCTAAGACACGGGGCCCGGTGGCGATAGGGTAACTCTATGACGGGTAAGGCCAAGTTTGGATGAGAACGACCTAAGACAGGAGCAATGACAAGATTGACGTGACACCCAGATCTAGACCAGTCATTTTATTAAACAAAAAAGGGGGAGATGTAGAGAGCGGCGCGGCGAAACAAAGATGGCGCCGACATCCAGCCTTGTCTGGATATAAACGACTTACTGCGCATGTGCAGGCTTGTCCCCTTGCTAGGGCTCCCTCTAGTGGTGAACAGCAGTACTGCACATGTGCGGTTTATGCACCAGGTGTTAGTTGACCGTTAATATGCTAATGAGGTGATTCATTCTCCGCCAATCCCTGGAGGACAAGTAGTGGGGTGATCCAAGCCCCACCAATCCCTGAGAGATAATTAGCATACTGTTGTCTATATAAGCCGAGCGATTTTGCTGCTCGGGGTCCCTGTTCAAGAGAGCTGTAACACTAAGAGAGCTGTAACACTAAGAAGAGCTGTAACACAGTAAAGGCTTGCTCGCAGAAGAATCCTGTTGCCACGCGTCGTTCTTGCTGGCGGGACATTGGGCGCGCGACAAATGTATATCTGTGCACCATGTGTGTTTCTGGTATCCATGGAGGTTAGAAGAGGGTGTCAGATCCTCTAGTACAGGACTTACAGATGGTTGGCTGTAAACCACCATATGGGTGCTGGAAATTGAACCCAGATCCTCTGGAATAGTAGCCAGTGCTCTTTTTTTTTTTTCCGGAGCTGGGGACCGAACCCAGGGCCTTGCGCTTGCTAGGCAAGCGCTCTACCACTGAGCTAAATCCCCAACCCCGTAGCCAGTGCTCTTAACCACTGAGTCATCTCCTTACCACCTCCTCCCCGTTTTTATTTGTTTGTTTTGTTGGTTGGTTTTTTGTTTGTTTTGTTTTGTTTTGTTTTGCTTTGTTGATTACGGCCTGGAACTTTATGTTTTAGGAGGAGGTAGAGCAGGCTAGACTCAAATTTATAGAGATCCACTGGCTCTGTCCTCATGGTGTTGGGATTAGAGGCTCTACACCATAGCAGAGAAACACAGTGTTCAGAAGTTTACACCATTCTTGACAAAGTTCTTTGAAGAAGTAAAATATTTAAATATATTAGAGAAGGTTTAAATTTTTCTTTATAAACATTATTGAAAATTCACAAAGTTTTGCCAGGATAATTATTTTTGATGCATAATTATGTACTTGATTGTATTTTCCAATCAGTTTCCTGGCTCACCTGTTGCTATGCTTTTCTGCAGAAAGTATTTTTCACTAGTTTGACATTTTTTTTCATAAAATTGTCTGCATTTGTGGTTTAATGCACTCAATCAACTGCTTCCTGTAGTGATATATTGACGGGGAAATAGTCTACTGTGACTTGTGAACCAAAAGCTCTTCTGAGAGCTCTACAGGGCAATTTCAGTGAGCGCTTAAAACACTGGGATGTGTAACTCACACGGCCCAAATATTTCCTCAGGTAACTCTGGCCTCTATTCAAGTGCTTTTCTTTCATAAAATGACTATGATACGACTTGCAAATAAGTTGTCTCTATTTCTAGCTCTTATGACTCGTTCACCAAATTTAGATGATTCAAAATTGTAGGCCTTCCTTCTCAATTACATTCTATTCTGGAAGAGAATTCAAATGTATCTAAGTGAAATGAGGATTACCATTGACATATTCTTACAGGTTGAGGCAGTCCAGGACACAATTATAGAATATCAAAGCTAAATTTTGTGCTCATTAGAACTCACATTGCTAGGGTTGGGGATTTAGCTCAGCGGTAGAGCGCTTGCCTAGCAGGCGCAAGGCCCTGGGTTCGATCCCCAGCTCCGGAAAAAAAAAACAAAAAAACAAAACAAAACAAAACAAACAAACAAAAAAAGAACTCCCATTGCCCATTTCCTGCTTCATCTTTAGAAAATGAAGTTCAAGTCTGTCATTGTGCCATGGGCCTGTGACCTCTGTCATCAGCCACGGAGAACACAACTTTAGAGTCCAGAAGGAATGCATATGTATATGTGGCCTCAGGTGCGACTGTCACCATTTTGAAATTATTAGTGTTGATTTGAATGCTGGAGGTCACAACCCAGCACCTCATGCACATGGGACAAGCACTCTATTGAGTTCTATCTTGGAATTCTTGATTTTTGAACAGATGTATTTTCCTGTTATAGTGAGTCCTTTAAATTGTGAAGCTCATTTTGTCTGTCAGTTGTTTTCCATAATAATAGTTCCATTAAAGGTTCAAGTTTGAAAGTTGAAAGCTTATAATTAAATTTATTTTAACTGATAAGTACAACTATGTATTTATGAGTACAACTATGTATGTATGTAATATATATATATATATATATATATATATATATATATATATCAGGTTAAATATGTCTCCTCAAACTTAATCTTTCTTTAACTTATTTACTTATTTACTGTATGAGTGCTCTGCTGCTTGCACACACACATACCAGAAGAGGGCATCAGATGTCCTTATAGATGGTTATGAGCCACCATGTGGGTGCTGGGAATTGAACTCTGAAACTCTGGAAGAGCAGTCAGTGCTCTTAACCACTGAGACATCTCTCCAGCTCCAGATTTAACCTTTTTTAATGGTAAAAACATTCACGATCTTACAGCTTTTTTTGGAATATAAAATACATTTTAAAAGTTAAAATTGAAAAACTCAATTCACTTGATACTTTGTTTAAAGACTTACAAACAATTCTGAACAAAATACAACCAAAATGAAGAACACCATAGGACTCTTGAAATGATTTTCATAGGAATTATTTATCACAGCAGCTTAGATATTTGTGTCAATTGGCAAGCAGTAAGGAGAATTGCATGATCACATTCGTGTGTGTGTGTGTGTGTGTGTGTGTGTGTGTGTGTGTGTGTGTAAAATATGACAGCTCAACCTCTATGCCCATCGTGACCATGACAACCGGTCTCTACAAAGGCTTTACTTCCATACATTCTGCTACAGTTCAAGAATCTTTTTTCTCTCCAAGTTCTTGACAGAGTGAGAACACTTTCCACCAGGATTCTCCCCACCAAAGTTTATCATCTCAAAAATAAAGTTTCTCTTCTATGATCAAAACTTTAAACTGCATTTAAAGGTCCCCAGCCTTTAAATCAGAAGGTCAGATGTTTTATCTTAGACAGAATGAACTTTTCAAAGTTTGTTTTGCATGAGTTTCTGTTTTAAATGATAAACCATTATTATAATCAACTGACTTCCTAACAGAAGCATCCTGTGATCTCAGTATAAAGCTTGTGGGTACGGAGGTTTCTCAAAGATTCTTGTTTTGTAGTGCTGGAGACCGAGGCCAGACCTTTACTCATGTGAGGCAAGTCCTGCTGACTGAGCCACAAACACAGCTCTTGGCTTTTTGAAACCAGATCTTCCTGTGTAGCCTTGGTTGGCCTCAAACTCAAAACCCTTGAGTATTAATGTTATGGTGTGTGCCACCGTGCCCTTCTCTCAAAGATTAGAAATTGTCATGTGTCCTAGCAGTCTCTCAGTGGGGTAAAACGTCTAATGGAGGTTAGACCAGAGCCTCACTGTTTCTGATCCCTTCTGCTTATTGTATCTGATCCCTTCAGTTCATAGCACCTGTACCCCAGAGCTCATTGCTGCTGCTGCTGGCCTGTGAACTGAACTGCCAATTTCCAGAAAACACAGATGGGAGTTGCTCTAAATAACCTTTCTAAACAGGTCCACTTTTCCTGTATCCTTTCTTTTCTACTACCTCTGGTGGGTGGTGGGCTACAAGGGAGGTTAAAGCATTTAAGAGACATCATTAAAAACAGTTTTTTTTTTAAAAAATTAAAGTTATAGGGGGTGCCCAACGTGGGTCAGTTCAATTCACAGGTCAGCAGTGGTAGCTCAATCCACTCACAAACACTTCACAGATACACCAGCAGTCCAGTTCAGCAGCAGTGGCACTACCTAGCAGAGACAACCAGGCCTCAGCCTCTGCATGAGTCAGCAGGAGGAACCAGAGCTAACAGGAATGCCAGGAAAAGGTCTGGGCTGTGTCTCTCTCAATGAGATTAGCAAAGACTTGAGACCAACAAGCATTGCACAGATAGCTCTATAAACAAGCCTAGCTCAGCTTCTGTCATTGCCTGTTGAGTTTTATTTATAGCACTCCAAACATTACATGTCCTTTATGTGTCTTGCCTCAGCATGACATCACTCTTCCGATCAGCCCGAGTCTGAGGAAGCACAAGCGGCTACAGCACACTATGAGAAATGTTTTGGCCTGTTTCTCTCTACGAAGTCCCAATAAATGCAGCTCAACTATGAAATGTAAGGGCATGTACAATGTAAGGCAATGCATGCTGTTGTTAGCAAAGGATCTTTCGTTGCACGTTCTTTTCACATGCTTGTTTTAGCAGAAATCTTCTCTCTCATGTCTGCTTCAGTTATTTAACTGAAGTTCCTTTTTGTGTTTGCCCCAGCAAATCACCATCCGACTTTCCAAAGAACCCTTAAGTTTCCCCTTCAGAGGCACCTGTACCCTCAAGTTCATCATGGTGTCATTCACCACGGCCAAGCAGTGGATCCATCTGAATGTCCGTTCATGATCGAGTGGATACTGAAATTGTAACGAATCTGGGCAATGGGGTACTCAGGGTTGTTTGAAAATATACCATTATTTTTTGAGACAGGATTATTCTGTGTTTCCATGGAATGTCCTGAAATTCACTCTGTAGACTAGGCTGGCCTCAAATCTATATGCGTCTGGCAGTAATGCCATTTTAAAATAACATGAATAAGCTGGAGGATATTTTTCAAAGTGACGTAAACCAAACATAAAAGAAAAAATGTTGTGTGACTACTCTTCTATGTACGATTTTTAAAAAGAGAGCTACAAAGAAACAGAATGAAAGGACATCTGTTAGATAGTTGCTAGGCATCAGTAGGGAAGAGGATTGGGAAATGGGAAATGTGGGTTAAAGGATCAAAGGTACAGTGATGTAGAAGGAATGATCTAGAAATCATTTGTACATATTTGCATTCATAGTTATATACCATACACTGGATCTTTTCTAGGAAGGTTTTAGGCACTCTTTTGACAAGTGCACAAGAAGTTGAGCATGTCACAGGATTCTGTGCTGACTTGACACTTGGGATCATGACACTCCACATAGCCAAGCATCTGATTGCACATCCTAAATAGAATTGGTGCCACATATGGCTTAGTCATTTTCACCGGGCTGCAGGAGACTTGCTAGCAGCTAGTTAATATGTTTTCTTTCATGTTGCACAAGAAACTTTGTGGTTGAAAATAAGAGAACTTATTTAGAACAGTTGCTGAATTTACACGGGAAACTAAGTTGCAGCAAATGACTTGAGAACCACCTTGTGAATGGAGTTTGCTAATTTACTGTCTTTGAGCTCAAGGTAGCCCGTACTTTGGGAAGAATATTTTGATGCTTTTCAAGCAGTGTTCTTGTGGCCAGTGAAACCATGATGATAGCCTCCTTATGGGCACTAGATAAAGCACACAGTGTATTAATTAGGGTTCTCCAGAGGAACAGAACTTACAGAATGAATCTACCATCTTTTTCTTTGTGTCATTATCTATCTATTTATCTATCTATCTATCTATCTATCTACCTACCTACTTACCTATCATCTACCTACTTATTATCTCTCTCTATAGTCATCCTCTCCCTACTTGTCTATCATCTATCTGTCTGTCTATTTTTATACTTATCTATCTGTCTATCTATTATCTATCTATCTATCTATCTATCTATCTATCTATCTATCTATCTATCTATCTATCCAGAAAGTGGACTTATTAGAATGACTTCCAGGCTGTGATGCAACTAGTCCAACAATGGTTGTCTACCAATGGAAAGTCCAATAATCCAGTTGCTCATCCCACAAGGCTGGATGTCTCAGCTTGTCTTCAGTGTATGTCAGACTCTTGAAGAAACAAGCTTTAATGCCAGTGAAGGGATGGACTTGCTAGCGAGAACAGGAGCAAGCAGGCACAGAGCAAGCAAACTTCCTCCTTCCACATCCTTCGTGCAGGCTGCCTGCAGAAAGAGTGGTCGAGATTAAAGGTGCCTCTTCCGTCTCAAAGATGGGTCCTCCCACTCCAGATGATTTAATTAAAGAAAAGCCCCTCACAGGTGTATCCAGCTGCTTGGGTTTGAGTTGATTCCAGATGCCGTCAGGTTGACAACCAAAACTAGCTCTCGCAGACACTTAACGCAAATTACATATTCAGCTACAATTAGCATTTTGATCTTTCAATGAAGATGAAGTGTACTTTGAATGTTTTAATCTAGTTGCTGGCAAAATACTGTCTCAAATGAAAAATTTTGTTGAGTATTGTGATAAAGTATAATTGAAAATCTACATGTATTATTCAAAAAGTAAGGATATTAAAACTGGGCTGAAAAGGCTCAGGAATTAAGAACGCTTACTGCTCTTAACCGAGAACCCTGGCTTAGTTCCCCAATTTCACATCTGGCTTCTCATTATTGTCGGTAACTGGAGCTCCAATGGATCTGTATCTTCTGGCCTTCACGGAGACTGTACTCACATGCACATATCCACACAGAAATGCATACATATTTGCATGCATCTGTGAGTACACATGCATGTGCCCATATGTGAGTGCATGCACACGCACACACAAATAAAAAAATTAAATCTTAAAAGAACGAATGGAAATGAATGGTGGTGGTATGCACCGTTAATCTTAGCATTTCCAAGGCAGAGGCAGTAGGATCTCTGAGATCCAGGCCAACCTGGTCTAAAGAACAAGTTCCAGGTCAGCTAAGCCTATCCAGAAAAACCCTATCTCAAACAAACAAAACAAAGAAAGCAACTACAGTTTTCCTTTGTGCTCCGTGATGAGCTGGTCAGCCTTGACCTTCTGCAGCTCTTTCCCTTACTCTGACCTCTGTTTCCTCACATTTCTCACTGGTCATGCTGGTGGTAAGACAGGTTCATGGAACTCCCAGACCTCATCCAGGATGAGTAAGCCAGTCCTAAAGCAAACAGCAGCTGAATATCTGTCCCATCACCCATTGCTCCCTAGAAACCTGAGGAAAGGTACACTATATTTGCTACTGTTTAAAGGCATGTTCATTGTACATTAACAGGGATTAACAGGGAGAAGAGAAGGGTACTTCTGGTCATCTTCAGATTTTCCAGGACCTGAAGTGAGAGCCCAGTTTACTGCACAATTAACTGTCTTATTTCTTTTTGGAATTGGTGGTAGCCGAGAATGTCAAGGGAAACTCTGCTATCATAATGGCCTATTGAGGTCCATTATAGCAATAATTTCATTTTTAAGTGAAGCATCTTCTGTGTTGACTACCTAGAACTGTCCTCGGAAAGCCTGAAGGGAGCCATCCCAACTACCATCATTGCTTTAGTTACTCTCTAGCTTCTCAGTGAGACATAATATTGCCCCATTCTCTTGAACAACTTCTGTGTAATGAAAGTGGCTATGCACTTAACATAAAAGAGTGATGCTGCTACTATCCGTAATGAACTCATATGGAGCTGAAAGAGGGCAAGTCTATGGGCTCGTTCAGAGGTCACAATTCATCCTGCGGGGGAGCCAAGTGCCAAGGGCAACCTCCATTTATTTTTGTACAGCTCTGGAACTTTTTTTTTTTCAGTTAAAGCAGACAGAGCTCTTGATAGGGGAGAACTGAATAATTTATCTTCCTCTTGTGTCCGGAGCCTAAGGCCTACATAAATTTAGGCCTACAGCATTGAAACCTTTTTAACAGTACACCCCAATGAAACCACTGCTGCTTCTTCTTCTTCTTCTTCTTCTTCTTCTTCTTCTTCTTCTTCTTCTTCTTCTTCTTCTTCTTCTTCTTCTTCTTCTTCTTCTTCTTCTTTTTTTTGGTGGCAGAAGGGGGTCTTGGAAGTCCAAAGTTGCATTGGAGACCAGCTGTATACAACTTGTGTAAACTTTATTGTTGGAGGACTCCGTCACCTGTAAAATGGCCCTCCCAGCATGGGCTGCCAACACATCTGGGTTACAACAGCTGGGAACGATTTTTGGTTGGAAAAATAACTTATGTGGAAAAGGAGCATAAACTTTCATCATATACTGGCTGGTTGTAAACCTTAGGCCATGTCAGCAAGAAATTCTAATGATTTGTTTTTCTATTTGGTTGTAACTAGATATTTCTGGGGCACATAAGGCACATACCTCCCAGGCGACAGCCCTGGTCATAAGATGAACTGTACCATCATCTTCTTAATTCTCTAAGTCCTTTACCTGTATAGATATATACATTTGGTGAAGCAGATGCTAAATGCGTAACAACACTTATAGACGCCTCCTTGGGTTTTCTCTATGTGACTCTCCCTACACAATGTGCAAGTAAGGAAAAAAAAAACATTTCAAGTCCAACAAGTATGACATAACCCAGATGGAAATTTTGTTTCTTACTTCCAAATGATGGCGTGTGGACTTGGGTGACCAGATGACTGTGACTAGAGAGGTCCAGATAGGAGAAGACAAAGGCAAGGGCCCTGTCCAGAAGCAGAGTAGAACCATATTTTAAATTTGGCATCACTTAGCGGCAGACGGCCTGCTCTTTCTCTGGTAGAGAAAACAGAACGTATCGACTGTCTCAGTCCACAGAGTGTAGGGGAACTAGGTCTACACGTGCCCCTTGTAAATGTTATCTTGTCAACCCCGAGACTGCTGTGCCCAGAAGCCTTGATAAAAGGTGCAGCTTCTTTTTCTTTTCATTTTTCCTTTGGACCTACTGTTCAACCATTCTTTAAAAGTCTAATGATTTTCGAAGTAAGATTTGCTGTGGCAAAGTCATTTGCATTAAGTGGGTTCGTAATACTGTAACGATCATGGCCACCATGTTCAGAACATGATTTCTTAATGTTTAAAGCATCTCCAAATTACATAAAGCATCTCCAAAATACAAATATAGCATTACCATGGGGAATACATACCTTTTTTTTCCTGAGACTGAGCAGTGATCTTCTTGCTTTTTTTCTGCCTGGGAAGGTGGGTTGTTCCTGGGACTGGTTCTTGTCGGGTTTATCTGTATCTGTCCACATGTGATGTTTTACCTTTTTCTGAACTTTGCTTTTATTCTAGGGCGATTGTAAACCAGAGTAAAGCTTCATAAATCTATAAATACCCTAAAATGAAATTTCACCGGGGCTATATGGCTGGCGTGGGAGTTGTAGGAACTTTATGATATGCAGATTTAGAGGAAAGGGGTTCAAACCCCCACCCCATAATTAGATTCAACTGTGTGGGTTAATTATCAGAGAGCACAGATGAATTTAGTTCCTAAGCTTCTATATTTCAAACTGCATATGGTTATTACATAAAAATAAAGGCCCAGAATATGCATGTATTAAGGCAAGCCAGCAAAACACAGTCCCCAGTAACTTGAGAATTTTTCCCCCCCATGAAACTTGTGATCCCCACTTTGGTTCTTAGAGAACACTTATGTCTCTTTAACTGTCCCATGTGAGGATCCTAAGAGACTCTCGCTAGTCATTATCCAACTGTTGGTAGCAGTGAGACCTCGCTGAAGTCCCATTGGGAGTATTGGTGGTGTATTCCTGGCCTGACCTTACTGTGATTGCAAAAGGCTCCAAATGTTTATTAGAAACAACCCTAAGGGAGAAAAATAGAATTGACAATACTGGTTTTATTTTATTTTATGAGTCAAATGGAGACATCCACCTTTACATAGAGCACAATTTGGCAACATTCCAGCATGAGTTAGATCATAATGGCTCTTATACAGGTATAGGTTTTATTCTCTGTACTTTGGAATTGGTAGAATTCCCTAAGCCCGGGCTGTCATGTTTGCTCATCTTTTGAAAAAGAAGTTGTTGCCTCCGAGAGGACGGTCTGGGTGCTGTTATGCCAAGAACACGGCAGCTTCTAGGGAAGAAAAATTCCAACACAGACAGAAAGAAGATTGTCCTCTGGTTGTCTAGTTTGGAAACTAGAGTGCGTGAATTCAGAAAGTAAATGGTTTGGCTTCTTCAGAGCTTGTTCTTCTTTGGTCATTAACAGGCCTTGTTTGTTTTTAGTTCTTTTGAATGTAATCAAAAAGGGGACAGGGAGAGAAGACGTTCTCAGGAGGCTCCCACAAGTGCTTTGGCACTCACTCATGCAGCCTGCGGATGAATAAAGCCGTGGGGGTGTGTGGCTAAGTGGGTCCTATTTACGTATTACTCAATGACAGGAGCAAGCATGCTTCGGTTCAAAGGATTGATTCCCTTCATGTGTCTCCACTGGGCATCATATAGCTTGGCAAAATGCTTTCTGTAATGCTGGAGTGATTCACATGTGCCAAGAGTCTTTGAGTAGTCATCTGAAGAGACAAAGCTAGGGAACTGAAGAGGGCAGACAGAGGGCATCTGACCATAAAGACTGAGTGTTTCATTGGTTAGTGAAAGAATTTCTTGGCCAGTACCCCTGGGAATGGGCGGTTTATTGCAAACACTCCCAGGCATACATGTCTTTAATAACTATCTTTGGGATGCTGTCAGGGAGAGTCTTTGAGCAAGCAAACAATCAAGGAGTTGAATCATGATGGCTTAAGACTCAAGGTGATTTATTATTTTATGAAATAAACTGATTCTTGAATCTCACGATGATTTATTATTTTATGTATCAAACTTGTAGGTAGCTGTACTCCTTGCTGGCTTCTCTTCTCTGTAGCTTTCTGGCTTTGTCCACATTTTCTCTGCTGGCTTCTTCCCGCAGCAATTATAATATAGCATCCATTCAGGGCAGTGTCTGCAATGTGTTTAGCCCCAGGCCTGGCTGGAGAAGTGTAAATCCATTAGAGAGCTGAGTCTTCTCAGCGAGGAATGGCTGCAATCAGTTGTAAGGCAGGACAGTTGTGGTTGGAAAGACTGTGGGGTTGGGGGCAAGAAAGGAATGCGCAGCTGTGACTTGGTCACCCCGGTTTCAAGGAACAGACCCTTCTTCTTCATTTTGTCTGACTTCTGGGCTAGTGAAAATGACGCTTACTCCTTGGCTACTTCTAAATAACCTGCAGGGTAAATCTCCATGTGGTCTTAGATGAAGGGGTGACTTTAGGCAGAGATGCTCGTTTGCACACTAATGTAGCATCACTGCCTTATATCTGCTGACATAGGCCCTGCTAGGGCAGGAATTTCATCTTGGCTTCTAGACTCCCAGTGCCCAGACCGATAAACTGGTAAGTTCTCAATAAATGCTGAGAAAAGGATGGGTGACGATGGAGACAACGGTTTCACAGTTAAGGATGCTCTTGGTTCCCATGACAACACTCATCACTAGCTGTGGATTCTTTTCACTTTTTCTGTAATAAAAGTGTGCATCATCGGGAAAATAAAAAGCAAAGAAGTCTACTATATCATCTTGTGAGGATGAAATGAATGAACATATATAAAGTGCTTGGACAACTGCAAGGGCCACAGTATGACTCAGGAAGAAGTATTTGTTTATTTATGTGCATATATATATACACATATACATATATACATACATATATATGTATAATAAATACACACACACACACACGAAGACCAGGAATCAACAAAGTATCTTCACTTACTTATAATAATAATTATAAATATAATAAATTATATAATTATTATAATAATTATAATTTTTTTGAAATTATAATATACTTACATCATTTCTCTTTTCCTGTTCTTCCCTCTAAACCCTCCTGTATACCCTTCTCTTCTCTCTTTCAAATTCATAGACTCTTTTTAAATATATATGTTTATTTATAGATATTTGCACGTATGCTTTCATGGCTGAGCATTTGGTATTGGATAACCAATTGGTGTGCACCTCCCTGGAGAAGGCTATTTCTCCCGCTCTCAGCGTTCCTTAGTCCTGTAGTTCAGCCTGTACTGTGTAATTGAGACCTACCTTGTGGTCTCTTCCCCGTCTACTTTAGCATGTCTGTTACTGTCCTAGTTCAGCTCATGTCTGGGTAGTCATGTCGGTGTGACTTTATGGATGTAGCTTTTGACATTACTAGAGACACAGTCTCCAGCAAACTCCCTGATCCTCTGGCTTTTAAGGTATTTCCATGCCCTTTGCTGAAATGTTCCCCGAGCCTTGGGTGGGGGGAGTTGCTTTGTAGGTGTATCCCTTGAGATAGGGAAGAAGTAGTTCTTGTACTCACTGCTAACTAAGTTCTTTCATGAGCCTCAGTTTTGGCCTCTGTAGAATGGGGTTATAAAAGTCATGCTACTTGGAGGATTAAGTGGTAGTTTCATCCTCAGTGTCAGGCCTGGGTTGGGAATGGGGGGTCAAGGTCATGATTGTTTCACCTGGTTTTTGCATTGACTTTCTTCCTCTGTAATATATTTGATATCCACAATCGCAGAGTAGGACGATGGGTCAAGGGATTTTAGACATAAATGTATCTGCTAAAGGGAGGGCTTAGATTAGCATTCAGAGTCCCCTCATGGCATCCTCACACATGGCCGTTGAGCATACTGTGTCCTCATGGATTCTCTCCCCTCCCCGCTGTCCCCCTTCCCTCCTGAACTAGGTCCTCTTTCTTCTGGTTTTAATTACATGCATGACACTACCCCATCTATTTCCTACCTTCCTTAAGATGGCCTTTCTCTTTTCATGGTCTCCCTTTCAGTTTTGTGATCAAAGGCACACAAATGTAAACACAAGGCACATGCACAGGCAGCTTAAGTGCATGCTCTGTAGGTGAGAGTAAGCATTCAGAGACAGGGCCATTTCCCTTAACACACTGATTTCCGGTTCCGTTGTATTCCTGAAAATAGTATTTTATTGTTCCCTGTACTGAACACGATTCCATTGTGTGCAAATATCATAGTCATATCTTGATGGAGACCTGAATTTGATTTCTTTCCTCTTGTCGATGAACCTCTGCAGGGTGTTGACTTAGAGTTCTTTGAGTCTTTGATGGAAGTGGGTCGGCTGGGTCACGGTGGTAACGCTATTCTCAGTTTTGAAGGAACTTGCACTCTCATCTCCATATAGACTACAGAAGTTTACATTCCTACCCACACCGAATACAGATTCCTAGTTCCTTCATCCTTGACAGTATTTTTGCCATTTGTTTTCTTTGCCATTTGACCGGGATGGTATGGACTCTCAAAGACATTTTAACTTGCACGTCTCATAGCTAAGGACACTGAATATCATTTCAAGTACTTAGTGGCCATTTATATTTCTGCTTTTGAGAATGTTCAGTTCATCAGCCTGTTTATAGACTGGATGATTTAGTTTCGGGCATTTGATTTTTAAAGTTCTTTATCCCAGCTCTTAATCCCTTGTCTGGCATGCAGTTGGCAAAGGATATTTTCCCCCTATTCATTGGCTGTCATTTCACCCTGATGGTTGCTTCTTAGTTTGTCATTTACAGGGACTCTTCGCTGTGCTATTGGGAGTCTCATTCAAAACATCTTGTCCATTCCTTTATTTTGAAGTGTTTTGCCATTTTTTTTCTAGCAGTTTCAAGATTTCAGATCTCATCTTAAGTTCCTTGATCCATTTTAAATTGTTATAGTATATGGTAAGAGATGCAGGTCTAGTTTTATTCTTCTGCATTTGGAAATCCTGTTTTTCCAGAACCACTTTTTTTTTTAAAGAGACTATCTCTTCTTGCAATCCCACCAACAATGGAGGAGCATTTCTCCTTTTCCGCATCCTTGCCAGCATCTGTTGTTTATTCTTTTTTCTCTTAAAGAATTATTTATTTTATGTATATGAGTACACTGTCACTGTCTTCAGACACACCAGAAGAGGGCATCAGATCCCATTACAGATGGTTGTAAGCCACCATGTGATTGCTGGGAATTGAACTCAGGACCTCTGGAAGAGCAGTCAGTGCTCTTAACCACTGAGCCATCTCTCCAGCCCCTGAGAAAATGCTTATTGCACAAGCATGAAGTGTAGATTTAGACCCCCAGAACCCACATCAAGCCAGTACTCCTGTGGGAGTTGGGAAGTAGAGACAGGAGACTCTCTGGAAACTTTTGAGACAACTAGCCTGACATACTCTGTGTTGAATGAAAGACCCTGTCTCAGACAAGATAGTAAGTCAGGAACCTGGGATAGTTCTCTGCCCTCAATAAGCATGCCCACTCTTATACATACACACAAAGGCTTTTAAAGAGTTGTTATTATAGAGGCCTTTTGCTTGCCTTCTTGCTTAAGCTTATTTTTAGTTCTTTTTCTTTGTTCTTGAAGCTATTATAAATAGGGTTTACTCCCCAAACCCACCCCAGATTTCACTCTTCCCCAACTCAAAATCTCGTTATGTAGCTCTGTTTGGCTTGGAGTTCTCTCTGTAGACCAAGGTAGCATAAAACTCTCAGAGCTCCACCTGCCTTTCCCTCCCAGTTCTGGGATTAAAGGTGTGCACCACAAGCCGAGGTTCATTCTTGGTGAGGTTATTTGTCGATAGAAAAGCTATTGACTACTGCATGCTGATTTGGTATCTGACACTTCCCTAAATGTGTTTCTCAGTTTGAAAAGCCTTAGGGTGGAGTTAGTAGGGTCTTCTAAGAATAAGATCTCATTGTTTGTAAACAGGCATAATTAGACTTATTTCATTCCTGTTTGTATCATCTATACTGGTTCTTTTTCTTGTCTTACTACTCTAGCTAAGACTTCGAGCTCCATATTCAATAAAGGTGGAGTGGGCACTCTTGTCCTGTTGTAGATACGAAAGCAAATGCTCTCAGTTTTTCTCCGTGTGGTATGATGTTGGCCTTAGGTTTGTTGATGGTATACTCATTTTTTAAAGTTTATTTTTATTTTATGCACATTGGTGTTTTGCCTACATGGATCTGAGGTTGTTGGATCTCTTGGAACTGAAGTTACAGACAATTGTGAGCTGCCATGTGGGTGTTGTGGATTGAACCCAGGTCGTTTGGAAGAACAGCCAGTGCTCTAAATTACTGAGCCACTTCTCCAGCGCCATGTCTGTGACATACTCTTAAGGAGGAAGGTTGAAGTGCCTGAAATGGTGCTCAGATAATAGCCTAATAAGGGCACCAGTGGAAAGGGAAGCCCTTGGTCCTGCCAAGACTGAATCCCCAGTGAACAGGATTCTTGGGGGGAGGGTGGTAATGGGCGGGGGATGGGGATGGGGAACACCCATATAGAAGGGGAAGGGAAGGGGTTAGGGGGATATTGGCCTGGAAACCGAGAAAGGGAATAACATTTGAAATGTAAATAAGAAATACTCAATTTAATAAAGATAAAAAAAGAAATACTCTAGATATATGTAAATGTATATCTGCCATATATATTTCCTCTGTATCTGAGAGACTCTAGAAGCAAAAACATCCAGAAGTAATGAGCCCATATCCAGAGCCCAGATCTTAGTCACAGTACTATTCTCTAGTTAAAGGAACCGAAACTTCGTGGAGGAATGCTGATTCTGGGGCTGGACTCATACTCTGAGAATATGGGGTACCAGAACGAAAGAAGGTCCTGACGAAAAAACAAAAAAGGATAAGATATTTAAAGGCAGCTAGAAGCCAGCTGTAACAAGAACCACCATCCAGAGCTAGAATACATAAAACGAACAAACAAACAAACAAACAAACAAACAAACTGCTAAGCAATGAAAGAATCAATGTACTGAATTATAACCCATGATATAAGTAAGTCTGTGTTAGTAAAGAGAAATGGTTGAGTAAATATATACATGATGGGAAGTGATAGCCCATCCTCCAAGATGGGCTGGGTGTACTGACCTCCAGGGTCCGGAAAGGAAAGAAGGGAGAAAAGAATGGCTTACGATATAGAAGCTCTACATACTCACCTCAGCCAGCTGACCAGCCGTGGTACATCCTGTGACGTCATGAGAATACGCTTGGTGGTCTTCCTTCCATAAGCCCATCGCTCTAGTACAAGCATGAGAAAGCCAACAATCTGAAATTTCAGAACAGTCTATAAATATGTGATAAGTAGCCTTCAGAACTGCCAAGGTCACCGAAACCAAGAAAAGCCTGAGAAAATGTCATAGTCAAAAGAAGGCAAAAGATAACATGATATCCTGTATATGGTCCAGACGCTGGAGAGAGAAGTTAGGTGAAACAAGTTTATGAAGAGTAAAATGACCCAGCTCAAAGGATAATAGAAATGGCAATAAATACAAAGAAGCAGGAGGAGCAGGAAGATCAGGAGGAGAAGCAGAAGGAGGAGGAACTACAGGAGGATGAGGTAACAAACTGAGGAGAGAACAGAAAACAGCAAGATGGTGGAGGTCCATGTGATTATGTTCAGTGTAAATGATTAAAATCTCCATTTAAAGGACAGATATAAGTCAGGCAAGGTGGTGCAAACCCGTGGTCCTAGCAGTTGGGAGGCTAAGGCAGGATTACCACAAGTTCAAAGCCAGCCTGGGATTCTTAGCAAATGCTAGGCCAACTAGGCATATGCAGCAAGACTTGACTCTAAAAACAAAACAAACAAAACACAATTTGGGATAGTGATGTTATTTGATAAAAGAAGCAAGATGCAGTATATATAAATGTAGATGCATTAAAAAATTAGCATCATCTGACAGTTGAACAGTATGGGAAAGCTGGAACATTAAAGTATGTTAAAATTAGACAAAGCAAACTTCCTAAGAAGCGATATTGTCACAGATGAAGAGGGACAGTTCTCTTTCCCTCAGCTTCTTAAAAATTCTCCACTGTACATGTTCACTGTACACACTTCTGTATCATACAAGAATACTTTCACACAGGTGTACAGGGTACATCAAGCTCCCACCCTCCATATCTCCCTTCCTCTGTCATTTACTCCCTCTCTTTTGTTGTCATTTGCCCTGGAGTTATCTGTATTTTGATGCTAATTCCGCTGCCCCAAGGACAGCTGCCTAGTCACATACTCAGGACTCAGGTGACTTCACCAACTTGTGATGCTTCGATATGCAATCCTTTGGGTAGATACATCCCAGGTATAGCTGGGGTGTATGGAAGATCTATTTTTCGTTTTATGAAAAATAAAGTGTAACTTTCATAATAATAAGGGAGTCAGGGGAACCTTAGAGGTGGTTCGATGGATAAACTGTTGCCACTCAAGTGTGGGACTGGTGTTTGGATCCCCAGCACCCACGTAAATTTCTGTAGTAAGCTGACTGAGGGTCTAGATAGTTTGGGGAGACAAGAGTGCCTTCAATGATTTGCACTCCATTTGGGTGGGGAGGTGCACAGAATGCTTTAGGGACTCTGAGGAGGAGTGTGGGTGATAAGATTGCTGAAATCTGCTATTGACCAGTTGGTTCCAAGACTCCATGGCTTGGAACAGGAACCAAGAGCCAAAGCCTTTAACTTGTAAGTAGTGGACTTACAAATACCATGTACTTATCAAAAAGAGTCTCTAAGATTTGGGAAAACATAGAAGAAATTCTATGACATTGTACAATGTAAATGGGAAATCGAGTTGACTAGTAACCCTACTTTGTTAGTTTGGCTACCCGAAGTGTTTGCAGTATTGGAAATTCTGAAGCTGGCTGTAAGTCCACAGGAGATGATGCCTTCCTCTAGTGACAAGCTCTGACATGAACATGGTTGGAGATGATGGAAACAGGAGTCTACAGAATTGCCTAGTGTTAGCGTCAAGATCTCTGGCTTGGAGAATTTGAATCTGGGCTGTGTTAGTTACTAGTTACAGTATCTTGCAAAATCAGTTTCAACATTGATAATTTAATGATAATTTATTATCAAAATGTTTCCATTCTGCACATATGTGACAATTGTGTTGTAACCTACAAGAATTTATTCTCCAAAGAACTGTCTCTAGTTGGCTGTGATCTTTATTCACACTAATGTATTCAATGTTATACATTGAAAAACCTTTTTAAAAAATTCTTTGCATATATTACATCCAGACTACAGTTTCCCCTCTCTCCCTATACCTCCAATCTCTCCCCTCTACCTTCCTCCTTCCCCAGATCTATCCTCCCTTGCCTCAGAAAAGAATAGGCCTCCCAGGGACATTAACCAAACATGGCAAAACAAGCTACAGTAAGATCAGGCATACATTCTCCACCAAGGTTTAATGAGGTAACCCAGTAGGAAGAAAAGGGTTCCAAAGACAGGCAAAACCTCAGGGATGCCCACTCTCCAGCTCTCATGGTTAGGACTCACAAAAACACCATACTACTCAGCCATAACATATGCAAAGGACCAAGGTCAGACATCTACAGACTCCCTGATCTCTGTGAGCACCCAGAAGTCCCCACCAGTTGATTTTGTGGGAGATGTTCTTTTTTTTTAATCTTTATTAACTTGAGTATTTCTTATTTACATTTCGATTATGAGATCCCATTTGTTGATTCTTGATCTTAGAGCATAAACCATTGGTGTTTTGTTCAGAAAATTTTCTCCAGTGCCCATGTGTTCGAGATGCTTCCCCACTTTTTCTTCTATTAGTTTGAGGGTATCTGGTTTGATGTGGAGGTCCTTGATTCACTTGGACTGAAGCTTTGTACAGGGTGATAAGCATGGATCGATCTGCATTCTTCTACATGCTGACCTCCAGTTGAACCAGCACCATTTGCTGAAAATGCTATCTTTTTTCCATTGGATGGTTTTGGCTCCTTTGTCAAAAATCAAGTGACCATAGGTGTGTGGATTCATTTCTGGGTCTTCAATTCTATTCCACTGGTCTATCTGCCTGTCTCTGTACCAATACCATGCAGTTTTTATCACTATTGCTCTGTAATACTGCTTGAGTTCAGGGATAGTGATTCCCCCAGAAGTCCTTATATTGTTGAGGATAGTTTTAGCTATCCTGGGTGTTTTGTTATTCCAGATGAATTTGCAAATTGTTCTGTCTAACTCTTTGAAGAATTGGATTGGTATTTTGAGGAAGGCATTGAATCTGTAGATCACTTTTGGTAAAATGGCCATTTTTACTATATTAATCCTGCCAATCCATGAGCATGGGAGATCTTTCCATCTTCTGAGGTCTTCTTCAGTTTCTTTCTTCAGAGGCTTGAAGTTCTTATTGTACAGATCTTTTACTTGCTTGGTTAAAGTCACACCGAGGTACTTTATATTATTTGGGTCTATTATGAAGGGTGTCGTTTCCCTAATTTCTTTCTCAGCTTGTTTCTCTTTTGTGTAGAGGAAGGCTACTGATTTATTTGAGTTAATTTTATACCCAGCCACTTTGCTGAAGTTGTTTATCAGCTTTAGTAGTTCTCTGGTGGAACTTTTGGGATCACTTAAATAAACTATCATATCATCTGCAAATAGTGATATTTTGACTTCTTCTTTTCCGATCTGTATCCCCTTGACCTCCTTTTGTTGTCTGATTGCTCTGGCTAGAACTTCAAGAACTATATTGAGTAAGTAGGGAGAGAGTGGGCAGCCTTGTCTAGTCCCTGATTTTAGTGGGATTGCTTCAAGTTTCTCTCCATTTAGTTTAATGTTAGCTACTGGTTTGCTGTATATGGCTTTTACTATGTTTAGGTATGGGCCTTGAATTCCTATTCTTTCCAGGACTTTTATCATGAAGGGGTGTTGAATTTTGTCAAATGCTTTCTCAGCATCTAATGAAATGATCATGTGGTTTTGTTCTTTCACTTTGTTTATATAATGGATCACATTGATGGTTTTCCGTATATTAAACCATGCCTGCATGCCAGGGATGAATCCTACTTGATCATGGTGGATGACTGTTTTGATGTGCTCTTGGATTCGGTTTGCCAGAATTTTATTGAGTATTTTTGCGTCGATATTCATAAGGGAAATCGGTCTGAAGCTCTCTTTCTTTGTTGGGTCTTTGTGTGGTTTAGGTATAAGAGTAATTGTGGCTTCATAGAAGGAATTCGGTAGTGATCCATCTGTTTCAATTTTGTGGAATAGTTTGGATAATATTGGTATGAGGTCTTCTATGAAGGTCTGATAGAATTCTGCACTAAACCCGTCTGGACCTGGGCTCTTTTTGGTTGGGTGACCTTTAATGACTGCTTCTATTTCCTTAGGAGTTATGTGGTTGTTAAATGGTTTATCTGTTCCTTATTTACCTTCACTACCTGGTATCTGTCTAGGAAATTTTGTCTAGGATTTTCAGTTTTGTTGAATATAGGCTTTTGTAGTAGGATCTGATGATGAGCCTGTGTGTCAGGAGTGCTGTAGACCTGTTTTCCTGTTTTCTTTCAGCCAGTTATGGGAACAGAGTGTTCTGCTTTCTGGCGTGTAGTCTTTCCTGACTACTGGTCTTCAGCTGTTCCTGTGGGCCTGTGTCCTGAGTCCACCAGGCAGGTCGCTTGGAGCAGAAAAGTTGGTCTTACCTGTGGTCCTGCAGCTCACGTTGCTCATGGGGGGGGGGCTGCTTTTAAGTTCTCTGTGAGGGTAGCAACCAGGAGGGCCTGTGCTGCCTTTTCTCGGAGCCCCCATGCACTGGGGTCCCAGATGGCATTAGGTGTTTTCCTCTGGAGTTAGAAATGTGGGCAGAGTGTAGTCTCTTCTGGCCTCCCAGGCATGTCTGCCCCTCTGAAGGTTTACCTCTCCCTCCCACGGGATTTGTGTGCAGAGAGCTGTTGATCGGTCCCTTCAGGTCCGGACGGTCAGGATATGTTCTTATGCTGTCCCTGACCCCTCTGGTTCTTCCAGTCCTTCTTCCCCTTCCTCCACATGACTCCTGAAGCTCTGCCTAATGTTTAGCTGTGGGTCTCTGCATCTGCTCCTATCAATTGCTGGATGAAGTCTCTCTGATGTTTAGAGACCTCTACCTTATCCCATTTTGACCAGCCTAGAAAAGAATGATTTGTGTCAACTAGAATAGGACGAAAGATGTCCACATAGCTGGCAAAATATTACTTATGGGTGTGATTGTGAGGGTTCTGGAAGAGATTAGCATTTCATAGAGCAGGCTAAGTGAAGAAACTTCTCTCTCATTGACGTAGAGAGGAGTGATTTAATACATTGAGAACCTAAAGGAACGGAAGGAAGATGAAGAGTGAATTTCCTTTCTTCTTGAACTATAATATTCATCATGCCTTTTGACTCTAGGACTTACACTTTAAGAAAGAGGACTGCTAAAAAAAAAAAAAAAAAAAGAAAGAGGACTGCTGATATTCAGAGGCCAGTCTGGCTACATATTGAGTACCAGTCTAGCATGAGGTGTATGGTGAAACTGGTTTTAAAAAAAGGCAGATTTATGATAGATAGATAGATAGATAGATAATTATATCATCAGCATTTAACCAATTTTTCCAAAGAAAAATTCTAAACATTTGTGTGATGACTACCTCATTTGTATGGTTTCCCAAAGGTGCTATGTTTAATACCAAAACTTATTTGAATGTGAAAGATCTGTTTAGATTTATATTAAACAACTCAGTCATTTTGTGGTATAAACTCAAGGTTTGCATAGCAATACTACACTAATTTAAATTAAAATAATAATGATAGGCTGACCCTGGAGTAACATCCAGGAGTTTCCATGGTGAAAACAAGGTAGACCAGATGAATTTTTAGCCCTCTGGTAGAGAGGGAATCAGGGATTTCTGGTAATCTTTTACATCTAAGCTAGCCAACTGATGTCAACCCCAGTACTATGAGTTAATGATTTAATATATCTGTAAAAATAGTCTATCCTTAAGTCACCACTTAGGGGAAGGTGAAAACTATCAGAAAGGAAGCAGCTACGACATCCTAGGGAGAAAGGAGTGTCTTTGGTATTGGAGGCTGGTCTACATAAAGGGGAGCTGGCTGAGTTATAATCATGTGCTACTGTCAATAAAACAGAACCTCCATATTGTTTTGAGGGGTACTATTCTCTACCATGAACTTTAAAAGGCTGTACTCTTGACTCTTCTCTTTCCAATGAAGAGAGGAGTCTAGAGGGCCAAAGGTAATTGTTTCCTTTAAACCCACAGTGGTAGGAAGAATTCTAGGACAGTGTCCAAGAATCCCAACCTTTGAATTGTCCTATTTCTTGCATATGGGTAGGGCCAATGGATATAATCAGTCACTACAATGATTAGGTTACATTATGAAAGAGAGGGGGAGTTTTGTAAATGAAATAATGGGTTTTAATCAGTGAAGTATAAATTAATAAAGCAAGGTGAAGTTAATTTTGTTTAAGTCTGTTATGGATAAAATTGACTAGATCTGGTTAAACACCTTCAAAATGACAGTCCTTCCCGAAAGAGGTGCTGAAGGAGTGAGTTTTACAGTAACAAGGAGGTTCTGCTAACAGTCAGATGAAGCTTGAAGCAGCCCCTGAGCCCCAATGAGACTGCAGCCCTGGCTGACATAGCGATACCATCTAGTAAAACTGAGCTAAGCCATGCCTGAGTGCTCTTGACACACAGAGACTTTTATTGGATTTTTAAAATTTACATTTCAAATGTTATCCCCCTTCCCAGTTTCCCCTCCACAAACTCCCTATCCCCTTCCTCTCCACTGCCTCTATGAGGGTGCTCCTCCACGTGCCCACCCACTCCTGCCTTAGCACCCTAGTATTCTCCTACCTTGGGTCATCAAGCTTCCACAGAAGGGGCACCACTCCCATTGATGCCAGATAAGGTAATCCTCTGCTGTATATGCATTTGCAGCCAGGGTTCCCTCCATGTGTACTCTTTGGTTGGTGGTTTAGTCCCTGAGAGCTCTGGCAGGGGGAGGGGTCTGGTTGTTGTTCTTCTTTTGGGGTCACAAACCCCTTCAGCTCCTTCAGTCCTTGCCCTAACTTCTTCACTGGGGTTCCTGCATTTAGTATGGTGGCATGAATCCACATCTGTATTGGACAGGCTCTAGCAGAACCTCTCAGGGGACAGCTATACCAGGCTCCTGTCAGCAAGTGCTTCTTGGCATCAACAATAGTGTCTGGGTTTGTTGTCTGCAGATGGGATGGATCCCTAGGTGGGGCAGACTCTGGATGGCCTTCCCTTCAGTCTCTGCCCCACTCTTTGTCCCTACTTTTCCTTTTGACAGGAGAAATTCTGGTTTAATATTTTTGAGGTGAGTGGGTGGCCCCATCCCTCAACTTGGGGCCATGCCTATCCACTGGATATGGTCTCTACAGGTTCTCTCTCCCCTTTGTTGGGTATTTCAGCCAATGTCCTCCCTGGGAATCTCTTGGGTTCCTAGCATCTGGGACTTTCTAGTGGCTGCTCCCCAGGCCCCCTTCTCCCACTGTTGCTCTCCTCCTCTCAAATTCCTGATCCTCTGTATTTCTCCCCCATCTCCTCCCATACCTGAACTGGCCACCCTTTTTTTCTCCCCCTCCTCTCTTCCTCCAAGATCCCTCTCTCCCTCTACTTCCCAGAGATTATTTTGTTTCCTTTTCTGAATAGGACCACACTTTGGTGTGGTCTTCTTTTTTTCCTGGGTTTTGTATAGTCTGTGAGTTGTATTGTGGGTATTCTGAGTTTCTTTTAGGCTAATATCCACTTATCAGTGAGTACATATCATGTGCATTTTTTTGTGACAGGGTTATCTCACTCAGTATGATATTTTCTAGTTCCATCCATTTGCCTATGAATTTCATGAAGTTATTGTTTTTAAAAGCTGAGTGATATTCCATTGTGTAAATGTACCACATTTTCTGTATCCATTCCTCTGTTGAGGGAGATTTGAGTTCTTTCCAGCTTCTGGCTATTATAAATAAGGCTGCTTAGAACATAGTGGAGCACGTGTCTTTGTTATATGTTGGAGAATCTTTAGGGTATATACCCTATAGCTGGGTCCTCAGGTAGAAAGAACTATTTGCAATTTTCTGAGGAACCTCCAGACTGATTTCCAGAGTCACTATTCCAGCTTTCAATCCCACCAGCAATGGAGGAGTGTTCCTCTTTCTCCACATCCTCACCAGCATCTGCTGTTTTTGATCTTAGCCATTCTGACTGGTGTGAGGTGGAATCTCAGAGTTGTTTTGATTTGCATTTACCTGATAACTAAGGATATTGAACATTTCTTTAAGTGCTTCTCAGTCATTCGATATTCCTCAGCTGAGAATTATCTGTTTAGCTCTCTACTCCATTTTTAAATAAGGTTATTTGAGTCTCTGGAGTCTAACTTCTTGAGCTCTTTGTATATATTGGATATTAGCCCTCTGTCAGACAAAGAATGGGTAAAGATCTTTCCCCAATCTGTTGGTTGCCGTTTTGTCCTACTGAGTGTGTCCTTTGCCTTACAGAAGTTTTTCAACGTTAAGAGGTACCATTTGTCAAATCTTCATCTTAAAGCATGAGCCATTGGTGTTCTGTTCAGGAAATTTTACCCTGTGCCAATGTGTTCTATCGCACTTTCTCTTCTATTAGATTCATCGTATTTGGTTTTATGTGGAGGTCCTTGATCCATTTGGACTTGAGTTTTGTACAAGGTGATAAGAATGGATAGATTTGGCCTGTGCCCAGAGCCGGCCTTGTGCCACAGCTTTTGGTACCCAGATTCTGCAAGGAGAGAGGTGGATTCTCAGAAGAGTTGACAATCCTGAGAACATAGGTGAGACCACCAGTTCTGTTCACATTCCTGGCCCAAGAGGAACCTGCCTGGCTCTCAGGACACAAGAACTGAGGAGTAGTCTGGGAAAGGATCCTTCCAGTTTCTATTGGTGCCCTGAACTGATTCTGTGCCACAGCTCTCTGTACCCAGATTACTCAGGGAGAGGGCTGGTCTCCTAGTGGTGCCAACATACAGGCTTAAAGGAGGGTTAAGTCACTGTCAGAGACAGCAAGACCAGCTAGAACCAAAGATGAACAGATGGCAAGAGGCAAGCTCAAGAGCCTAAGCAAAAGAAACCAAGGCCACTTGTTATCATCAGAACCTAGTTCCCCCACCACAGCAAGTCCTGGATTCCCCAAAACATCAGAAAAGCAAGATTTTGATTTAAAATCACAATTTAAAAAGATGTTAGAGAACTTTAAAAAAGACATAGATAACTCGCTTAAAGCTTGACAGCACACCTAAAAGCTCAAGAACAAAAAGAAAGGAATAGAAGGCAGGAAATAATCAAACTCAGGGCTGAAATCAACCAAGTAGAAACAAAAAGAACTCTACCAAGAATCAACAAAACCAGGAGCTGGTTCTTTGAGAAAATCAACAAGATAGATAAACCCTCAGCCAGACTAACCAGAGGTCATAGAGAGTGTATCCAAATTAACAAAATAAGAAATGAAAAGGGGAGTTTAAAAATCTCAGATCTCCTGAGACACCGCCGGAACCTGAAGGAAACAGACCGGATAAACAGTTCTCTGCATCCAAATCCCGTGGGAGGGAGAGCTAAACCTTCAGAGAGGCAGACACGCCTGGGAAACCAGAAGAGACTGCACTCTGCACACATCTCGGATGCCAGAGGAAAACACCTAACGCCATCTGGAACCCTGGTGAACGGAAGCTCTCGGAAAGGGCGGCGCAGATCTTCCTGGTTGCTGCTGCCGCAGAGAGCTCGTGGGCAGCACCCCGAGAGCGAACATGAGCCTCGGGACCACAGGTAAGACCAACTTTTCTGCTGCAAGTGACCTGCCTGGTGAACTCAAAACACAGGCCCACAGGAACAGCTGAAGACATGTAGAGAGGAAAAACTACACGCCCGAAAGCAGAACACTCTGTCCCCATAACTGGCTGAAAGAAAACAGGAAAACAGGTCTACAGCACTCCTGACACACAGGCTTATAGGACAGTCTAGCCACTGTCAGAAATAGCAGAACAAAGTAACACTAGAGATAATCTGATGGCGAGAGGCAAGCGCAGGAACCCAAGCAACAGAAACCAAGACTACATGCCATCATCGGAGCCCAATTCTCCCATCAAAACAAACATGGAATATCCAAACACACCAGAAAAGCAAGATCTAGTTTCAAAATCATATTTGATCATGATGCTGGAGGACTTCAAGAAAGACGTGAAGAACTCCCTTAGAGAAACACAGGAAAACATTAATAAACAAGTAGAAGCCTACAGAGAGGAATCGCAAAAATCCCTGAAAGAATTCCAGGAAAACACAATCAAACAGTTGAAGGAATTAAAAATGGAAATAGAAGCAATCAAGAAAGAACACATGGAAACAACCCTGGATATAGAAAACCAAAAGAAGAGACAAGGAGCTGTAGATACAAGCTTCACCAACAGAATACAAGAGATGGAAGAGAGAATCTCAGGAGCAGAAGATTCCATAGAAATCATTGACTCAACTGTCAAAGATAATGTAAAGTGGTCCAAAACATACAGGAAATCCAGGACTCAATGAGAAGATCAAGCCTAAGGATAATAGGTATAGAAGAGAGTGAAGACTCCCAGCTCAAAGGACCAGTAAATATCTTCAACAAAATCATAGAAGAAAACTTCCCTAACCTAAAAAAAGAGATACCCATAGGCATACAAGAAGCCTACAGAACTCCAAATAGATTGGACCAGAAAAGAAACACCTCCCGTCACATAATAGTCAAAACACCAAACGCACAAAATAAATAAAGAATATTAAAAGCAGTAAGGGAAAAAGGCCAAGTAACATATAAAGGCAGACCTATCAGAATCACACCAGACTTTTCGCCAGAAACTATGAAGGCCAGAAGATCCTGGACTGATGTCATACAGACCCTAAGAGAACACAAATGCCAGCCCAGGTTACTGTATCCTGCAAAACTCTCAATTAACATAGATGGAGAAACCAAGATATTCCATGACAAAACCAAATTAACACAATATTTTTCTACAAATCCAGCACTACAAAGGATAATAAATGGTAAAGCCCAACATAAGGAGGCAAGCTATACCCTAGAAGAAGCAAGAAACTAATCGTCTTGGCAACAAAACAAAGAGAAGAAAAGCACACTAACATAACCTCACATCCAAATATGAATATAACGGGAAGCAATAATCACTATTCCTTAATATCTCTCAACATCAGTGGCCTCAACTCCCCAATAAAAAGACATAGATTAACAAACTGAATACGCAACGAGGACCCTGCATTCTGCTGCCTACAGGAAACACACCTCAGAAACAAAGACAGAGACTACCTCAGAGTGAAAGGCTGGAAAACAAATTTCCAAGCAAATGGTCAGAAGAAGCAAGCTGGAGTAGCCATTCTAATATCAAATAAAATCAATTTTCAACTAAAAGTCATCAAAAAAGATAAGGAAGGACACTTCATATTCATCAAAGGAAAAATCCACCAAGATGAACTCTCAATCCTAAATATCTATGCCCCAAATACAAGGGCACCTACATACGTAAAAGAAACCTTACTAACGCTCAAAACACAAATTGCACCTCACACAATAATAGTAGGAGATTTAAACACCCCACTCTCATCAATGGACAGATCATGGAAACAGAAATTAAACAGAGATGTAGACAGACTAAGAGAAGTCATGAGCCAAATGGACTTAACAGATATTTATAGAACATTCTATCCTAAAGCAAAAGGATATACCTTCTTCTCAGCTCCTCATGGTATTTTCTCCAAAATTGACCATATAATTGGTCAAAAAACTGGCCTCAACAGGTACAGAAAGATAGAAATAATCCCATGCGTGCTATCGGACCACCACGGCCTAAAACTGGTCTTCAATAACAATAAGGGAAGAATGCCCACATATACGTGGAAATTGAACAATGCTCTACTCAATGATAACCTGGTCAAGGAAGAAATAAAGAAAGAAATTAAAGACTTTTTAGAATTTAATGAAAATGAAGGTACAACATACCCAAACTTATGGGACACAATGAAAGCTGTGCTAAGAGGAAAACTCATAGTGCTGAGTGCCTGCAGAAAGAAACAGGAAAGAGCATATGTCAGCAGCTTGACAGCACACCTAAAAGCTCTAGAACAAAAAAAGCAAATACACCCAGGAGGAGTAGAAGGCAGGAAATAATCAAACTCAGAGCTGAAATCAACCAAGTAGAAACAAAAAGGACCATAGAAAGAATCAACAGAACCAAAAGTTGGTTCTTTGAGAAAATCAACAAGATAGATAAACCCTTAGCCAGACTAACGAGAGGACACAGAGAGTGTGTCCAAATTAACAAAATCAGAAATGAAAAGGGAGACATAACTACAGATTCAGAGGAAATTCAAAAAATCATCAGATCTTACTATAAAAGCCTATATTCAACAAAACTTGAAAATCTGCAGGAAATGGACAATTTCCTAGACAGATACCAGGTACCAAAGTTAAATCAGGAATAGATAAACCAGTTAAACAACCCCATAACTCCTAAGGAAATAGAAGCAGTCATTAAAGGTCTCCCAACCAAAAAGAGCCCAGGTCCAGACAGGTTTAGTGCAGAATTCTATCAGACCTTCATAGAAGACCTCATACCAATATTATCCAAACTATTCCACAAAATTGAAACAGATGGATTACTCCCGAATTCCTTCTATGAAGCCACAGTTACTCTTATACCTAAACCACACAAAGACCCAACAAAGAAAGAGAGCTTCAGACCAATTTCCCTTATGAATATCGACGCAAAAATACTCAATAAAATTCTGGCAAACCGAATCCAAGAGCACATCAAAACAATCATCCACTATGATCAAGTAGGCTTCATCCCAGGCATGCAGGGATGGTTTAATATACGGAAAACCATCAACGTGATCCATTATATAAACAAACTGATAGAACAAAACCACATGATAATTTCATTAGATGCTGAGAAAGCATTTGACAAAATTCAACACCCCTTCATGATAAAAGTCCTGGAAAGAATAGGAATTCAAGGCCCATACCTAAACATAGTAAAAGCCATATACAGCAAACCAGTTGCTAACATTAAACTAAATGGAGAGAAACTTGAAGCAATCCCACTAAAATCAGGGACTAGACAAGGCTGCCCACTCTCTCCCTACTTATTCAATATGGTTCTTGAAGTTCTAGCCAGAGCAATCAGACAACAAAAGGAGGTCAAGGGGATACAGATCGGAAAAGAAGAAGTCAAAATATCACTATTTGCAGATGATATGATAGTTTATTTAAGTGATCCCAAAAGTTCCACCAGAGAACTACTAAAGCTGATAAACAACTTCAGCAAAGTGGCTGGGTATAAAATTAACTCAAATAAATCAGTAGCCTTCCTCTACACAAAAGAGAAACAAGCTGAGAAAGAATTTAGGGAAACGACACCGTTCATAATAGACCCAAATAATATAAAGTACCTCGGTGTGACTTTAACCAAGCAAGTAAAAGATCTGTACAATAAGAACTTCAAGCCTCTGAAGAAAGAAATTGAAGAAGACCTCAGAAGATGGAAAGATCTCCCATGCTCATGGATTGGCAGGATTAATATAGTAAAAATGGCCATTTTACCAAAAGTGATCTACAGATTCAATGCAATCCTCAAAATACCAATCCAATTCTTCAAAGAGTTAGACAGAACAATTTGCAAATTCATCTGGAATAACAAAACACCCAGGATAGCTAAAACTATCCTCAACAATAAAAGGACTTCAGGAGGAATCACTATCCCTGAACTCAAGCAGTATTACAGAGCAATAGTGATAAAAACTGCATGGTATTGGTACAGAGACAGACAGATAGACCAGTGGAATAGAATTGAAGACCCAGAAATGAACCCACACATCTATGGTCACTTGATTTTTGACAAAGGAGCCAAAACCATCCAATGGAAAAAAGATAGCTTTTTCAGCAAATGGTGCTGGTTCAACTGGAGGTCAGCATGTAGAAGAATGCAGATCGATCCATGCTTATCACCCTGTACAAAGGTTAAGTCCAAGTGGATCAAGGACCTCCACATCAAACCAGATACACTCAAACTAATAGAAGAAAATCTAGGAAAGCATCTGGAACACATGGGCACTGGAAAAAATTTCCTGAACAAAACACCAATGGCTTATGCTCTAAGATCAAGAATCGACAAATGGGATCTCATAAAACTGCAAAGCTTCTGTAAGGCAAAGGACACTGTGGTTAGGACAAAATGGCAACCAACAGATTGGGAAAAGATCTTTACCAATCCTACAACAGATAGAGGACTTATATCCAAAATATACAAAAACTCAAGGAGTTAGACCGCAGGGAGACAAAAAACCCTATTAAAAAATGGGGTTCAGAGCTAAACAAAGAATTCACAGCTGAGGAATGCCGAATGGCTGAGAAACACCTAAAGAAATGTTCAACATCTTTAGTCATAAGGGAAATGCAAATCAAAACAACCCTGAGATTTCACCTCACGCCAGTGAGAATGGCTAAGATCAAAAACTCAGGTGACAGCAGATGCTGTCGAGGATGCAGAGAAAGAGGAACCCTCCCCCATTGTTGGTGGGATTGCAGACTGGTACAACCATTCTGGAAATCAGTCTGGAGGGTCCTCAGAAAATTGGACATTGAACTGCCTGAGGATCCAGCTATACCTCTCTTGGGCATATACCCAAAAGATGCCCCAACATATAAAAAAGACACGTGCTCCACTATGTTCATCGCAGCCTTATTTATAATAGCAAGAAGCTGGAAAGAACCCAGATGCCCTTCAACAGAGGAATGGATACAGAAAATGTGGTACATCTACACAATGGAATATTACTCAGCTATCAAAAACAATGACTTTATGACATTTGTAGGCAAATGGTTGGAACTGGAAAATATCATCCTGAGTGAGCTAACCCAATCACAGAAAGACATACATGGTATGCACTCATTGATAAGTGGCTATTAGCCCTAATGCTTGAATTACCCTAGATGCCTAGAACAAATGAAACTCAAGACGGATGATCAAAATGTGAATGCTTCACTCCTTCTTTAAAAGGGGAACAAGAATACCTTTGGCAGGGAATAGAGAGGCAAAGATTAAAACAGAGACTGAAGGAACACCCATTCAGAGCCTGCCCCACATGTGGCCCATACATATACAGCCACCCAATTAGACAAGATGGATGAAGCAAAGAAGTGCAGACCGACAGGAGCCGGATGTAGATCGCTCCTGAGAGACACAGCCAGAATACAGCAAACACAGAGGCGAATGCCAGCAGCAAACCACTGAACTGAGAATAGGATCCCCGTTGAAGGAATCAGAGAAAGAACTGGAAGAGCTTGAAGGGGCTCGAGACCCCATATGTACAACAATGCCAAGCAACCAGAGCTTCCAGGGACTAAGCCACTACCTAAAGACTATACATGAATTGACCCTGTACTCTGACCTCATAGGTAGCAATGAATATCCTAGTAAGAGCACCAGTGGAAGGGAAAGTCCTGGGTCCTGCTAAGACTGAACCCCCAGTGAACTAGACTGTTGGGGGGAGGGTGGCAATGGGGGGAGGGTTGGGAGGGGAACACCCATAAGGAAGGGGAGGGAGGAGGGGGATGTTTGCCCGGAAACCGGGAAAGGGAATAACACTCTAAATGTATATAAGAAATACTCAAATTAATTAAAAAAAAAAAGAAATGAAAAGGGAGACATAACAATAGAATCTGAAGAAATTTAAAAAATCATCAGACCCTACTACAAAAGCCTATATTCAACAAAACTGGAAAATCTGGAGGAAATGGACAATTTTCTAGACAGATACAAGATACCAAAGTTAAATCAGGAACAAATAAACTCTCTAAACAACCCCATAACTCCTAAAGAAATAGAAGCAGTTATTAAAAGTCTGCCAACCAAAAAGAGCTCAGGACCAGATGAGTTCAGTGCAGAATTCTATCAGATATTCAGAGAAGACCTCATACCAATACTGTCCAAACTATTCCACAAAATGGAAACAGACAGAACACTACCAAATTCCTTCTATGAAGCCAAAATTACTCTTATACTGAAACCACACAAAGACCCAACAAAGAAAGAGAACTTCAGACCAATTTCCCTTATACATATTGATGCAAAAATACTCAATAAAATTCTTGTAAACTGAATCCAAGAACACATCAAAATGATCATCTATCATGATCAAGTAAGCTTCATTCCAGGGATGCAGGGATGGTTTAATATACAAAAATCCATTAATGTAATCCACTATAGAAACAAACACAAAGACAAAAGCCACATGATCATTTCATTAGATGCTGAGAAAGCATTTGGCAAAATTCAACACCCCTTCATGATAAAAGCTCTGGAAAGATCAGGAATTCAAGGCCCGTACCTAAACATAGTAAAAGCAATATACAGCAAACCAGTAGCCAACAGCAAATTAAATGTAGAGAAACTTGAAGCAATCCCACTAAAATCAGGGACTAGACAAGGCTGCCCATTTTTTCCCTACCCATTCAATATAGTAGTTGAAGTTCTAGTCAGAGCAATCAGAGAACAAAAGGAGGTCAAAGGCATACAAATTGGAAAAGAAGAAGTAAAAATATCACTATTTGCAGATGATATGTTAGTATAATTAAGTGACCCCAAAAGTTCCAACCCCTAAACTTGATAAACAAACAACTTCAGCGAAGTGGCTGCATACAAAATTAGCTCAAACAAATCAGTAGCCTTCCTTACTCAAAGGATAAACAGGCTGAGAAAGAAATTAGGGAATTGACACACTTCACAATAGTCACAAATAATAGAAAATACCTCGGTGTGACTCTCATCAAGCAAGTGAAAGATCTTTATGATAAGAACTTCAAGTCTCTGAAGAAAGAAATTAAAGAAGGATCTTAGAAGATGGAAAGATCTCCCATGCTCTTGGATTGGCAGGATTAATATTGTAAAAGTGGCTATCTTGCCAAAGGCAATCTACAGATTCAATGCAATCCCCATCAAAATTCCAACTCAATCCTTCATAGAGCTAGAAAGAACAATTTGCAAATTATTTGAAATAATAAAAAACACAGGATAGCAAAAACTATCCTCAACAATAAAAGAACTTCTGGGGGAAATCACCATCCCTGACCTCAAGCTGTATTACAGTGTAGTAGTGATAAAAAAAAAATGTATGGTATTGGTACAGAGACAGACAGATAGACCAATGTAATAGAATTGAAGACCCAGAAATGAACCCACACACCTATGGTCACTTGATCTTTGAAAAGAAGCTAAAACCATCCAGTGGAAGAAAAGATAGCTTTTTCAACAAATTGTGCTGGTTCAACTGCCAGTCAGCAAGTAGAAAATTTGAATTGATTCATTTTCATCACCCTGTACAAAAGCTCAAGTCCAAATGGATCAAGGATCTCCAGATAAAACCAGATATACTCAAACTATTAGAATAAAAAGCGGGGAAAAGCTCGAACACATGGGCACTGTGGAAAATTTCCTGAGCAGAATACTAATGTCTTATGCTCTAAAATCAAATGGGACTTTGTTGGCACCCGGGCCGTCATGGTACCGAGAACTGGGTGTAGGCCTGCGAGGTTTAACAAAAAGACATACTCGAGTCATTCATGTTGCACAATTGCCAAATCGCTCACTGAGGTTTACAGAATATATACCCCGAGTTCACTGGGTGGAGGAATCCAGAAAGCACAGTGGAAAAACAGGCTTATGCCCTCAGGAACAAGGAAACAGGAACAAACAGGAACTGATTTAACAGTGTTTCAGCCCAGGTGTACCACTGAGGTGTACTGCCCAGGGCAAACAGAAAGGTCAGGGTGTTCCTTTGCTAGGAACAAAAGGCTTCCACAGGCATCAGCAAGGCTCAGCAAGGGTCAAATACAGGTGGGGCCCAGGAGGGTCCAACAAGTTCCCCTTTTTTATTTTTTAAGTAGTGCCTATCTTAGGACACTTTGGGGGTGTCAATCCCTTGCTCATCTCTGGGAATCTCTGCCAGTTTCAGAGCCCCTATCTTAGGTGAGTATTGGTCTCAAAGAGTTGCCCGTCTTTGGCTAACTACTTCTCGTGGAGGCTGAACCAGATTTGGGCTGAGGGATTGTCTCTTGCCAAGGAGAGCAACACCTGCTTCGTCTCCGCCCGGGACTGGGAGTGCTGCTTGTGATGTGATAGAAGCACAGACCAACTATTGTGATGCCCGAGGGTCATAACACCAAGGGCTGTAAGCTGTCCCTGTAAAAGCACTGACTGTTGATTTACATTAATTCCCAATTGTCAGCAGCAGGACTTTATAAAATTGCAAAACTTCTGTAAGGCAAAGGACACCATCTTTAGGAAAGAATGGCAACCAACAGATTGGGAAAAGATCTTTCCCAATCCTACATTAGATAGAGAGCTAATATCCAATATATATATAAAGAATTCAAGAAGTTAGATTCCAGAGAGCCATATAACCCTATTAAAAATGGGGAACAGAGCTAAACAAAGAATTCTCAACTGAGGAATATCCATATCGAATGGCTGAGAAGTTCCTAAAGGAATGTTCAACATCCTTAATCATCAGGGAAATGCAAATCAAAACAACCCTGAGATTCCACCTCACACTAGTCAGAATGGCTAAGATCAAAAACTCAGGTGACACCAGATGCTGGTGAGGTGTAGAGAAAGAGAACACTCCTCCATTGTTGGTGGGATTAAAGCTGTTACAACCACTCTGGAAATCAGTCTGGAGGTTCCTCAGAAAATTAGACATAGTACTAACTGAGGTCACAGCTATACCACTCCTGGGCATATACTTAAAAGATGCTCCAACATATAACAAAGACACGTGCTCTACTATGTTCATAGCAGCCTTATTTATAATAGCCAGAAGCTAGAAAGAACCCAGATGTCCTTCAACAGAGGAATGGATACAGAAAATGTGATACATTTACACAATGGATTATTACTCAGTTATTAAAAGCAATGACATCATGAAATTCATAGGTAAATGGATGGAACTAGAAAATATCACCCTGAGTGAGGTAACTCAATCACAAAAAAAGTCACACATGGTATTGAAAGATCCCCGAAGAGAGAGACCCTTACTCAAGTCTTGGGAAATCTCGGACCCTAGACACAGAGAGACCATTTTGGATGTAATATGCAAAGGCGAGGTTTATTACGGAGATCTATTACGGAGATCTCTGGGCCGACACATATCCCATGCAGGAGACAGAAGCAAGGGGTTTTTATAGGGTGAGGAACAGGGGGATGGGGAGAGTCGGCGCGGCTATAAGTGATTGGCTCATTCAAACATAGCAGTGAGATTACAACACAGCAGAAGAGTACGTGTGGACTGGAGTGTACAGGATTTTAGAAGCCAGGGGCTTATCAGGGTTTGAAGGACATCTGGTTAAAGTTTGACTTTGAGTAAGCTGGGGGAGATGCCCTCCTGCCAGATGGTTTATGAGTCAGTCCTGATAGCTTGGGCTGGTTCCTGTATTACTTTTCTTTATCTTTATGGTCTGTTAGTCTTAGCGGCAGGGCAGGCCCCATCATGCCTGGACTTGCCTGAACTTGTTTTTTACAGTGTTTAGCCCTAAGTCTGTGAATCTTGAAACTTATTTTTTTAATTTTATATTTTTAAAACTTAAATCTGTATAATTTTCCTTTCAGTATGAACTCACTGATAAGTGGGTATTAGCCTAAAAGCTCAGATTACATAAGATACAATCCCCAGACCACATGAAGCTCAAGAAGAAGTGTGGATGCTTCAGTCCTTCTTAGAAGAGGGAACAAAAATATTCATAGGAGGAAAAACGGAGACAAAGTGTGGAGCAGAGACTGAAGGAAAGGCCATCCAGAGACTGCCCCACCTGGGGATCCAGCACATATACATACAACCACCCCAATCAGACAATATTGCTGATGTCTAGAAGTGCATGTTGACAGAAGCCTGATATTGGTGTCTCCTGAGAGGCTCAGCCAGAGCCTGTGAAATACAGAGGTGGACACTCACAGACAATCATTGAACTGAGAACGTGGTCCCCATTGGAGGAGTTAGAGAAAGGATTGAAGGAGCTGAAGGGGTTTGCAATCCCATAAAAACAACAATACCAACCAACCAGAGCTCCCAGGTACTAAACCACCATCCAAAGAGTACACATGGACTGACTCAGGGCTCTACCTGCATATGTTCCAGGGGATGAACTTGTTGGGCACCAATGGGAGGAACAGCCCTTAGTTCTGTCAAGGCTTGATGCTCCAGTGTAGGGGAATGTCTGGGCAGGGAAGTGGGAAGGGGTGGGTGGTTGTGGGGGATACTCTCATAGAAACAGGGTGAGGGGGGATGGGATTGGGGGTTTACGGACAGGAAACTGGGAATGGGGATAACATAAAAAAAGTGATCAATTAAAAAAAAGAGAAAAGGAGAATGGATTGATTTGCATTCTTCTACATGCAGACCACCAGGTGAACCAGCACCATTTGTTGAAAATGCTGTCTCTTTTCCACTGGATGGTTTTAGGTTCTTCATCAAAGATCAAGTGACCAAAGGTGTATGGGTTAATTTCTGGGTCTTTATTTTTATTCTACTATCTACCTGCCTCTCTCTGTTATAATACCCTACGGTTTTTATAACTATTGCTAGGTAGTATAGATTGAGATCAAGGATGATGGTTCCCCTAAAGTTCTTTTATTGTTGAGATTTTATTGTTGAGAATGGTTTTTGTCATCCTGTTTTTGTTGTTGTTGTTGTTGTTGTTGTTTTGTTTGTTTTTGTTTTTGGGTTTTTTTTGGTTATTTTTCTTTTTCTTTATCAAGAAGTCCTGTTCTAGTTCATAATCTGCTTACCTGGTTTCCTGAATTACCTGTCCAGATCCAGGCCTGCCCATTCACTTTCCCTTGGTTTGCCTAAGGGCACAAGTACTATTGATGAAGTAATTTAACTATTTGGAGACAAGTCTGGGACCTGGTTCTTGTGGGCTGATGTGCCCCTGTGAGTGGAAACCCATCATACTGCTAATCGGAGGTGAGGAGAGATGAAAGGGACATCCAGGGGCTGGAGGCCATGTTTAGCTCTTTAAAGGATTGTCTTGGAGTGGCCCACCAAGGCACAGAAATCCTGAGGTTCCAAAGCCAAATGTGGCTTTCAGGTCATTGAGACGGTCTAGTGGTTGAAGTGGGGTAAGATATTTTGTCTACTAGTATGTTAGCTTGACTTACGTTTGTGTTTTAAAATGAATTGATAACCATTACTAAGACTAATAGAAAAAAAGGAAATGAACCCACAAAGCTACACCTTTACCAAGAGTGACAGTTGAGTTATTTGTACGATTCAGTGAGATTTCTCTTAGTGTAAGGTGTAAATTAGTTCCTATCTGTCTGTTGGAAAACAGATGGAACTTACAAACCCACAGGCAAATGTCTCTGCCCACTGTCCCACAGAGCCCTTTGATAGTGTAAGAAATGTAACCCACGTTCATCTTTTCTCACAATCTTTGATTCATATCTTATTAGTTCCTTGAGAATTTTAAACACTTTTTAATCATATTTACCACGAACTTTCCCCGAATTCACCCCACTTCCACACCCACCAAATTTTATTTCTCTTTCTCTTTTCTTCTCTTTCCTCCCTCCCTCTCTCCTTCCCTTGCTCCCTCTCTCTTCCTTCTCCCATCAAGATCAGTTTATGCTGGCCCAATACTCCTGGGTGTGTGATTTCACACTGAAGCAGTTAACATACCACGGGCTACACTTTTAAAACCCTCTCTCTCTCCCAGCCCCTAAAACCACATAATAGCTTCACAGTAGGGGGTGAGGTTTCATGACCGACTTCTGTCCCCATGCGGAGATTTGATCTGATTTGGGGTCACATGAGTTTTGTGCGTGCTGTCTGGGCTACACACTTTTAGACCCTGTTCATCAGTGATCTCTAAACCTTGGAGTGGGGTGCACCAGATATCTATCTATCTATCTATCTATCTATCTATCTATCTATCTATCTATCTATCTATCATGTTCCATTTAGGACTGAGTCCTGAACGTTATAAGCATTCAAGCACACACTAACAGTGATGACTCCGATCCCCTCAGTGAAAGTTAAAAGTGGTGAAACTCAATTGCTTTTTATGACAAAAACCTAATATTTTGTTCTTATAACTGCCAGTCCTGGTCAGGAGCAAACTTCATAGAAAACATTCTTCCCTGAACGCATGCCTTTTCCAAAATGGAGACACAGTGTACTAAGATTAGATCCTGACCAAGTTTTTCATGCAATAATTTTTATAAAAGAAATAAGTTCGATTATGGAAAAAGATAAAATCATATGCCTTTCCATAACTTACAAATGAACAACAGTAATGCCATTCTTCTAAAAATTAGGAATAAGAGGAAGTTGGTTTAAAATTGGAAATTAAAAACTTTTTAAAAGATTTTTGTTAAAGTGTGTGTGTGTGTGTGTGTGTGTGTGTGTGTGTGTTCAATAAAATTGAACCTAGATTTTCTGCATGAACACTATTCACACTTAGTTGCTGAGCCATCTCCCTGGCCCAAAAGGAAGTTCTTAGTCCCATGAATGGCACCTCCAAATTCCTTATGAAGCTGTGTCACTGAGGAAGCCCCATGAATGATGTGCATTATGAATGTGCATGAATGATGTGAAGAGTCTGGGCCCCTTCCCCCAGCCAGAGTGCTATCATAGCTTCAGAGAGGGTCGGGCCTGGCAGACATCTTATGAAGGGTCATGAGCCTCTTCAGACATTGAGTGAGGGAGACCCACAGACCTCCTAATGCTAATAGCCCCTCATCTTGCGAGGCTCTGAGGGCGATCACTACTGGCCTCACTCTAGACAGATCATGTTGAGCAGAGGTGACAGCTCTACACAGGGGCATTTGCTATTGGGTACCTTCCACCTGTCATTGAGGTAGTCTAAGTCATGGTCTCCAATGCCTGGAATCCATGAATGTTACTTAAGATGCCAAGGATGCGGATATGATTATGAGGATTTTTCGATGATGAGATATTGCTGGAGCGTCTGGTCGTGTTCAATGACAATTGGCCCAGGAGAGAGAAAGGTAAGGTATTGAAACAAAAGCTTCCTTTAAATATGGAGGAAGTGGCCAGGATCCCAGGAATGCAAGGCAGAGGACTTTAGAATGTGGGAAAGACAAGAGAAGGATTGTCCCCAGAGCCTCCAGAGGGAATGTCACCCCCATGGCCTGAATTTGGACCCAGCAAAACTAGTTTTAGGCTCTGACATCCAGAACGGGAAGAGAATAAGTGTGTTGTCTTAAATTGCCAAGCTTGCAGTAATTTGTTACAGCTACCACAGAAAACCGTACGGGAAATAAAAATAAAATAAAATTAAATTAAAAAAAAAAGCAAGGTTCTTTTCATCTAAAAGAAAAGTCTTATTAAACCTTAATAAAAGAAAAGTGTTATTGTGTGTGTATATCCAGTCGCTACTGGTTTTTAAGACTGCATTCTACAGGCAAGGCATCATGATCTGGGCAGTACAAGCAAGAGTGAAGAAAAGAATTGCAAAGGCCCAAAGGCTGTTGTGCTTCAAAAGCCACGTGAAAGGCCGGGTGCCAGCCACTAAGCTGGAACCAGAGGGTGTTTCCTCCAAGTCACTGTGAAAGAATTCTGAAAAGGGCCAGTGCGTCCAGTGCTTTCCCCGCAGTTGACATTTATGACGTATCAGCCCGTGTTCACAGCTCAACTGATGGACAATCGGAGGACCCACAGGACCCATAAAATGCCTGAAGTACCCGCTTCCCCCAGCTCAGAGAACGTGGCTTAGCGGCCAACTTTGGAACGAGATAGCTATTAAAATTTGAAACTGGGCAAAGGCGAATTCAGAGAGGAATTTAGGACGCACATGCTCTTGCTCTCCCAACTGTGGGGGTCTAGAATAAGCTACTTATCACCAGGTGAGGGTAAGAGGCCCTGAGTTTGAGATACTGGGCTCTGCCTCCTGCAATGGTAGGATGTACCTGTGGTAGGAGTGGGTGGAGAGCGGTGGGCGTGTCCAACACTCATTTCATTGTTCTCCATGAAAGTCGTGGAAGTTAGGGAAGTTAGCCCCGGAAGACTGAGGGTTCTGGAGGCAAAGCATAGGAAGAAAAGCGAACTTTGGAGTAACCTTACCAGGAGCCAGGAGCAACTTAGGACACAGGAAACAGCAGCTGGCCTTTCTTACACGGCCTTTCTTCAGACCTCTGGGATCGTACTCTTGAATCTCACTCTCGGTTTCCCATATCTGTGGGAATACATGTATTCCAGCCTGAGAAAGTAGAACCAAAAGCCCCTGGGACAGAGTCTGGGTGTCCGTGATGGGCTCTTAGCTGTGGCTTTTCCTCTCTTCTGGGCAGATGGGTTCATCGTGTTCAGAACCTCAGTTGGCCAGGTTGCTCTCCAAACAGCTGCGAAATCATCTTACTCAGCTAGTCTTAACTTCCGATTTTACATCAGAGTATAAACTGTGGGGACTAAGAGCTTGCTATCCCAAGTTCATGGACTGCCACCAGACCTGAGTGCTGCTGCTTTTGAGTGACAGGGGTCTCCATGGCAAGCAAACCCCTTCTCTTGATGACCTGTGTCACTTCCCTTGGTGCTCTGCAAGGTCCACTGTTCTACTGTTCTTTTCTCCCTGCAACAGGGAGTGTGTCATTTCCACAGCTCCCCCTCTTCCTTCTCCTTCATGGTACCTCCTCTGGGCTCTGTACCAACATCTCAGTCAGGCACTTACTAATCAGGGCTAGTCCACTAAGCTCACCACGAGACTCGACGCTTTCAACTGTGATTTACTTACTAACTGTAGCAAAGGTACCTTAGATGTTTACTGCCCCGATCCATTTTGATACCCTTTTGAACCTACTGTCTCGTTTTGTCTCTACAGTATCCTCTGACATCAAGATACCGGTTGTAATGGTTCTACTGGCCATATTAGAAAATAAGACTGAGAAGGATATGATGAATAAGAACAACGAGTATTATTAATTATTGGAAGAGTTCTCATAGAATTTGTTCCCTACTTTGTCCCAGCCACCATACTATGGTGATTTAGTTCAGGGCTTTTAAAACTTTTTCTACTCATGACTTCTTCCTCCGTGCCCCACAACTTCCATTTTTTTTATTTTTATTTTTTTATTTTTTTTCCATTTTTTATTCAACATTGGGCATACATGTCTATAAAACAGGTGTGCAGTCAAACATTTTAAAACATATTTTGGTATATGTAGAATCTCATCATTTAATAAAGATGAAAGCTAATTTGTATACTAATGAAATGGATGTGTTTGTTTTGTTTTCATTACAAGAAGAATTATTAAGTCCTGGTTGAATAGTTGATATGGAAAGACACAGAATATCTTTAACATTTTTCAGAGTTCACATATATTTTGGTTTGTAGGAGTCGTTGCTGATCATAATTGCCACGTCGCAGAATTACACAACATGAAAAGCATTTTGGGGGCCCTTACCTCCAGGCAAAAACCCATCTAACATCTTTTTAAAATGAAAACCAAGCCAGCAACGCAAAGTTTTTCATATTGTTATAGATTTAATTTTTAGTTTACGTGTATGGGTGCTTGCCTGCATGTATGTACGCATATCATGTACATTCTTGGTGCCCACAGAAGCCAGAAGAGGGCATCAGGTTCCCTGGGAGTTTAGAAAGTTGTGAGCCACCTCTGAAAGCAGGTACTCTTAACCGCTCAATCATCTCTCCAGTCCCGAACAGCAAGTTTTAAACCCCAGCGTTCTTTTTTTTTCATTCTTTAAACGTTTTTTTGCAGTCCAGTCGTTATCCCCCTCCTGGTCTGCCCTCTGGCTGTTCCTTATCTCATTCCTCCTCCCCCCATCTCCAAGAGAGCCCCTGACTCCCACCCCACCAAACTTCCTCACTCCCTGGGGCCTCCAGGCTTTTGAAGGTTGGTGCATCTTCTCTCACTGAGGCCAGACCAGGCAGCCTCTGCTGTATGTGTGTCGGGGCCTCAGACCAAATAACGTATGCTGCATGATCTGAGAGATCTTGGGGTCCAGGTTAATTGAGGCTGCTGGTCTTCTTACAGGACTGCTCTCCTTAACTTGTTCCAGCCTTCCCCTAATTCAACCACAGGAGTCCCCGACTTTAGTCTAACAGTTGGATGTAAGTATCTGCATCTGACTCTTTGAGCTGCTTGTTGGGCCTCTCAGTGGACAGCCACGCTAGGCTCCTGTCTGTAAGCCCACCATAGCATCAGTAACAGTGGAAGGCCTTGGAGCCTCCTCTTGAGTTGGATCCCAATTAGGGCCTGTCACTGGACCTCCTTTCCCTCAGTCTCTTCTCCATTTTTGTCCCTGCAGTTTTTTGTTTGTTTGTTTGTTTGTTTTTTGTTTTTTGTTTTTTTTAGATAGGAACAATTCTGGGTTGTCTCTCAACTTAATGTCCTGTCTTTACACAGGAGATGGACTCTACAAGTTCCCTCACCCCACTGTAGGGCATTTCATCCAAGGTCCCTCTCTTGAGTCCTGAGCATCTCTCACCTCCCAGGTCTCTGGTACATCCTAGAGGGTCCTCCCACCTCCTATCTCCCGAGGTTGCCTATTTCCATTTTTTTCTGTTGGCCCTCGGGGCTTCACTCCTGTACCTATTCCCCCAGCCCCCACCAAACCTAGCATTCTAACACAATCCAAACTAATTTAATTCTCACCATGCTGAAGAAGGACAATGGAGACTCTTAAGTTTTTGTTTTACATAATTAAATCATCCTTGGTAAGGACGGCAGTAACACTGCATTTCCCAACATACAATGTTCGTGAGTCTGTGTGCTGGTGTGTTTCAGGCAGTGTTGGTTGTTCGGATGGCATGGTCTCGTCTTCTCTCTCTTTTTTTAAACAAATAAGAAAACTGTGACTTCAAAGGTTAAGCAATATGACTCCCAATTTCAGGCAATATAGCTACCATGGTTTAAAGCTGGAGTCTGGGTAGTTTGACTTCAGAGGCCAGAATCTTAGCTGTCATCCCACAGAGATAGAGGAAGCCTTCATATTAGAGCAAACTCATGTAAAGAATGAAGGACAGAGAGGATAAGATAAATCTCCTAAGGGATCAACCAATAGCAGCTGGCTGCTGAACATTGTCCTAGGGTGACCGTAGGGAAACGCTCGGGAGGAGACAGAGTATGCTCCTAGAGTCACTGGATGTCATGACTAATACTCGATTGTCAAGTACACAGGGTTTAGAATCATGATGAGACAAGCATCATGGGTGTCTTTCTGTGAGTATCTGTCTACATAGGTTAACTGAAGTGGGGAGGGACACACTGTCTGAGGGCAGCAGCTTCAATGGCTGAGGCCCTGGACTGAGCAGGAGACAGTTTGCCTCCTGACTACCATGTGACCATCTGCTTCACGTTCTTGTCTTTCTGCCTCTCTGCTGTGATGGGCCCTGCTCTCATGTGTTTTGTTGCAGCCATGAGGAGAATGACTGCACCAGGCACTCTTCAGGATCTTGTGCCCCTTTCAAAATGAAGAAGTCTTTGGAAGTCAGAGTATCAGAGGGCTGCAGCCTGGAGTCATGCAGATTGTGGTATTGGGGGATAAGTGTGGGCATAACGGGCAAACAGCAAATTCTATCTAAATGTTCATTTGGAGAACACGGTTTGCCTTATTTTGTATGTACCTTAAACCAGTCTAGACTGGATCTCCTGCCCCTTCCCCAGTGTTGGGACATAACCAGAATACAGTCAAACAGAGCATCTAAATTTGGTGTCTGTTAAGGAGAGGAATATCTTATTCCATAGTTCAGAGAGGAATACGAGTGCAGATTGATGCAGAGAGGGGTGTGTGTGCATAGTACACGCAGGTAACACCAAGTGCATGATTAGAGAGAGGCGTGCACATGGCCCAGGCCAAACAGAGTCCCAGGTTCTTAGCTTATGTCTTATGCTCGCCTGCTTTACAAAGCTCCTCCCATGTCATCCTGCCCCAACTGCGGTGGTTACAGATGGGTCTCCATGCTACAAAGTTAGCTCCTCCTTTTATGTGTATGCTGGGGATCTGAACTTACGTCCGCTTCTTATGCAGCAAGGACTTTACTGACTGAACCATCTCCCCAGCCCCCACTCCAAGTATTTGCTTCTTAGTTTAAGAATGTAATTTTAGGGGAAGGGGCTGTCTTAGGGTTTTATTGCTATAAGCAGACACCATGACCAAGGCGACTCTTATAAGGACAACATTTAAGTGGGGCTGGCTTACAGGTTCAGAGGTTCAGTCTATTATCAAGGCAGGAGCATGGCAGAGTCCAGGCAGGCATGGTGCAGGAGGAGCTGAGTTCTACATCTTCACCCGAAGGAAGCCAAGAGCAGACTGAGCATCCTCAGGCAGTTAGGTGTAGGGTCTCCAAGCCCACCCCACAGTGACACACTTCCTCCAACAAGGCCACACCTTCTAATAGTGCCACTCCCTGGGCCAAGCATATGCAAACCATCACAGGGACAGATAGCAATGTGAGAATGCCTTCCCTCTAACCCTTATCACCTCACAATTAAAACCGTAAGCTTTAAACATTTTTGTTTCCTCAGCTATTTGAAAGAAACCAATCCTCTCAATAAGAACCAAAGAAGCAATGGAAACTGTAACGCTTGTGCCCCACCCTCTCTTCCTCTGCTCCAGGCCACAGTTCTGCTGCCCCTGGGTTAGAGATCTTCAATTATTCTGATGACCGGGGCCATACAAAAGAAGATTGTATAAGCTGCATGTAAAGTACGCTAACTTCTACATTAAGATAGCAAAAGGACATATTAATTTAAACATTATCTCATGCTTCTAGTTGTTGCAATAAAATGCCGAAGAAAGGCAAATTTATAGAGAAAGGTTTATTTGGGTTATGGTCTTGCTGCAGTTCCTCCACGGTTGGGAAGCCAAAGCAGCGAACCTTGAAGCAGTGAGTCACACATGGCATCTACGGTAGGACAGTGTGGATCACTGCTGGATCTCTGTTCACTTCCTCTGTTTCATACAGTCTTTTTTTTTTTTTTTATTAACTTGAGTATTTCTTATATACATTTCGAGTGTTATTCCCTTTCCCGGTTTCCGGGCAAACATCCCCCTCCCCCCTCCCCTTCCTTATGGGTGTTCCCCTCCCAACCCTCCCCCCATTGCCGCCCTCCTCCCTGTTTCATACAGTCTTGAACTCAGCCTAGTGAATAGTACCACTCACAGTGGTTGGTCTTCTCAGAAAATCTCCCAGAGGTACCCTCTCCCCCCCCCAACCCCGAGGCTAACTTACCCTAGATAATCCCTCACAGTGTTCCTGAAGGCTTGTCTCTTAGCTGAACCTAGACTCTGTCAAGTTGGCAATGCTATCACAGCTAATATATTTTATTTATTACGGCGTGTTCAAAATATTGTCTTACCAAGTGGTCAACAATTTTTAAGTTATTGGGGAATGCTGGAGATCTGTGGGCCAATGCGTATACCATAACGTTAAATATTAACTTAAAATCAAGTGGAGTAGTGAATGATCAGCAGAGTTGTAACTTCAATTAAAACAATTTATAGTGTTTCTATTTTAAATAAACTGACATTAAGTAAAATTTGTGATACAGTTCTTTGGTTAACACTGGTCACATTTTAGTAACTAGCGACAAGTTTAGACAGGATAACTTTGAACCTTCTCGGTGGGTGTGCTAACCTTAAAATCATTGTGTCTTAGTAGAACTGTATCTAAATGTATAGCCTCTGTCACCAGGGATCAATAGTTGGGAGAATCATTCTAGACCCTTCTCTAGGTAATACTGAAGTAGATCTATGGTTTATGCTTAATTTAAAACTTTACTGTGGGCCCCATCCATCTCGGGCTGATGGTCCCCTGTGGAGTTGAAGAATAAGCAACTATTTAGGGTCCTGGAATGATTGACACCCACAGTTGAAGGTCATTCCCAAGCAGGCTTTGCACTGGGGGAGTCATGCTCACTTGACCTGTTCTCTAGAAGTGTGATTTTTTTTTCAAAAGGGTAAAGAAAAGTGAACTCCCAAGGAAAAATTTCATGGGTGAGGTTGAGGCCAGAGTTGAGGAGAGGTGACGAGCGTGGATGGAAGGGTTATTGCCTCTGGGAGCCAGTCACCCCACACTGCAGGGGAGACCCCATGTGACTATCAAAGCCAGGAGGAAAAAAGGGAACCTTTAAAAATTTCAGGCGGAAAAATTGAGACACAAAGGCGCAAGCCTGTGGAATTGTACAGCTACTGTGAAATACTACATGGTCGGTACCTCTGCTGACCTCTCTTAGCTATTCCAGAATATTCTAATAATGAGACACGCCTGTGGCGAGTTTAGTATCACATCTGCTCATTCTTTTGGCCAGCTTTTTTGACATCATCTGATCCCGGGATTTGCCATATTATTGGATGGCCTCTGAAACACAGTCTAAAAATACACCCGTTCCCCCCACCTCTAAGTCAGTCCTGATTTTACAGCTGGGATTGCAACAGTAACCCCCGTTACATATTTTCTTTCACTTTCAGGGAGCCCATGATCATATTAAATTTCCCATCTCACGTTAGACTCTGCTTGAACTTGGCTTGCCATTTGAGGAATGTATTTACAAGTTGAGCTGTGCTCATTTTAATACCGTACGAAGCCAATCTGGGCTTTATAGTGTTCCCTTATCTCCTAATGCGTTCTGCCCTCACACACGGCCAGTCTCTCCTGACTGAAGCTCTTCATCGGGAGTTATCTTCATCTTAAAATTTCCAGAGGACTGTTTGTAATAGAGAGTAGAAGGACAGAGGCTGTGTGGCTGCCCCAAGTCAGGGCCCCTTGGAACAGGGCTGTCCAGTGGACGTGGTGTCTTCCTTTACTGGAGTGAGCCCTGTAGGGGGTGAGGCAGGACTTGGGAGGAAGGGCAAGTGGCAGTTTTTTTTGGACTTTTGCTTTGTGTGTGTGTGTGTGTGTGTGTGTGTGTGTGTGTGTGTGTCTGCTGTCATGAGGACATTAGGCACCGTCTAAGAAAGCCAAGCAAAGCAGAAGAGGCTCTTCTTGTCCAGGCTCTGTCCCCTTCCCCCACCCCAGGACAGCCGTTAAACTTGGGACCTACCAGAGTGTTCCTGAGCCTCTGTGGCCCAGGTCGTTTACGCTGGTTTTTGTTTTTTCTGTTTGTTTGTTTTTTGTTTTTGTTTTGTTTTGTTTTGCATTGTGGTGACAATCTTGAAAATCTTTGTTCTATCTAGTTTAGTGAAGCAGGCATATTAGAAGTCAACAGAAAAAGGACTGCAGTATCGACTCCGGGTTCGATGTACAGGGAGAAAGGTGCATTTTTTTCTTGTCAGAGTCTACAAAGGATGTTAATAAAATGGTGATTTTCCTCAGCCCTGTGTCTGTTGAGTCTGCCTTTGGCAATACACTGCAGATGCTTTATTTCTGCTTGATTTAAAAAAAAATGGCTTTGAAAAGAGACGGCCGATTTACTTTCTAAATGCAAACCCATGGCCGACTCTTCTCTTCACCTGCTGCCTCACTCGCCCTTCAGCCTCGTGGTTTCATGAGCTACTGCTTTTCATTCTCTGGAAAGAGTTAAGCTTCTCACGGGCGTTCATCCCAAGTGGGAATAATTGGCCAAACGCCCAAGCTTGTTCTTTATGAGGGATACAAGACTCTGAGGGGTTCCAGCTTGTTTCAAGCCATTTCAGGATTATCTTGGGAGGCACAGAGAGGGCAGAAAAGCAGAAAGGGGACTGAGGTGCCACTTAGCCTATTTTGCATGGGCACAGAGTCTGGGTTTTACAAATAGAGAAGTGGGGCAAATCTGTGGCTAGTGAAGGGGAGGGAAGATGAACCCATCTAAATTCAGAATACCCAAAACAGTCTTGGAAAAAGACGATGAGGCTGGCGACGCTGTTCATGTCGGTGCAGTATGGTTCCGGCTCAAGCTTGGCATGGAGGAATGGAGCTAAGACTCCTGAGAATGTCCTCAGATGTTCACAGAGGAAGAACTTTCTGGAAAGAATGGTGTTGGTGAATCTGCAGATCTCCACGTAGACAGAGGGATCTGAAGTCCCACATCACACTATATAAAAAAAACCAAGACAGATCAAAGGCCTAAACATAAAGGCTAGTGACCTAAACTCTTAGAAGAGATGATCAAGATAAATCTTTGGGGTTTCGGATATGGCGGTTTGGTTTCTCAGATATGCCAAAAGTGAAAACCTCCGAAAAAGGTCAATCCGATTTCACAAAGGTTGAAAATGCTTGTGAATCAAAGGACACTATATAGAAAATGGTTTTCTGTTAGAGAATGGGGGGGATATTTGCCAATTATACAGTTGGTAATTGTCTATTTAAAGTATTGAAAAGATTTTTACAATGCAGTAATAGAGAGACAACATAATTTAAGACTAGACAGAACCATTTTCCAATATTCAAATGGTCAATAGTTGAAAAGATGTTCCAGATCACAAGCCACCGAGGAAATGCCAACCAGCTCACCAACTATCACACTATCGCTTCATACACACCAAGATGCTACACACACACACACACACACACACACACACACACACACACACGGGGCGGGACAGTTGTGGGGAGGGACAGGCAGATAGACAGGCATACACGTGCCAAGGATACCAAGGTGAGCATGTAGAGCTCAGAGCACACCTTTCTCTTCCCACTGTGGGTTTCAGGGATCAAACCCTGGTTATCAGGCTTGAAAGCAAGCACTTCCACCTGCTGAAGGGTCTGGCTGGCCTGACAATAAGAAAGTTCAAGTAGAGAGTCAAGTGTGTGGGCATGGGTGTAGAAAACTGACTCCTCGTACATCGCTAGTTACATGGAAATGGTGTGTTCAGTCTCTAACACCAGGAAACCAAAATAATATGGCCGAATGCTGTCCTGTTGGTAAAAGTTTGGCAATTTCTCAGAAAGTTAAAGTTGTGTTACTCACAACTCCCTTCTTAGGTATATTCTCAAGAACACCGAAGATGTTTGTCCGTGCAAACCTTGTCATTACTAATGAACAGTCTCTAGGTAGGAGAGATACCTGTGAAGAGATGATAAGCACATTGGTACCTCCATAGCTAACAGGCAAAAGAGAGACTTCACCTTAGCTGCCATTCCCCACTCTCTGCTTCAAGGCTCTGGACACCACTCCCTTGCTTTTGATCTGTATAAATTTGCCTATTCCAGACATTCAATTACATATAGATTTATACGATGTGTGGCCTCCTGTGTCTGGCTTTGTGTGAGAGTGTCTGTTTTTTTTTGTTTTCATTTAGCATACTGTTTCAAAGTTCATTCATACTGTACAATACATAAGTATTTGACTTCTTTTATTTTTTTTTAATTTTTTTTACTTCTTTTATTGTTAAAGAATATTGCATTGCACAGGTATATCACATTCTGTTTGTGAACATTTATTTATGAACACTCCACAATTTGGAATCTTATAAAAAATGCTGCTACATGCATGCATGCATGTACATGTTTTGTGAGGCTTTTATTTTTATAATGTTTTTGCATGTACATTAAAGGTCATAGAAACTTTCTTGATTTAGAAAATAGTAACTCTTGTGGCTGCTGAGCTTGCTTACTGGGTAACGTGGCTTGCTGCATGGCCTGATGACCTGGTAACCCACAGAAAGGTGGAAAGAGAGAACCGGCTTAGCAAAGTTGTCCTCTGACCTCCACACATGTGCCCTAGTATGTGTGCTACACAACCCCAGCAGAAAATGTAAAAAAAAAAAAAAAACTCTTTTCTGAACATGGGAGAAGTTTTCTCATCCATACGTTGCCATCTGGCTCTGCCTTTTAATCACAACATCACAATCTTTTGGCTCTTGAACTGAAGATGACTGTGGGCTGAGACCCTGAATCTACTGATAGAAGGTGTGATCATACAAAGTCAGCCAGTGATAGAAGAGGTGATCACAATGATAGAAGGGCTGACCATCTTAAGTCAGCCAGTGATAGAAGAGATGATCACACCAAGCCAGCCAGTGATAGAAGGTGTGATCACCCTAAGTCAGCCAATGATTAAAGAGGTGATCACACCAAGCCAGTCAATGATAGAAGAGTTGATCACATCAAGTCAGACAGTGGTAGAAGGTGTAATAATCATCCTAAGTCAGCCAGTGATTGAAGATGGGACCACCCTAAGTCAGCCAGTGATAGAAGGTGTGATCACCCTAAATCAGCCAATGATAGAAGGTGTGATCACCCTAAATCAGCCAATGATAGAAGGTGTGATCACCCTAAGTCAGCCAATGATAGAAGGTGTGATCACCCTAAGTCAGCCAGTGATTGAAGATGGGACCACCCTAAGTCAGCCAGTGATAGAAGGTGTGATCACCCTAAATCAGCCAATGATAGAAGGTGTGATCACCCTAAATCAGCCAATGATAGAAGGTGTGATCACCCTAAGTCAGCCAATGATAGAAGGTGTGATCACCCTAAGTCAGCCAATGATAGAAGGTGTGATCACCCTAAGTCAGCCAATGATAGAAGGTGTGATCACCCTAAGTCAGCCAATGATAGAAGGTGTGACCACCCTAAGTCAGCCAATGATAGAAGGTGTGACCACCCTAAGTCAACCAGTGATAGAAGGTGTGACCACCCTAAGTCAACCAGTGATAGAAGGTGTGACCACCCTAAGTCAACCAGCGATAGAAGGTGTGATCACCCTAAGAGAGAGGTGATCATACCAACCTAGCCAGAGAGGCACAGAGCAGTATTCTCTCATGCCTTATGTAGATGTGTATCATGAATGCTTAACCTCATTAAGTCTGTTATTCTTCAGGCCAGGGAGACCCTTCTGGAGGAAAACTGACCACTGTAGGGCAAGATTCTCAAAATGAACACCAGCACCTCACTGTGGCTGGAGCCAGAGAAGCAGGGTAATCTTTGAGCACCATGAGCTAGAGTTACCCAGCATTCCTTTAACTTAGAGGAATCTTTGAGGAGGTAATGGCTAGTAGCCTATGACTAAAACCAATCCTAACCTGAATCATGAATACTGCATATAAAGACCACAGAGCCCAGAGACTCAGGCTCCATTTCTGAAGCAACATCTTCTGTTCAGCATAGATTATTTTAGAATCCAAGGGACTGTGTTAGTATGTGTTAATGAGATAGACCTTTCCCAGTAAGCGTCCGTCATTGCTCTGATAGCTTTGCATGGGTTACAGAACTCATTAGGGCCTCAGAGGGCTGGTCCTTCGTACGGCTAGGAGCTTTGCCATGAGCATATGAATGCACTGAATGTGCAGATGACAAGAACAGATGTTAGAGCCCCCAGAAGATCAAAGCACTGGCGTTGCCTTGGAAAGTCTGCCTATGCCACATAGTTCTCTAAATCTGCATGAAGGCTGTGGTAAATACCCAATCCAGATTTGCTCCGTTGACTGAACTCTAACACAAGCATATTCTTTACCCCTCCTCTGGGAGACTGAGGCAGGGTCCTGCTGACCATGGCTGAACGCAGAATCCTTGGGATGCAATTGTCATCTCTGGCTCTGTCCCGGAACAGCTGTCTATTTCCTTGGTATTGCAATTAATTTGCCACAAAGAAAAACTTTCCCTCTTTTGCACTAAAATCACCCTAATGCTGTCTTTATGACCCAAAGCAGGAACACAGTATTTCTAGTGATTCTAGAGAATGGAAAACCAGGAGAACTTCATGACTCTGGAATATCGAGCCCCCAAGGGACCCAGACTGTTTTCTTCTGCCACCCCCTGCACCCATAACCCTCCTTCATATTTCTGCTTGGGCTTTTTTCTTCCACATTGATTCAAAAGCTTATAATTATGGTAGATAAAAATGCTCTGCCTCGTGCCAGTAGTAAATTTTGAAGGATGAGAGGCTCCCATATTAATACTGCTTCTGTCTGAGCAGAATCTATCTTGTGGACTCAGGTAATTGACGTTGCTGGACATGTTTTGTTCCACAGGTAAACACCATCAGTCTCCAAAGTGCATCCTTTTCTGACAAGACAGTTCACCAGCGCGGCTGGTCGGAGCTAGTCGCTGAAAGGAAAGAAAATCAAAAGTAGATCTTTGCAAAGTGCTAGCTCAAACGTCATTAAGGCTTCTACTGCCAAAATCTGCATCTGGTAATAAAATCTTCCTTTTCCAAACATTGTTTTCTCCAAAGAACCATCCAGAAGTTGCTACTGTATTAAGAGTTCCTCAGCCATTGCCAGTTTGTGGTTTTCAACCAGCATGTCTTCCGGGCTGACTCTGCCCAAGAGAGGGTGTCACCCGTGACTCAGTGCAGGCTCATGACCTTTGCTCTGAGAAATTACCTACAGTCCAGTTTTCTAATAGATAAGACGATTTACATTTTACCATACAGCATGTGCTCTTTCTGTCCCCCAAATATGTACTTCTTACGGTGTGACGAATTGTTTGTGGGACAGCACATGCTACAGGCCAGACAGCTAGACAAAACATGCCATCGGAAAGGGAACCACAGACTAAGCCCTGAATAAAGAAATATGCAAAATTGCACCTGCTGGCCTGTGTTCCCGATTGTGTCTTCAGCTTTTTTTTTTCCTTGCCCATAAATAAAATGAAATGAACATGAATTTAATGTTGAGAAAAGGACCCAGAGTGAGTTCTCACATAAGCTTAATTCAATCACTGGTGATTTGTGTAGCCCAACTAAAGACGGCTTGAGGGCATGGCTGAAGTTCAGTTGCTCGTGTGTTGAGTTCAGAGCTGTTATGCCTCCTTAGCCCTTAGCAGGGTCATAGGAAGGTGCTCCGTAAACACTTGCTGGACAAATGGATGACCAGAAAGTCCTTTCGGATATTAAAGCAAAGGCTGTCTATTTAAACTTTCTACTGCGACCTTGGTTGCTTTCTATATCACTAGAAAATGGCTCTACACAGCTCTGTATACATAATCATAATTCAGATCGTTGTTATGTTTCTTGGTTAGAAAAACACAACACCTCTCCCGATCTCCCCTTGGAGGACCTCCCAGCTCTCTCGTGACAGGTGTCACTGTTGCAAGACTGTAGTTTGACCACCACATTCATTTTTTTAAGAAAAATCACATCTGGGTGGCCCATGCCTTGAATCCCAGCACTTGGGAGACAGAGGCAGAATGATATCGTTGAGTTCGAAGCCAGCCTGGTCTACAGAGTGAGTTCCAGAACAGCCAGGATTTATAAAGGGAAACCGTTTTTGAAAAACAAAAGCAGTGGTAGCCACAGCAGCAACGGCGGCAACAACAAACAAACAAACAAAACACCTCCCCAGAAAAAATAAAAGAAGAAAGGAAAGAATCACGTGTTCTGATGAACAGGGCCAAAGAGCACCCAGGTCATCCCCAAGAGCTGCAGCCTCCTCCCCCAACATGCTTCAAAGTAGAACATTTTCCAAAGTTCCTCCCACCTTTCCTTTCTCATTCTCAACAAAACGTCAGCCGTTTCTGCTGGCTCTGCAGTAACATTTGCAAATCCCTTCCCTGTGCGGGGCTGTCTGTCTGAAGTCATCAATGGGTTGTGCGAGAGTCTGCCTTGTTCTCCAGCTTGTTGCGTGCTCCATTTCACACCGGACCCTCCCCCATCTCTTTTAAAGATGGGGGGGGGGTCTCACTGTGTAGCCCAGGTTACCCTCAAACTTATGAATCACCTGCTTCCCCAGTGCTTGAATTACAGTCCTGAGCCTCCGTGCCTGGCTCTGTATCTCTCTTTTCCTTGCCTCTTTTGCTGTACGATTAGAGTTGAGAAACTGTTGTTCTTGCTCTGTAAGACAGGATTTGAGTGTTTGGTAGCTGGTGCTAGTCTCACGCCATTTTCTCAACCCTGATCTGTCTTTCTCATCTCCGTCTTGTTCTATCGCGTGCCTCTTTTCCTTTTTTAGTCTTTGTTCCCTCTTTCCTCCCCCTCCCCCACCTTTCTCACTGTCTATGTGAGTTGAGCCTTCCACGGAGTACCTTGTAAATCTTCATTATCTGGAACACTTTGCTCTTCATCCTCTAGCCTCAGTTCTTAGATACACATCCTTCGTCGTCGTTGCTGTGAACATGTCCTTTTAAAACACATGAGTTTGGGAGAAGTCTGCTAGTGGTCACACTGCTTTCTAGTTCACTTGTCCTCTCGATTCCACTGGGACTGTTGCTTTTACGTTGCTTTGAAGTTTACACAACGCTCCTTTTCCTTGCTGCTATGGACTCCCAGATATATGGGGCCATAGTCTCCCGAGGTCTCAATCATTCATAGATTAAACTCTATTCTTTCTCATTTGGTTAAAATTATATCCAAATATTAGTTTCTCACTTTTATCTGAGAGCTGACATTGTTGGCCCAGAATGTTAGAACGTTTTATAAGCCTCTTGGTTTTTTTTTTTTAAATTTAGAGAATACTTTATTAGTTTTTGTAATCAAACCCACGTAGATAAGACCTTACATATTTAATACAGTGTGTTACCCCTGTACAAATGGAAAAAACTTAAGTTCAACATTTCTAGACCAATATGGCTGTTAATTTCTGTACAGTGCCAACTCAACACAGTAAACGGGGATACTTTTTTCCAAAGTTGACAGCACAGCTAAAGTTTCAAAAAATTCAAATTATTTATCTGTATATATATATTTATATTTATATAAAAAGACCAATAATAGCAGTGTGTTATGCATCAACAGCAGCAACCGCTTTTCCAGGTTCTGCAGTCATCTGAACAAAACTATAGAGACATCCAGCACACTCCATTAAAAAAAAAAAAAGTAAAAAAACAAAACCCGAGAAAACAGCACAGTTCTGTTACTCTTGTGGTACCTGGCACCATTTTTTTTAAAATTAGCTTCTCAATCATCATCTGGAAAGAAAACATTCTGAGCAACATCATTAAAAACAGCTCTGATAAAGCACGGTCACTACTACGTATCATAAAGCAGGTACAAGCTATTTTACATCCACAGAGGTATGATACAGTACTGTCCTACATCTATAATACTAGAGGATACAATTTAAAAGGCATTATTTGAGACTTGATTCTACTTTTCCAGCAGAGGGCCCAAATGATGGTGTGACACAGCTTTGTAAAGAAACATACTCTAGACAGGATTTCCTTTCACTAGTGGCACAGTTCTAAGGATTCATTCTCTCCATGAATGTCAGCTAAAACCGTTATTAAAAAAATGAAATATCCCTAGAACAAAACCGTATAACCACCGGATTCACATGAAGATGACCTAGTGGAGACAAGCTGGATCTCACCTTACCAACAAGCTATCAAATCTGTTATGTTTAAACAGTGAGACCTCCAAGGAAGGAGATGCCAAGTAGTGCTTCAAAGCTTCGGACCACAATCAAACACAGCATCCTTTTCAACAGAAGCAGAAGCTCATCTGAATATGCTCATGGATGCTGACATCAACATTTAATCATCTCCTCACTCATCCAGGAAGAAGGGGAGATCAGTTACTACTGTACTTTATTGTGTTCAACCAAATCACCATGTTACAAAAATAGCAAGCTGCCATAATAAAAAATAAGGCTCCTCTATCCAGCACCAGATAGCATCATTTTACTTTCAAGCCTAGAAATTGTACACTTGTATATAAACCAATCGAAGATGAGGATTGAGAGTTCATCTTGGTGGATTTTTCCTTTGATGAATATGAAGTGTCCTTCCTTATCTTTTTTGATGACTTTTAATTGAAAATTGATTTTATTTGATATTAGAATGGCTACTCCAGCTTGCTTCTTCTGACCATTTGCTTGGAAAGTTGTTTTCCAGCCTTTCACTCTGAGGTAGTGTCTGTCTTTGTCTCTGAGGTGTGTTTCCTGTAGGCAGCAGAATGCAGGGTCCTCATTGCGTATCCAGTTTGTTAATCTATGTCTTTTTATTGGGGAGTTGAGGCCATTGATGTTGAGAGATATTAAGGAATAGTGATTATTGCTTCCTGTTATATTCATATTTGGATGTGAGGTTATGTTTGTGTGCTTTCATTCTCTTTGTTTTGTTGCCAAGACAATTAGTTTCTTGCTTCTTCTAGGGTAGAGCTTGCCTCCTTAAGTTGGGCTTTACCATTTATTATCCTTTGTAGTGCTGGATTTGTAGAAAGATATTGTGTAAATTTGGTTTTGTCATGGAATATCTTGGTTTCTCCATCTATGTTAATTGAGAGTTTTGCAGGATACAGTAACCTGGGCTGGCATTTGTGTTCTCTTAGGGTCTGTATGACATCAGTCCAGGATCTTCTGGCCTTCATAGTTTCTGGCGAAAAGTCTGGTGTGATTCTGATAGGTCTGCCTTTATATGTTACTTGACCTTTTTCCCTTACTGCTTTTAATATTCTTTCTTTATTTTGTGCATTTGGTGTTTTGACAATTATGTGACGGGAGGTGTTTCTTTTCTGGTCCAATCTATTTGGAGTTCTGTAGGCTTCTTGTATGCCTATGGGTATCTCTTTTTTTAGGTTAGGGAAGTTTTCTTCTATGATTTTGTTGAAGATATTTACTGGTCCTTTGAGCTGGGAGTCTTCACTCTCTTCTATACCTATTATCCTTAGGTTTGATCTTCTCATTGAGTCCTGGATTTCCTGTATGTTTTGGACCAGTAGCTTTTTCTGCTTTACATTATCTTTGACAGTTGAGTCAATGATTTCTATGGAATCTTCTGCTCCTGAGATTCTCTCTTCCATCTCTTGTATTCTGTTGGTGAAGCTTGTATCTACAGCTCCTTGTCTTTTCTTTTGATTTTCTATGTCCAGGGTTGTTTCCATGTGTTCTTTCTTGATTGCTTCTATTTCCATTTTTAATTCCTTCAACTGTTTGATTGTGTTTTCCTGGAATTCTTTCAGGGATTTTTGCGATTCCTCTCTGTAGGCTTCTACTTGTTCTCTAAGGGAGTTCTTTATGTCTTTCTTGAAGTCCTCCAGCATCATGATCAAATATGATTTTGAAACTAGATCTTGCTTTTCTGGTGTGTTTGGATACTCCGTGTTTGCTTTGGTGGGAGAATTGGGCTCCAATGATGCCATGTAGTCTTGGTTTCTGTTGCTTGGGTTCCTGCGCTTGCCTCTCGCCATCAGATTATCTCTAGTGTTACTTTGTTCTGCTATTTCTGACCGTGGCTAGGCTGTCCTATAAGCCTGTGTGTCAGGAGCGCTGTAGACCTGTTTTCCTGTTTTCTTTCAGCCAGTTATGGGGACAGAGTGTTCTGCTTTCGGGCGTGTAGTTTTTCCTCTCTACAGGTCTTCAGCTGTTCCTGTGGGCCTGTGTCTTGAGTTCACCAGGCAGGTTTCTTGCAGGGGAAAAGTTGGTCCTACCTGTGGTTCCAAGGCTCAAGTTTGCTCGTGGGGTACTGCCTAAGTCCTCTCCACGTCGGCAGCAACCGGGAAGATCTGCGCCACTCTTTCCGGGAGCCTCCGTGCACCAGGGTTCCAGATGACGTTTGGTGTTTTCCTCTGGCGTCTGGATGTGCACAGAGTGCAGTCTCTTCTGGTTTCCCAGGCGTGTCTGCCTCTCTGAAGGTTTAGCTCTCCCTCCCACGGGATTTGGGTGCAGAGAACTGTTTATCCGGTCTGTTTCCTTCAGGTTCCGGCGGTGTCTCAGGCGCAGGGGTCCTGCCGCTCCTGGGCCCTCCCCTACGGGAACCCAGAGGCCTTATACAGTTGCCTCTTGGGCCAGGGATGTGGGCAGGGGTGGGCAGTGTTGGTGGTCTCCTCCGCTCTGCAGCCTCAGGAGTGCCCACCTGATCAGGCGGTGAGGTCTCTCTCCCACGGGGTTTGGGAGCAGAGAGCTGCTGCCGGTTTTTTTTTTTTTTTAAGATTTAGTTTTGTTATTCTTGAAATTATGTGCATATATATGTCTGTGTACAAATATGTGCATGTGTGAGTGAGGAGCCCTGAGAGGACAGAGGAGGGCATGCGATTCCACCTGGAGCTTAGAACTGATATTAAGTCCTCTGCAAGTGGTAAGAACGGAGCTGCTGCCTCTCTATTCCAAGCTACTTACCTGGTTTTAACAAAATGTAACCTCTAATATTTAGCCCCCCCGCCCCCGTGCTCCTCCTTGATTATAGAAAGAAAGACTAAAGGAAAGAGGGAAGAAGATGGGGATGAGAAAAAGAATGAATGGGATGGCTGCAGTGAAATGGAGTATATTTGCGGGTGAAAAAAGTCTACTTCCCAAAACAAGGTAGTTATGTGCTCTACCGTAGCATCCAAGGTAACCCCTTACTTTGCCTTAGTTAGGGTTTCTCTTGTTGTGACAAAGCACTGTAAACAAAAGCAGTGGGAGACGAAAGGGTTTTTTTCTGCTTACATATCCTGTGCCATAGTCCATTGGGGGAAACCAAGGCAGGAACCTGGAGGCAGGAACCTGGAGGCAGGAACCTGGAGGCAGGAACCTGGAGGCAGGAACTGATGCAGAAGCCACTGGAAGATGCTGCTTCTTGGCTTGCTCCTTGTGCCTTGCTCTGTCTGCTTTGTTTGAGACCTCAGGTTCTACACTAAGTGGTCTAGGCCTTCCCACATCAATTGCTAATTAATCAAATGTTCTGCCTGGAACCCAATCTTATGGAGGCATTTTCTCAGTTGACTCTAGCTTGTGTCAAGGTGACATAAAGTGACCGTCTTCCCATTTCAATCCGCGACACTCTCACTAGGTGACTTTCCACGCAGGAGCACACCGCCTTCAGTACTCCCTCCCTTCATGTGTGCACCGCGTGACTGTGTGTGTTCACCTGCGTACGTGTGCATGCAGGTGTACATACATGCAAGCGTGCATACGTGTGTGTATGTGGAGACCAGAGCACAAGCTCAGGCATCATCGTCCTTAGGAATAGGCACCACTTCCTCTGAAGCACGGTCTCTCCTTGCTAGACTGCTCTCCGGCTGCCTCCAGCTCAGGAGTATAAGTGGACACTGCCAAGGCCACACCTTCAGCCTTTTACCGAGTTAGCATTCCACAGCCCAGGGGCGGGGCATTCTCCATTGTACGTGAAACTGCTTCCTGTTCCTTTTGGTTTTCAGGAGTTCTGTCTCACCTATGTAAAAACTTGCCTTCTTTTCTTGTACTCTGCTTCCCTTGGATCGGCATCAGAGATATATTAGCGCACTGGGGGATTTCCTGATGGGTTTCAATTTCAGCTGAGAATAACACATGAGGTGCAGCCAGCAGGCTCCTCCAGATACCTCCTTCTGCTCACATTTGACTCTGATTTCCCCCTCGGACGTCTTAGTGTTGGGTCTTTCCTACAGTCTTATTTACTTGGCTAATAACCTACTACACAGAAAGACCTTTCTCGTGGACTTTAGCCGCTCGTCTGCCTCCCTCTCCCTCCAAGGATTGGGTCCCATTTGAACACATTGTACTTCTTGGAATGAGAAACCCCACCTGCCCTGGTGGACTCCCCTACGACCTCAGGGAAGCAGGTTGCTTCATCTCCAATTTGCCAAGGCCTGCAACCTTCAAAGCCACCCTTCTCAAGCATTCTCCGTTGCTCCCCAGAATCACCTCGGGCACCCCCATTCATCCCCGATTGCCCATGTACCTTACACCTGAAGATGCACCTGAGACCCAGCTTAACTCTCAGCTAAGTGTTAAGACACTTCATAAGCCACTCAGTCTTAGCAGAATGTAACCGCTGACCAGCAGCTCCTGTCCCTCTTGCTCTTTGCTTGAGTTCTGTGGTCCACTTTCAACATGTGCCAGATGCTAACTGATGCCCATTAAGAGGCCTGTATGAGGTAATCAGACTTAGAAGAGGCCCAGACTGAGTTCTAGTCCAAACTTCGCCACTTTCCTTTCAACCATTCGATCCTTCTGTGACGTATGGGGATGAGCACTGTTTTGTTTTGTTTTTTTTTTTGTTTGTTTGTTTTTTGTTTTTGTTTTTTTTTTTTTTTTTTGGTTCTTTTTTTTCGGAGCTGGGGACCGAACCCAGGGCCTTGCGCTTCCTAGGCAAGTGCTCTACCACTGAGCTAAATCCCCAACCCCCACTGTTTTGTTTTATTCTTGCTCTATGGCTGTCCCAACACTGGGAGCTGGCTAGACATTTGCCCAAGGGCTGTCCCATCTGCACCTCATTGGACCCGTGCAGCTCTTGCCTTCCATGAATGTTTTTCTATCACAGCTAACGACATAAATGTTCCGTTTGTGACGGAATTGTCCTGTTTCAGATTTTCCATCCCAAGCTAAAGACTAGTTATCTAGAGCATTTGAGACAATGAGACGAAGGTGATGCTTTGTGTGATGAACTTTTAGTTTCCTGTAGTCTGCATTTCCTTTTCCTACTGAGACCTTGACTCTCTGGCTCTAGGTGGAGGCCCCTGAGGGCAGGGGTGGTACTGTGAAAAAAGACGAAAGGATGGAGTCACTTCTCTCATCAAAATTTCCACTTTTTTTTTCTGTTTAGAAATTTAACTATTTATTAAGAGCAAAGGCCCAGAGTTTCATTTCTCCTTGAATAGACAGACACTACGGCTCTGGCGTACAGTGGTCCTGCTATGTGGACCTTGGACGAGAAGGCTCCAAAATGGCACAGCTACCCATAAGCGCTAATCTTCATGAGTTGCTCCAGGTCCTCACGCATCTTGTTGTCTAGACCACTGGCCAGAACCTGGGTGTACTTTCCGTCTTTCTGTGTGTTCAAGAACCAGTCTAGGATTTTGTATGGACGTGCATTCTGTATGATGCTGAGCACACATTCTACCTCCTCCTCCAGGAGTTCTCCAGACCTTTTGGTGAGGTCAGTGTCTGCTTTCCTCAACATAATGTGAGCATATCTTCCCCCTAAACCCTTCAGTGATGGCAAATGCTATTTTCTGCTGCCCTTCAATGTTGGTGTTGAGGACTTGCAAAATGTGCTAGAACTTCTCAGGGATCACTAGAGACATGTCAGAAGCACAAACGGTGGCCAGCTTGTAGGCCTTCTTTGGAAGGAAAAGTTCTACTTTCTGGAGAAAGGTCAGAGATGAGCCAGATGAACACTAGCAGCTTTGATAGCTTTGGAAATGTAATCAGAATCTTTATTTTGATTGCTTAAAAATGTCTCCAGAAGGCAACGCCTTCTGCCAAAATTGCTTTTGCAAAGAAAATACTCAATTGCATTAGCTGCTTTCGGCAGCAGCTTCTCTTGCAGCCAATGAACTTACACAATATTTGTTGGTTCTATCAACTAACGGGAGGAGGAAGGAGGGCTTAGAAACATGACAGAGTTTATCTTTGCTGTTTTAAAATGGAACATGGACTACATCTTGTTTTCCAGTCAAGGAAATGAGGTGGAACATTCAATTATTCAGGTGTCAGGTAAAGTGTGTGGAGGAGGGTCCCAGCACCAGAACCTTGTGCTCCAGACCAGGTCTTCTGTGCAATTCTTTGTTTCTTTGTTTCGTTTTCCCCCTTCCTTCCTTTCCTCCTCCTTATTCTCATTACTATTATTGTTGTTGTTTTATTGAAACAGACTTTCTCTGTGTGTCTCTGGCTGTTCTGGCACTTGCTCTGTAGTCCAGGCTGGCTGAGGTTTGGTCAAAATAAGACATGAGGGTAAAGAAGTCTTTCTTGAGCCATTTGTATACATATGATAACGCCTAAGGATTTTTCTTTTTGGGATAGAAAGGCTCTTGAATATGGAAGTGGGACACAGCTTTAAATGAGAAGAGGAGAAAGGAAAGGCAGCCTGGCATCTCAGCCCTATGTCCTTGTCCCCATCCCAAGTAGAAGCTTCTGTGTTCTGACATCATACTTCCCTCACCATGATGAAATCTGGTTTTGAATAGAGCAGAGCTTTGGGGCCCAGATGACAGAATCTTTCTCCTGGTTCTATTCCAGTCAAAAGGACTGTGTAGGCTCCAAGCAAACACCCACGACAAGGTTGTTCTCAAATGGCTTGAGGGCTGAGGATAGCACAAGGGCAGGAGAGAAGAGAAACATGTGCAGATGTGTGACATGTGACATCTGACAGCTTTTTTTTTCTTTTTTTTTAGAGCAGGGGACCGAACCCAGGACCTTGCGCTTGCTAGGCAAGTGCTCTACCACTGAGCTAAATCCCCAACCCCCATCTGACAGCTTTTAAGATACCCAGAAGACCCTTGGGAATTCTTCAAGTGATTAATGAAGTGGGGATTGGTCTCTTAAGGACCTCAGTCCTATACATGGAGATTTATTTTAATACCATTTCGCAAACTGGTGAGGAGACATTTGAGGTAGATCAATGTCATAGGCTTCTAGGGTAGATTAAAAGTCCCTGTCAAAGCGCTTTGCAAAATTTACAGTGTTGTAGAAAGTGGGGGGTTGACATCAAGGTGAGGAGTTTCTGGAACTGTCTATCCTGGTAGCCTCCTGTTGAATATCAGCGGTGAATCCGCCAAGGACGACTGTAAGTTGGAGATAGCGGGTCACAGAGATACAGAACCAGTTTTCCCAGGAAACCCATGGGAGTTTTACTGCACACACGCCATGCCTCTGGCATTCCTATTTAGGGGTCAAGGTTAAATTACTCCCAGTTTCTTCTCTTCAAGGGTTCATGGTCTACAGAGGGTCTCTCTTGCTTCCCAGACCCCATACTGTAAGGCATGCCTCAGAGTGAGTGTTGGGTAGCTCACACAGCCTTCTGGGAGCTTCCAGTCTTGCCAGACCCGGGCCACAGAAGGAGAATCACCTTTGCTTATGAACAGTTAGGCAAGGCTTCAGTCTCTGTCACCATTGGTAGGAGGCAGATGGCGGGTCATCTTTATATTTTAAAGTCAAGACTCTGTTTTTTCTGGTTCAGATCATTGTTTTGGTTGCTATAGAAAAGAAATAGTATCCTCAAAATTTTGTTCACAAAACTGGCTCATTAGTACCATGGGATGAAAACTGATTATTTACTGAATCGCTCTTTAGATCTTGTTTGCCAGTTCTGCTTGGGGAGCAAAGCTACTAGGGTACACTTGGCTCTAAGACAATGGTTCTCAACCTTCCTAATGCTGAGACCCTTTAATATAGTTCCCCATGGTATGGTGACCCCGACCATAAAATTATTTCTGTTGCTACTTCATAACTATAATTTTGCTGCTGTTGTGAATTATAATGTAAATACCTGATATGAAGGATATCTGATATGCAACCTCCTCAAAGAGGTCATGATTCACAGGTTGAGAACCACTGTTTCAAGAGAAGGTTGTCCTCTTCAACCATGAATGCATCTCTGGAGGGGCATACATAGAATGGTGAAGGAGAAAAGGGTTTTCTACTGGCCTTTCTACCAGATTAGCTGAATCAATGCTGATCATTGCCAAGGCAACATGTAGCAGAACCCCACTGACCTCATCCTATCAAATATCATTGGAAGTATCCTGTAAGGAAGTCAACACAAGACTGGTATCCCTGCCACTCTTCCAGGTCATCATACATGGGGTGAGCATGCTCACTGCCCCCAGGGAGCATGAAGTAGACACAGGGATTATTAAAGTAAATTAGAGATATTATAAAATGTCAAATGGACAAGCCAAGGGTGTTATAGAAAGACTCTGAAGGAGGCACTCCAAGAGTCCTTCAGATGGGGAGATAGCAATGTGTTTGCCATAACTGCTGGAGCACAAAGACTCATGGGATATGTCAGTTGAGGGCATCCCATCTGCTCTAAAGACATAGTGAGGGCATAAGGAGCCCTTGGTGTGTATAGATAGATGTAAGGAGGAAATAGTAAGTTGCTACCATAGCACTCACAGCCTGCTGCAGGAATGAGCAAGCTGCAGCTTGAAGGGCCCATCTGGTTTGCCATCCATTTTGTAAATAGTATTTCACTGGGATCCAGAAAGACCCACTTGTTGACACATTGTTTGATGGCTGCTTACCAATTACTATAGTGGTGACGTTGTGTAGTTGAGATGTTAGGGCCTAAAATATCAACTCAGTAGAAAACGTTTACCAGCGACCGGTCTTGTGGAAGAGGCAAGTTAACTCTTGTGAGACATGCTTTGAAGAGGCTCCATAGGTATCACTGGCGGTAAGGATACAGCTGTCTGGTTGCCACCCAGGGGTAGTGATGGGATGGATGGAAGTGTATGCCGTGAGTCTCCCTCTTGCTGACTGGAGTAATACAACAGAGCATCCTTCCTGCATGCTATACTACTTACCTTAGCATGACCAATTCCCTCAAAGTCTGCTGATGAACAGAATAGACAGAGTCTCTGGGACACTTAGTTTTAGATCAAGATGAGACCAACAGGGACAGTGACACTCCAGTGCCTCGAATCTAATGTGCCCACCTCTGGAAAGCCGCGATAGCATTCGCCATCACAAGATGGCGCTGGCTTCCGCTGTACCAGCCCGACCTCTTTTCAGGAAACAAGCCGTGTGCGCATGTGTGAGAGTGTGTTCGCGCCAAGTCTTTGCCCACCCCAGGGCGTGCCAGTGAGATCATGGGTAAGCGACCAATCAGGTGTGGATGCGCCGTGCTAGGGTTTTATAAGCAGCGCCTTTCTGGGCCCCGGGTCTCTCCTCATCAAGATGCAATAAACGCTTTGCTGCAGAAGGATCCTGGTGTCCGCGTGCATTCTTGCTGGCGAGACGATAGCGCAGGACACCCACCTCCATCATCACAATCTTGTAGGAAAAAGTTTTTTCCAATCTACTTTAATAAGGGTTCAGCCTCTTCTCTAGCCCACCACCCACCAGAGGGGCTAGTGGAAAAGAAAAGTTATTAGGACATGGAGGAAGTAGACCTGTTTAAGAATAAAGAGTTCTTTGGGGGGTGACTCCAATCTTCTTGTCAAGATATCAGGAGTTCAATCCAGTAGCAAACAACAAATATGATTCAGCAGATGCAGTCTACTCCTCTCAGCAGACACCACACACTAACCAGCAGCTGCAGTCCAGTCCACTTGACAGTCACCACAAATGAACCAGCGAGGGCAGTTCAATCCAGAAGAAACCGCAAGGCTCACCAACTGTCCAAGGCTGCGGAAGCAACAAGAAGCCATGGGAACCTCATGAGAAGTTTTATTGGTGAGTTTCTTTCTCTGGTGTCACCACAATGTCAGCAATACAATGTAAGGCTAACCAATACATGTGTGCTGTTAGCGAAGAATAGGGAGGCGGAGCAAAGCAGACCAATTCTTGAGCTCCCACTGTCTGTGGGCCATGTTTATATTTCTTCATCACATGTCCGTTCATGTATTTCCTATAGCAAAACATCGTTTCACCTGTGTTTGCTTCAGAAAAACATTCTTTCACATGTCTGCTATAGCGAAATATCCTTTCACCTGTGCGCCCCAGCAAAACATCATTTGACATAATTGACTTTCCAAAGAAACCAGAAGTTTCCACTACACAATCTTCTCACAGAAAAGACTAAAAAAACGCCAGAGAGTGCAGTGTTTTTATGCTGACTCCCTGACAGCCCTGTTTCCCATATGTAATACAGCTTTCCTGAAACCACTTTAGTGACACGGGTTAAAGGCAGATCTGGTAAAACAAGCTGGTCCCTGAACCTGCTTTTGCTTCTTTTCCATTGCATATTGTTTCTGTGGGTTTACTCCTGGAGTAAAGAACCTCACATCTCTTGTGCTTAGGCTCTTGAAGGCTACCTCAGCTCGCTCCTTATCCACCCACCTCCTGCACCTGATGTTGTGGGCTATGCTCTCGTGAAGGCATGGTGAAGAAGCTACTGAACTACAAAGGGTGGCATCAGAAGTGGATAGGTTGAGGTACTGGTGGCAACTGGATTGGGCTAGAGCCTTGGAGAGGAAGAATGACTGGCAGGAGGAAGAGGAGGAGCTTGGCACTGGGCAGGTTCTGTGTGGAACATTGTGGATCCAAGTGAGAGCAGGTGGAAATAGACAGGAAGAAAACATGGGGTGGATAAAGAAGCCAGAACTTAATTTCCCATCAGTGATTTTCCATCCGCCAAGTGGGCTGGGCAATACAAAAAGTGAAGAGAAACGAACAGAGCGAGAAGTCTTGATGGCTATTTTCATCGAAGGCTGAGCAGTTGAAGAGGAGACCGAGAAGATGAGGAGATTCATTCATTCATTCATTCATTCATTCATTCATTCATTCATTCAATGGTGGAAAGAGGAAGTGAACTGGTCTCTGCTCTCCAGAATGCTCACTGAGAGATACCCTCAGGAAAGCACAGTGCTAGATAGAGCCTCAAAGAGACAGAGTCTGCTAGTGTTGGATGCAGAGAGGTAGAGGAGGAGGAGGAGGAGGAGGCATGGAGGAAAAAAAGGGGCCAGAGGAACAAAGTGCAGAGGTGCAAAGGAACGGTTTGTGTGATTCAGAGTTCTGCATTCTTCCAGACAGCACAGTGAGTATCAGCTTCGTCAGGCTTCCCTCTGTTGCCATAGCAACCTCTGGGCACCACTCTGTTGCACACTTTTGAAACATTGAGGAAGTTACTTTATATTAAGCTACCTACCAATTAAACTAGTGATTTTCCTGATCCTCAAAGCATTCTAGATAGACTGTCTCTTCCAGGAATTCATTTTTCAAATACTTCATCATTGGGATCCTGGAGCACCACACACCCCCTACACACACACACACACACACACACAGAGGGAGGAAGGGAAAGGGAGAAAGGGGGGGATTTAAAATGAAAATATCATGTCATGTGGCAAAGGACTGCCCATTTTGAAAAAATAATCTTGAGAATGGAATATAAATAGAAAATGCAAAATGCAAGCCACCCATTCCTTTTCTTTTCTCTCAGTCTTATTGATAGACATATTACAGTTAAATAGACTTATTACTGTGCATTTACAGGTTTTTATTAGAATTTTTGTGTCAAAACCAATAATCCTAGCATTTCAAAGACAGATGTTAATAGGAGTTAGTAGCCATTCCATCTTCGGTCTCCAAATGCAAATAGTTTTGAAATATTGTCCAAGTGCCTTGTAAACTCCGTTGTTGATGTAGACCCAGTTGTGAGCAGGATCAAATCACAATCACTTTTGACTCATACAGTTTAACCACCAGGTTTAATGTTGGAGTAAATTCTCCAAGCATGGGCTGACAGAACAGTCTTCTCTATGGCAGGAAGCTGTTCTGACTTAACTTGAGTCTCTTTCCTCCCTGTGTTTAATTCTTAGTTTTATTGTGTCAGTATGTGAAAATGCAATGGTTATACCAGGAAGCAGACAGGAAGTTGGCTTCTTTTTTTTTTCCAGTTGGAAAACCTCACTTGCTCTGTGAATTTTCCCATCGAGTTGTTAACATGTAGTGCGCTTCTGTTTTAAGTGTGTTTCTCACATGACAAATACAGCTTGGTTTTAAAGTATTAACTATTTTTTACTTATTTACTTCACATCCCACTCATTGCTCCCCTACTAGTCACCCCTTCCACAATCCTTTTCCCCTAGCCACTTCTCTCCTCCTCTGAGCAGTTGGGAGGCTGCCTGGGTATCCCCCAACCCCAGCACAGCAAGACTTTGCAAGGGTAGACACATCCTCTCCCACTGAGGCCAGACAGGCAGTCTAGCTAGAAGAACATATCTCATGGATAGGCAATAGCTTTGGGATAGCCCTTGAAGACCGAACTGTGCATCTGCTACATATGTATGGGGAAGCCTAGGTCCAGCCCGTGTATGCTCTTTGGTTGGTGGTTCAGTCTCTGATCACCCCAAGGGTCCAGGTTCGTTGACTCTGTTGGTCTTCTTGTGGAGTTCCTATTCTCTTCTGGGCCTTCAATCCTCCCCCTCCCCACTCTTCCACGAGTCCCCAAACTCCACCCACTGTTTGGCTATGGGTGTCTGCATCCCTCTGAGTCACCTGCTGGGTGGAGCCTCTCACAGGATGGCCAGGCTAGACTCCTATATGCAAGCATAACAGAGTATCACTAATGCTGTCAGGGATTGGTTTGCCCATGGGATAGGTCTCAATTTGGGCCAGGTATTAGTTGGTTATTCCCTCAGTCTCTGCTCTATCCATGGTGCCTGCATTTCTTGTAGAAAGATAAATTTTGGGTTAAGAGTTTTGTGAGTGGGTTGATGTCCCTATCATTCCACTGTGCTTTCCTGCCTTGCTACAGGAGGTGGCCCCCTTAGGTTCCATGTCCCCAATGCTATGAGTAACAGCTAAGGCTTTTCTTAGCAGACACGACTTGTTTTTATTTTTGTGGATGCTGATAAGCCATACTGTATTTGGTTTTGTCTCTTTGTTATACTTTCTAATTGTCCTATTATTTCCCCCATTTAACTTTTTTATATTAATTCTTTATGTGTATGGGTGTTTTGTTTGCATGTATGTCTGTGCATCATGTGTGTTTTTGGTGTTCAGTGAAACCAGAACAGGGCATCAAGTCCTGTGGAACTAAAGACATTTTTGAGCTGCTACATGGGTGCTGGGAATTGAACCAGGGTTCTCTAGAAGAATAACCAGTACTCTTAACGTATGAGCCGTCTCTTCAATCCCTCCTCTAATATTTTTAATTGTAAAAGTTATTCCCTACCTTCTAAAACTTAGTGTTTTGTTTTTTTCCAGTCACAGGCTGTTTTATTTTTACTAAAATTATTCTGTGTAATATATTCAAGAGGGTATAGAATGCATGTGTGTACACATACATTTATAACAACAGTTTAAGAAACAGAAAATGGGGGCAGGCTATAGTGTCTCAGGCTTATGATCCCAGCATTCCAAAAGCTGAGGCAGGAGGAGTGCCACAAGTTCAAAGCCAGCCTGGTCAACATTGTGATTTCCAAGCCAATCTCCAGTATAGTATGAGATTCTGTGCTAAAACACACACACATACATTTATACATACATACATACATACATACATACATACATACATACATGTATACAGGAAGGAAGGAGGCATATTACAATCTCTGCTTTAGAAGTCCAGATCTACCTCTGGTTTTCATGGCTACACAGATTATATATAATCATCTGTAGGATGATGTCATTATGCAGCAAGGCAGGTCCAGGATAAGGGGTAACCTATCATTGGATGAGAAGGAAGGGTAGGCGGGGGTTGGGGGAGGGGGAGTCTAGGAAGGAGGGAGGAGGAAGAGGAGCGAGGAAAATCAAGATGTAGCCAACAGAGCAGGATGATCCAGATCCAGGTGGACTGGGTTGATTTTGTCTTGTCTAGGTGGGAGGTTTAAATCTTTATTAATTGGCAGTGAATTTGTTGTGTGCCTGTATTGTGGATTGGGAATTTAACATGTAAATCTAATTGCTAAATTACAAGTTTCTGGAACTTTGATTTACTGGGTGAAAGAGGACAGTGTGTGAAAGAAATGGTTGAGAGGCAGTTGGAGCTTGCGGATCTGGTTCTGTTGTCCGTGCGGAGTGAGAACGTGCAGGGCCCGCAGAATAAGATATGTGTGTGTGTGTGTGTGTGTGTGTGTGTGTGTGTGTGTGTGTGTGTGTGTGTAACTACTGCCTAGGGGACTTCAAGGAGAGGGAAAAGGAGTGGGCTTGCGGACTTCGTGGATCCAGCTCTCAGGAATTTATAGAAAACGTTCCCTTATAATTTTTACTGCAACAATCAGCATTGTTTTTTTGTTTTTGTTTTTTTGTTTTGTTATTTTTAGTATAGAATAGAGTTTATTCAGGGCATGGGGAGGGGAGTTAAGAGCATAGTAAGGCAGAGAGAGAGAGAGAGAGAGAGAGAGAGAGAGAGAGAGAGAGAGAGAGGAGAGAAGAAGGAGGAGGAGGAGAAGAAGAAAAGAAAAGAAAAGAAAAGAGAAGAGAAGGAGAGGAGAAGAGAAGAGAAGAGAAGGAGAGGAGTAAAGGCTGGTCATGGACATGTGGAGAAGAGAAGGAGGGAGGGAATGAGGAGAGAAGGGACAAGGGAGGAATAGGGGAAGAGCAAGAAAGAACAAGAGCAAGAGAGTTGGGGGGGGGGGGCAAGCCAGCATTGATGTTTATTTTGACTTATTAATGCAATTACCATTTTCCTTGTTACATGATTACCTTCTTAGATTTGATAAGCTTTTCTTTGCTTCTTTGAATCTCTGTGTGTGTTTGTGTGCGTGCTCATGCACCGTCTCCTGTGTGGGTGTGAGCGTGTGCAGGCACATGGAGACATCTTAGAGACGGTGTGTCTCCTTGAACCTGGTGCTCCCTGACTCATCTACACTAGTTGGCCAGCAAGTTCAGGGGATCCTCCTGTCTCTGCCCCTGTTCAGTGGGCTAGGTTTACTGCAGTGGACAACCGCACCCAACTTTTCTGTGGGCGTTTCGATCCTAACTCAGGCCCTCATGCTTAGGCGGCAGGCACGTTACTCAGGAGCCATCCCCCAACCCCAACTGTCCTTACTTCTGAAGGTCTTAGGGTCTCATCCCCGTTGGGGCTGCTACGCAAACGGCTTCACTGCTGAACAACACCCTCAGCCTACCAAGGATCCCCTGGGCTGGCTTTGGTTTGCCTCTTGAATTCCCCGGGTCTCCTGCTTTGTAAGCGCTGGGGTTTCGGGTGTGGGCCACGCCCGGCCTCTCGGGATGTTTTGGAGGTGAATTAATGTCTTGGCTCTTGTTCAGTTGCATGCAGTCCATTTCATCCTCATTCTTGAGGTGTAAGTGCTGTTCTTACGTAATTATTTACCCCTCACCTATCCCTCCAGCACCCTCTTCTACCGTTGCTGGCAAAACGTCAGAAATCTAGCAGATAACCTTTCCCTCTAATGTTTAAGCTATTGTATTTGCCTTTCGTATTCTGCCCTTTCCGTAGGATGAGTGCAGATGGGAATATAGTTTGAAATTTGTCCAGGATCCATAAAAATCTGTGAGGGCTCAGTGGGTAAAGATGTTCGCCTCAAGGCAAATGACCTGAGTTTGTTTCCCAGACCCTCATGGTGGAGGGGGTAACTATGGCTTATGGGAGAGAGCCTGCACCTGAGGGTCATGGCATGACCGCGTACACACCCACATATGTGCACACATAATTCTAATCCCTAAAGCTTCCTGTGGCCGATTCTGACATTGATACCTCACTCTGCGAGTGGTCTTTGTGTGTGTGTGTGTGTGTGTGTGTGTGTGTGTGTGTGTGTGTGTGTGTGTGTTGCAAGCTCACTTTTTCTGGTGAGAATTGTATGGTGCTTGGGTTTAAGAGAATAGCCCTTCTATTTTCATTAATGCCTGATTATTATGTTTTGGGCTTAAAATACTTTCAGAATAGGTATGTGGAATGAATTTGGCACATTACCACTGCTGCTGGTAGGAGGTGGGTGGAGACTTTTTTCCCTCCCACTGAAATTAAGGTTGAGACACAACCTTTTCTTTGCTGGCTTTCTTTGCTTAGCAAATATTTTCTCCTTTACCTTTTACTGGGCATGTGGGCCTTTGGGGGCTCATTCCAGAGCTCTGTGCTGACTGCACGGCCTTGTTGCAAAGCTCCCTGTGCCCCTTCCTCAGGTGCTCTTAAAACTGAAAGGTCTAATTTACACAACATCGACAAATGCCCTGAGGTCTCCTGCCTGCTTGGGTGAGCTTCACCAGCTCTTTTTGGCTTCCACTCCTTTTTGACCCCTGAGGATTTAGATAACTTAATTTCCTGGCTAATCCACCATTCATTTTGTTTAATGTCTTAAAGGAGGTTTTTTGGGGAAAGGTTGCCAGGATACAGTGTCACACGGCTGGAGATAACTCATGAAGAATCTCTTCCTCTCAAGAGATGTGCAATCGGGAATATGGGAACGGGAGGATTTTTATGACACTCCCACAGGTTCAAGACCTGATATTTGCTTACGTCTGACTTTTGAATTGTGTCTGGAAACGGTTTCAAATCAAACCCTGCCACTTAGGGTGACCGTAGTCAAACCTTCTCTGCCAAGGACAAAGGACAGGTGTCTGCAGGGTATATGCAATTATTTTTACCAATGTATTAGGAAAGAACTTTCCATAATGGACATGCCCTCATTTCAGTAAAACTTTATTTATATACAGGCAGGATGGGATGAATTTACAATACAGGGCTGGATGTGGCTTTTGGGCTTTATTCGATATTATCAGTGGCACTTATAGGGTATTGGGAACAGTAAGCTAGCAAATTGGTGACATGCTAAGGCTTGCTACCATGATGCTCTGGGAGATGGCTTTGAACTAGTTTCCTGACTTTTTAACATAAGGGTGCCTGCACTTCAGAACGTTCAAATGTGTCCAGTGTTGTCTCCTCTGCCTTTAGTGACGGTTGGTAATGAAAACGTGAGGTGCTACAGTAACAGACACCCCTCTCCCCTCATGTTTCTGTCCTCTGTTAGCAAGAGTACCTGCAGTTTAACCATGGAGAGAAGAACTCAACTGTTCCGGCATCTTTAATTACAAAACCCCTACAGAAAGATCCATTTTTCCCCCCTCAGGAATTGCTTTCTCTCACTGGAAGAATCGAGGCCATAAATCTGTAGAGGCAGACCAAAACCCATTCGCGATCACGAAGAAATCATTCAGTGCGCTCAACCAGAAAGTGGTAAACTCAA